>NC_071505.1:235592091-236792091 GCF_027887155.1 Malaclemys terrapin pileata
GGCACGGATGCCAAAGACGGCACGCGAGCTGATTTTTAATGGCACGCTGCTGCCTGCTGCGGTCCCGGCCCCACTCAGCGCCCCCCACCCCCGCCCAAAGCTCTCTCCTACGGGGGCAGGAGGCAGAAACTTGGTCTTGCCGGCAGCCAATGTTCCCCCTCCCCCGCTTCTTCCCACAGCGTGGTGCTTTCCTGCCCCTCCCCCTCCTTCTCCCTGCCACCGATCAGCTGATCGCCCTTGCGAGGGAGAAAGGGAGTGGAGCTGCAGCGTGCTCGCTGCTCCGGGGAGGAAGCAGAGAAGAGGTGGGGACAGGGCCCTGGGAGAAGAGATGGGGAGAAGAGGTGGGGATGGAGCATATCCCCTCCAGCCCCCTGCTGTGAGCACCCCCACGACCCAAGCACCCCAGCCCTCTGCCCTGACCCCCCCACACCCAGCCCTCTGCCCTGACCCCTGAACCCCTCCACACACCCAGCCCTCTGCCCTGATCCCTGCACCCCCCCACACACACACCCAGCCCTCTGCCCTGATCCCTGTACCCCCTCACACACACACAGCCCTCTGCCCTGACCCCTGCACCCCCTACATACACACCCAGCCCTCTGCCCTGATCCCTGAACCCCCCCACACACAAACCCAGCTCTCTGCCCTGACCCCTGCACTCCCTCACACACCTCCAGCCCCCCCACACTGCATGCCCTGACTCTTGCACCCCCCCCCCACATCCACACCCCCACCCTGAGCACCAAACGGGAGCTCCTGCACCCCCCCGCCCACATTCCCACCTGCACTCCCGGTCTGGAGTCCCAGCCGTCATCCCCGCTCAGCCCGCTGCCGGTCTGGGGTCCTGGCTTCCGGCCCCTTGCCAGCCGGGGTCCCACAGGCCCCGCTCAGCCCGCTGCCGAACTAGGTGAATGGAACCCCAGGTCGGCAGCAGGCTGAGTGGGCCAGCAGTGTAAGATCAGCATTTTAATTTAATTTTAAATGAAGCTTCTTAAACATTTTGAAAACCTTGTTTACTTTACATACAACAATAGTTTAGTTATATAATACAGACTTATAGAGAGAGACCTTCTAAAAAAACGTTAAAATGTATTACCGGCACGCGAAACCTTAACTTAAAGTGAATAAGTGAAGACTCGGCACACCACTTCTGAAAGGTTGCCGATCCCTGATCTAGCCCATTGTTATTTAGTGCCATTACATTATCATTTGAAATGGGAAAAAAGTGCTCCCTAGTTTACCAAAACTCATGATGGAACATCTCAAGAACAAACAGAACCGCTAAATGCAAACTAATTTAGTTAAATAAGCTTAGAGCATGAAACCACATTTTCTGTTCTTGCTTGTGCCATCCTAATTTAAATTCCCGGTGTTGGCCGCTGTGCACATTTTGATTAAGATGGAGTATCTGGTATAATCAGTTTCACTTTGGAATGCACATTCAGAATACATTAACAAAATGGTGAGGTGCTTTAATAATTGGCTATTCTAAAATCATGGAGATTGTGCTGGGCTATGGTAACATCTCACTGTCTGTAAAACTACCAAATTCAGTGACACAACCTTTAATGAAAGGAAAGGCAATTACATTTTAAGGTCAAACAGTTCAGTGAAAACCAACTTTGAAGGTAAACATAGAAGTTACTGCAGGTGAAGTTCTTTTTAATATGCAGCACATACAACCTGGAATAATTTCTTACACACAAACCTAAAGCTCAGTTTAGTAATATATAGGTAAAGGCAGATGTTTATAAATCACCTTCATACAACGACCTTCTTTAATTATATTTAACAACTAATAGATGTTGCTTGGTGGCCTTCTGAGACACCATATTCATGCTGTTGACAAAAGATCTTATCTTCAGAACTCACTCATGCCATGTTTACATTCTGATCTCAGCACAATGTACAGTAGAACCTCAGAGTTATGAACATGAGAGTTATGAACTGACCAATCAACCATACACCTCATTTGGAACTGGAAGAATGCAATCAGACAGCAGCAGAGACACTCACAAAAAAGCAAATACAGTTCAGTACTATGTTAAACAAAAACTACTAACAAAATTAAGGGAAAGCAGCATTTTTCATCTGCATAGTAAAGTTTCAAAGCTGTATTAAGTCAATGTTCAGTTGTAAATTTTTGAAAGAACCATGTTTTGTTCAGCGTTACAAACATTTCAGAGTTATGAACAACCTCCATTCCTGAGATGTTCGTAAAGCTGAGGTTCTTCTATATAATCTTCAGCTGCAATAGTACTGAACCAGTGTCCCAGAAAGAATGATGTTTGGTAGGGGAGTCTGTTGTTTTGGAAATATCTTCTTTCAGATGACCAATAGAATCTGTGATCATTAAAGATCCCGCCTCTCCTTTTTCAAACAATAGGGATGAGATCTTGCCCCCACTGAAGTTAATGGCAAAACTCCTACCGACTATGATGGGGCCAGGATTCACCCTAGACATGTGAAGTCCCACTCACCTTGCCAAATTCAGACCTGGTGTAACTGGAGACAATACCATTGCCCAAGCCAAGCTATTGTTGTCTTCTCTTAACAAGAGTTGGATTTGACCTATGCTATCTACCTAATTTCCCTGGGTAGTCTTAAACCGTTATAAGGTAACTTCCCTTATTTCCCATCTTAAATTGTTATAGGAAGCTCAAAAACTAATCTCCCTCACTAACAGAAGGTGGTTCAATAAAAGATATTACCTCACCCACCTTGTCCCTCTAACATGATGTACCTGTAAGTTAAACAATTGCCATGTTCCACCCCAGAGATAGTTCATTTTAGTGACAGGCAGAGAGGTTCCAGCACAGAGAATAAGCAAATAAAAAAAATCTTAGTTATGGTTGGAAATGTGCTTCACTGGAGCCAACACCTCAAAACAATATAGCACTTTCCTTACAAAAATTCGGGATTTTTTAAAAATCACAAATGTCAGTGTGTCTGAAAATGCACAGTTGAGGGCTTCAGCTAGTTCTCCCAATGCCATAATGCTGTCTGAAACTCAATATCCATATCACAGGAAATTCCAACATTTTGAAAACTTTTTCATTTCCATTTGGATGGCGGGTTGCCTCGAAGCTGCAGATCCTGGATGCCCTGGGATATCTGGCCCTCCCCAATTCGAGGTAGACCTCCCTGGAGCCATAGAGCTCGGGCCACTAGCAGCGCATCAGATAAACTGGCAGGAAAACTGTTTCTGTTCGAACCCTGATTGTGGGTTGTCAAACCTGATAAACTTCCACAAAACATTTCAGTTTCAACAAATTGGCATTTCCCAATGAAACCTTGTTTGTCAGAAAATTCCAACCAGCTCTACAACACCATACAATCCTTCACGACTCACTGTTGCCCAGCAGGCTAAATGTGGTCTGGCAATTGACAGTTGAACAACGCAGATTTCAATCAATGTTATGTCCTTACAGGGCCCATTGTATTAGTATGTTCAATTCTGGGCACTCCATACGCAAAAGAAATAGAAGGGGCTCAGACACACATGATAAAAGTTATAAGAGGAGACATCCACTGCAGCAGGGGTGGCCAACCTGTGGCTCTGGATCCACATGTGGCTCTTCAGAAGTTAATATACGGCTCCTTGTATAGGCACTGACTCTGGGGCTGGAGCTACAGGCACCAACTTTCCAATGTGCCGAGGGGTGCTCTGCCCTGGCTCTGCCACAGGCCCTGCCCCCACTCCACCCCTTCCCACCCCCTCCCCTGAGCCTGCCGTGCCCTTGCTCCTTCCCCCTTCCCCCTCTCCCCCAGAGCCTCCTGCACGCCACAAAACAGCTGATTGGGAAGTGTGGGGAGGGAGGGGGAGGCACTGATTGGCAGGGCTGCCAGTGGGTGGGAGGTGATGGGAGTGGGGAGGGAACAGAGGGGAGCTGCTGGGGAGCTGCTGACATATTACTGTGGCTCTTTGGCAATGTACATTGGTAAATTCTGGCTCCTTCTCAGGCTCAGTTTGGCCACCCCTGCGGTACAGGGTTTCTAACAGCTTCCTTAGAAATTAGGTACTAGTTACTGTGAGAAGTAGGATACTAGAATAGATGGACCACTGATCATTTTCAGAACGGCAATTCTTATGTTCCTATGTTTCCATGTAAAAAATAAAAACTTCTCAGATATAACCAAAACAATTTTGACCTAAATCAATTGATATAGGAAATCCAATCATAAAAAAGAAGGAAAGGGTTTGTCTGGATGTAGTAAATTCTTGCAGGAGAGAAAATAAGTAAAATCAGCTAAAATAACTACAGCCCCGTAAACATTACAATATCCAAAGTGTTCAAATATAATTCTCACAAATGGTATCCCTGTTCAAACACTCCATGCTGAAGTATACACAGAGTAATATTTTCCACAACACTATTTGTAAATGTTTCAAAAACATGAGAAAGTTTTCTATTTTTTCAAAAATTTTAAAACAGCAAGCATGGGTTGGGGGGAAATAAGCCTATCCATAATAGGCGGGATCCTCAACTGGCATAAACCCCACTGATCTTGCAGACCTATGCCAATTTATACTGGGGAAAGATATCTCCATATTATGAAAAAAATTCAGAAAGAATGGCTATCCTGAAATTTACTGTATTAATGTTTACAATTACGTTTCTTCCAAAATCTGATTACAGTTTGTCTGTGAAATGAATCAGTCATATGTAATTTTACAATTATACAAAACCATCTGTTCGCATTCAATGTGCTGTGTACTGTACTGAACATTCTATGAGACTGCTTTTACCCTACTCCACAACCACTTCAATCAAACCTGGTAAAGAACAGAACAATATGGAGTTATACATCTGCTAGTATTACAATTTTATGCTACTTCTTATCTTCTTATAACTCAGAAATATTTTATTTTTTTCAATACAAATGAAAATTTGCAGGCCACTAATTCGGGATACGAACTAAGTCCCTGGGGGTTTTTATTTATTTTCTCTTACTTTTTATAACTTTTTAAAGCATTAATATTATTTAGTATTTATTATCCTTTTTTTAAAAAAAGATTTAAGACAATTTAAAATGTTGAGGTCTTTTTATTGTCCTGTTTATTTTAAGACAAAAGAGGTCATGGGCAGGCGATACGTCAACACAGTGGTGCATGAAAAGCAGCACATGGCTAATTAAAACAACATAACCAAATCAATTAAACCATGGAAGAGAACCCAGCAACAAGGTGATGAAAGGATATAACCCTGACTCTCATTAAATGCTAAAAAGGCAACCTTTTCAAGCTTAATTTTCACCATATTCCCTATATATCCTTTCTGATCACTATCTGTTGTAACACTGGATCTTACATAGCTCGTTAGAAAACAAGGCAGCCCTGAACAAAGACCATTCAACATACTGCACTGTACCGTCTTACAGCAAGCTGCATCCCTAGCTGTTCTTTAGTTCTCACTTTGAGTAAGTGCAACCTTAGCTGCGAACAAATTACACTGCAGATTTGTAAATCCTGAAATAAATGTCTGCACACAGCTGAAAGCATGCAATACCGAAATTAAAAAGAAATACATTTCAATGATTTAAATGCATAGTACTACGCTGCACACAGTTTAGTCCCAGAAACCTGATGTAAATGAAAACAGTTATTTTTAAAAATTAAGTTCCAAACTAAATAATGGGGGGGAAAGAAGCCTACACTCTCATAACTCAGATGACTGTCTTTGATATCTCGGTTTCATAAAAAGCACATTTCAATTATTTACACAAACCCATTAGGATGGAAAAGCAACCATTTAGCCACTCCTTAGCCTTGCAAGATTGAGAAAGGTCAGGGGAGCTGACAGGTTGATTTTACATGCTTAATGGATTTTTGTAAGTAAATAAAATACACTTTTCCTAAACAGGACTGTCTAGGTAAGTATTTGAGTAATTACCTCCCTGAAGAGTACTCTGGTCCTGATTCAGCACTCACTAACACTGGGATAATTCAATTGACTGCTTTATATTGATGTAACACACAGAGGCATAGCGAGCGCCCTCCGTACCCTCTGACCGGAGGGGGCCCTGCAAGGAAGGGGGCCCCTAAAAGTGGCAAAATAAATACCGCATTCCAGTTTCTGCATTGTAAGGGGCCCCGCCCGGACATATGTTCGGAGGGGGCCACCGTTCGGAGGGGGCCACGTCCTTTGTTGCTACGGCCCTGGTTAACACAATAGAATGAGGCACTCCATGTTGCTATGGGTTTAAAATGGAGCAGAACTAATAACCTTGAGGGAGCCTGTGATATACAAAGTAGCACCCATAATTCCCTTAAGGGAAACTAAGAGAATATTGTGCCTAAACCATAACCATTGTCCTTTTGGTTATTGCTATTTCAACAGCATTACGGCAACACAAAACTAATGTAACAGATTGTGGATTTAGGCCAACTGTTTGAACAAACCAGGGCAGTGGTTCCCAAACTGGGGTTCGTGAACCCCTGGGGGTTTGCGAAATGTTACAGGGGGTTCTCCGGAAAAAAATTCCTAATGGCAGACAGAGCTGTCCCTAGGAATCCCATGGGCAGCACGGGGCCAGCAGCACGGAGCCCCGGACTTCCAAGAGCTAAGCAGATCAAAGCAAGCATCTCTCTCACACACTGAGGAGATTTAAACTTCAAGACTCCTTATAAGAAATGGAAAGGGAGGTGGATATTTTTTGCTGTTTTTAAAATTAAATAGGCAGCTAGTATTGTTTTTAAAATTATTATGAAGAACAAGTTTAAGCTTTGTTGTAACGTGTGTTGTTTGCCTGGACTGCTCAAGACCGGAATGCTTGTGTAGGAGGAACTCTTTGAGTTGGCTTCTTCAATACCTTCATGCTGTTTCACATCTGATACTCCTTGATGAAACATAGGAGACTTGTCTTATAACAGGCTTATTCAAAGTGATACAAGCTACGAAAGTGAGATCTTGGAAGAGTGTTGCCGTTTTCATAATGTAATAAAAATACTGTAGTGATAAATAATAATTAATAATAAATGCTGTGTAATAATATTGTCATAAAAACAAACTTTATATTTCCAAGATCACTGCTTTTATAATTTATACTCAGGTAAAGGAGAAAATCCCTGGAAATATTCATTTTAGGAGAGGGTTCGTGAGACTTGACATTTTGGTGAAAGGGGTTCACAGGTTGTTAAAGTTTGGGAACCACTGAACTAGGGGAAAACTGAATTATTTCCTAGCCCGACTACTGGTTCCTTGAATATTTCTAGTTGATATCTGGCACAGTGAAACATTTGGCCACTCAACCTTCAGATCTGATCAGCGCTCCTTCTACTGTCTAGCCTGGCAGCAGGCAGCTCATGACCCACCTCCATAGACTCAGTTCACCCCCTCCTAATCACACATGTGGATGGGAAAGGCAGACCCTCCTCACAATACACCTCTCTCCTTTGCCTCTCCTTGGGGTAACAGGGAGCAGCTCCCCCCTCAGTGTTCTTACTTCCCCTGGTACCAGCAGAGAGAGGAGAAAAGATTTCCTCTATTCCCTCAATGCAGTAGGTGGAAGACATGGACACCCTGGTAGATCTCCCTGCCCTTGGTCTCAGTGAAGGGAGAGGGAAAAGAAGGACATCTCAGTCCCCACAGCAGCTGGGAATCTCCTCCTCTGGTCCCAGCAGGATAAAGAGCACCTCACTTTCTTGCTCTCAAAGTGGAACAGAGAGGAAATTCCCCAATTCCTGGAGAAGACTGTGAAAGGAGACACCTCCCACTGGCAATGCCTTGTAGCCCACTGAAGTCCATGGGACTACACTATAAGTAGTCCATTAGAACCACTTGCAGTACATATAGCTAGCATGCGTGTAAGTCTTTGCAGGATCAGGGTTTGAATGTCGACCCCAAAATTAAAATGACTACATTACTCTCTGCTCACAATCCTATTCTTGAGTGTACAATGCAATGTTGTGTCAAACATTTCTTTTAGAAAAGATAGCGAGGCATCTGCAGGTAGGATTGGTTATCCAGTCTCTGCTAGACCAATCTGTTGTGGTTTACACTCAGTTACAGATGATCAAGGACAATCCATTACATTAGTTTAAAAGCTTTGATTAATATTTGTAGCTGCTATGCAGATTCGGTGCAATACAAGACTAGCCTAAGGGCTTTTTGTATTTCTTTAAAGCATCAGCCATTAACAAGCTAAATTTACCACTGGGAGCCAGGGCACAAGCCCAAAAACACAGACTCAAATGTATTTATATTCCAATCTATGGTTTTCAAGTACAGTGTATCATTTCTATGAGGCTTTAATGAAAGCCAAGAGGTACGCATTATAAAAACCATGCTCTATTCTAATAGAGTTCAGTGAAGATCAGAGAATGATTTAGTAGCTTTCCTCGGCTTTTACTTGCACTTGGCTACAGACACCAAACATTTAGATTCAGATTTAAAACTCACCCAATAGCATCAACAGATTTTTTAAGGCAGAACTTTTTTTTAATCCTACATTTACAAATTATATATTCTGTTTCACAGTCTATATAAGGTCAGTCACTCTGAAGAATACTAAGTGTCTGTCTGGGATAAATCTCTAAACTGCCTCAAGAACATGAAGCATTGTACCTTTTAAACATACAAATAATTGCACTTTTGATATGGAATCAGATTAGAGTCTTGTAAAAGGTTCAATAAAAATGGAGGAGGGAGATAAACATGTCAGAATGAACTCTATTGGAGGCACTGATTTTATTATTATTTATGTTACAGTAATGCTTGGATAGCTAATAAAAGATCAGGAATCCATAGTTCTTGGTACTGACCAGAAAACTAACAAAGATGGTGGCCTCTGCCCAGAGAATGTTCAAACTATAGGTGAGGCAGAAGTGCAAACAGGTGGATGAACCAGACAAATGGGCTGAGGGGTAGATCAGAAGGATGAGATTACAAAAAACCAAACAGTGTGTAACAGAGAAGCAGAAATCCTGACTGATTTTTATGACAGACAAGTGACTTTGACAGTATTTTAATGAAAAGTCAAGGATTTTTTCACTCCCTTTGCAGACTTTCTGAGTTCACTGCCCCAAGATAATTACATTTTGTATTCCAGCTGATGTAAATTTAATTGAACTACAACCTTTACTTTACAGCTAATTTGACCTAGATATTTTACATTCACTGATACATATTATTGTTATTGATCATAATAATAATAATGAGCAAAGCCCTATAAATATATTAGATGGAACAAAGTGGAACATCAGTCCAAACAGATGGCTAGTCCCTGTGCTGAATGCTATGGTTTATATTCTGAAGGCAGGAAGGAAAACTGAATAAACAAGACCTACAAAGAGTTGGATGTGGCCTTTAGAGTTTGAACACTTCACAAAATAGTTTGTTCTTGGAGGTGTAGGCAGAGAGAGCTTGGCATCTGTAATTGGGAAAGTTATTCTTAGCATACAGGGACAATATAAAAGAAGGCCATTTAGATTTTCATTTATCAAATGATTTTTAAAGCAGTCATATTGATAATATCAAAGTCTTGGCTCTTTCCTAGCTATTTTATAGACACATAGGAATTACCTTACTGGATCAGACCAATGATCTATCCAGTCCAGTATCCTGTTCCTGGCAATAACAAGTACCAGATAGTTCATAGGGAGGTACACTAAACTCAGATGTTTAAAGACTACAGCAGTGAGGGATGTACAGTAAGGTAAGCAGAACAGAATAGAAATAACCCGGTAGTCGATTATCATGAATCAGTATGTGCATAGGGGAAGTTTCTTCCTCATACCACCAGTTAGATGCTGGTTTATGCCCTGGAGTAATTGTAACTGTTGATATTCTCATAATCCATATAAATGTCTTCATCCTATTTTCAATCCTACTAAACCCATGGCCTCAGTGATATATGGCAATAAGTTCCACAGGTTAATTATGATTGTGTAGAAAAAGTATTTTTTTCATCAGTCTTAAATGTATCAGATAAGAAACCAAAATCATAAATCACATAGAATAATGTAGGTATGATATGTTCTGGATGAGACAGAAATATTAATGTACCATTCATATACTCTTTTTAAAAAATATTTAATCCACTATTTCAAATAGGAGTTGATTTGTGGTTATGCAGGCTTTTCTGCTGTAATATAATGTAGTTTGATCTATCTGTAAACTTTGAGAATAAAAACTAAATAACCCAAGTTTACATGATCAAATGAGTTATTCTGCCTCTAATGAAAAAGACAGACACTGGATCTTCCCTCTCTTAAATTGATTTATTACATTCAATAATTGTCTATTATTATTACTGTACATTGTAATCTATTTCTAATGAATCCCCCTTGGTTATGGTGAGCCAAGTCCAGCATAATAAATTCTAATGTGTTAGGTCATTAACTTTGCTAATATTTTACAATCCACATTTAGTGAGATTGGGAAACAGTTTGTGCAGTCTTCTGGTATTTTCGCTATTTTAAGTACTATTGTAATTAATAGCTCTCCTTAAATTTTCCATTGCTTTATTAGATTAGTACCTAACAAATTGGAAATGTATTTATATATACTTTTCAGAATTCTGCTGGAAAAACATCAATTCTAAGATTTCCCTATTTTTTAGGCTTTGGGTTTATTTAGGTACAGCATCCAGGGCCAGCTCCAGGGTTTTGGCCGCCCCAAGCAGCCACACACTAAAAAAAAAAAAAAAAAAATGCCGCGATCGTGATCGCGATCTGCGGCGGCAATTCGGCGGAAGGTCCTTCGCTCCTAGCGGGAGTGAGGGATCATCCACCAAATTGCCGCGGAATAGCTGGACCTGCCGCCCCTGTCCGGAGTGGCCGCCCCAAGCACCAGCTTGCCAAGCTGGTGCCTGGAGCCGGCCCTGACAGCATCATTGCCTCACACATTTCACTGCCCAAAACTGCAATCAGATCTGTGTGGCTAGACCCCTACTGAAGTGAATGCGACTCCATGCAGGCTTATTGTCTTCAGTAGGGGTTCAATTATTGTTGTTGTTGGTGGTGTTTTTCTCTCTCTACATCTGGATGACACAGAATTCGTCAAAGAACGTGTTATATTCCCCTCAAACTGTTTCCCATCTACTAGTCAGAATACAGTCATTTTAATGTATCATATATTCCCTTATTTGCAATATCATTTGCATTTATACATCTTGACTTACAGCTGTCAGCCAGGAAGATGATATCAAGCACCATGACCTCCTTATAAATCTTTCATTGCTGACAATGTTAGTTAGCCAAGGAAGAACGCACAGTGTGTTAGGACACTCAGGGATACAATGTGCATGCTACTATTTCAATAGATGTGTGTTACTTTAATGCAGTGGTGCCCAAACTTTTCCTGACATGCCCTTCCTTATCAGTAATAGAATCTGCCTGTGCCCCCTCTCCATTACTGCAGTTGGCTCAGAGTAGCTTGGGCTGAAGGCAGAACTGGGGGTGGAAATGGGTATGGGAGAGGAGCTGGGGCTAGAGACGGAGCTGGGCTGGGGCGGAGAGGGAATGAGGGCAGAGCAGGTGTCGGAGTGGAGCTGTGGCTGGGACCGGAGCTGGTCTGGGGGCGGAACAGCGCTGTGGCTGGGGCCAGAGCTGGGCTGGAGACTGAGCGGAGCAACGGCTGGGGACAGAGTTGGGCTGGGGACAGAACGGAGCTGTGGCTGGAGCCAGAGCTGGGCTGGGGGGCGCTCCCTCTCTGCCCCCCCTCCCATGGGGACTGGCCTAGGCCCCGCCGTGCACCTCCTGAACAATCCTCCATGCTCCCCGGGGCGGGGGGGGGGGCACACCCCATGACCAATATTGCAGAAGGGTAAGTCTCTGACCCCCTAACTGGGAAGGTGCTATTCAGTACACAATGCTTAAATGAGTGTTGGGCATCAAATATCAAGGGTGAAGTACCTCCTGTCACTGATATACTGCATACCCTGGGAGGTCTGTGGAACTTCAGGGAACCTGAAGCCACCAGAGTTCCTTTTTCCTGGATAGGACCCATAATTCCCTTTTCTTTTGTAATTATTGTTCTTTTATCATAATTCTCTGTCGTTTAACTATAAAAGGTCTCAGGTCTATGTTCAGTCAAAGGTTTAGGTGCTGATGAGCAATGCACACTTTAAATCTCCGCATTAAATCCTTCTGGCGGGTCTAGCAGTTCAATTAGTAGTGTACATTTTGGACAGAATCTTTGGATAGAATCCCATTATGCTCCCTTTGGTATTGACACCATTTTAATATTGTTTCATCAAGACCTGTTATTTAAAGCTGTAATTTTCTGTGGCTGTTTTTTCAATGCCTTTAACACTGTTAGTAGTTCTTTTGTATTTACTCTTTCCATATCATTCAATTCAATGGCAAAAAAAACTACACTGACAGAGAATTAAGGTTGCTTAGTGGTGTTTTGTCCCCTTGCAGAATGTTGAGTTAAGCAAAACTCAAAATTCTGAAAGCCAGAAAATGCACAGTTAAGGTTGCCCATGCAACCTTAATGATGCCCTCTTTCAGCAATCCTCCAATCTGCTTTGTTGACACACACATCTTTATTCTGCTAATCCCACAGTTGGTGAAATGCACAAGCTTTTCACCTCTTTTTACAACCTATTCAGTCTCATCCACGGGATTCTAACAAATACTATTAAAGGACAAAAAAAGAAAAAAAAATGTTGCCCACAGCTCCTTCCTTATGTTCCCTTGGAGCTAGCAGTAGCCAATGGGAATTATTTGGATACATTCCAGATGCAGTCACTGATGTGTTAGGTGTCCAGATGTGTTAGGTGTACCTACATTAAATGGTGGAGGCAGTAGTTGGACCTACTTGATAAAGGTGTGTTTGTAATATAAGGACCTGTGGATTACTTTGAGGTGTGTGACTGACCAATGATTATGATATGAGGGGACCTACGTTTTGCACCTTCCCCCAGTTGAGCAGTCTGAGGCCTGGTCTACACTTCTCAGTTAGGTCAACACAAGGCAGCTGACATCGACCTCGTTGTGCATGTGTCTACACTTAAATTTGGCTCCCGCCGACATAAGTTACGTTGACTTAATTACACCAACTCCCCAAGTGGCATAGAGCCACGGTCAATGTACTTAGGTTGTGAGTACAACATAAATAAATAAATCCAGTGCGAGTCTAGACACTGCATTTATTTATGTTGACCCTAACTATTCTTCAGCAGCTATCCCACAATGTCCCAAACTGACCACTCTGGTCACCACTGTGAACTCTACTTCTAGAGACCACTTCCCCTCCCCTTTAAAGCCCTGACAAATTTTGAAATTCCTTTTCCTAATTGCCCAGCTTGGCGAACACACCTAGCTGCGCTTCATTGTTGACTGCAATTGCCCAGCTGACCATGCCAGCTACACACTACAAACATGCTCCTGCCTGGAGTAGACAGGAGATACTGGATCTCCTGGGCCTGTGGGGAGAGGAGGCACAGACTTGAACAGCCTTTGAAATGCTGACATGTACGAGCAGTTTGCTCAGGGGATGCAGGAGAAGAGGTAAGACAGGGACCAGCAGCAGTGCTGTGTGAAAGCCAAGGAGCTGTGGCAGGCATACCAGAAGGCCAGGGAAGCCAACAATCGATCCAGTGCTGAGCAGAAGACCTGCTGCATTTACAAAGAGCTGCAAGCCATCCTCAGCAGAAACCCCAACGACATCATGAATATCTCTGAGGAGCCGAGTCACAGGCCACTGCCATAAACAGTGAGGAAGAGGAGATGGTGGACAAGGAAGAGGAGGAGAAGGAGTATGTGGGACAGGCAACCAGGGGATCCAGTTGTGCAGCGAGCCAGGACCTATTTTTGATTCAACCGCAGTCCAGCCAGTCCCATCAGTCAAGCACACAAGAGCCTGATGCAGGGGAAGGAACTTGGTAAGTGTGTAGTTTAATTTTAAATTAAAGGATGGCACCCCTAGATTAGCAGGACATCTTTTGACTTTTCATTAATTTATTCATGCTAGAAGAGGTAGTGGTACAACAAAGAGGGGTAGAAATGCTATCTGCTTTTCATTCCCCTGTGGAGTGAGGTTGGGGGAAGGAGGAGATGTGAAGCAGTTTGTTTATGTACACAGGGAAGTTCCATGAATCCTCCAGAGCAGGGATCAGCGACTCACCAGGGTAAGCACCCTGGCGGGCCGGGCGGGTTTGTTTACCTGCCGCGTCTGCAGGTTCGGCGGTTCGCCGTTCCAGGCCAATGGGGGCTGTGGGAAGCGGCACGGGCCAAGGGATGTGCTGGCTGCCGCTTCCCACTGCCTCCATCGGTCTGGAATGGCGAACCGCGGCCAGTCAGACCGCGATCGGCCGTACCTGCAGATGCGGCCGGTAAACAAACCGGCCTGGCCCGCCAGGGTGCTTACCCTGGTGAGCCACGTGCCAAAGGTTGCTGATCCCTGCTCCAGAGAGATCTCAATGAAACTTTCATGGAGGTACTCTGCAGTCTTCTGCCGAAGGTTTCTAGGGAGGGCTGCCTTATTTTTTCCTCCGTGGTAGGACACTTTCCCACACCACTCAGCAATAGTTTCAGTAGGCACATTGCAGTACCCAGGCTAGCAGCATACAGGGCCGGGAGGCTTAGGGATGCCAGCAGAAGCTGTGCTTTCTCTGTCTTCATTACCATCAGGAGTTAGACATTAGCTAAAATCACCATCGCCTGTGGAAAACGCCGTCACTATTCAGTGCCATTGCCCTGTGCTATTAGAATCATGCAGTTGAGCAATTCCCTCCTCATTTCCCTAATCCCAAATAGGCTGATGCTGTGACCAGTGCCAGGCACAAGCAATCCCAAGCAGAAGTGAGAATGTGGTGCTTAAATCTTTAGAGGATCAAGGGAAGTGAGTTCAGCCTCTTAAGTTTCGCTTTCCATAGTGAATACACTGACAATGATACCCCTTTGTGTTTTATCTGCAGGTGCTGCCATTGCAGCCTTCAGAGTCTCTCCCTCCACAGCTGCAGAATGCCTGAGCTAGATAAGGAGGAGAAAGAAGAGGACTCATTATGACATGTTCAATAAGATCCTGCAAGCCAGTGCTGTATCGGACTCTGAGCACAGGGCATGGAGTATGAACCATGCAGCCATCCTGGAGAAAGATAGACTGGAGAGGAGAAAGGCGCAAGAAAAGGAGAGGGCCATGCACCATAATGGGCCTTCTCAAGACAGCAAACACAGATGCTGCAGATTCTAGTGGACCTGCAGGTTTGACAGTCCCAGGCTCACCTCTCTCAGCAGCCAATTGAGAAATCAGTATCAGGTTCTCCCTATACCCCCTCAACATTCCACATGGCATCAGGGGTCGCTGCACTACCCTTACCGCGCCACTCATGGGGACATTAAAGACAATCACAGCTTCACAAATGTAAGTAGTGAGGGTTTTTGGTTGGCCATCCCCCGGTACCAAAAGAAAGGGGAAGGGCCAATGGGAAAGCAAGACCCTTAGACTGACAGTCCCCAGGGCCGATGGGGAGAGGCCAACATTCAGGGCAGCCTGACTGACAAGGCAGGCAGGCCAATGAGGGAGTGAGGAGGAGCTGCCTGAGCCAGAGAGGTAGCCGTGGCAATCAAGGCCAGAGGAGCAGCGCAGGGAGCTGTGCTGAAGGCAGAGCAGCAGCAGCGCTGAGACAGAGTGGAGCTGGGGCTGGAGCAGTCCGTAGCCAAGCACTGCGAGCAGCTGGGGAGAGCTGGGGGACCCTGGGCAGAGGTTCCAGTGCAAGGAGATGGGTTTACTTGCTTCCTTTTACCTTCCCCATTTTTTCTTTATTTTTTTAATTAGATGCCATTTAATAAATTTGATTTGATTTGAACTATATGTAATGATCAGTGGGTCAAGGAAGTAACCAGAGTGGAGAGAGTACCCCAGAGTGGGGACACCCTAGCCCAGGGTCGGCTCCAAGATTTTTGCCGCCCCAAGCGACGAAAAAAAAAAAATCTGTGATCGCGATCGGCAGTAGCTCCACAGCGCCACTTTCTTCTTCGGCGGCAATTCGGTGGCAGGTCCTTCCCTCTGAGAGGGACCTGCCGCCGAAGAGCCTGATGTGCCACCCCTTCCCCTTGGCCGCCCCAAGCACCTGCTTGCTGAGCTGGTGCCTGGAGCCGGCCCTACCCTAGCCCCTGTCCTAAGTGACCACAACAAGATTGGGGATCAAGCCCCCAGGACTCCTGGGCCCACCCTTGTTGGGGTTACCAGGAGAGTGGAAGGGGAGTCCTCTAGGTTAGGCAGGCCTCTGGGTAAAGGGAGTGGGAGTAAGGACTCAGAGACTTCCGCTAGCGAATTCCACTGGGGTAGTGTATAAGCCAAGAAAGTTCCTCACAATAGTGGGATCATTCCCCCACTTACACATACTCTGACTTGTGAAAGCCATGGTTGGTGTATGTGTACCTGAAATGGACATGAATGTTCTTTCCCCTTTGTAAGTTCTGTTCTCTTAATTTATTAAGTTTTATTAATTTTTAATGTATTTGCTTTTAAATTTCCCATTTTTTGTTTTGTTTTTCACTGATTTTGTTTCAAAATAAAATTCTATTATTTGGAACATAATTCATCTTTATTAGTTCACAGCATATGCTGGCTCGTGCTCATCAGTTCTGAAGGTGACTAATTACCTGTTACTGCACTGTGTCATGCAACTTGTAAGATCATTTACAAACAAAATCAACTGGTACATTGACAATGTTGTATCTCTACATGTACGGCAATGACCACACAATTCATACCAGGCTGCAAAAGAGCAAGGCCAGGTACAGCACACTATAACAACACACACTACTCTGGCTCACTCTTAAAATGGTCTTTCAAAACCTCCCTGAGCCCTATACCTCCGTGTCGAGCTCTTCGAATAGCCCTTGTATCTGGCAGTTCAAATTCAGCAGACAGCTGCTCCACCTCTGCCTTCCACTGTGGCAGAAATTTTTTCCCCTTTGCTTCACAGATATTACACCAGACAAAGAAGGCAGCTATAGCCATTGGCATATTTTTCTCACTGAGGTCCAATCTTGTGAGTAAACAATGCCAGCATCCCTTCAAACAACCAAAGGCACATTCAACTGTCATCCTGCACCTGCAGAGACAGTAGCTGAAGTGTTTCTTGGTGCTGCGGAGGTGGCCAGTGTATGACTTCATAAGCCATGGGAGCAGAGGTAAGCTAGGTCACCTAGGATCACTATTGGCATTTCAAGATAACCAATGGTAATCCAACAGTCGGGAAAGAAAGTCACTGCTAGCAGCTATTCTTAAAGATGTGAGCATCATGCACCTTCCTTGACCAGCCCACACTGATGTCAGGGAAGTGTCCAGCACTTGCATAACCATAGAAAAGTAGCCCTTTCTGTCAATGTACTCTTTGGCAAGGTGGTCTGGTGCCAAAATAAGGATATGTGTGCCGTGTATCATTCCCCTGCAGTTCGGAAACCCCATTGCTAGAGACCCATCCACAATGTCCTGCACATTGCATACCAGGACTTGATTAAGGGCCATGCACTCTTGCATTATGGAGACAGTTGCATGAGGTAGCCAAAAATGGCAGATACAAGAAATAAAGGCCTGATCTTCAGCTGATGTAGAACTACATACCTCCATTGACTTTATAAGAGCTATGCTGATTTTTAACAGCTCAGGATCTGGCCCATGTGTTTTTTCTTTTAAGGTAAATTAAACTACATATAATTATAGATTAAAATTATATATATATATATATATAGAGAGAGAGAGAGAGAGAGAGAGAGAGGGGAGGGATAGCTCAGTGGTTTGAGCATTGGCCTGCTAAACCCAGGGTCGTGAATTCCATCCTTGAGGGGGCCACTTAGGGATCTGGGGCAAAATCAGTACTTGGTCCTGCTAGTGAAGGCAGAGGGCTGTCAGGGGGTAGGGGTGTGGATAAGGTTTTGGGCAGTCAGGGGACAGGGGGTAGGGTCTTAGAGGGCAGTTAGGATGGGGGGTCTCAGGAGGGGGCAGTCAGGGGACAAGGAGTGGGGGGGTTGGGAGTTCTGAGGGGGGCAGTCAGGGGGCAGGAAGTGGGAGGGGCAGGGGTGCGGCTAGGGCAGGGCTCCCACCGTCCTCTTTTTTGATTATTGAAATATGGTAACTCTAACTTTGGCCTCTTTGCACATCTGGTTAGGAAGTCAGGGACAATGCTACAGTGGAGGAGGCAACTGGAAAAGTACAGAAAATACTAAGGGGTAAGAGTGAGTGTAAATAATAGGGTATGAGGACTAACTGCTGATACTGGAGACATTTTGGAGTGCTATAGATCACCCTTAGAATCTCTGTTCATTCACCTCATGTTGATCTCCTGATGCCCTGAACACTTCTTTTGCATATTGCCAAAATGCACTATTTGCACCATCCCCACCATCCCACCTCTGACCTGCTCTTCAGTCTTCTTATATTCTAATTACACTGAGAAGTTTCATTCTAGTTTGCATACAAGAAGAGGACATAATGTGGAATTCTTTGGAAAAAAAATAAAAACAAATGGCACAGAAAAAAAGTTCTTGCTCTTGATTCCACTCCTAACCAGGGAGACAAGATGCTTGTGAGAGAAAACCCTACCCTCTCTTCTTCTATGGAGAGGAGTTCTAACACCTCTTATGTGGCACTAATGAAATAATTATAGGCAGCAGAAGAGGTAGAGAAGAGGAAGAGCAGCTTTATCTAAATCTGTTTCTTTGCTGCATGCATACCCAGGGGAATACAACAGAACAACATCAAGGCTTGCGAACCTGTTCCATTCTTCATGGGATAACAGTTTTGAGGAAAAGAGCCACTTGACAAAATTACATTGCGTTATGTTGCAGGACCAATAAAGAATCTGGCAAACTATTTGTGTAGATCTGATGGTGGTGCAATTATATTATGACATCATGATATACCTTTGGACTGCAATATCATGATGCATTGAGCTTGTCCTACAAGACAAACTGTTAAAGAGAGCAGGGAGCAGTCAGCTGAGATGATGAAGCAATTACATTAACATCTGTAGACTCAGATTACATTAACATTAGGAAACCAGACAATCGCTACGCTCTTGAACGAACTCACACAGGAAAATGATAAAAGACAAAAACACCATATCACCTGTGGGCGAACATTTTTTACAAAACTATCATTCTATATCTGACCTCTCAGGCTCCATTCTCAAAGGAATTCTGCATAACACCTTCAAAAGCAAGCCTAGGAGCTTAAATTCATAACTTTGCTGGACTTCAAAAATCACAGACTGAATAGACACACCAGATTTATGGCTCATTACAAAAACCTATAACCCACTAACACCTCCTCCAGCTGCCTTGTTTTTCTCTCCCTTCCTTTCCTATGACTGGAGGAATGTTAATGGGCAACTTCACCTTGAAATATATGTTAACTACTTATGCTAAACAAACAATCTGTTCTATCTTGTATTTAGCTGTGACACTGAGTACATTTCCCAGACCTGAAGAAGAGCTCTTTGTAGATCGAAAGCTTGTCTTTCTCACCAACAGAAGACAAGTCTAATAAAAGAAACCACCTCACCCATCTTGTCTCATTAACATTAGAACTCAGGATCAATGCTACGCTCAGCTGATGCAGCAACTCATGGTGTCAGACGCCATCAGGTGGTCGAGGGCCATCTATATAGAACACATCACCGGACATTGGTAATACCAGGAGGGATGAGCTGAAGTGATGCTGAGAAGTACAGTGGGGAAAGTAACTGAAATACTTTCCTGATGGATCGTATTTTCTAAATGGACAACCTACCCTAAATTCTCAATTACTGAGGGACAATTTTCACTTATTGATACATGTGCTTTCTACAACCAACTCTCTGTATAACATCCAAATACTTGGATGCTAATATCTAAACTGTATTGTTAAATTTATTCATCTAAATTTGGGTTATTGCTGGTTTTGCACTATATGTATTTTATGATTTTTAAAACAAACTTTGTATTTGTGGATAATTTAAGCTCTATACCCAGATGTACAGACACTCTTCTCTTAACCTGTATATTATATAATTTTTTCAACATTAGCTTTAATAACATTTTTAAATCATGTATCCACTCACCAGCCCTGAATCCACCAACACTGTTCATTCATTCAAAGAAAAATGTTTCAAAGTGTCAGCACCATGACTGGCAGAAGAGGCTAGTGGGTAATGTTTTTGCATGCCCTCTGTTGGCCTCAGTGCTAAATATAAAAAACTATATATTTGCATTAGAATGACAAGAAAGTAGAAAGAACATCCTTTTATTTGAAATGTTCTTCTGGAATTCTTTTATGGCATTCCTACACATGCTAGCCATGCCGCAGTTTGAGTAACTATGTAAGCAATAAATGTCTTTTACACAAGTAAAGTAATTACCCAACTGATTATGTACAAAGATTAAGTACTTCTTTTTGATATAATGTTGTTAATCATGCTTCTTGAGTTTTGTTTCTTTTAAGGGAGGAGACTTCCTGATTTTGCTATGAGTACCATGAAAAGGTGCAGCTCTTCCCTTCGCCTGCAGGTAGAGCTGTGAAATGATGCTCACACATCAATCGAGGCTGCTGTGGCAAATCACATTGATCAACAATCCACTCTCTCTCTCTCATCTTTCACTTCAAAAAGAAATTTTGGTTGTGAAGATAAACACCATAGTATTTGAAGCTATTGTCTTTTTGATTCTTCAAAGACTGAAATGTCACTCCTAACAGTAGTGTAAACATTGTCTGTTGTATAACCTATAACCATTTAAATGGCAGCAATGTGCTGTGCTTTATTTTTTAGGGACTATAGCTGAACGCTGCAATGTGTTGAGCACTCTGGCCTTAACCTAGTGAAGAATTTAGGCATATGTTTAACTTTAAGCATGTGAAATCCTATTAAAGTTAATGGGACTTAAGCATGTGCTTAAAGTTAAGCCTATGGTTTAAGTGTTTTTCTGAATTAGGGTAAAAGTACTGATCATGTTGCAGGACTGAATTCCCTATGTACTGGCAAAGTGGAACAGCATGGTCTGCAACAGTGCAGCTTCAACACAATACCCAGCCAGTGTGCCTCAGTGCCTACTTAGAATGACGATATCTACAGATGAGAGAAATTCAGGTTTCTTGCCTACTGCAGTCCTTGGCTACAACCCGTAAAAATTATGATAAATGGTATGTTTGTTGGTGTCAGCAAATAAAAAGTGTTGGACTTCAGGGGTGTAGCTTGTGAGATTTTATTTGTTTTCTATACAACTTGATCCAGTAACAATGAAAGCAGTTCAGTTTATGGGGGGTGGGGAAGGGAATGTGTACAATATTTTGTCACGACTCCAAGCAGGTTTTTATACTGTCTTTATTCTACTAGAACTAGTGAGGGGGGGTGAACTGGTGGGAGAGGCAATTCCCACAGAAAATGTGGACTGTCTAGAATACCAAACTTGATAATTTTTGGTCAAAAACGTGGGGGGGGGGAAGGCAGGGAGTTTGGGGGGGGGTTGGCTTGCTGATAAAGAAGAAAAAAATTCTAAGAAAAATGATACTTTCCATACAAAAAATTGTTTTAGAAGAAAAACCTTTTTTGATATAAAATTAGGTTAATAGACAATTTTCGACCAGACCTAGTTGCTACTGTTGGTGGTACTAATCCTAACTTCCCTCTCAATCCAGAATAATCTCTTTTGAAATTAAAATAATTTTAAAAAGTAAGTTTTAAAATAACAAGAGGACGTTATAAATATAAATTACATTAAAAAATCTACTTTAAGTTGGACATTAAGGTTGCAAAGTCAAGCACTCAAAGTAAGGTTGCCAGGGAGGGGAAGTCAGCCTGAGGTGGACACTCAGCATGGAAAATTTCAGCCAGAATGGTGTAAGACTGGCAACAGTTCAAGCACCTGAAAACAAGGTCTTATAAATGGAGTGTCAGACAAGCATCCTTATGAGCACTGTTACCTGCACTGCCTATGACAACACCGGTTATTGAGTAATGTAGGTATGGAACTTATAAACTATTCAGGCCACATTAAAAAAATAGTTTTGACCCCTATTCAACTACCACACCATCTCCCTTTTCCCTCTTATCCCTAAGCTCATTGAATGTGCTGTTCACAAGCACTGTCTGGAGCTTCTCCTCCAGTTCTACCCTAGACCTCCAATCTGGCTTTCGCCACTTACACTCAACTGAAACTGCTCTCACCAAACTCTCTAATGACTTCTTCCTCGCTAGTGTAAACCAGTATTCTATCCTCATACTCCTAGATCTGTCAATCTGCCTTCAACACAATCAGCAGAGTTCTTCTTGAAATCTTGTCCTCCCTTGGCTTCTGTGACCAGGGCCGTCCCTAGAGGGGTGCAGGACCCGAGGCGGAAGTGACAAATTCGTCACTTCCGGGATCAACCGCACCAGCCAATCGCACCGCCCTGCGGGGCCCCCAACGCACAGGGTCCGGAGTGGTCGCCCCAATTCGCCGTACCCAAGAGACGGCTGTCTGTGACTCTGAGTTCTACTGGTTCTTCTCTTACTTCTGTACTTGCTCCTTCAGCATGTCCTTTGGAGGATCCTCCTCATCTGTCCTCCAAATTTCTACAGGGATTCTACAAGGCTCTATCCCGGGGTGGCTGACCTATGGCTCCGCAGCCACATGCGGCTCTTCAGAAGTTAGTATGCGGCTCCTTGTATAGGCACCGACTCCGGGGCTGGAGCGACAGGTGCCAACTTTCCAATGTGCTGGGGGGTGCTCACTGCTCAACTCCTGGCTCTGCCACAGGCCCTGCCCGCACTCAACCCCTTCCCGTCCCCTCGCCTGAGCCTGCCGTGCCCTTGCTCCTCCCCTCTTCCCCCTCCCCCCCAGAGCCTCCTGCACGCCACATAACAGCTGATCGGGAGTTGTGGGGCTGCCAGTGGGTGGGAGGCGCTGGGAGCAGGAGTAGGGGAGCTGATGGGGGTGATGCTGATGTATTACTGTGGCTCTTTGGCAATGTACATTGGTAAATTCTGGCTCCTTCTCAGGCTCAGGTTGGCCACCCCTGCTCTATCCTTTGTCCCCTTCTCATCTCCCTCTACACTTTGTCTTTGGGTAATCTCATCTGCAAAACACAAATTCACCCATCACGGAAGTACCTCTCTAGTCCTTCTGTCCAAACTAAAATGTCAGCCTGTCTCTCTGACATCTCCTCGTGAATGTCTAGCCATCAGCTGAAGCTCAACAGGGCTAAAACACAGCTCTTAATCCTCCTCCTCTAACCTTTCCCTGCTACCTTCTGTCTTGATCACTGTGGACAACACCACCATCCTGCCTGTCACTCAGGCCCATAACCTGAGTGTCACATTTTACTCAGAGCTCCTTCTAGGTCCTCAGATACAGGCTGTATCTAAATATTACTGATTCTTTCTTCATAACATCTCCAACATAAAAGCCTTTTTTATCCACTGAAACAGCTAAAACTCCCCCATCCAAACGACCATCATCTTGAGTCTCAATTACTGCAACATCCTTTTCTCTTCTTCCTTTGGCAAATGCATTTTTGCCCCACTGATATCCATTCAGAATGCTACTACAAAGATCATTTTCCTATCCTGTCACTTTGAGCATGTGTGACAGAATATGCCCGTATTCACACTTTACATACTACTGTAATAATTTTTGTACAGAATATGCCTGGTGAGGTACCATTTGAAAACTCATAATTTGTTGCTCATTATTGTCCTGGTAAAATATGTGTGGCAACATTGTATGTGAAGTTATAAGATTCCACTGTTTGGTGTTATTAACACGTGTTCCAAACTGAGGTCTGTCTTAAACAAAGGAATGGGTGCTCTGCTTAATTTTCATTTAAGCAGTAAATAGAGTCATCAAGCAGAAATAGAAACAAAGGAAGATCAAACAGGTGAGAAAAAAGAAGCAGGGAACATCCTTCCACATAGACTTTTTGTCTCCTGGTACCCCGCTGAAAATGTTTTTTAAGAGGGAGACAAACTACAGAAAGGAGGGACAAACATTTCAAAGGACCCCTCTCTTGCTCTGCCCATTGATTCCCTGCACCTGAAGGGATAAAGGAAGCTTCGCTGGACTCTGGGAGAAGGGGTTCTAACCTAAAAAGTTTGGTCAGTAAGACTGCTGAAAGCTTGTGGTGAGAATGCTTTGCTTTGAATTTAAGATAGTTTGTTGAGTTTGGTACCAGTTGTGTTTTCTCTTTATTTTTCTTGTAACCATTTCTGACTTTATGCCTCATTACTTGTACTCACTTAAAATCTCTTTGTAGTTAACAAACTTGTTTTATCTAATCCAGTGTTTTTAAATTCAAGTGTCTGTGACATAACAGACCAATAAGCTGCTGTGGCATCCTCGCACTGTAACCTTGGGTGCTTTATGATTAAGGCTACATTTTAATCACATGTATTTTTGGTAGAAGTCATGGACAGTAAACAAAAATTCACAGTCTCTGACCAGTCCATGACTTGTACTATATAACCCTGAATAAATCTGGGGGAGGGAGTCGGCTTGGGGGTGCTGGGATGGGGGCAGCCCAGGGGACCCCACAGGTGTTCAGGGTGGCCTGGGGGGGAGCAGCCCGAGACCCCTCTCCTGCTAGGGAGGGAGTGGCAGTGTGTGGCCTGGGACCCCCGCTGGTGCTGGGGGTGTTGGTGGGGCTGGTAGGCTCCCTACCTGGCTCCGTGCGCTGCCTCTGCCCCAAACGCCGGATTCACAGCTCCCATTGGCTAGGAACCGTGGCCAGTGGGAGCTGCAGGAGTGGTGCCTGCAGGTGGAGGCAGCATGTGAAGCCATCTGCTAGAAGCTGAGGGAGGGGAATGTCGCTGATTCCGGGGAGCCCCCCGAGGTAAGCACCACCCAGAGCCCTCACCCCCTCTCGCGCCCCAACCCCTTGCCCTGTGCCCCCTCCCACAAACACCCAAACTCCTGCTGCTGCTGGGGGAGGGAGGTGCGGTGGCCCGACTGCCCCAGCTACTCAGGTGGCCCCCGGGCCAGCCGCATTGACCACTGCAGAAGTCCTGGAGGTCCCAGAAAGTCTGTAACTTCCATGACCTCTGTGACAAACTCATAGCCTTACTTATGATGCCTTGTTGAAGGAGCTCACACCCGGGCCACTCACAAACAGTCTTTTAGCATGCAAGCCGTACCCTGAGTATCTGTGTGCACTGCAGCCTCCCAGTCACTCTTGGGTTATACTCTGGCTCTCACCAGCCTTGGTTATACTGCAGGTTGGTCCCCAACACACTCCCAATCTTACATTTTCCTCAAGAAATGTAAGTCCTGTACTGTCAAGTCCTCTCCTGGACAATACAAGTTATATAAAATCTGTTATTTCTTTAATAGAAATAATATGCACACAATTGCCACCCCAAATGGAGTTTCCTCAAAAGTCTCCTTTGCAATGATGCTACAGAACTTGACATCAGATAGGCTGCTAGTATGCTGATACCACAGTTTATCATGCTGACCAATATTGTCTCATTGTTTACTTGTACTCCCACATCTGTCGGTATCTATCTCTTGTCTTATACTGAGAATCTAAGTTCGTTGGAACAGGGACTGTCTTTTTACTCTGTATTTGTACAGTGCCTAGCACAATGGGGTCCTGATCCATGAATAAGGCCCCTAGGCACTAATACAATAAATAAATACATAAATACACTGCCATTGTGATGGGTTCCCCCCAGGGTGCCGCCTGGAACTGGGGTACCACAGAGCCTTCTGACTCACCAGCCTGACTCAAACTGTGCTGCTGTGACAAACTGTAGACTGCTCCCAGTCCTACACTTTCACCAGCATTGCACAGGTAGGGACACACCCAGCTGCAGTTGCATGCAGGCTGACCAGCCATTGCATGAAGCAACAATAGAGAGGCTACAGCCAAGATAACTCCCAGCTCCCTAGGCAGGCACCTACCACCAGAATATAAATCCAAAATTATACAGTCTTGCACTGCAGAGGGATCTGTGTACAATGTAAGTTAATAAATAGTTTGCCCCTCCCTCAATGTGGAGAGGAATATGCAACAAGCATGTGTTAAACCAAGCTGAGATATTCCCCAGACATTTCAGTCAAAGGCACACTGGTTTAGATAACGCCAAAAAAAAAAAAAAAAAGTTTATTAACTACAAAAGATAGAGTTTAATTGATTACAAGTGATAGCAAACAGATCAAAGCAGATTACCTAGCAAATAAACAAAACTAAGTCTAAAATACTAGATAGATTGCTAATTCATTTCCAATCTCTCACCCTGGCTGATGATATAAGCAGTTCACCACGTTTCCATACATAGGCTAGAAATCCTTTTAGCCTGGGACCAGCACTCCCCCCAGTTCAGTCTTTGTTTCTCAAATGTTTTCAGGAGTGTCATGTGTGGGGAGTGAGGCCCCTCGATGATGTCATACCCCACCTTATACAGCTTTACCATATGGCAGGAATCCTTTGTTTCAAAACCAAAACAGTTCCCAGCCCAGTTTGTGGAAAAATACAGGTACCCAAAATGGAGATCAGTGTCATGTGGTCTGGTCACATGCTCTTGCATGCCCTGCTGAGTCATAGCAGCCATTACTTACAGGCTGTCTGGAGTAGGGTTACCATATTTGACAAATAAAAAAAGAGGACCCTCCATGGGGCCCTGGCCCCGCCCATTTCCCACCCCAGCCCCACCCCAACTCTGCCCCTTCCCTGCCCTAACTCCGCCCCTCCTCCCTCCCACTCCCAGCCACGCAAAAAGGGCTGCCCGAGCGCTACCGGCTTCACGGTTTGCTGGGCAGCCCCCAGACCCTGCGCCCCCCGCCGGCGCTTCCCCAGCGCAGCTGGAGCCCGGGAGGGGAAGCGCCCAGCTGGGGGCGCAGGGTCTGGAGGCTGCCCGGCAAACTGTGAAGCCGGTAGCGCTTGGGCTTCGGGCAGCCCCCTTGCCTCCGGACCCTGCGCCCCCAGCCGGGCACTTCCCCTCCCGGGCTCCGGCGGCGCAGGGTCCAGAGGCATGGGGGCTGCCCGAAGCCCATAGCGCTCGGCTCGTAAACAGAGCCGAAGAGTCAGGGGAGGAGCAGAGCCGCTGCAGTCGGAGGCTCTGCTCCTCCCCTGACTCTTCGGCTCTGTTTAAGAGCCGAGCTGCCCGAGCGCTACCGGCTTCGGGCAGCCCCCATGCCTCCGGACCCTGTGCCGCCGGAGCCCGGGAGGGGAAGTGCCCGGCCGGTGGCTGGGGTCCGGAGGCAAGGGGGCTGCCTGAAGCCCATAGCGCTCGGGCAGCTCGGCTCTTAAACAGAGCCAAAGAGTCAGGGGAGGTGCAGAGCAGCCGCGGGAGGGGAAGTGCCCGGCCGGCATTTTCCCGGACATGTTCGGCTTTTTGGCAATTCTCCCCAGACGGGGGTTTGATTGCCGAAAAGCCGGACATATCTGGGAAAAACCGGACGTATGGTAACCCTAGTCTGGAGCGTTCTCAGGAAAGCTCACCAGGTGGGAGAGAAGCTTCTCCTAAGGCCTACTGTTTCCCCTAATGGCCCATTACCTTGAATAGGCACTTCCCAAACAGCTGTCTAGAGTAGAAGCATTTTGCCTAGTGGGTGTCACCCAGGTGTAACCACATTTGAAATAGATACATAGTCAATATTCATAACTTCAGATCCAGAAAAGATACATGCATACAAATAGGATAATCATATTCAGCAAATCATAACTTTTCCAATGACACCTCACATGACCAATCTTGTACAAAAAGCACCATAATTATATCATAATCATACAGCTATGAAAAATATGGGGTATAGTGTTACAGCCATATCATGCTTTGACAAAGACAATGTAAATATATAAACTTAGTCCTATAACAAGACTACTCTCGTGAATAAAGTTATGCGCCTACTTAAGTGTTTACAGAATCTGGTGGTTAAATTAAAAATCAAACCAAAATCAACTTTACCTATGGATAACATCTACTCATTGGTGAATATTCAAATATATCCAAAACAATATAGCAATTTGTAATTTTCAAATTTAGTTTGGTTTCCATTTTAAGACTTATATAAAGTTTTGAGTAAAGAACTCTTGCCATTAAAATCCTGGATTCAATTCTGGAATGACAGTGAATGTGTTATAGTGATTAATTCAATGAACAAGTCTCAGATTAAGTGAAAGTTCTTTCCTTCCTGAATGTCCAGTTAACATATGCTCTTCGCTCTTTTATTACACCCATTCACCAACAACCAAATGGATAGTATCTCACTACTTTTAGTTATGCGTAAAACTGGATTTAAGTACAGACAATAAAATAGTCTGTTATAGTGCAAAATTTGAAAAATATAATGCTTTATGATTATTAGGAACAATAATATTTTTTTTCTTAGCGAGCAATACAATTGCTCTGTCAACCATAAGACAGTGTTTGCAAAGCAGTACCCTACCAAAGTTTGAAGTTTTACAGGATCAAATGGGTCATGTTAGGTTAGAGTACCCTTCATATAAAGCAAGACTTGGAAACCACTGCCTGCCAAGATTTGCTGAAGATAAAGACTGCACATTATCATTTTCAGGGGAACTCTCTCTCAGGATCTAGGAAGTTCTTGTTGTGTCTGATGTGTTTTCTACATCACATGCAGAGGAGATGAGTCAACCTTTGAAAAAGAGAGCAGTCTGCACAGTGTACAAGGAGGCAAGCAATGGTGCATTTTGATAGCCCTGTCAAAACCAGAATTTCCCTGCTAATACAAATCCTATCTGGCAGCCCTGGCATATATGCCCTCCCCTCACATCCTGTCACAACAAACAGAGGATGCATCTCAAAGATTAACGTGCCAGGCTATATGCATTATTGTAATTAACGTTATGGGAAAACCCAACAATCAGAAAGTCTCTGCCATCTCAGTAACTGTTTTTATGCTTTTCATAAATAATTGTGACACAAATATCATTTTCAGCTGTGTAAAACCATCTCAAGGCTGTGAGGGAATTCCACAGAGAGCTAGTGAGATGTTTTAAAAATGCAAATAGAACAGGCTAAAGCAATAAAGGAGAAGGGAGAAGGTTTTTTTAAGGGGGGTAACTGAAACTTACCTTTTTTCCTGTTTAAACCTAATAAATTTATAAAAATTAATTTATTTGAATAATTTCTCTCTTTGAATGCTCTCTTTTAAAATAGCTATGGATCTTTCTTAGTAGCAATGAGCTATACTGATTGTTATCCTCTCTATACTTATTTAATATAACTGCAATGAAATATATTTTAAAAATATTTTCCATGAAAACATGCACACACCCTGCAGTGTTAAAAAGCTCCTGCAAATGACAATCTTGCCAAATTTAAAACCTGCTTAACCCAAGTCTTTGTATTCAAAATGCACACAATTAAAGAGGTAGTTCATCTTTAATAGACTTCCAAAATTAAATAGAAAATTATATCATCAATGACAATTTAGATGACATTTCTGCTTCAGTAAAACTAGAGCTGAGACTACTGCATGTTAAATTGTTCCAGTGTAGAAAAAGTAATGTCAAGAATCAAGAAAAAAATACCTTCATCACATTCATTTAATGGATAAAACATGAAGTGAGCAGCAGTGGAGATAAGCACCCTGGAGGCTGTTTGGTTTGTCACAACGTACACACAGTAATCCCTGACAGTCCTCAGTTAGGAGGGTTTTTTTCTCTTCTTTTTGCTAATGCAAAGCAAAGCTACAGTGATAGCTGCTTAGTAATACAGCAGATTTTAACAGTTTAAACATGAAGGCAATAATTCACAGAACACAACCTGAAAGACACAACAGACGTGCAAAGTAAATTTGAGATACAGCATACCCAGAAACAGAATTCTTTCACCTTAACTTCCAATATAAATGTGAACTCTGATGATCAAATTCTGCACCCAAGCAGCCCTCATTGACTTGTGGGAATGGGTCACATGGGTATAACTGAGAGGAGAATTTGACCCAGAGCTTCATATTTGGGTTTGCTAAAGGCCCTGTTATACCCCTTGATCTTTATGCAAAACTCCCATGATGCTTCGTCTTTGGAGCTAGGAGAGAGATAACAATCTAAGCTACTATGAAAGTTGCTGGTGGGGGGACTCTACTTGATTAGAGAATAATCTTCATGTTTTGACTGTAAACTCTTTGGGGGCCAGTGATCTTGTCTTGTAGCTTATCTATACACATTTATTACTTCTATTTTATTTATTTATTTCTGGTAGTTCCTGCAATATGCTAGGTGCTTCCCAAATGAAAAAAAAGATACAGTCCTTGTTCTGAGGTGCTCAGAGCCTAAGGATTTACAGACAGCAGGTAGGGGGTAAGGGATATAGAACATAAATAAGCTGTTTTTATAAATAGGCTATATAAATTATTGCCATTACCAGCCAGTTAGTTTCCCAATGCCAATCATGCTATATAAACAACAAAAAACAGATGAATGCAATTTACCATTCATTAATTGGCTCTTCTTCGTTCAGGAAATATTCCTGATGCCTGCCTTAGCATGGACCTTTTCAGCAGGACATACTTCAATAAGTAAAGGTGAAACAGTGTTTCTATATGATGATAATGTTTGAAAACACTTTCATCAAGGAAAAGAGAGTGGTGGCCTTGGATTTTCACATGGGGAAGTACTAGGAGAAAAGACTTTTCCCAACCATGTTTTATAAAAACCAAGCAATTTTAAAGCTGTATCAGATAGATCAAAGTACACACAAATATTTTGTCATATATAGTTAACAAAAAACATAGTGTTGTTTCTTCAAAAGAGATAACTGAAATGAAACCCCCCCAGAAATTTGAATGAGCAAATTGGCACAACCAGTTCAGCCAGCGTATCTAGCAGCCATTTCCTGAAAGTTTTTGTTTGTGGGACTCTTCCAAAATTTCTAGCATGTAATAATAATCCTTAGCTATTTCCCAGCACTTTTCATCAGTAGATCTCAAAGTGCTTTACAAAGGAGATAAGAATTACTATCCCTATTTTACAAAGGAGGAAACTGAGGCACAGAGAGGGGAAAGGACTTGCCCAAGGTCACCCAGTAGGTCTATTGCAGTGCTGGCAACTTTGGTGGGATTTTCAAAAGCCCTCAGCATTGATGTAATTCTGCTCCCATTAAAGTGAGTGTTAGTTTTATCATAGGTTTCAATGTCAGCATGTTTAGGCCAATGTTGAACCCTTTTAAAAATCCTATCCTTTATTTATACTATTTATTTATTTATATTAATTTTCTATTACAGTTTTACATCTACCAATATAAGTTATACAACATATGCTTTCCCCCCCTTTCCCAGCAGTCAAGGGCAAAATGTTTGCTTCTTTCTTCATTACGTAAGCATTGGTATGTTATTTACTGTTTTTCCACCATTTGTGGGGGAGAAAGGTAGAGAAACTAAGTTGTAGCCTCAATACAGCAAGCACGGAACATTTTGGAAAAACCAAACAAGAAAAGAAATAGATCATGTCAAGGATGCGGATCAGCCTTTGGCCTTCCTGTAATATGTGACATTTCTGGAAAATGTTATCTGGGATAATACACAGCGGAACATTCATTCAAATTATCTCCTTTGACCTTGGACATCTAATACAAACATAAATGTGTTTCAGATAATGTTAGTTCAGTTAGGAGGATAATGTTACATGTAAATTCATATTAGATAATAACTATGGAGCCAGTCTTGTGTTTGGCAGCTGGAACAAGGCATCTTGAATCAACAGTGCACATTTATAGGTGTAACTATGGGGCTAATTGCTAATTGAATACTGGCTATGTTTTTGAGCAGTGCATCTTGCCCACAACCAGATATGCACTGCAGATAGGAAGTGTCTTCATTGATTTTTGCTGCCCTATTCATGAGTAAAGATCCATGAACCTTCAAGATATCCTGACAATAGAGTTAAGACATTCTTATTTAAAAGGCTAATCAAGCCAAAACAGATGTGGTAAACAGAATAAGCATTACAGTGTAAGATATCTGTATATGACTATAATATGCGCAGTACATCTGTATCTACAATCACTATACTTGCCAGTATTTGTTCATAAGTAGTTGTGCAGGCCATTTTTGGCCTTCATACTATTATCAGACCATAGCCTTGTAAATATATTGTGAGAAAACAGCAGCAGCTACACAATCTGACCAGCAACTCACCTAAAGAAAGGCTTTACAGTGTGCAGCCTCAAGTTTCTCTTGACATACCTTATATACCTTTCAAACACTCTGGATTCTTTTGACCTTTAGAGGTTGTATATTGATAGCTCACTAAAGTTTAAGCTGCTCCTTCAGCCTTCTCTAGTAGTGCTTATTTCTGACAGAACTTCAATCATTCCTTGTCATCAGCCATACCAATGAGACTTGAACGTACGGTATCCCTTTCCTGCCATCATTTTATAAAATACTTCTACATCAGTGTTAACGATACATGGTTGAGGTTACTATGTTCATTTAAGGAAATGTGTATCAGGGTGTTGATCAGCCTTTTCCTCTTTTTTTTTTTTGGTAATAGGGAACATTTTTTTGGAAGACATTATCTGGATAATACACTCGGGAACAAAACATACATTCTCTCAAGTTCTTTTAATTTTAACAAAAGTTTGATCTGGTACTTTGTAGAGGAGGGATTTAAAAAAAAATTAAAAACAGCATTTTGTTCCATAAAACAGCTTTGACAAGATTCTCATGCCTTTATTTTAAACCGGATTCTTCTTTTGCTTTCTATTTATGAATTCTTTTACAGAAAATTACTACTTCACATGTGGATCTTCAGTGGCATTTATGACTTCCACATATATTATTTAATGAGGTTGCTTGGTTCCTTCTAATTTTTAAATGACTGTGACATGGACCTTGTTTTGTGATCTGCTGAATGGGAGAGGATGTGTGCTGAGGATTTTTCCCCTTCTAGAAGTAGTACATTAATGAGACATTTTCTTAATAAAAGCCTTGCATCAAATCTGTAATCAGAGCACTAGAGATACCCAAACCAGCACAAACATTCATTAATTCCAGAAGCTGCCATTCCTGATCTGAATTTAAACATTACTCCTCAAGGAATTTAACCTCAGCAGTGATTTGGGGTAAAAAGGCTGTTTACCTATTACAGTAATAGATGCATTAGTCAAACTTGTATTGTCATACAGAAGTTATGTTTCATATCTAAATGACTAGTCTTACTTTTAAAAAAAAGTCAGTGGCACACTAGAATAAGGAAGCTTCAAAATTGCTACCTGATTAGTCTTCACTTTACCCAATCCTAGACTGCAGAATTAATTGGTGCTTTGACTTAAAATTAGAATGATTTCAATCTATTGTATAACACCTTTGAGCTCATCATTAAGCATTCCCAAACAAGAGAAGTAAGTGTGCTGTTCAACAATTTTTACACATCAGTGCAGTACAACTACAGGATCTCCCTGAGAATTCTCTAGGAAGAGAAACCTAAAAACATTCATTAAAATAAAGCCAATACATGCACCTACAGTCATCACATCACCTGTTAGAAAACAAAATCCATCTGTACACAGACCTTCACAGACAGGGAGAGATTCAAGCCACGTCTCGTTAATCCAAATTTTTATTTCTATATTCCATTAACTGATCAGATTAATGTCTGATATATTTCATATCAAACTAAAATCATGCCCAGAAGAAACAGTTCAGAAATGTATACTTGCCTTTTTTTATATCTAAATGCCAGTGCCTGCAATAGACGACTTGTACAAGAAAAGAAAGATGTTTCACTGGTATTAGAGAGAGACTATTAATGGGCTGAGTTGAGACATTTATACAAATAATCCTGTACTTTAGAAACTTTATTTATTTATTTATATAATAAAGGTCACTCTAGGTACAATGAGAAAGTCACTTTTACAGTAACAATGGAATCCAACGAATTTGCCCATTACGTCATAAATGAGAGAAAATTTTTAACATTTCTTCACTCAGTATTATAGTGGGCACTTTCTAGTCCCAACACAGTTAATGTTGCAAAATAGTTTTCATTATAACCTCCTGTTTTTGCAAGCTCATAACTTTCCAAAATATTTACCTTTTGGGCTGAAATGTTTCATGTTTGTTCTCCACCTGAAAGTGAATTTGTTTGAATATTTCAGCTAAATCCCTTCAGACATATTTTAAGTTACCACAGGGGTGGGGAGGAATACACTTTTCCCATTGTAATAAACATATGTTTGAACAAGGATACAGCAAAAACAGTTTAACTTTTGACTCCACAGTGCAGTTAGTATAACCACAGGATCCACATATGGTGGATATAGTTCTCACTGAGGACTAGTGCTTTTGGTTTGAAAAAACAAAGATATGACCATTTTAAAATTGCATACTGAGTAGTCATAGTAGAAGATTTCCTTAGGTGTACAGGTGTGCACATACATGTACTATCCCTGTGTGCTGGTAGTAAGGGTGGAGCCAGTTAAGTACACAGATAGGTACGTGCAAATTTGCTGATTAAAAGAACTTTGAAGATCTACAGGTAAAGCTGAACAAATTAAATAGCTGCAGAGCAAGGAATTGCGTTCTGCAAAGCAAACAGAGAATGTGTTAGCTTCTCTATGGTGACTAAGATTCATTGGAACTATGTGATTTGTGCACTGGGCATTATAGTTCAGACCTGTCAGTGGTACAGGGAATCCTTTGTTTTTCCTTACAGAATAAAATATCTATGAAAATTACCTGCCCACTTCCCAAATTTTGTATATGCTTTTGAAAATAATGAGTCTCATTTACACAAAGGTTCCTTCACGCTGTAATGGCAGTGTAAAAGGGCCTTAAAGTGAATGTAATTACATTCATATTTCTGATACATTATTTGGGAATTTTTCTGTTGGTTTCATCCACCTCACTATGTCTGCTGCCCCTACTATAAACCTGTTAAGTGCACTGATGGTGGATAGAAGCTTGTGTAAGCAAGACACTAGGACTTGATTTACTGAGTTTATTCCTAATGAAGACACCAGTCCCAAGGACACTGGTGACTGTACAGGCTATATTTTGATTTTGTCTTGACAGTTTTATTTGAAGTTTTCTTGTTAAAAACTGAAATAATAGTGTTTTTTAAAGAACGTTAAACAGTGTGGGACTTAAGTAGCTTAACATAGGCAGGCTGAAGTGTGATCAAATGTGTGGAGTTCGGCATTGTAGCTTGTGGCCCTCTTCTCTTTAATATAGAGGCCCAGCCCGTGGTGACTACAGGTCCCAAGAAGTGATATTCCATCTTGAACTGAGAGGAAGACTGCTCCGAAAAAAATGTGGAATAGTATACTGAGACTTGTTTCTAGAGATCTTATCTCCATATTAAAGAAAATGGCAATTACCATCCACTCCATTTAATGTAAATTAGGTGCAGTCCTGAGCCTCCTGGCAAGTTAACAATATGGTTCCCTGGGGCAAAGTTGGAACCCTTTGTATTAGCATGTTCAGTAAAATAAACAACTAAATTCCGTGCTTACTGCAATGCTATGTCTGCAAACACTCAAGAAATAAACTGCTTTCAAACTTTGTTGTTAATTATTCATTATTTACCATCACATTTTCTTTAGGAAAAATTGATTAATTAAATAAAGGAATATTTTATCAAATATATGCAATAGTAAATTCAAACACACAGACTCTTATGAGTCAGAAAGAACAGAGATGAGAAATAGTCAAGGAAGAGCTTAACATAGTGACAATAATACAAAATTTAATTCTATAAGATATCCTAGATTTCTGATGGGAATACTAGACAAATGAAAAACACTTTTCAATTTAAATTAAATTAAATTTCCAATTAAGTCACAGAGAGCTGTACTCCAGCAGGAAAACCTACTAAAATCACATATTTCTTGGTCATGAATTAAACATTTAGAGTAGCTCAATGTACGATGACCCAACATGTGGAGAACAATACATATCCTCTGCCTTTTTTTTAAATCAACACTGCATATAATAAAGCACTGTCTTATACTGCCAGTACTGATACTTCTTATATCCACTACCTAAAGCAGGGGTGGAATTTAGCTGGTTACGTAGTTGTGAAAAGTGACTTATTCACAAAATGATCTTAGTAATTATAACAATGCTTTCTGTATTGCACATAGTCTATGCCTGTTAAGTCTTTCACAAAACAAATTTTATATTCTAGTTACCTGTGTCCTGGAGTTTTTTGAGTTTATAAGTACTGAACATATTTTAAATAACATACAGAATGAAATACAGATAGAGTAAGGTACAATCTAGGCTAAAGTATCCATTAGCAATGAGCCAGAACAGAACAAAAACCCTGATTATGACTAGTCTAAATTTTGAGAAAGTTCACTGAAGTCAATGGGAGTTTTGCCATTGACTTCAATGGGGCCAGGATTTCACCTCATGTCTTGATGTGAATATTAGAGACCTTTATTTCTATAATTAATTGAACCAAAATACCATATTCAAACAGCTCTGAATTTTGGGATTGTCTATGATTTGGACTTTATAGCCCAGGTACATCTTTCTGACCCATTGGTTTCTGAACCAAGGCTGTGGAAGTCATGTAGCTCTGAAGAGACAAGATGGGTAGGATAATATCTTTTATCGGACCAACTTCTGAGAGACAAGCTTTCAAACTTACACAGAACTCTTCTTCTTGAGTACATTTCCCAGACCCGAAGAAAAGTTTTGAATAAGCTCAAAAGCTTGTCTGTCTCACCAACAGAAGCTGGTCCAATAAAAGATATTACCTCACCCACCTTGTCTCACTAATATCCTGTGACCAACATGGCTCCATAACACTGCATGTAGCTCTGAAGCCAGATATCCCATTCAGGAGAAGTTATGCAACCTAAGCCTGAAAATCCCCTCAAAAATCTCTCAAAAAGCTCTGGAGAGTAGCGCTTACAAGTCAATGAAAGCTAATAAGATGACAGGAGGATGTGTAGTCACAGGAGTAAGTAACATATACCCCAGTGATAAGGTAAATCCTGCATGCATGCACCCCATCATATGGGGACCTAGATCTTTTTTCTGCAGAGGGAAGAAGTTGTTGTTTTTATAAACAAAAAACTTGGTGTCCATTAGATAAAGTGTTTGTTATCCCAGATTATTGAGGCATGGTCAGCCGGGGATAATGTCCCATACCTTCATCACTAGCAGTGAGGGATTGCTATGGAGCTTCTGCCTTGACTTGCAGAGATAGGAGGCTATCTATCCCCCTCAGAATCAGGACTCTGAGGGGGACAGACAGTCTATTGTGAGTGCTGTTTTTGGAGAGGAGAAGAATACTCCCTTTTCCTCCTTCTTGATTGACAGGCATGTAGCTATCAGCTGAAAAGAAGTTATGTCTTTCATCTGCATGGTGTCTTTAAATGTCTTCCCTGACTAAAAGGGAAAAACACATCCTCCCCATTCTCACACTAGGCTACCTGGGGACCTGAAGTAAAATCTAAAGTGAGAAGGTCTCTACATGTGTATCCACTTGTAGGCTCAGCCCTCTATTTGTTTCTACATGGCCTATGTTACATAGGAGGTCAGGCAACATGATCACAATGGACCCTTCTGCCTTTGAATCTATATGTGAGAATAAATGCATTCCCCAACATAAAAATAAAACCCTTTTCAGATGATGCAAATAAGGCATCAAAAGCTGGAATAAGCAGAGACAATATTTTGGTGAAGTTGACTTTTTTGTATTTTGTCTTTTTAAAATGTAATAATTTTAGAGTATTATTACAGTGTGATTTTACAGGGTAATTGGTATCATATGCACTTCCTCTATTAGAGTAATCTTTGTAACAAATACTGAAGTTGTAAGCCACCATTCAACATAACCCATTTTCACTTTATTATGTCAGCAAATTCAGTGACTTGATGCAATGGTGTAACATTTCTGTATATTTATCACTGTAATCTTGATATTAACCTAGGATGAAACCATGTTAAAACTTACAGCATCTGTCAATGATTTTTCCAAACAGAAAATTATGTGAACAATATTTCACAACCAGAAGTATGTGTTCAAATGTATAGCAATTATTTACACAATACAACATGCTTGGCACTCTACAATACATAGATATAATGCTCGAGACACTTCCTGCCTCAGAGATCTTACAGTCTAGAAAATAGACACAGAAAGAAAAGAAACACTAGTCGATACAAAGCAAGTTACATTAAAAATCTATAGTTCTCTAAATTAATTCTGCACATAGATGTATACATATTTGTTAGATGATTTCTTAAATGAATCTCTTTTGCTTCCCTCATCTCTTTTTCTCATTCATGTTTACACTTTATACAAATCCAATAAAGTTTCTACATTTCAAAAATTTCAGCATTAACTCCTAGGCTTCCTGACATTATTATGAATGAGAAGTTACTTACCTGTACAGTAACTGGAGCTCTTTGAGATGTGTTATATATATTCACATTCCACCAAAGATATGCATGCACCCGCGCACTTGAGTTCGGAGTTCTTTGGCCAGAAGTGTCCGTATGGTACACCTGCACTCTGCGAGTCCTCATGCTCCGCATCAAAGGCATAAAAGAGGGGAGAGCACCAACCACCACTTAGTTTCCTTGCAATCACAGAATCCAGAAGCAAAGGACTCTGAGGTAGAGAGGGTGGAGGGGGATCATGGAATGTGCATAATGACAACACATCTCAAAGAACTCAATTACTGTACAGGTAATTTACTTTTCATTCTCCTTTGAGTGATTTTCCATGTGCACATTGCACTACAGGTGATCCCAAGTAGTAGACCAATGTAGTGTAGGTGCAAGCTTGAAATCTTAGGAGAAGATTGTAGCAGACTTGCCAAGTGTAGCATCTGATCTACAGACTTCAGTAATTGCATAATGCTCACTACACATACGAAGAGACACTCAGGTGACCGCCTAACATATATCTAAGATAGACACACTTTTCAACAAAGCTGATGAAGCTGCCTGTGCTCTGGTCCAATGAGCCTCAAGAGTGGTAGGTGGTTCTATTCTGGCTATTTCACAGCAAGTTCTCATGCAGTCAGAAATCCACTGTGAGAGTCTCTGAGTTGAGATGGCTTTGCCTTTCATCCTTTCCTCAATAACCAAAAAAAAAGTTTTGGTGAAGACCTGAATGGTTTTGTTCTTTGAAGAAAGAATGACATGGCACATATGATATCTAAGATGCAGAGAGCGGCTTCTGTGTTGGAAGCATGGGGTTTAAGGAAGAATATGGGTAGGTGAATTTGCTGATTCAGGTGGAATTCCATGACCGCCATCAGCAAAAACTTCAGATGAGTTTTTAAGAAACTTGTCAGGGTAGAAGACTGTATAAAAATGTGTGTAAGGAGGGTCAGAATTCAGCTCTTGAATCTCTCCTACTCTTCTTGCTGAGATCATGCTGCTAAGAATGATGTTTTCATTGACAAGTGAAAAAAGGAACACATCATTATTGGTTTGAATGGAGGGCACATAACAGCTGGTACCAAGTTAAGGTCCGACAGTGGGATTGATCCTTAACAGATGAAAACACTTTAATCTGATCCTTCAAAAATTTTTACTAGAGTAGGTGTGAAAAAAATACTGTTTGGCCTTCTCCTGGTGAATGGTGTGCTGAGATAGCCACCAGATGTATTTTGGACGAGCTCAGTGATAAATTGCTCTATATCTATTCCAGTAACTAGTCTAGGATTACAGATACCCAAGTCTCTTGAGGATTCAGGGACTTCTGACAACACCAAAAAGAGAATCTTATCCATTTGACTTGTAGAGTCTTTTATACTGTTGACCAGGAGATCCTGGACAGGTGAGGAAGCAGGACCACTCTACAACCATCCAGCAGACAAACCATTAAATGCAAGATATTGTGACAAATGGTCCAGAAGCAGAGGCAAGATCTTGGGCTGGGAAATAAAGAAGCTCAGGATGTTTGGAAACCAAAACTGCCTCAAACACTCTCGTGCTATCAAAAACAGTTTGGCTCAGCTCTGTCTGATCTTGTGTGGCACTCTCTGATATATACTGATCTCAGACAGCCTTGCACATATTGGTGGTGTAGTCTTGAAACCGGCATTACAAAGGTACACATGTGTCCTAGAATGGCAAGGCAAGTCCTCACTGTGATGCCAAAATATGAATCCAGCTGCGAGAGATGGGCTGGGGAAGTAAGGCCATGGACTTGGAGGAGTCTAGAATTGCTCCAATGAACTCAAGTCTTGAAAAGGGAGTGAAGTTGGACTTTTTTTAAATGTTAATTTTCAGGTGCAGGCTCTGGAACAAGTTGAGTGTGTAATAGTGGTTTCTGCAACTTTCTGAGGAGATCTTCCTCATATCAGCCAATTTTACAGGTAAGAGTGTAATGAAATGTCCTCTTTTCTAAAGTGTGCTAGCCATTTGGTAAATACCCCCACAGCAGTTGATAGTCCAAAGAGTACAACTCAGTATTGATAATGGTTGTGGCCTACCACAAACCTTAGGCACCTCCTGTTTGATGGTATTATCAAATATGTGGAAATACATATCCTGAAGGCAGAGAGACATAAACGAGTTGTCTGGATCCAGAGTGGGAATTGTCGAGGCAAGGGTGACCATCCTGAACTTCAACTTACATATGAACACATTCAGATTTCTTAAGTCCAAGATGGGTCATCACCCTCTCTTCTTTTGGGGGGATAAGTAAGTACTTGCTGTAGAACCCCTTCCCTTGATACTGAGGTGGAACCTTTTCTATTATTCTGAGGGAAAGAAGTGAGAAGAAGTTATAAAACATCCTGGTGAGAGGGATCCCTGAAGAAAGACAAGGAAGAGGGGGTTGGGGATAGTCACAGTTAGAAACTGGATAGAATATCCTGTTGTTAACATGTCTGTGACACTCTACACCCCAGGAGAGCACCCTGTAATCCCTATATTCATCATTTGTATATAATTGTGATATTGCATACACAGCATGACTTGTAAGGTATTATGGGAAAGGTTATGATCCGCTGAAACCCATTGTTCCATCTAAATATGTACAGATGCTCCCTGACTTACGCAAGTGTTCCATTCCGGAACGCCTTGCGTAAGTCGAAGTTTGCATAAGTCGGGAACGTATACCCGACAATTACGCAAAAAAAAACCCCCCAAAAAAAACAAAAAAACCCACCACTTACGGAACTTTTTCCGTAAGTGCGGGTTTGCATAAGTCGGTGTTTGCGTAACCCGGGGAACATCTGTATATCCTTAATGCATATGAAGTTATGAGAATTGTGTTGTATGATCATCACTAAAATATGCTGTGTGTTTGGGAAGCACCCAGATACTAGCTCCCCCAAGACAAAACCGGGAGATTAACCAACGCCTGGGCGGGTGTTGAACAACCATCAACAGTCATTGTCCTGCAAGGGAGTTACAATTCAATGACTCATTTGCACAAGGGACCACACCAGGAGAATTGCTCAATATTGCCTGGTAACTCAGCAATGCCCACCAGACATGCCTGGACTTGTGTTCTTCAAGCACATGGACTAAGGGTATAAAACAGAACACAGTGGCCCCATGCTTCACCTTTCTTCTTTCCCCACCTACATTGCAAGCAACAAGATGCTGAGAAGATAGAAGATTTCAACAGAGGAGACTGGCCCAGGTTTAACTGAGAAACCTGTATATTAAGGTGTGTAAGATCCACTGGGGTGAGAACATTGCTTCACCTAAATGCTGTCTAGTGTGATAAGGGTTAAGGTTTAGACTGTGAGCTTATATTTTCTTTTGGTAACCACTCTGACTTTTTGCCTATCACTTATAATCACTTAAAATCTATCTTTTGTAGTCAATAAACTTGTTTTACTGTTTATCTTTACCAGTTAATTTGCCTGAAGTGTTTGGTAAATCTGCTCAGGTTACAAAGGCTAGTGTATGTCCATTGATGAAGTGGTGAAGCAATTAATAAACTTGCATTGCTCAAGCAAGGGTCTTGAGCATTGCAAGATGGTATATTTCTAAGGTACAGGTCTGGGAGCTGGGGGGATTTGGCTGGTGCCTTTCTATGAGATTCATGAGTGGATCTGGGAGCATTCATGCAATCTAGCTGGGTCGGGGGCTCCACATGCGGTTGTACTGAGTGGTAACAGCACCTGGAGGGGTTTGCTGCTTGCCACTAGTAAGTCATTGTGACAGACAGCCCAGGCTGGAGAGTTAAGGGGGCACAGCAGTCCGACAGTCCCAGGCTGCGCCCCAGGGATCCCAACACAATGTCCATAACGCACTGATCTGTGGTGATGGAGGAGCATGAGTGCCTAAAGGATACAGATAGGTGATTTCCAAAAGAAAGGGCTGGTTCTGGATCTGTAGGCATGGGTTCATATCTCCCAACAGTTCCATAAAAATAAATGTGTCTCTGATGCAAGTTGTGAAGACTGGGTTGCAGAGGAAGGCTGTCTCTGTAGAAAGAATGCTGCCTTTTCTTAGAAGGCTCCAAAGACCTCTGGTAGGAAAAAGAGTGGCAGTGCAGACCTCTGCGAAGCATATGATTGTTGTCTAAAAGGCTGTCTTAGGGGCATGTAGCAGGGTTCACATTGCAGACAGCAGGCCTAGTAGGCAGGCTGCAGCTCAACTATGCCCAAAGTTTTGGGGGGCAACCCGAGGGCCTGACAACCAAGTCATAGTCTGTTTTTCTCTAGGTTCTCCCTGGTTGGAGTATAGGGGAGGGAAGAATAGGAGGACCCTGGACCTCCCTCTCCACCGGGTCCTGACCTAGGGCCCAAGGAAGGAAGGGGGGGTATTTCCATCCCCTCTACCTGACACCCCAGACCTGCCTCCCACAGGCCATTTCTACCTTACACCCCCAATGCATCCCCCTCCCCTGCTGCTCTCTTCAGTTTGGAGTGTGGTCTCAACCCTGTCAGGGATCAGGGCCTGCAGCAAACTCAGTCTCCTGGCAACCCAACAAGCACAGCTGGCCTTCAGCAGGCTACCTGATTGAATGCACCACCTTATTCAGGGGTTCTCAAACTGGGGGTCAGGACCCCTCAGGGGGTTGTGAGCTGTCAGTTATTACATGGGGGGTCATGAGCTGTCAGTCTCCACCCCAAACCCCGCTTTGCCTCCAGCATTTATAATGATGTTAAATATATAATGAAGTGTTTTTAATTTATAAGGGGGGGGAGGGTCGCACTCAGAGGCTTCCTAAGTGAAAGGGGTCACCAGTACAAAAGTTTGAGAACTACTGCCCCTTACTGGTCAGGAAGGGCAGCTAGCTGGCTTTTAACCCCAGCAGCAGCAGCTCCTCTCTGGCTACTCAACGCATATTATGCCTGCAGCTGTGCTTGCCATTGTTCCAGTCCCTGCTCCTGCTTTGTCTCAGCCGTTGCCCCAGCCTTCTTCCAGACCCTGCTCTGCTCCAGCTTGGGGTCCCCTTCAACTCCTGCTTCTCCAGTACTGACCCTTGGATCCGCCCCTGGCTTATGATTTTGGTTCACCCTCCAGCTTTGGCATTCACTTCCTGTCTCTCTAGTCCTGACCTTCTGCTCATTCCTGGACTCTGCCCACCCTGCACCCAACTCTAACCGGTAGGCCAAATTTTCACTTTAGCTAGGGTTGCCAACCTTCCAGGATTGTCCTGGAGTCTTCAGGAATTATTGATTAATCTTTAATTAAAGATTATGTCCTGTGATGAAACCTCCAGGAATATGTCCAACCAAAATTGGCAACCCTAGGTTTAGCCATTAGACCAAACTGCCCACAGGCTGGCCTCTAAGAGGCCCTCTGCTTCCCTCCCACCAGAAGGTTGCTCAAGCAGTCTCAATGATTCAGATAGTCAGTCAGGACTTCCCAGATCTCTTTGCAATGTCCAGTGAGCTCCCCCTTGTCAGAGAGAATGGAAGAGAAAGAAGGGTCAGGCCCTGGCTGCTCAGTTGGGCCTTACCCACAGTCCAGGTCCTTCCCTTGTGTTTTCCTCTGTCCCAGAAGGCACTAACTGGCTCTATTTCTGTAGACAGCCTCTCCTTCACTCTCCCCCCAGCTTGATAGCCAGAGTCCCATTTTAAGAAGGTTCTTCATTTGAAGCATCCTCTACAGCTGCCGAGGGGCACAGCTGCCTTGGCCTAGTACTACTTCATCACTCCTTTAGTCTTAGTGAGAGGTCTGTAAACCCCATCACAGGGTGAATGTTTAGATCCTGAATTATCACAGAGTTGCTCTGGAGTCCTTCAAGGTGTGAAGGGCCTTGCTGGTTTTAACACTGAACAACTTTGCTTCCTCAAAGGCAAATCTTCCATGATAGATTGCATTTCTCAAGAGAAGCCTGAGCCCTACAGCCATGGCCATCTATTGATAGGCAGCGTCTGCCACGCTCTGTGCAGCCTGGAGATTGGTCTTGGCCACTAATTGTTCATCACTGATTACGGAGACAATCTCCTCTATTATACCTGGTGGGAGCTTGACTGTGAAGGGCGCACACTTCTCCAACATATGGAAATTTTATCTGGCCAATAGAGCTTAATAATGGTCAACTCAAAATTGTAAATTCACAGATGAGTACATCTTGTGGCTGAATAAATCCTCTCTGTTTCCTATTCTTTAGGAGCGTCTTTTGTTCCGTTGTAACTTCTTGTTAGCAGCTGTCACAATTCATGACACTGGCATAAGTTGTGTATAGAAAAATCCAGCCCCACCTCTTTCTGCCCCTGCTCCATATCTTCGTGATGAAGATGCTGAACAGCTGATCATGTCAGGCAGAGGTGCTGCGGGGAGGGGAAGGAGATGCTAGCAGAAACTGGCCGGTGGGTGCTGAGCACCCACTATTTTTTCCCCATGGGTGCTCCAGCCCCAGAGCATCCATGGAATCAGCGTTTATGCCAGGTGATCATGTCTAGTGATCCTGCAATCCAGGTCTGATGCTGGCTTGATAGAGAGTTACTCATGAGGTAAATCTGCAGTCTGGTCTGTCTGTCTTTACAAAGTCCAGGAGCTAAATGACTTAAAGATAGCATATTTTGCCAGAATGTGCAACTCCCTTATGCAGTACAGGTACTTGAGGTGTCCATTGTTTGTCGGCATGGCTACCTCATGCAAGGGACAGTATTTCAATCAAGGAGGATATCCCAATACCAGAAATCAAATTCTAGAAATTTAAGTTTCTGAAGAATACCAAAGGGGAACGATGACTACGGAGAACTTTCAACTACTGCACCAAGTCTTCATAGGTGAGTAAGAGATAAAGGGCCAAAACCTGCCAGTGAAATAGATGGGAGCAGCTTGAAGGGGAAGTGTGAAGTAGAGTAACATTGCAATTTGTCATAAACTAAATGTGTGTGTAGACAAACCTTTTTATACTGTGGTGATAGGCAGTATTAAAAAATGTAAAGCAAGTAGGTAGGTATTTTTATGACTTCTGAATTGTTGAGAAGATTTGGTCTTAAGTGGGTTATTTTCTTTTTAGAAGAGAAATGGGTGGACTGCCTGGGGACTTTGGTGACCAGCAGTGTTGTAACTACACTGGCACAAACCACCAGTGTAGACTGGCAAGAAGCTACAATTTTCATTGCTGCAATTACTCACAATGTTCAGAACCCAAAAGGTGCATAGATGACATCTACTTAAGACCAGAACTGACTGAATTCTGAAACAAGGCACATTATACTGTGAAATAAACTACACCTCTACCCCGATATAACGTGACCCGATATAACACGAATTCGGATAGAACGGGGGGGGGGGGAGGGGCTGCGCGCTCCGGCAGATCAAAGCAAGTTCAATATAACGCAGTTTCACCTATAACGCGGTAAGATTTTTTGACTCCCAAGGACAGCGTTATATCGTAGAGGTATATTTGTGAAATAAATCATTGGCCTGTCTGTGTGGGGACCACAAGTGGTTTGTAAATTGGGGACTTGGTACAAAAGTTTTACTAATTAAAACGTCTTCTTTTAACTCCGTTTTCATTTCCCAAGTCAATTTGCAGTCTATATTTCATTAAAGTGCAAAAGACACGTGATACTTTTACTGTGTTGATTTGCCACTGCTCTGCATCATAAGTAAATTATTTATGAAAATGAGAGATCCATCATTTCCAAACAAAAACTCACTTTCTTATACCACCTTTTGATAACCTTTCACACTTTCTCTCTCTCATATTCACCAGAATACTGAGTAAATACATTAAACTAACTGGAGTGTGATTAGGGCTTAGGAACTTCAGAGTTTTGGTAGCCTTGTATATGGAAACAAAATAACTGGAGAAGAAAAAGGTATAAAACTTACAAACTGTTTATCAAAATAATATGTTAATACCATATGTCCCAGATCTAGAGTGTCCAACTTTTTTCTTTGTCAGTAAGACATAGTTAATGTACATGAACTGCTGCCTAAGATGCTTGCCAGAGCACTTACTAGCTCACTCGTTTGGTAGTTTTATAGGCCTCTTGTGCTGGAGCAGAGGTACAACAGCTTGCATTGCAGGAAGGGAAAAGATAAAACTACCCTGCTGTGCAGATTTAGTCAATTTGCACTGGGCTCTCACACAGAAAACAAATTGCAACCTCTCACAAAGAGTTCTCTCTTTGCACAGGCATCCCTAACAAATGCAGATAAAAACAAGTAAATCAGGCAACTTCACATCAGGAGGAAAAAAATAGCTACTACTCCAACAGCTGCTATCATAATTAAGAACAGATTTCATCACTAAACTCTTGCTGGTTATGTCTGCAGCAAAACAAATACACAGATGTGGCACATTTACATACTGAAAAATGTGTACCATGCCACTGAAACAAATTTGCATTTTCTGCTCTTAAATATTCACTTTTTAATATGAAACAATGGGGATAGTTTACATGCTAATCCTCAGCTTATGCTCATCAAAATCATTCAGTCAGTGTATGAAATATAATACAACATAAGACCACATTTCAATCCTGCACCAAAATTTACTATCCTATTCTATAAAATGCAATTTTCCGGTCACTTTCTGAACTGTAGTGCAGCTCTACTGTATGTAAATTACATTTTTAAAGAAATGTGACAAAGACTCCTTTTAATCATAAAATTCACTAAATTTATTGCTGCTTCATTTATCCACACATTTTAAAAGGTCAGATGGCATGATCTATTTAAAGGGAAATCATGTGACCTTTTTAAAGCTAAGAGGTATATCATTAAACACAGGGAAGTAAAATGAGTTTACTAATAAAAAATATAAAACCCTACAACTGGTGCATGTGCATAATATGTTCCACCCAAAATTCTGAGAGTGTTTCTGATAACATAAAGGGATGGGGAAATTTTACTCAATACCCTAGCTTCCCTTTTGCTTACTCTAAAGACTTTAACCCCAAAAGTCTAACCCCATATTTCATAGCTAAATGGGCTATTTGTTTTTTTACATAAAATCCCACAATAATATTCTAAGAGTTTGTTTCCTCTCTGGAAATCTGTGCCAATTATAGAAATAGGTTGCAAATGTAAAACACATAAGCTGACCAAATATACTGGGGGACAATTAAGTAGTTCTGTTGGTAATTTCAAGAAAGGGTTTGTTCTAAAGCAGTGTTTCTCAAACTGGGGTTGTCGCTTGTGTAGGGAAAGCCCCTGGCGGGCTGGGCCAGGCCAGTTTGTTTACCTGCCCCGTCCGCAGGTCCGGCCGATCGCGGCTCCCACTGGCCGCGGTTCACTGCTCCAGGCCAATGGGAGTTGCTGGAAGCGGCGTGGGCCGAGGGACTTGCCGGCCCGGCGCGCCAGGGGCTCTCTCTACACAAGCAGCGACCCCAGTGAAACACTGGTGTATGTTAAACCAGTCAGTATGCTATTTGATTTTTTCCTAGTGAATATGTTCATTTAATACATGTTCATGTCCAGAATTAAAGAATTTATTTTAGATGGTGAACAGAGCTCAACAATTACAGTAGAGTGAACTTTTTAAACATTATAAGTAAGGCTAAGATTTTGTCACGGATATGCTGAGTAAAAGTCAGGGACAGGTCAGGGGCAATAAAGAAAAATTCACGGAAGCTGTGACCTGTCCGTGACTTTTACTAGAAGTATCTGTAACAAAATGGGAATCTGCAGGTCCCCATACTGCCCACAGCGGAGCAGCTGCGTGGCAGCCAGGAGTTCTGGAGGCCCCCCACCGCGGGTTGGCTATCGGAGCTCCAGAGTTCCCCGCCACCCACGGCTTGGAGCACCCCTGCCGCCCGCAGCTCCAGGGGCCCCCACCACCTGCCACGAGCTCAGGCCAGGAGTTGCTAGGTGTCTTGGAGCTCTGGGGCCGCCAAAGGCAAGGGGGGTACCCTGGAGTTCCCTGATTCTGCGGGTGGCAGGGGACCCTGCAGCTCCCAACCTCCACAGGCTGAAGTCACAGAGATCACTGGAAGTCACGGATTCCGTGACTTCCGCTATCTCCGTGACTAAATCATAGCCTTAATTATAATATATATATGCCTTATTTTCAAAGAGGATCCAAGCTGCCCTCCATTATGTGAACAGAGTTGCACAGGCAAAATCATCTGCTTGTGCACTTTTCAAGCACTAATAATTCTGCATACAGTTGATAAAATCTAACACCTGCATATGCAAGTGACGGAGTTTCACTGTGTAAGTTCTGTTACCAGCATGCACAGGCATTAGTGCTTAGCAGGTGTGTGCACAGCCAACTACATGCATAACTTTGCATGCTTGCAAAAGGCAGCTATTGCTTGAAAATCAGTCTCATATTGCATAATTTAGTGGGCATCGTTGCCATGCAAGTAATTAATGTATCATTAGTGCTATTCTGTAGTAAAGTATAATTATGTGCAAGTGGTAAATGTCAAGTTTCTAATGGGAAGCAACGTGCAAAGAATTGCACTGTGTGTACATCCAGTTATCAATTAATCCTAAATTAAATGCAGAAGCAAAGTGATAAAACTAGAGAAGCAGGGTGATACCAATGGCATATCTGGCCCACAGTGCAGGATGAGCTGGGAAGGAGGTAGTTAATATGGAATGGAGTACTCTGCATGTGCCCCTGGCTAATGTGTGCTGCTGAATGGGGGCAGCCAGAGGCATCCGCACCCCCCACCCAACACATCAATCCCCAACTGAGTTCATGGTCTAACATCCCATATGGTAGCCGATCTTCAGCGTGAGAGGAGCTATGCTGATTTCTACCCACGGAGGATCTGACCCATGGATTATTTGAATGCAGGATATTATTCATTACATTAATCTATTTGTTAGTTGTTTCATTTCTGGCAGAATTGCTAGTTGCAGAGCTGTCAGGGAGTGGGGGGTTCGTTCATGTAAATTCACCTCCCCATGAACTATTCCAGCACTCCACATGGTGGGAAGCGTTCAGAGGAGTTGTTTTCAATTTTTGCAGCAGGCTGCCTCTTCCCCTTTCCACAGCCTTCCAGGACAGGCACCACCCAGGAGACCACACATGATTTTACCATACTGATCCCTTGGTTAACATCTGTACAACAACAACAGATTAATGAATCTCTTATATTCCACAGCCAGAAGGCTTGAAAGAGTTTATTACAAGTCAAGTCCTTCACTGAAGGAGAAACAGCTGAGTTACAGACCCACAGCCTGATTCTCATTTACCTCAAGACCACGCCTGCTTTAAGGCACTTTACACTGCCAGTGTGAGGTAAAGGGAAGTCAGCATACGAATTCAGGCCCCACATCCACACAGCAACTTTTTAAACATACCTCTAATGGGCTACGGGCCTGGCTGACTAAAAGTACATAGAACACAGTTAATAACTGGTTATTAACTAGTAACTTAAACAGGTGCCTTCCCACTAGTCTGCCACACTGCTCTAGTCTTGTAACCAGCTACAAATACCCTGTTTCCCCGAAAATAAGACAGTGTCTTATATTAATTTTTGCTCCCAAAGATGCGCTAGGTCTTATTTTCAGGGGATGTCTTATTTTTCAGAAATGAAAAATGCCTTATTATCGGTGGATGCCTTATTATCGGGGAGGTCTTATTATCGGGGGGATGCCTTATATTACAACGAGAGGCAAAACTGTAAGTAGGCCTTATTTTCGGAGGATGTCTTATTTTCGGGGAAACAGGGTAGGTTCTTCTGGTATGTGCAAAAGCAGCTCTTACCCATACTGCTAAACCGTAAGAACAAGTCCCTCCCCCTTCACTCAGTGCTATTAGACATAAAACAGTGCACTTTGCCATGGGATGAGAGGGTGTCACTCTTATGTGCCTGGTTTCCAAGGACCCTATCTCCCAGCTGTAAGCTATCACAGAAGGCTTCTCTGGCTACATCAGCAGGAAGCCTTGGAGCAGATTAAAATGCCTGTAACTTGTGTTGCTGGACAAGGCACTCAAACAGACGAGCCACTGAAACTCAACTTGTGGACAGCAGGGAATTTGAACTGGATGAAGTGGTATTAGAAGAGAAGGAAAGCAGGAATGAGGAAATGATCTGGCAACAAGATAATTCAGTCATCATACAAAGTCTTTATGGTATACATCAGTGGTTCTCAACCTGTGGGCTGCATATGGCCCAATTAGCACACAGCTGAGGCCCAAGCTGTGTGCTAAAAGCCGCAGGGCCCACGTGGCAGGGTCTGGGCTGCCCCCCAGGGTCCTGGCTGCCCTGCCGCCCGGTGCAGCATGGTTCAGGGTCCTGACTGCCCAGGGCCATCCTGCCTTGTCACGCAACAGGGTCCATGGCCACCAGGGCTGCCCTGCCTTGTCGTGCAGCAGGGTCTGCTCCTGGCCCCCTCTGTGGAGGGGTCTCTGGGAGGGGGCTGGGGTGCTGGACATCGTGGTGGGGACGAGGGGACTGCTATGGTTCTCAACCTGCAGCCCAGGTAATACATTGTGATAAATAGGTTGAGAATCACTGGTATAGCTAGATGGTAGAGGTGGCTGAGGGAACAGTGCTGTGGCTACAAGTGCATGCATGCCGCTTTTGTCATTATATTGGTGTAAATGTTCTCCTGAGGGGGTAGAAACTCTCTTCCCAGTGTTTTCACATTGCAGTGTGCCAGCCTGGAAAACATTTTCCACACCCCTGGAATCTGCTCATTCAATAAATAGTAATAAAGTGACTAATTATTGCTATTAAAGGTTGAAATATAGTAACACCCTTACTACTCCTCAGCTTACGTCTCTAGAAAATTTTGACTCAAGAGCTTGAAGGGGTGGTGAAAGCAATGTCTGGTAAAGGCAGAGCTAAGTGGAACATCCTTAAATATTGCAAGTTTATTGGCCTAGCTTCCCCGCAATGGCAAGCATAATTTCCATATTTCAAAATTTAAAAAACAGAACAAAAAACAAGAAAATATTTCACAGTCAATCCTCACATCCATTTATTTAGGTGGGTGGATTGGGTGTCACAAGCATTTCACAGCCCTTCCCCCACTTATGTTTGGACCTGGGAAATCTAGCCAATGCACAAGTTCACCATAGCTTGTATCTCTCTCTGATCTCAATTAGGTATTGCAGAAATCTTTTCTGACAGCTACCAGTCTAGCTTATGCATCAGAGTCACAGGCAGTGCATATTTCTCTGCTGAACCTGCATACAACACTCATCATCTCTTAAGCATGTCTCACACAATCATTTATCATTACCCTGGATGCTCTGACAGCATAGCAGTCTCGATTCTTGGTGGTTTACTGGTAGATTAGGTCACAGACATCCAGAGGAACATTTAGTAATGACACTGTGTACATTGGATGACCTTGGAATCCAGAGTTGATAGCCTATAAAAAGCCAAAGGATTTGCCTTCCCTTTCCTGGGCCTAACACTGTTACTTTATTTGAAATCAAATGGGTCTGAGAAAAAAATTAAATGATTTATCATCATCCTGAAGCCACAAGTGAAATAATGCCTGCTGCGCAGAGTTTATTAGCTGACTTTAGTGACAGGCAGCAGAATGAACAGCACTCTAAAGACAAAAATCTTAAAATAAAGTTTATATTACAGAAAACCAAGATTGCACATCTGTCCAGGGGAACATTTCATACAGAAAGTGGCCCAATATATCCATGCTATGGAATTAACATTCTCATAGTAAATAACTCACAATTTCTCTTTGACTTTGCCACAGAAAGGCATATGAAAGAGCTGTCTAATGATGGTAGCATGCCTAGCATGTTCCAACCAGTGGCTAGCTCAAGGAAAAGGCCTGCAAAAGGTTCAGAGCTCATGGCAAATCTGAGACATAAAATAACTCTTGATTTATGCAGTCCTTCATGGATGGAGAAGATCATTGTTGACATCATCATCATCTGAGCATGGCTTCATCAGCCATGGCAACAAAGGATGGGCTCATTCTCCAGGAATCACATTAGGCACAGAAACACTGTTAATGTCCCTGCGGTGTTGGGGAAATAGTATCTCCACTGTCCCTTCCTATACAAGCTCAAATTCTTTAATACTCTGGCATCATGAACCTTGCATGACCTATGCTGGCATCCACAAAGCATCCTCATAGAATCACTACAGCCTGGATGACCACAGAGTAGTACGCAGTTACTGCAGAACTCTGTTTCACCTGATTTGGGAAGCAAGGAGCTGGAAAGTGAGCTCCATGAACAGGCCCATCACAGTTTGGGAATCCCTAGCAATGCTGGAAGCCTTCCATTATCTCAGGATCATTGGTAACCCTGCTCAGACTGGTCAGTAGCACTTGCTTTATTGCAAAGCACATGTCCATTAGAATGTCTCCCACTTTATTCTTCCACAGGCCAAAGGAACTCTGCCAGGAAGCAGTTGCTCATGTTCTTGGCCTGTTTCCTACAGCACAGGAGCTCCCGTATAGGCAACTTTTTGCTGTAAGGTGGTCATCAGCTCCACACACGCACAGTCAAAAGTGGGCTTGGTTACTTAGAGGTGTTTCAACTACTCAATATCAACCCAGACAGCCATAGTGTTGTCACACCAGTGGGAAGAGCTTGAGAGTGAGGCCAAGATGTCTGTCCTTTGCGTAGTTTGGTTCAGCAGTGCAGCTAATCACAAACCTCTTCCTCGGACTTGTTTTCAGATACCACCTCAGAGTGCTCTCTGAGTGTTGTCACCATTTTTGCTTTGTTCTTCTCAGCTTCCAAAATCTGAAACATAAATTTCACAGAACTGCAAGCAGCAGCATGTAACAGGAAGTAAGGAGAGTAAACTTACCATATCTGTCTGCATGAATTTTCAGGACTAGTCTACAGTTTCCTCAATCCTTTAATTTTAAACCTACATTTCAATTATGTGTCTCAAAAACATACATGAATCAACATATTCTAATTTCTAATCTAAGCATATCATGGTTTAAATCAACATTTTTGTGTGCCTACTACTTGTTACTTAATCTGTGAAATACAGTTCAGAAAAAAAATCCAGGCTATAAAACCTGTTGGTGTAAAGATAAGCACTTTATTTAATATCCAATTAAATGTGGTCACTGGAGAAATCACAGCTTATGAAACTTTATCAGGAAAAGATTAATCTATTTCAGGCTTAACCCAAAGTGTCATAAAAGAACTCATGAATTTAGATAGGAATCCACTTATTATCCAAAGACATTTTCATATTGAGTAAGAACAGCCTAAATTGCTGACTATATTTATACTTACTTCAATCCAATTTCTATACGCTTTTGCTGTCATTGATTTTTAGGACAATTATCAAACAAAAATGATGAACAAACTAAAGGAATGTTATGGAGTCTTTTTCAATTCCACAGTAATCATTAGAAAATGCACAGTCTGCTCATTGATAATGGTTTAACAGCTTGGAGGGTGACTTCATCAAATTTAAAAGAAAGTTCACACCTGGAAGGCAGAAGGAATTTTTTTTAATAGCTTTACAATTTACCACTTTAAAAGGTAATTGTATTGTGCTTTGCGTTTCAAACTACACAGGGTACTTTAAAGTTACCCTCTATATTACATGCTTAATGCCCATAACCATAATTTTAAAATAGGGAGAGAAATAGCTGGATTTATTTATTTTTTTAATTAAGTGGACCTTCTCATACATCTATGGACAAACCCTTTTACATTCTTTAACTGAATTTCCCAAAGAGCATAAAGAGGTGGATGTTAGTCCAACAGTGTTTGATTTCTCTACCTGATTTATTTAAATAAATATTTTATTTTAAAATTATTGAATAATTGTTTTATCTTATATCTTTCTAAATTAACTAGCAAGTATTCAAAAGGACGCATTTTCACAGATAGTACAAGTGAGTTACAAACAAAATAGTTTGGTCTGGAAGGCCAGTTGGTTTATGTGATGGGATCCAGAGGCTTTGAATCTAGATCACCAGGTCAAATTCAGCCACAGCATATAATGGCTGAAAATCACTGCCATCTGATGATGTTTAGTGGCCTATTTGAAACGAGTTTGGTTGTCCAGTCTCCACACAGTGCAAAAATAACCAACTGTATACACAAGTATAATTAATACAAATTACTAAAAAATTACCTGAACTGCATTTTCTCCTTTGCGTTTTGACTTCTTAATACTTTGCTTTGTAAAATATGTTGCTCTTTTGCAAAATTTGATATGGTTATGTAGTCAAAATTTGGCAAAACTATGCGATATTGTGATCTCTTATGTGGCTATTATCATGTCTGGTAATTAATTACAAACACACTGTTGAGAACTAACGTGTTAGACATTCACACAAGATGACATGCAAGTCAGTTTGCTAGACTGGCGCATGGTTTGAAAGCATAAGTTCATGTGAACAAACAAAAAACAAAAACAATTAAAAACAAAAAAACCCAGCTGTACTTTGAATGACAAACTAGTAAAGTAGAAGTGGGAAATCTGATCAAATTTCTGAACCCACCAACCAGGACTATCCTGTGCATCTAATTTTTTTTAGGGGCAAATCCACAGTCAAGAGCCCAGCATGGGTAGCTGGACCAGTCATTGAACAGATGCGAGGGAGAGGGATCTTCCTACTCCAGGCGATGGAGCCATTCTACAGAAATAACCACAGTTCAACAAGTTCGTGGTAACCTTTGCAGTTCCTTGTGCACCTCTGCCCACTGCAGGTGGGAGGATTTGTGTAGCAGTGGATTCAGTGATCCTTCCCATGCTCCAGGGAGTCATGCCGGGAACTTGCATGGAGTGGAGCTCTGTACTGGGCAAGGTTTGGCACCTCTGTGCAACCCCTGCATCTAGCCCTGTCCCACGTGGAGTGGAACTACAGGAGTTTCATTGCCAAACAGGTCTCTGGGGTTACACAGGAGGCAGCTGGATTTGCTACTTAGTGAATCTTTAAAGATTTGTAGCAGTAGTTTTAGTTGCACTTCCTAAGAGTCAGCTCTTCATCTCATGATCTTTACAGAACAGTCATTAGCATATCTGAGAAATCCCCTTTCAGTATATTTTACAGTCTCTTTTCTATGTATTGAGGTAGTTTTATAAGTTATGTGCAGAGATATGCCATAATTCCTAATGTATAAGTATCATGAAATCACAAATGTGGATTTATTTACTCCAGAAAACTTTAATTAAGACATACACAAGGTAATCAAGCATCTAGGATTGGTCAGAACATTCCTTTGATGCTCTAAAGACATAACTTTAAAGTTATCAGGTTAACAAAATATAGCATTTAAAATGGATTTCTGAATTCAACTGCCATTTTCAGCAATTGATCTTGATACTGTTTTACTATTGCAAATATTGAGTTTCTATCCGTAACAACCAGAATTATTACATCTTTGTTTCTGGAACAAAAAATATCAAAATAAAAAAGTTTAAAAAAATGCGGTAAGCATATTGTCTTCCCTCAAGCAATATCGTCTTGATCAAAAGAAGTTATAAAAATAACATTCATTCATGTTGGGCCCTGATCTTGCTCTCAATTAAGTCAAAGGCAAAACTCCCATTAATTTAAACAGGAGCACGATCAGTGAATAACTCACATGGAAGAGGTAAACCATGAGTGACATAACCACATGGGAACGGTCTCTGTCTCACTGACCTAAAGAGCTACTTTTATCAAGAAATATGGTGATAAGACAGCCATGAATTCGAAGTGTAACATTAATTCTTTGCTTGTGCTTTTCTATAACTTTCACTTTCAAGATAAAGGCTAGGGAAGAATTTTATGTTATAATCTATTATTATATAAATCTCTGTAACGTAGAAGTTGGAGCACGGAACTGGGAGTTAAGTCTGCTTGGTTTATTCCTCATTATGACACTTATGTATGACCTTGGCAAAATTAATGCTCCGATAGTGCCTAAGTTTACTTCTCGGTAAGTGGGATTAATATCACCCATTTTAGAGTTATTCAGCATTAATTAATTCTTACACAGTACTTTGAGAGCCTTGGCTAAATGGTGTTAATAATAATAATACAACTGGTATATTTTATTTTGGTTTGTACAGATATCTGGATATTATCATAGCTGGTCAAATAGCTATAATATCTAACCAGAAAAGAATCGTGTATATTTCAGATAGAAAGAAAATGTGACCAAGTACACTGCACACTCTCTTGCATACCTATGGAAGCATTAACAACATTAATGCAATCTGCCCAACAACTAAGGGACATAAAACAAGAAAGATAATTGTGCGCACAGCACTAATTTTCAAGGTCTCATGTGATAATATACAATATGTTTTAGAGAAAATCCAAACATATTTGGTAAACCTGTTTTACACCTGATTTGCTTTCAAGGAGCTTGCATCTACTTCCTATCCCCATTTTCGTTCATATCATAATACAATTTATTTTGGATGACTAAATGAGAATATTGATTACACTCCCAATGCATCACAGCTGATATCACACCTTCCTTTTATTCCCTGGCAAGAGGATGATTGTCATAGTCTGACTTTTTTAATAATTGTGAGGCTATATGGATTCAGTCTATGCCAATTGCTTCTTGATTTATACAACAGCATTAAGTTATATGAAACATATACGGTATTTGCTATACAAAAAGGCAAAGAAATAGATGATTGGCACATTCTCCTTGGAATAGGATGTAAACACTGCTATTGTGTTCCAAGTCTGTAGTCTGAAAGGTAAGGAATGTTGTAAGGATTTCAATTAAAGGTAAAAATATGGCTCCTTTGCGTTTGACCCCTTAAACCTCCTTAATGTCAACCAAAACAGTCTCTTTTTCATACACTTCTCTAGGAGCCATAGCATACTGTCCTGTGGAAAAACTCACGAAAGAGGACACATTTCTTAGAAAAAACTGCAGCTTTGAAGCTCTAGAGTTCCTCAGGTGGGATGGTAGCTGGGGGACTGGGTTATCCTGTGGCAGAGGCTAATGAGAAACAGAGGGGAGTAAAAACCTGGGGAGGCTGAGAGCAGCCTTCTGGATTCATTCTTGTGTGGAAGGGGAAAAGTGTGCTGAGAAATGTATTTCTGAAGATATCTCCAACACACAGGAGGGTCAAGGGTGGCAGGGAACTCTACAGACCAGCTCCAGAGTACCTGGAGCATCTTGCACACAGAAATCTGACTACAGCTGTGTGAATAACCGATTTTTCGGTTTGCTGTTGAATAAAATTTATATACCCATATATATTTTTTTCTGGGTTGACCCAAAATGAAAATATTTCTGCAAACTGGAAAAGGTGAAAAATTTTCATTGAGTAACCCAAACTGAAATATTTAATTTTCAAGGGTTTTTTTTACGCTTTTAAACAGAAAACGGAAGTAAATTCAAAATGAGAAGTCATTCTGAATTTAAAAAATCAAAATATTTCATTTTGAGAAATGAAATGTTTTGATTTTTTCTGAAGTTTTAGTTTTTTTGATATTTTAATGAAACATTAGGTGATTTTGTTAAAAAACAAATCACAAAATGTTTTAGTCAACTCAAATCTGCATTTTTTTTTTACAATAAAATTTCACCCAGCTCTAATGCTTACACCACCAGCAGTAATTTAGATGGATTTCTCATGCATAATTCCATGCTGTTCTCACCATATTATCCCACATACATTTTCTTCCCCAGACAGCTCCCAGGCCCCTGTATTCTTTGCAAATTTTGCACTCCCTGCACTACAGGTTAGCCTGGTGGATTAATACTGTTGTCTATCTTGGGCCTGGTCTACACTAGGAAATTAGGTTGGTATAACTATGCCCCTTAGGGGTGTGAAAAATTCATACCCCTGAGCAACACAGCTAAACAGATATAACCCCAGTGTAGACAGTGCTAGGTTGATGGGAGAATTGGTATGGCCCCTAGAGAATTCCCCCATTAACCTAGCTTCCGCGTCTCTAAGAGGTAGATTACCTACACTGACAGGAGCACCCCTCTCATCGGTGTAGGCAGCATCTTCCCTGAAGTGCTGCAGCTCCACTGCTGCAGTGTTTTAAGTGTAGATAATTCCATAATATTTATTTATATGGCCCCAATTACCATAGTATGAGCGCCTCATAATACCCCAGTTAGTAGGGAAGTAATATTATTCCTATTTCACAGATGGGGAATTGAGGCACAGAGAGTCTAACTGACTTGCCCAAGGCAATACAGGAAGTCTTGTCAGAGCAGTTAATTGAACCCAGGTCTCCCAGTTCCAGGCTAGCTCCCAAACTAGGGAACCATCCTTCTGCCCTGCTGTGACAGCTTACAGTATGTTGGTTTTTTTCCCACCCTCTCTTTCTCCCACCCCTCTCTCAAATTACTACCAGTTCCAGGTCCTTTTTTCAGTGGTATGATTTGATTCTAGACTGGCACTTCTACAAGGTGAGAAATAAACTGGCAGATGTATTTCCTTGAGTCAGTTTGTCCTCTAGGATGTAATTCAACCTTCAAGAGACAAGAATATGAGTGCCAACCCGTAGTTATTCTATTTATTTTAGCCAAATCTACTTTTTCTTAATTATGGGTTTTAGTCAAGCACAGTTGCTCAATCAGAAAAACCCTTTCTCTACCTGTTCTCATGAGGTACAGTTCTATTTGCACGAAGCTGCACCAACTGAGTATCTGAATACGGTTGAGTATCTAACATGTTGGAATATATAAGTACAAAAATCAATATTTTTTTCTGGATAGATGGTATTGTAGCTATTTGAAAGATGGTATTGTAGCTATTTGAACTGTAATAATAATAATCTCCTGTATGCACAAGAATAAAATTCAACTACAACTTAAAAAAAATTACAATACAGAGATGCGGTTTTAAAGTCTGTCACTTCTTGAACATGTGGTGGGTTACATGTGGGTGTAAACAAGATATAATCTTTTCACTGCACCAACCTCCATTACAGCCATTTGCAGAAAATACAGAAGGATATGAATAGCAATTTTCACCAACAGATTGGTTCAGATAGAAAATACTGGACCTCAACAATCTGGAATCTGTGGTTCTTCTCCACTTCCCTCATAGTTTCTACATTCATTTTCCCTCATAATGAAACCTTGCTTAAATATTTAATATCTGCTGTAAGAAATTAGAGTAACTGTAATAACTTGATCAGCAGGAATGGTGTCATATATTTCTCTCACTGAAAGAGCAATGTAGTGTAGCAGCCGATAACATTGCCTCTTTGTTACTGGGAGTGGGTTGAGAGGAGACGGTAGTATGCTATTCTATACAATAACTTGAGCCTATAGCATCCTGCATTCTGTTTCTAACAAATGAAATAATATGGTACCATATTTCAGTACATTAAATTGTTACATATATCAAATACAATTAAGAAATTTGGAATTGTATGAATACATAACGTACATACTTCTTTACAGATGCGTTTTTCTTCAGACAGGCTGGTGCCTGCTTTAATTTGGAAGCTATCCATTTTCATAGAAAGTTAACCAAGAGTGACAGGAAATCAGATGCCTACATTATTTATCTTTTCTGAACTTTTTTTCAATAACCCTCTCCCCCCACACACACACACATTAATTGCTTTACTGGGAAGCTATTTTGTAGCACCATAAGGATAGATCTTCTGTATTTTCAAACACTAAGGAAATGAAACTGTAAGATGTGCAAGGTGAATATGGTGTGCAAATATTGGGGATGTTTTGTTTTTATTAACAGTAATTGAATGTGTAACCAACAGTAAATGGTCTTTGACTCTGCTGGATGCATTAACCATGATTATTGGAGATCTGACCTTTTTAACTCCATTTATCAAATGGCACACATTGGTCATTTCTTTGGTTGAAATTATCAGTGCTCTGTCCAGCCCTTCACATTTTCCTTTGGTTCTCCAGCTCCTCAATCATATCTGCCCTAAGTGTCTCATAGATTCAGAGACAGCAACTTCATGTCACTCTAATTAAAGACTGGGAAAAGAAACTATAGACCAAGACAGGGAAACCTTTTTCATGGATAATTAAAAAAAAATCCTAGGCCATTCTTAGGGCTTGCTCCTGCACAAACTGATATGCATATGAGTACAAGGCAAAGTATAAGAGTGGACTGGGATTATCATTATAATTACTGGGACAGAGGAACCCAGTCCTGCATGAATACGAACACTGCTGTATCTGTCAAGTTACTTTGGCCTAGTATCAGGAGTAAGGCCTTACAAGACAGCAAGTATCTAAGCACTTCATTGACAAGATTAAGTTTGCACCTAAACTTGTCTCCTAAAATCTGGCATGCTCCACACACATCCATCCAACCTCTTTTAGAATCCGTGTTCTTAGGAGTCATAGAGCAGATACAATGGGAGCTTGAGAACCCTGCTCATTGGAGAGAACATTGCCCTGTACTAAATCTTGTGTGAGTCCACAAGTAGCCTTCACTTACATTGCACTAAAGAGCAGCAACTTATGGTTCCCTCTGTGTGCCCTACAGGATCACAAGATCCAGAACTTTGTGTTAAATTTTAAAGCATCCCAATGCAGTTCCAGTAATTCAAAACAGTGAATGTTAACGGAGCAAATAAAGATATTTGAATATACAAGTAGCCTGTGAGACATATTTCATTAAGAAGGTTTATTAGATTATATTTGGCAGTCAGGATTTGTTTTACATCCACCCATTATCATATGAAGCACTACAGATTGATTTAAAAAATCTACCAAATTTCTGTTTAATTAAAAAGCATTTTCAGTTCTAGAAATCTTAATTCTTTTATCAACGTTATCTTAATATGCAGAATTAAAAAAGCACTGCAATCCTGTATAACAGAACTCTATTAATGTACATGGTATTACCTCTAGAGATGATTCAGAAAGCAAAAACATCCAGTTCATTTAGGGAGAAAAGGTGGAATGCACTTTTTCCTAATAAAATACAGAATTCTGACATTCATTAAGCTCTCTTCCTCATCCTAAAAGTGGCAACCTTTCCAACTGATACCTGTAGGAAAGATCAATTTTACTGACAAGTGGAGTTGAGTAAAAGAGACCCTTGTTACAATGCTCCAAATATACATCTTTTATTAAATACAAAAAACGAACTTAGGAAAAACTGGCAAGAAGATGCATAAGTTAAGGAAGTCCCTTGACAATCATAACTTATATATCCAGTTATCTGAGATTTTCCTACAATGACTATCGTACTAGTCAAGATTAATGAGGAATAACAAGTAACTCACCATAGCAACCAATGTAGATTAAATACCATATGGAAAGGGATACATACAAAACATTGTGAATCAAAGCAATATAGTTCTTGATTTTTCAAAGATGTTAATTATGTGTGTGTAGCATTTTTCCCCACCAAAAAATGGTTATTTGATACAAAAGGGAAATGAAACTGTTCTGCTGGGGATGGAAATAGAAAAAAGTAGAGAGCACGAAGATATATATCAAATAAAAGCTTATAAGACAAGGCCTCATTCCTGCAAACACTGTCAGATGCGTAACTTTATGCATTAGTCCCACTGAGTTCAATGAGCCTGCACTCAGGTGTAAAGTTACTATATGCATCAGTATTTGCAGGATCCTAGAAGAGGAATTCATGAAAGCCACGTTAGCTTACTTAATCAAACAACGATTACCCATACAACAGTCTTAGCACATTTGGTTCACCCTATGTTTGTTTGAGACTTTGAACACTACTCACCCATTCCTTCTTTGGAACCTGTACTATTGCATTCTCCTAAGTAAAAACACATAGCTCTATACATCCCCCACACATGCACTAAAAGGACTTAAATAAACCTATGACTGTTTCAGATCACTGAGCAATGTTTTGTGTATTTGTTGTAGATTAATTCTTATTGAGAGAAAATAACTTTTACTTGTGAAAAGTCGTATGTAATGTTACACAGTCAAATTGCACTCTTGACCTGTTCCTGATGCATGTAGCTTGCTAAACTCCTTCCCATTAATATCTGGGAAAGAAAAGATTTGCAATAGCTCCTACGACTCATACGGTTGCCAACCGTTCAGGATTGTCCTGGAGTCTCCAGGAGTTAAAGTTTAATCTTTATTTAAAGATTGTCATGTGATGAAACCTCCAGGAATACATCCAACCAAAATTGGCAAGCCTAACTACTCGTAATACGGTACTCAAGTTCTCTGATTGTAGAATGGCTTCCCAAACAATGCAGTACTTCAGTAAAACTGACAACTGTTACAAGACTCTCACCACACTTAATTCCATTACATAACAGAACCAAACTTCCAACCTCTTTTGGCAAATCTTAAGTCATCTCAAAAGAATTACTGACTTATCATTAGTGTGTCCACATTAGTTGGCTCCAAAAATCACCTTCAACTGCTCATCTGTTTTTTGTTCCTGCCTGTATGAGACATAATTCAACACATCAGGTTTTGGAGGAGAAAAACTTTGGTTCATTTACCAACCCTACCAGCTGTATAGTGGCACTGAAGAAGAGAGTGCTGTTCTACTGTTTCCCTGAAGTTAGCACTGACAGAGAATCAGAGCTCTTGAACGAAACTACAGACCTTCGCCTCTCTTTGTGATGATGCAGAGTATCTTCCATTTTCTTGACTGATACACAGTCTTTATGGTGAGAGCACAAGTATTGATTCTGACAATTTTTCCCCATCTACTATGTACTGGAGTTTCTACTTGTAAGAACTTGCCAGACTAGAAGCTGGGACCATGGGGGTTCTGGACCACTGATACCTCCATATAACCACAGGAGGCTTGGGCTAGGCTCGTGCGGGAGGACGCTGTGAGGCTAGGCTCAACAGGAAGTACCACCAAGCAGCACCTGAGTGGCAGCTCTTCACAGCCCACTGATTGGCTGGTGCCAGCACCTAAACCAGGAAGCCATGACAGGGAGTTGTCTGAGCAATAAAACAGACTGCCTGCCTGTCTCTGCTTGAGACCCTGCTTGTAAGAGACCCCAGACTACAGCCTCCAACTCTGCCTGTCTTCTGACACCTGACTCTTGGTTTTCCCTCTGGCCTATCTCAGACTCTGACTTCTAGTACCCAACTGGCCTGATACCCACTTTGACCACTAGGCCTTACCATCAATGTCCCAGTCATAACATTACTGTTAAATGAGATGTAGCCACATTTAGTTTTTCACACATGAATGTCTACTGTAGCAGTTCTCAAACTTCACTGCACCGCGACTCCCTTCTGACAACAAAAATTACTACACGACCCCACGAGGGGAGACCAAAGCCTGAGCCCCACCACCCTGGGTGGAGGGGTCCAAAGCCAAAGCCCGAGCCTCACTGCCCTGGGCAGGGAGGAGGACAAAGCCAAAGCCCAAGGTTTTCAGACCTGGGCAGGGGGCCTGTAACCTGATACCTGCCGCCCAGGGCTGAAGCCGAAGCCTGAGCCCTGCTACACAGGGATGAAGCCCTTGGGCTTTGGTCCCAGGCAGTAGGGCTCGGGCTTCGGCCCCGGAGCCCCAGCAAGTCTAACACCAGCCCTGGCAACCCCATTAAAAAGGGTGGCGACCCACTTTGGGGTCCCAACTCACAGTTTGAAAACTGCTGGTCTACTGTTTAATTTTTGGTTGTTGCTGTTGCTGGTTGCTGGTTGTTCCAACATCCTTGAATAAAACTGACTAAGAAAATATTGCCCCTAATGACATCCATAACTAACATGCACCATTGCAGAATGGTGGCTAGTGCCTGCTGCCAGACACTGCTGAGAATACAACTGGGAGATAATGGATGCTTCAGTTCACTGGCAATTCTGAAACAAATCAGAAAAAATATTGGGTTGAACTAGACATTTACTTTGACATGAAACTAAACATTGTGTTTCAATTTTGAGCATGTGTTAATGTTATTAAAAATAAAATTGAAGAAAATTTCAAAAAACAAAAAGTAATTTTGAATCAAAAAATCATAAGAACAGCCATCCTGGGTCAGTATCATGTCTTCTGACAGTGGCCAGTGCCAGGTGCTTCAGAGGGAATGAATAGAACAGATAATCATCAAGTGATCCAACCAAAATGTTTTGTTTCAAAAATGTCAAAGGAAACATTTCAATTTTTTCAGAAATTTGTTTTTGTTTTTGGATACAAATTTAACAAAACTGACAAATTCGTAAAATATTTTGGGGTTGATGAATTTGCATTTTTGCTGAAAAAAATTTCCAGCAAAAAAATTTCACCCAGCTCTAAATGCAGCAAGTAATTACTTTGATATGGTCAATCACAGTGAGTTTCTTACCCAGGCAAACTCCCACTGATTTCAATAGGAGTTTGCCTGAGTAAGAATTGAGGAAGAATGGAATAAGGAACTCCACGTGTAGTGCAATATACATAACTTTTGCAGAAATGGTGTAAGCACCTTATGAAGTGGAATAAAAATGTGTTCCAAATATGCTCTTATCTAAATTTCACATAAATATGTTCACATATTTGACAAAAAACTGCTTTACACCATTAAACTAGTAGTCACTTCTCATTTTCAAATTCCTGGATTTTCTTGTTTGACTCTACTAAGCAAAGCAGAATTATCAAAGGACAATGCATATTTTAAACTCATGTGTTTTCAGCATAATAATAAAAACTAACATATAGACTACAATATTGTATTTAAAAATGCAATTATAATACAAAGGCTTACTTGCCATCTCAGTTTTTATATTTCTGTTTCTAGCATAAAAAATTTTTAGAAATAAGAGGCACTTGCTTTCTTGCCTTTTTTCCTCTATAATATGATATCACATTTCTCTGTACTTCTGCTTAGTACATTTGGTTTTTATCTACAGTAATGTAATTCACAAATAATTTACAGTAAAATTCAAAATGTGAAACATAAGTACTTGAGATGAGAGACTATCATTTATGCAGAGCAATATCATAATTTTTGAAAGGACCAAGAGGTCGGGTATGGCTTCTGATTAACACTGGTGAACCAGATTCCTAAAGACTAATATCCTGAATGGAAAACTGATACCTTTATGCATGCAGTCTACCCAAGGTATTCTCATTAAAACAATTTTTTTAAATGTTATAATCTTCACTTTGTGTCAAGATATTGAAGGCTTTCCATATCTGATTAAAAATATTAAATGAGGTATTGGACTACATTAAAAATCAACCTTTTTCACATATTGAAAAGTAATGGTCTATAATTTTTATTCATGTGCTTTTATTTCCAGTTAATGATAATTGTACTACAGCCAACTTTGTGGCCTGTTCAACTGAAAACCTCCAGGTATGTACCAAAGAAGAGATTGTACAACAGAAGAGACACACTTCATATAATACCGCTACCTATTTTGTATTTTTTTAATTTGATCCTAACTTTGACTGTTTTATCATCTGTTTATTTTTCCAGCTGATGGGTCCTATAAACTGGTAAATGTGCAAGCAAGAGCACAGTTGTTAGAGTTACCCACTGACTTGGGACACAGCAGTATAGCCAAACTCAAGCATTCAAAAACCATGACTCAGACCTCAAAAATTGAGGAGATTGCTTACAGATCATGAGTGTGACGGGTTCAATCACAGAAACCCCCTTGGGAACTGCCAACTGATGTGCCAAGACTACTTAAGCCCCTGCTTTCCCTGCTAACCTGGGAATCCAGCACCCTGTCTTGTTGAGCCAGATATGCCAGTCTGCTCCAACACAGACCCAGGGTCTGAACCACGTGCCCCAAAGCTGCAGACTTAATTGAAAGCAACTTACAGAAGTGTTCCTGTCTTTAACACTCAGATGCCCAACTCCCAATGGGTCCAAACCCCAAATAAATCCATTTTACCCTGTATAAAACTTATACAGGGTAAACTCATAAATTGTTTGCCCTCTATAATACTGATAGAGAGATATGCACAGCTGTTTGCCCCCCCCCCCAGATATTAATACATACTCTGGGTTTATTAATAAGGAAAAAAGGTGATTTTATTAAATACAGAAAGTAGGATTTAAGTGGTTCCAAGTAGTGATAGACAGAACAAAGTGAATTACCAGGTAAAATAAAATAAAACATGCAAATCTAAGTCTAATACAGTAATAAAACTGAATACAGATAAAATCTCACCCTCAGAGATGTTTCAATAAGTTTCTTTCACAGACTGGACGCCTTCATAGCTTCCTACCCTGTTTCTTAACAATTCACTGAGACTCCTAAAAAACCCCAAATATCTTGAGACGTTTGATAAAATTGCAAGAGCTTGAAATATTGAAACAGAAAAAGAGAAGGGATTACAATTTAGAACGGATAAGTGCTATGCATAGAGGATGGATGAGGCAAGATACTACAGACCAGGGCCCAAGGACTCAGAGCTATTTTTGGTTGAATAGCCTATCGGCTTTGGTTAATACGTGTCCCTGCAGTGACACCCAGGTGCAGAGAATTTCTCTGCACTGTTTGTGATAGAAAATGCTAGGATAAGATAAAGCAAAACGCATGTGAATAATATTTAAACCCACAGACCCATAGCTTTGGGTCACATGAAATGGCCATACCATCTTTTCAATATTTTGAGTCCATCTCAAAACTCTAACGCAGATCTCTGTGATATCCCACTAGACATTTCCCTCCAACTCAATATATCAGATTTTTTCCATTTTTTAAGAGTGTTTTGGCCATTTTTCAGACCACCAGTGCCTCTAACCAGCTAATTTGATTTCAACTAAAACTTCATGTGACATGGTATCAAATTACTAAATTTCAAGTGTATTACATCTTGTCCCGCTCACCCACTAATTTGTAATTCTATAAATTGGACAGTTAATTACCAGAATCATCCCAGTAAGTTTCCATAATGCTTGTTGGATCACAGACTGCATAATTTAGTATTTGTTCTTTGAACAGAATGAGGAAAGGATGGACAATATATAATTAGCTGTAGCTTCACTGGATACTAGGCAGGTCAAAATTAGAATACAGGTGAAAAATCCTGAAGCCAAAACTGCAATTTGAAACAAGCAAGTGACTCTTTACTGGCACCTCTGCAAATCAGTCTTAAGGAGAAAATCTGAAAGAGCAAGACAGGGCATATGCTTCTGTTATTCCTCGAACACCCCCTCATTTGGGTATCCAAGCATGTGTTTGCACCAGAAAAATCAGGGAATGACATGACTAAATGGGCAGCAGCACATGCCATTACCTGAATTTCTATGCATAAACACGAGAGTTTGTGAGTGCAAAGATATTTTGTGTGGTCAACCGATTCCAGGGGCTCTTGAAAATTTGATTCGAGTCTAAATTGATCACTTTTCAAGGCCAACAAATCACTTCACTTTTGCTTTGAACTGGTGGATAATTCACTTAGAAAAAATAATCATGTGGTTTGGAGTGCCTGAGTGGACTGACTGAGACAATGCAATTGCTTTCATAGAGATTTGGTTTCCTAAAAATTAAAGTGGCATACAGCAGGCAACCCAATTTTTGAAGAATAGGCCTTTCAGAATCCCAGTGAGAAGGCAGCAAACCAAGGGAGACCCTAAAAGCATTCATTTTTCAACATGAGAGACAGAAACATTAAAACAGCTAAATAAACACCCTACCTTTAAATAAGAGTAACAAGGTCACTATCTCTGCTCTGATGTAGTCCCAGCCCTTCAGGCCAAACAGAAAAAATACACCAGATCAATAAGTGGTGTAAATTGGCATAGCTCCATTGTGTTTCAATTTACACCAGCTGAGCATGTGAAACTAGCAAAAGAGGCCTCTGACTTTACCCTGGCAAATTTAAACACAACAACCCACATATGGTCTGCCATTTTTTTTTAAAACACACACACACAAAAAAATCAAGAAAATCACAGAATGTGGTATTGATCAAGCACAGTGTTCTGATGGGGACAATGATGAAATTTGAAATTTCCCCAAAACAAAGGATAAGTCACATAGAGCAGATAACAGAAATGCTGCCTGTAAGCTTGTTTGTTTGTTGCAAATGGTCAAGTTTGTATGTTAACTGTTTTTTTATAAGACGATGACTCTTGTGGAATTATATCATGTGTATTTTTGTCTTAATCTCTTTATAAATCATTTTGAAACTTAGACAATTTCTATGAAAGTTAAAGATATGAATAGCCAATACCATTATTAATCTCTCATCTGTGTTATAATAATAACATTGATTATATAAGTTATTTACATGGTGTAGCTGTTTTGACATTGTAGAGGCCTGTGGAACTATTCCTGACAATTTGGTATAGTTCAATGAATGCCGAAGGGAGATATCCATTAAAATATGGCAAAATCTAGAAGTAATATGCAGGATTCTTGAACAAGTAAATTAAATTTTATGTCATTATGGTTTCCTCCAGAACCAGACAAATTTAGATAGAAATTTAGATTTCTCTGGCTTAGCTAGCCAGAGAAATTTCTAGTGATTAATATGCCATAATTTATGTTAACTGAACATTTGCACCTGTAAAATGTGTTTCAGTTCTGAAGACAACTAAGCCTTTATCTCAGATACCTTTTTGATGTAACTATTGGGTTACTATTTGCAGTGTATGACATTCCAATTAAAAACAAACAAAAGGCTTTAAACAAAACAAATATATAAACATGTTTAAAAACAGGTGCACTTTGCCAAATAAACTGGTATTTAAACTTTGCAATGTCATGAAATATTTAAAAATGCTTACCTCTTCTTGCTGGGGAATGTTAAATTTTGCCATCTTGGTCTTGGCCATAGTTGGGTCAGGCTTATTAGAAGGTACTCCCCTATATGATGTACAGTGCATTTTAGCTTCTGCCGATAACTTTAGCTTTGGAGAATCATCAGGAGCCTGATCTTGACCATCCATTGGTCTTACATAAGCCGTTGGTTTCTGTTGAACTATATTGGGCTTTGAAGCAAGTGAAGGAGGGAAGTTCTGAACACAGTGCCCAGTGCTGTGTTTTGCTGGCCTTTCTTGAGCCTGAGATCCTGCTTCTACACTGCAATTTAATTTGGACTGCTGTTGTGCTTTGCTGACACTGTCTCCAAGCACGGATCTTAAAGTACCTTGTTTTGCAGCACTGACAGATGACGATGTGGGACTCAATGCAAAGTGTTTAAGCTTTTCCAGACTGGTTTTTTGGTTAGCCATTTTGAAGTCACTATTGTGTGACTCAAGCAATCTGTGCCCATGCTTGCTGGCCCTCTGCTGTCCATCAGAAGCATTGTGCCCAGCTTTCTGCCAACCCATTGTGGGGCTCTTGCTTTGCTGACCAGATAGAGCGGCTGGTATGGATGATGAAGTGCTGCAGATGGAAGGCTGAGGCTGTGGTCTTGAATCTGCAATAAAATGTTCATCAGTTTGGTTCACAGGTGCCTGTGGAATCCCAGGTTTTGGAACTCCAACAAGATGACTCTGGTTGGATCGATCCGTCAATAAGTCCTTCATTTCATCATAGTTGCCTAATGTATTCTGGATACGATTTGAGAGCTCATCTCCCTTGTTAGTCTGCAAAACAAACAAACAAAAAAATAAAACAAACATTCTGTAACAATTAAAGTAAAAGAAAATAATTCCATTCATGCTTCACTCCTTATTGAAGCAGCACTGCCTTATACAGTAACATAGTTGAGGAATGAGATCGAAAATCCTTATTGTCTCTAAAGACACTTGTCAACATCTTAAATCTACCCTGAACTGGAAAAGCTGTAAAGGGCCTCAGAGTATATAAAAAAGAAATCTATCACTGGTATCACACTGTAGTTAAAATATATTACCTGGAAACTAGAAAATTTATTATTGCGGCTATGCAGAATGATTTGGATTAAATCTGGTCATAATAAAGAAATTTCCTTTGTTGGGAGCCAAGTATTGAATTGAGGCCTACAAGGTGCTTAGGCAGCAGCCTTAGCTACTGCACCACAGCAATGCACTGATGTGCTGCCTCTGACCAACAGCCTACAGGCCCACAGCACCCAGGCCCTTGATTGGATGGACAGGCAGCACTTTCATTCAGTAACTGGACTATATAAAGGCCTGAACAGGAAGGGGAAGCTGTCTGAGCCCCAGACTAGTGCCTGCTGGTTGCTCCCCAGATTGCCTTGCCTTGCTGCTTCACCTTACCTACCTTGTTGCCTCATCCGACCTCACCTCCCAACCCACTAATCTGTACCCTTGGATTGAGTCTTCTGGCTACTGACCCCTGCAAGAACTCTGACCATGGTCCCAGACGGCCTCTGACATGGAGTGACCTGCTGGCTGCCTGACCATTTGCACATACATTACTGCTCTGGACTGTCCCCTGGCCCACCTGGCACTAAAATCCTTGTAGTCCACAGCAAGCTTCCCTTTCAAGACATGGGTCAAGGTTCAGCCGTGAATGAAAATACTACATTCCTGATTTCCTCCAATATGCATTCTTTACAGAAATATACACATAGAAGAAAAGGGAGGCAATACAATAGCTTAAGAAAGTACTGAATACACCAGTCAGTTTACCGCATATTCTGAGCTGACCCTAATATCAACAAGGTTTCTTAAGGAAAGAAAGTGAGCTAATGGGACATGGGAAAAATATTACTGACTCATGATTCTACTTCTCTGAAAATATCATTTCTGACCGAATTATCAGTCTGGGTCTTAGCTCTTTTGCAAAAAACAGGAAGAATTTCCCAAGTTCTTAACATTTTTTGGCAGTGGTAGCAAGATGGAATACAAGCAAGTTGCCTTTTCCATCCTCCCAAGGGTGGAATGTGCTGTCATCTGAGCCTAGCCACTGTCTTGGAGCAGGAGGCAAAAGCTCCCCAAAGAAATAAGACATTCAATAAAAATAATTGAAAATTATGGTCTCGAGAAGTTAATTGTAAACAAAGGTATAAACATTAACATCACCGCCTCATAGATTCTTCCAAACTCTGCACAGAAGCAGGTGGGTGAGTGAGAATCCTGTCAGGTACCTTCACAGAATCGGGATTAGAGGTCAGTAATTTTCTGCTTTTCCTTCACCAGTGGTGAAATCCTGATCCCACTGAAGTCAATGGCAAAACACCCATTGACTTCACTAGGACCAGGATTTAACCTCAGAATTCTTGCTCCTGGAGAGAGAAGCAGCTCAAGGGAAGAACATAAAAAGAATGTAAAAAAGAAAAAGAATGTAAATAAATCTGCAACAGGCAACAGTAATCAGGCCAATACCAACCATGGAGAGGAAGGTGGGTTTTTTTTGGCTTACTTTTTATAAGCTTAAAATATAATTGGCTTAAATTAGTCACATACTGAAAAAAACAAACATATTAGGGGAAAGGAGAATTGGTACTCCCCTAACTCAGAAACAGTATCTGCATCACTGAAACAGGATTTCCTCCTAGAAGCTGAATTCACGTAATAATGCCTTAGGGATGTGTGGAATGAGGGCCGTGTAGCTGCCTTGTCTATGTTTGCAAGGGAACCTTCCCCATGGCAAGCAGTACAGACAGTAATAAAGTTGAACATGCCTTGCATTGGCTTTCTAGTTTCAGAGCAGCCAGCTGATAGATATGCAAAATGCAATCAAACTACAATATTTGAAATGGATCACTTAGTCACAGTATTGCCCAGTGGAGTAAAATAAAAAAAAGTTGGGAGGATTTTTTAAAGATTTAATCCACTCCAGTTAGAATGCCAAGAACTTTTTGAGCCTAGGGAGAAGAGCATCGTGAGCACACGTGCGTGGAAAGAACACTGGCAAGTTGTGAGGCTGACGACAGTGGAAATTTGTCACCACCTCCAAGAGCAGTCTCAGCTGAGTCTGAGGCATCAAACTGTAAAACTTGGAATAAGATGCAATAGACATGAGAGCCTGAAGCTCGCTCTCTCTACAAGCAGCAGTTACTATCACACTGAATTTGAGCTCACAGATATTTGGTGCCTTTAAAGGGAGTTTTCATTAGCTTTGTCAGGACCACACTAATGTCCCATAATAAAGAGAGCTATTAACGAGGTTTCAAAAATGGAAAGCCCCGCATAAATCTGAAGATACGGGTCTACAAAGATAATACCTTGACTAGTTCTCAACAGGCCAGATGTTTCTTAACTGAGTTGGGATTTAAATTAGATTCAGTCAGTAAGAAGCTAGTCAAGCATAGGTAGTAAAAGGGTCATCATGGTCCTGCTTGTATCATGCCACAAGCCTCTTCTACCTGGAATTGTAAGTCCACCTGCTACATGGTTTTTGAGAAGCTAGGAAGACTGGAGCTACCAGTTCAGAGAGAGCATAACTATAGATCTCTTAACTATAGAGCTCAGAAACAGCCTCAATTCTCTGTTTTCTCTTATTAACTTTATAGCTAGCATTGCCATCATGACTTCTCTGTTGCTTGTACTTCCAACTTAAAGTGGACAACTTAGCTGCATTTGAGAAACAGATCTCTATCCTGTCAGGAGCCAATCTTCTCAAGGAGGGAGTTCCTGGGTTGGGAAAGAGGGGAGTGCCATCTGGCCAGATTCCCAGCCTCATGAAATCAGGTATCTGAAACAGCTATGCTTGTGTGGGCCAGTATGGGGTTTGTAAGATCACTCGCTTGACTAAACTTAGCCAAGATCTTAGCTAGCAGAGGTACTAGCAGAAAGGCACAGAGGAGGCTCCTTCTTCACTCAATCTCTTCTTTTCCAGCAGATCCCTCACTAGCATAGTCTTTTAGCATAGAGGTCTTGGTCAGATGACTACTGAAGAGATCCACCTCTGGCACTCCCCACTGGAGGGAACAGCTGATCCACCATTCCTCGATTCAAAGACCATTTGTGAGGATCTGTCACAGACTGATCCAGTCTGCCTATGATTATGTTCTACTTCTCTGCCAAATGTATGGTATCAAGGAATGTTTACAGAGACAGGGCCACTTTCACATAAACAGGTTTTACCAACTCAGGCGGTGTTACAGGATCCCACTCCAAAGCAAGCCCCATGTGCACAGAAGCTATTCACTAGCTGTTGTTTCCTTGTGCTGAGTGTGGGGTTGATGGAGCTCCCCGTTGGTCACCTTCTCCTGTTGTTAGCCTCTGTCTGGGTCTTTTGTGCCTTAAAAGTTCAAACTCCCTTCTGGGGTATCCAAGTCCAGCTGTAACTGGACAAGCCCCAAGATGGCTTCTCCAGCAGCACCGTCCTTCTAAATCAAACAGAATTCCACTCCTTTTTTTTTGTTTTGTTTTTTTTGGAAGAGTAGCAGGTCCCATGACTTCTCCCTGGGCTTAGGAGAACTCCAAAACTAAACACTACCAAAATGTCTTTCACTCATCTAAGCGCTTGAGCCTCTTGCCCCTCTTGGGTTCCTCTTCAAATCCCAGTTCCTCTTACAGAACATAGCCCCAGGACTGCCTCCCTGGAGACTGGCCCCTTGTTCCAGGTCCTATCACAGGAGTTAGCTCCACTCTGGTGACTCAGCTCTCCTCCACAGCCAGCCCCTAAGTGCTGGGTTTCCTCTCTTTTTTAAGTCCTACACCTAGATCAGGTATGGTAGGGCCTGGCTAATTAATCAGGCTTGGCCAGCCCCTGGCCTCCTGGCCCTTAAAGAGGCAGGTCACCCCATTACATGGTGTCAAGTATCAGGGGGTAACCGTGTTAGTCTGTATCTACAAAAACAACAAGGAGTCTGGTGGCACCTTAAAGACTAACAGATTTCCCTACTTATTGATGTAAAATGTGGTGGCCTGATTCTCCTCAAACTAGGGCCACCTTTTGGAATACAAGGCCTTAAAGCCTGAGGAACTGTCCATATCCCTATGTATGAAATTTTTATGCAGTCTTTGTTCCTCCAAGCATTGGGCCCCTCTGTATGGACTCCCCGTCACAAGCCAGGCACATTTGTGCTCACTGAAATTTGGATGTCCGTAGCTAATTGAAGGTTGTCTCTAGATGCCACCAGGCCAGAGGTATTCTCTCATCTGAATGTAATGTGAGAGTCCCTGTGCTCTCGGGGGCCACTGAAGAGATCTCATATGCAAACATGCCAGGGGAACTACAAGTACAGCTGCAGCCATCAGATCCAACATCCTTAGTATGGTCTAAGCTGTCATCTGCTGGCTCTTGCTTATCCTCTCTGCCAAAGTGGTAAGGTCTTGGATCCACTCCTGAGGCAGGAAAGGTTCAAGCTAAGCTGTATCTAGCTGGGTTCTTGGGTATTCTAATTGTGTGCTAGGGACAAGTTGGTATGTTGGTTATTTTAACAGGAATTCTAGTGGTAGAGTCTGATTTTATGACATCCTCAAAAGGGTTGCTGTCCTTGAGTAGCCAGTTATTAGGTAGGGGAACACATGCACTCCCAATCTGGGTAAATAGGCCAAATATTTTGTGAAAACATATCCCACATATAATGATCGAAGAGCCTTCTGATACCTGAGAAGTATCTCTATGTTCAGACAACTGCAAGATCCAGAGGATATAGCCAATCACATTCTTCTTAAAGATTCTTTAGCAAAATTACTGATTTTGTTGACGAGGCAGTCTATTCTGTCCAGAAAGTATCTGGAATAAAACCCCTCCTCCCTCTTTCTTGGCCAGAAGAGATTGGACTTCCTGCAGCATCTCATTATCAGAGGGTGCCTGAGAGCATTCTTGAGAGGTATAATGGGGTAAGGAACAGTCTGTAGGGCAGTAATACTCAGACTGAGGCTTGGGAGCTGCAAGTGAGTCCTCAGGGTATCTCCTGCAGCTCTTTGCAGCACATGATATTAAAACACTGGGTGATTTAATTATTAACCAATCTAAGTTATTAACCACTCAGAATGCTTTTAGTATGTTATTAACCAGTTGTAGAATACTTGGTCAGTCATTTTGCTGTGAGAATATTTTTAAAAATAGTAAATGAAACACTCCAGGCTAACCTCATAAGGGACTTATGGTAGTCTCTCTGCAGTGCCTAGAGGAGGACTTGAAGATGTTTCCCATGTTTTCTAAGTGCTTCAGGTAACATTTGCAGCAAATCTAACACCTGTGCAACTGATAGGCCACTCCAAAGCAGACAGAGCAGCGGACATGTTTCAGCCATTGCCAGTGTTAAAGGTAAAAGATACCCCATGGTGCTTTGAAGCATCCAAAGAAAAAAACTGGAGCAGCAATTGGAGAGGTACAGCCCCTGCAGAGAACTCTTTTACTGACCATGCTCAGAAAAGAACTACCAGTCCTCAAAGTTTAGGCAGTGCTTAAGCTCAAAGGGTAACACCTGACCATTGGTGGTGGGACTGGCTTGTGTTCCATCCCTTAGGGACCAAAACTTTAAATGACATTTGGGAATTCTGTCTGCCCCTTTTGGAAGCTGGAACCACAGGAATGAAAATCCTAGCAGATGGTATTTTCAGACAAATTATGTTTGTGTCATTCATAGCAAATAAAAAATAAACTATATATACTGTCATGCTAAACAACAGGCACCTAGGTTGGACTCATGATACAAACATATTTAGTGTGTAGCTAAATATGAGTGGGCAACAAAACTGGCAGATGAAATTCAATGTTGGTAAGTATAAAGTAATGCACATTGGAAAACATAATCCCAATTAGACATACAAAATTATAAGGTCCAGAAATCTTGGATTCATCATGGATAGTTCTCTGAAAACATCTACTCAATGTGCAGCAGTTATCAAAAAAGCTAACACAATGTTAGGAACCATTAGGAAAGGGATAGGTGAGACATAAAATATAATGTCACTATATAAATCCATGATACCCCCACACAGAGATTGAGTATTGTGTGCAGTTCTGGTTGCCATATCTCAAAAAAGATATATTAGAATTGGAAGGGCAACAAAAATGTGTAGCGGTATGGAACAGCTTCCAGATGAAGAGCGATTAAAAAGACTGGCACCGTTCAGGTTAGAGAGGAGACAACTAAGGAGGGATATGATGGTGGTCTATGAAATCATGGATGGTGTGGAGAAAGTGAATAAGGAAGTGTTCTTTTCCCTTCACATAACATAAGAACCAGAGATCACTTAAAAATATTAATAAACAGAAGACTTAAAGAAACTTAAGGAAGTGCTTTTTCACACAACGCACAGTAATCCCACAGCAGGGGATGTTAAAGGCTACATGTTTTACTGGGGTTGAAACAAGAACTAGATAAGTACATGGAGGATAGGTCCATCAATGGCTATTAACCAAGATGGTCAGGGATGCAACCTCATGCTCTAGGTGTCCCTAAGCCTCTGACTGCCAGATACTGATGACAGGGTATGGATCATGTGATAATTGCCCTGTTCTGTTCATTCCCTCTGAAGCATCTGGCACGGGCCACTGTTGAGGACAGAATACTGGGCTAGATGAACCATTTGTCTGACCCAGTATGGCCATTCTGATGTTCTTATGTTAGCTTGACCACATTCTAACACAGTTATTTTTCCTAAATACTTTAGAAGTAGAGCACCATCACCCTTACTCTTAGATTCAGTGCAACCTCTTAGATTCAATGCAATATCACCAATGTATTAGATTATTTCATTTTTAGTTACTACTGAATTTTGTAAGAAACCAATATAAAAGTATCTGATTCTCAATGACCCATAAATGTTTATATGCAAGTTTTGTGAGGCCAACACTTGTTGGAGACTACTGAAGCCTGAGCAACATCTTGTACAACCTACATTTTATTGTCCAAAAATAAATAAATAAAGAACAGTACAGTTGGGAAACATCTACCTTGTACGGTTCACTGAAGAGGGAGTAACTGGTATTAAATGAACCATCTTCCTGCTGTGCCTCCTGATTTCTCCTCTCCCATTCTTTCCTCCGCAGAACATTTCTGTCTGGTTCATAGACACTGTGTCAAAGGAAAGAAAGAATTTTTAAAAAATTAAAAGGCAACACATAAACCAATGTTAATCTATTAGCGTGGTTCACAGACAGATGGGAAAGATAACACGAACATGAATCAGATTAATGCCAGTCTAATCAGTCAGTGGAAGCTCAGGTCTCTGGGTATCCCAGTGCTTTCTCACACAGAAAACGGATAATTAAATTCTTAAGGAAGCCAAAAAAAAAAAAAACCCCACACATGGGGCAAACTCTAGCCCGTACTGAGCTTCTCTGCCTGAAATGCAACGCAGAAAAGATCGAAGCAACGTTGATAGAGCCCTGAAAGTTCTCGTAAGACACATGGTAATTACAGCTAAGAGTAAATAGAAATTATGAACATATTTCCACTTATGACATATCCTCAGTGTGTTATAAGAGAATGCTCCTTTTTACATAGCTGTGTTTCTGTAGTGATTCTTTCATTAACTAGCTCCCCAAAGAGCAGTTAAAACTACATTCTGTAATGGTTTTCCCAGTTATGCTCCTTCTTCTTATCTCTGCTAATCAGTCAAGTTATGAAACTACTGCTGAATCAATTCCTCCTTCAAACTGATTTGACTCCATCACAACTTCAGAGCATGAATAAATGAATATTTGAATGATGGGGTTGGGGGAGTGGGGCGCTGGGGATTAAATGGTATCACTGCATGAAACAATTGTGTCCTTTTTGGAAATAAACTAAAGGCCCCAATATTGAAAGACAAACATAAAAAAAAAATTCTAAAATGTTATTTTAATATAACAGGTCCAAGACATGAAGAACACTGTGTCCATATCACCTCCACACAACATATATAGATTTGCAAACTTCAGTCTCTTAAGTTTCATCCTCATCACAAAACAAACCTAAATGCTTAAACAGGTTTACAAGTGTTTACAATGATTACATTAAAAGGATAACTTAATATTTTGCTTTTTCCAGATAATGCTTTCCTCTTTTTTTGTGATGTAGTTTTGTAAAGTGGAAAATACATTAGTGTCAAGTAAGTGTATTGGCCATAAATAAAATAAAGCTCGTCTTTCTCACTAGCTGCCCAGTTAAGCAAAATGGACTTTAAATCATCTACCCAAGTGACTTAACATGCATCAGGGAAGACTGTTAAAATGCCCAAAGCTGTTAATTTTAAGATATGAATGTACTGAAAACACCCAAGATATGTAGACACTGTTAGTATTTTAAAATAATTTCGTAGTAGTGACCAAAGGACACTAAAATCCACTGCCCATTTGTTGACCTGTGTGAGATGAACATCTGAGCCTAATTCTTAATGGACAGGTGTTCACCACTATCTCAGCTGACACCTCTGATTGCAGTCTCAACTCAGAGGCCAAACACAGAGCAGGCAGACATAAGAGTGCTCTGATCCAAAGGAAGTTTCTCTTCAAAGCAAAATTAAGATACGGCAATGCAGAGAAAGCTGGAAAAGCTGCTGCTTAAGATATACTTTCTCTTTTGCTTAAAGAATATTTTTTTTATTCAATGCTGTCAATTTTTCACTTTGCATGTGCAATAAATGTACTTAACATAATACATCTTCTGAAAGAACTGGACTTGACCCATTTGTACCAATGGGATAATCATAGACTGGTCCCTTAGATTATATGGAGACATTGGTGAAAGCCTTACTATTTCAATGGAACCTGCCTTGTGCACGTGAGAGTCCATTTAGCAACCATTATGGGAGAAAGTAGAGAACACAGACCACACACAATAGAGAGAGACAAAGCAGATGTCATTTTAAAGGCAACAGTTGCTATATCATATCATCTGAGATAACCCAGTGTGGTAAATAGATAAGTGACTTCTAACAGGAGGAAGGGGTGGAGTGGGGGCAGGATCGGGGGTGGAAAGAGGCAAGGTGGGAGCTTGGGGGAAAGGGGTGGAGTGGGGGCTGGGCCTGGGGCTGAGTGGGGATTGAGCACCCCCAGGGAAAGTTGGAAGCTGGCGCCATGTGGTACATGATCACATACTATATTTCCCAGCTTGCTTTGGAGATGAATCAAGGTTGTGTACTGAAGACAGATATTTCGCTGTAGGATCTCTACCTCATTTGTTGCAGAAGTTTAAAGGTGTGCGCCTATTCTTGGTACTGGGATAGGTGGGTCTAGGTTCGCCCAGAACTGAAGGTCCACCTCCTCAACCAAGTTGCGGGGAGGGAGCCACTGAGCCCTGGCCACTAATGAATTCTTGGGACAACAAATGAAAAAAACAGTGACAGGAGCGAGGTTCGAAGGTTAAAAAACAGGGCAACAGAAGGGGACACCGACCTGAGAACCTCCGACAGCACCTACCGCACTAAAAGTGTGTCTAAGGAGGCACTGGACACCACCCAGAAGAACTCACCTCAGAGGCGTGATTTAATGAGGAATTGAAAATAAGTCCCACAGTCGCAGAGAACCCCCTTGTCCACCTTCCTCCTCTTGGTATGGTGGGCGGCCATCTTGGCTAGTGTCAGGAGGACGTTGACAAGGAGGTCTCATGACTTTGTGGGGCACAGATGGGGTGTGTGTAAATGAGGTGGTGCAGGGAAACAAGGTTCTGGAGGAGCTGGAAGAGGGGCTGCAGCCTGGCACACTCTACGTAGATGTTCACCAGGGTCTCCCTTTTGCTGCAGAAGGGACAAGTTTCAGGGGAGTCTGGGAACCATGCCAGATACATGCCTGTACTCATGGCTCACTGGAGGATTCACCAGCAAATACCCCTGGCAGGTAGTAGGACCAAGGTTGAATACAGGCTAACCCAATTGGGCTCCCTGATCTCCACCGATGGCACTAAGTCCTGTCACTTGGAGTCAGGGCGGGACACAAGGGCAAAGAAGTGGATGGTATGTGGCATGAGAGTGTACAGATGTTCTCAGGATGCCGTTCAGAGATGGATAAGCTGGATGCCATTCAGCCGAGTGAGGAAGTGTGTTGGGGGCAGCAAGGGAGGTTCGTGGAGCAAGCGCCCAATGACAAGCTCTGCAGGATCAGGGGTGGGCGAGGAGTGCCCTTCTGCAGGAGCCTCTCAAGAAAAGCAAGAGAAGCAGGGGTCCAAGGCTTTCCTCACCTCCTGGTGCACACGATGGGGGATGCACAGAGAGGACAACCCCACTCACTGGCCAAGTGCCACAGGGTCCACTCAGTCCTTTTGACTGTAGTCCAGGCGATCTCTATTTCTGGTGGCACCACCCAGGAATGGTCCAGCACACAAAGGGGGCCTCTATCCTCTGCATACAAAGGTGCGGGTTGCATATCAGGGTTTCTGCTAGGAGAACTTCCCCCTGGGTAACCGCTGCAGACCTAGTTGCTGAGAGTAGCTTCCTGGTCCTGAGGAGGTACTGACAGAAGACCAGCAGCTCAGAGAGGTTTCAGGGGAGACATCTTGAATAGAGATAAAAGAGTTGCCAGTTGTATCGGAGCTCTCGGAGGCAGTGGAGGAAGGTATGCACCAGCACACTCCAAGCCAGACTATGAGCATCATAAAGGAGTCTCCGTAGAGCCTGAAGGTGGAAAGCATAGATCTGGCTGCGGCTACAGATGAGGCTGTCCCAGTGGGAGGCTCAGTGACTTAATGCACTCCTGTCCAGAAAAGCTCCGGCATAACCTTCTGGAGACTGGCCAGGGTCCCTGGGGGCAGGCTCAGGGGGTTGAACTGGTGCCAGATAATGGACAAAACTATCTGGTTGATCACCAGTACCATCCCCGGATGGAAAAGACACCAGAGCGGTCCTGTCCACTTCTGCAACCAGTCAGACACCCTGGCCTCCAGACTGACCCAGTTCTTCAGCAGGGAGCAATTGCTGAGACAGAAAGATACCCATCAATATAGAGCAGCGAGCCTACGCCTCACTGGTTGGCACAGAGCACTGGTGAAAGGGAGCACAACTGCCATCCATTCCTGAACATCAGGCCTGAACTGTTGGCCCAGCTGACCCGAGTGGAGGAGGCTTCCAAACAGATGGCTTGGCAAGCTTCCACCCATACTAGGTCTCCCAGGTCCTGGGCCACAAGGAGCACATCACTGGTATATGTAGACGGGACCACCCACAAGTCCAGCTCTTGAAGTACCAGCTCCATCACTCTTTTACGGAGGAAGGGCTCAATAGTGAGGGCATACAGCTGTCTGGAGGGTGGGCAGCCATGATGAACCTCTCGATCGAAGGTGGTAGGTTTGGTCAAGGCCCAGTTGAGCTTCACCAGACACTCTGCAGAAGCATATAGCTCCTGGAGAAACCCCACAAAGCAGGGACCAAAGCTGAATGCCCACAGAGTGCCCATGAGATACCTTTGATCCACACTGTCAAATGCTTTCTCCTGGAAGAGGGACAGGAGACCATCCCTACATGTGAAATGGAGAAGGTCCCAGACCAGACAGAAATTGTCCACCCTGGGATGGCATAAGTCAGGTCAGGGTAGATCACATCTGCCAGCACAGACTTCAGCCACCGAGAGACGCTATGACTTTATAGTGCATGTTGAGGAGTGACACTGGTGCCAATTCTTCAGGTCATAGAGGTCTCCCTTTTGGGTAGCAGGGCGAACACAGCTTGCATGCACAACAGGGGATGCACTCTGCTCTCTAAGGACTTGGCCCAGGTGGTAGCAAGGTCCAGGCCAAGGATGTCCCAGAATGCACAGCAGAACTCCACGGTCAGTATCATAATGCAGACACACCAGGGGACCAAATTAAGAATGCACAGGCAACCTTCATTCTGGCATCTCCTAATTTTTGAGAACTTGACTTCACAACCTGGAATGTAGTTTGTTGCATGTAATATAAAGTAGATTCTCTGAGATCCCTGATAAGGGTTGCTAAGTTAACTTGGAGTAGTAGGGATCTCCTTACATTTACACCTTGAGGTACCTTTCTTCCCATTTAGAAACTCTGGCCTTGAAAATCTTTGTATGTGGCATCTAGTCTGTAGACAGATGTTCAGGCAGACATCTCCTTTTGAGGCTGCTATACGTCTGGTCCCTAACCAGTTTCTAGAAATTAAATGAGCACATGAGTCTTCACTCTGGCACCCACAGATTAAAAAAAATCACCCATATAACATTCACTGCTAAAGCTGAGGGTCTTTTTTCCCTCCCCTTATTTGATGCACACAAAAAAATCAATAAAAACATATGGTTTCTAGGTCTTTGAATGCCCATCTACACATCTTGAATTAGATATTCACCTAGCAACGGAATTCATAACTTGCAACAATGTAGAATGACTATGCAAATGACAAAGCAGCATCATGATGACTAATATGCCATTTATAAACAGTACCTTAGAAACAGCTGCAAGTTGAAAGTTATGTTCCTTTGTTAATGGCAGATGGCAAAATCCCTAGTATTTGTAAGACTGCTCCTTATTTTCAAGAACATTACAAGAATCATATTTCCATGAACGTTTGTCACCAAATGTATTTATTTATTTTGTTTCAAAGAGAATAGGCCAACTGCTATAATTTTATTTATTGCAAATACTTTAGTTAATGGAAAATGAGTCTAAGAGTTTCCTTTTAAAAAAACAAACAAACGTTCATCATCATCATCATGTTCCCATTACGCCTCTGTCGTTTAGGGCAGCGACAAAGCTCCTCGCTTTGTAATTTTAAAAAAAAAAAGTACATATACCTATCTAGGCATTTATACTATGTTCATCTCCCTGATATCTGAGCCATATGGCACAGGTTCTTAAACATTTCAAGACTTTTCCCATATGCATCTCAAAAATATATTGATACAGCTTTTTGAGTATCGGCTAAAATGCCTAGGCAGTTAGCAAAACTAGACAACCAAACAGCAGACTATCCTCAAAAATTTTAAATCAGTTTATTCTACATTATACACTTAAGTCGAACTCTAAAAGGATGGGTTTAAGTGGTTTTCATAGACAGTACGTGGTTATTTTTAAAATGCTGTATGCATTCTGAATTCATGTGTAAAAGATATTAATTGGCACATGAGTTGCAGTCCAAATGCAGTACTTACATCTATATATGAATGAAAGTTGTATTTATATAATGCTTATATTATCCTATGCAGTGTTATTGTAGCCCTGTCAGTCCCAAGATATTAGAGAGACAAGGTGGGTGGGGTATCTTTTACTGCATCAACTTTGAAAACTTTTCTCTCCCTCTCACCAACAGAAATTGGTCCAATAAAAAATATTACCTCACCCACTTTGTCTCTATATTATCCTAGGTATTTCAATCTGCTTTATAAACACATATAGATTTATTTCAGCTCTGCCAAAGCACATACTAAGAGAGGAAAATTTAATTATGTAATACCATTTCATGTTCAATGGATTGTTAGCACACCATCATTACTATGGCTATAGTGGCTTTACATGGCTTTCTTCCCTTCTCAGTTCCCCCACCCACACTTTACCACTCCCCACCCCCCAATATACATGTTTCCTGTGTAACGGTCTAAACTATGGAGTTCCCAGGTACTTTGCAGCTCAGACATCCAGAGAATGCCAAACTTCTTCTTCTAAGAAGGAAAACAGGATCAAAACTAAGAAGGACCATCTCCTGGAATTACATGGAAACTTTTCAGAATAAAGGCTAGCAATCTGTTCTGGACAACCCAGTCTTTAAGGAAAATCAGGAATTTAGACTTGCATTAGAGGGTGGTTAGTTCACTGATTCTTCTAGGTAGTACTATGACTATGAAAAATTAACTTGATAATTAAAAATAAAAAGATTTACAAAAACATCTATGGACGTTGGACAATGTACAGTGGACATTATACGATGCATAGATCGACTGAAACTTCTCTTCAGGATTGTACAATTGAAGCATGTGCCCTAACTGGAAAGAATTAAGGATAGATGCCTTGATTCTCAGGAATTGAAAAAAACCTTTTGCAACACCAAGCTTTCCTAAAAAAAACCCCTTCAGAATACTGACAGGAGCACTGGCTGTCTTTTGCTTGTCTTGACATCAGAAGGAACAATTTTTCCCCAAGTTCTATCATTAGAAATAGATACAGACAACGCATGAGAAGGCCTAAATCATCCAAATAGTAACAGGGTCTCAGGCAATGGAGAAGACATCCACCTGAAAAGCCTGAGGTTTTAAGCATTGCAGATTCACTACCTCAGGAGTTTCTTGTTGTCTTCTGGGATGAACCATTCCAGAACCAGACTACCCAGTAGGTTGAACAACTCCAATTGAAAGGACTATTCTCTAATTCCAACTTGAGAAGCATCTGAGAACATCTATCAACACATTTCCCTTCCTCATCAGATCACAAATTCTTAGATGATCAAGTGGTATTCACTCCAAAGGAACAGGACCCTTTCTACAAACTAAAGCATCCCTCCTTTCCGAGATACTTCATGCTAATACCAAATATTGTTTGTCATCACCAGCACTACTTCACCTCTTAGAGGCCATAAAATTGCCAGAGAGCACCAATGGCAGCTCCAAAATAGACATCAGTCTTTTGCTACCAGACCTCCATCCTTACACCATCTGATATTTTGGAGTAAGAATAAGATACACATGGAAGTAGAAAGTGCAAATCTCTCTTGCAACCTGGTTCTGGCCTTTGTATCAGTCCATCCTTAAGGGACAGTCTCCTGCTGTAAAGGAATTTTGGAAAAGGAGACACAAAACATTTCCTATCTCAGCCTGATCTACCTGCAAGGTGAGAGAACACACTCAAGTGAATGTAGAATGACCTGGCTATAGTTGGCAGCATTTAGTCAAAATGTGGAAGCTTAACTCTGAGTTGCCAGAGTTTCAATCTTTGTTTATTGATTCTAGAGATTTAGGTTAGTATTTCTTAGATTTCAAGATATTTTAATTAAAAAAACTACATATGTTCTAAAACAGTTCTTAGTAGATCTAATATTGTAACCTTATTTGTATTTTATCCCAGTGTTTTATCTGGAAAGTGTATTTATTTATCAAGAACCAGGAGTCTTGAACAGTAGTCTACAGGACCCCTATGAGCAAGGCAGTTGCAACCTGGAGGGAGGGGTAGTTCAGTGGATGGTGCATTGCCTGCTCAACCCAGGGTTGTGAATTCAATCCTTGAGGGGTCCACTTAGGGATCTGGGGCAAAATCAGTACTTGGTCCTGCTAGTGAAGGCAGGGGCTGGACTTGATGACCTTTCAAGGTCCCTTCCAGTTCTAGGAGATAGGATATCTCCATTAATTTATTATTTATAACCTGCCATCCAGTGACCTGCTGCCACCTGCCAGAACAGCAGCTGAGCTCTGATAGAGGACTCCAGTCCTGGAATCTGATTGGTGGAACACTAGCGGATCCTGTTTGGTTCCCAGCTTCTATTTAACCCAAACACAGGAACAGGAAGTTGTCCATGCAGGTTACGACTGCACACCCCATAATACCTGCTCCTACTCATCTCCTAGTAACCTCACCCTGCCTGACACCTGACTCTTGGTTTTGCCCTCTATCCTGTCTTGGACTCTTGACCTCCTGGTATCTGACCCAGTCTGATTCCTGCTCTCACCACTAGGTCAGACCATCCATGCCCATTCGTGACACTATTATTTGGCTACATTATCTATTCAGGTTTCTTCTCCTAATAGTTCACAGTCATACACCATATTATACATATAAAACTTTTACAACCTCAAATCCAAATAGAACAACAAAAGCATAATCCATGTTTACATTAATATGGAACAGTTTCTTAGGGTGGCAAATACATAGCTAATTTTACATCTCAAACTGGAGCATATAAAGTCCATAGGGACTCCTATTGTACCTTTATTGAACATCATCTGACACCCTTTTTGAGGTCAGATCCTCCTTTCCACCAGTTGTTCAAAGTCCTCAGTGCAAACTTCCTCTCCTGTGTCAGAGCCCTCTTCTCCTTCTCACGTCAGAATTTACAATCTCCACAGGGAAGCACCATAGACTGCAATGTCTACTTTCAAGATCATGGAAATAAAAATGTCTGTGGGTTTCCATGTTAAGTTCCTAAACACTGCATGGCAGCATAAAGAACCTATAATGCTCACAGGAAAAAATCCTACAAAAACAAAACTTAAATACCTAAAGGTTTATGAATTCCAAACAGTAAAGCTAGACCTATATACAAGTGATGATAAATATGTAAAAAGTATTATTTGAAGGTTTAGCCCACTTTTGAATTATGAGCAAAGTTAGAACTATTTTAAAAATGTGAAAAACAAATAATATTTCAAAGATTCATAACTTAAAAATGGCTTATTCAACTACCCTCAAAGTTTCTCCAAAAATTCTCAACAGACCTATGACTTAATATACAAAATTTCAGGCTGAAAAAGGGTTTTTTTCTTAAAGTTTTATGGTCTAATTCTCCACTGCATTACACCAGTTTTATGTCAGAGTAACTTAATTGAGTAGCTCCCAGGTAAAACTGGTATAATGCAGTGGAGAATCAATCTAGCCCTGATATAGGATGGTGGTTGTAAAAACTGAGGTTAAAATGGAAACTGTTTTACAACTTTAACAATGGTGTCATTACCATAGTATTTTAAACCACAGAAAGACTAGCCATCCAGAAACAATGTACAGGAAGCAGCACAAGATATTTTTAGAAAACATTTTAATACTGACAATTTAATTATTACAGCACTGTGTATTTCGCTTGTTAAATTCCTATGTAGCATAACAGTGCTACCATTTCATGTTTGTTTTGCTTTCCATTTCATTGATGACATCCATATTCTTTGCTGGCCAATTTACTGGTATCAGTTCCATTTTTACTTAAATAAAAATAATAATTTCAAAACCCTGTTACTAATAGAAGCTCTTAGAAATGACAGTTCTACATTTCCGAGAGTTACGTGTGTTCCCTAATGAAATTTAAACCATTGGTTCAATTAGAACAAAGAGTCAGCCTTTAATGAACTAGTGACATGATCAATAAAATACTATACTGGGCTGCAAGTGACTTTTTTAGACTTTTCATCTGGTTGAAACAGCAGAAGTTAATTTGAAGATTTTTACAGTATATTTTCCATTTACAAATAGAAATGCCGTGGGGTAAAGCAATTACTCTGATTTACTGTTTTCTCTTTGATTGAATATAAAGATGTAACAGGGTCTCAAAAAAGCAGTAACTTAGCAAGCTGTGCTCCTATCCACAGACAGATAAAGCACCTACCTTGCTATTTCAAAGAGTTTACCTCCAGGCAGCAGCACAGAGCAAACATCAAATCAATGACATGTGTCTAAGACGAGATTGATGTTTACTCTCACAGCTTTTCATCTTACATCCAATAAATTACTTTTTCTTTACAAAAATGTCTGGTTAAATTTCATTTTTCACTTTGCAGTATCAGTTTTAAAACTTTAGCTCCAAGCAATTGTAAAGACAGGATTCATTGATGCTTCATCTTTTATAGCCTGTTTATGATTTGTATTAACCATGAAACACTACCATACAAACATGAATATGAACAGTCTTGTAGTACTAGCCATTCATTCAGTGGCAGGTGCCAGCTTGCAGGTGCTTTAATTACCTTCCTGAAAATTCGAGGGCTGAAACTAGTAGCCATGTTTTCAGAGCTACCTAAATTGCATCCACGAAATTAATGCAATTAGTGCATGCAAAACCTACATCTGAGTGTACAATATAGGCTTCTGAGCATGCAAACTGCCAAGTATCATTTGTGTGCAATTACTATTTTATGTGTGCGGCCATTTGGTGAGTTTTGTGCATGCAAATGTTTTATGCTCAGTTGATTTGGTCAATTTTGAAAATCTGGATTTAGAAATAGGTTGAATTAGTCCAACAAACCTGAGAACATAAGAGCATTCAGAGGCTCTAGCAAAGTTGGACATTTACCTATGTAAAAGCACTATTTATGGCTCTGCCACTGGAAGAACAAGCAACTTTTTCTTAGCCAACAATGTCCCACTAATGAATCCTGCCATTAATTTTAGCATCATTTTTATTTCAGAAAGAATAACTTCATCACATTCTAAAATGTGCCATTCCATATACATAAAATTCATACACAAACATTCTTCATTTGTGACAAACAAACCTACCATTTATGTACTATCATAACACTGATCATTTTTAACTTTCTTCTAATATGATCCTTAAGGTGTTGGTGCTCTGATGTTTAAACTCTCCAAAAAGACCTAAAATTGAAAGAGCCACCAGTAGTAACTTGAGCCAAAATAGACTATTGCCCTGATACATTGAAGGTTTATTCTTATGGGCAGCAAATTCACCACCTTCATAACCTTACACCAGCAGTGAATTTGCCCCTTTGATTATCAGCAAGGAAAAAACAAACGTCATATATGAAAAAAAAAGTTTTAAACAGGTGCCTTAGTTATGGAGAATCTGACACTGTAGCTAATGTGTAGGAAACAATCTTCCATTTGTCACCTACTCCCACCCTCATTTTTTTTTCATTAAGCCAAACCCCAGTAAATCAAACCTGAGTAGCACAAACTAGGGAATGTATTTGATTTGAACCTTTATATTTTATTTTGTTTAAAATTATTTTTCCTTGTAGTTTAAAAAACATCATTAGAAATCAAAAGGGAAGCACTTTCCAAGTTAACTCAACATTTATTATTACTTCTTATTATTTGTACTCTTGTAGCACTTAAGACCCCCAGACATGTACCAAGACCTCCCAGTGTAGGTACTGTACAAACATGGAACAAAGAGACAGTCTCTGACCCAAAGAGCTTACAGTCTAAATATAAGACAAGAAACAACAGATGGAGACAGACAGACAGGGGAGTACAAGGAAACAATGAGATAATATGGTAAGCATGAAAGGCAGTTGTCTCAGCTTTTGTAAGGCTCACAGCAAAGGAGTTATAAGGAGGATTTTTAGGGAGGATAAGGAGTTAATTTTGCAGATGTTCACAAGGAGTGTCTCCCAGGTATAAGGGGCAGCATGGGAAAAGCATGAAGGTGCTTTGTTTGAAAACTTAGGAAGTGTGCATTGGAGGCTAATGGCATTACTGGTTAACTGCACGTAGGCGTCAACCTTTTGATACTGAATGAGAACTTGTAAATTCCGCTGGCTGTTACACAAGCCCTTATCTATCTCGGCTCCTGCCTATATCGTATCTAGTCTCTTATTATACCGGTCCCTGCCAAAGAAGTCACACTAAACACTCCATTTGTCTAATTTTCCCACAACGAATTTTCCTAGGCACCTTTATGCATGGAATACCATTTCAATTCTAATCTGACAAGCTATGATGATCTCTGCCTTCAATTGTTTCTTTAAAAAACAAAAAAAACCACAAAGGCCATAAGTAGAGTCAATTATAATTACTTTTTTATAAAAAAAATCCAACCTTGTAATAGAACTATCTAGGAGGTGAACAAGCATAAACTGAATAATTGCATAATCTTGGTGCCTGCCCCAAACAGTTTACAATCTAAGGCCATGATCCTGCAATAGACTCTGTGCAGGCTGACGGGTCCCTGGTTTCTAGAGGTGGTCTAAACATTTTTTTACTGTTGTGAAAAATATTGAATTGTTGAAGTTATTTCCATTTTGCAGGGTCTGAAACAGGTGGGGGCTTGTTTTCGTTTTTTACTTTTTCAACATTTTTCATGGAAATAATAGAAATCATTTTAATTATTATTAATTATGTTTATTATCATAGTGCCAATCCTGGATCAGGACCTCATTGTGACAGGCATTGTTCAAACACAGAACAAAAAGTGAAAACGTACAGTAAGACCATTAGTGATATACCATAACAGCAAAACACTCCAAGCATGAACAAAACCATACCAACAAAAATGTGCTTATTCCCCACACCCCTCACCCCAAAATGGAATAAGCTATACCAGAAAAAGTGTGAAGTTGTGATTAAAACTGCATCTACACTAGGGGCTCCTGCTGGCACTGTGGTGTCAGTCAGAGATCACATGTAGCACCTCCCCTTACCAACTTAGCTATGCTGGCAAAAGTTTAAAGCATAGGCTTGGCCTAAGCATTTCTAATACCTTGTCTAAAAAAATCCCTACAGTCTTTTCTCACACTGTCATGTGAACTCTTAACTTTGATGGTTAGACACAGGAGCGGATTTATCATTAAACAAACCGTGCGGTGGCACGGGGCCCCCAACAACAGGGGGCCCCCAAAATGCAGGACAAAGATCTGACAACCTTAGGGTTACCATATTCTGTACCTCCAAATGGAGGACACTCCACGGCCCCCGGCCCCGCCCCCAGCCCCGCCCATACCCCCTCCCCAACCCCGCCCCCTCCCCAAAGTCTCCGCCCCCTCCCCTGCTTCCCGCGAACATTTGATTCGCGGGAAGCCTGAAGCAGGTAAGGGGGGTGTGGGGGGGAGGAGGCGCAGCCCAGGCTGGCCCCCCCGGCGGCTCCAGCCTGGGTCGGCTCGGGCCCTGGGGTGCCGGCCCCGGCCCACCACCCCCGGCCCACCCAGCACTGCCGGCCCCCGGCGGCCCGGCGCACCCCCGGCCCGGCTCCCCGGCTCCCCGGCGGCCCGGCTCCCCGCAGGCCCAGCCGACCCGGCTCCCCGCCGGCCCGGCTCCCCGCGGGCCCGGCTCCCCGCGGGCCCAGCCGACCCGGCTCCCCGCCGGCCCGGCTCCCCGCGGGCCCGGCCGACCCGGCTCCCCGCCGGCCCGGCTCCCCGCGGGCCCGGCCGACCCGGCTCCCCGCCGGCCCGGCTCCCCGCGGGCCCGGCCGACCCGGCTCCCCGCCGGCCCGGCTCCCCGCGGGCCCGGCCGACCCGGCTCCCCGCCGGCCCGGCTCCCCGCGGGCCCGGCCGACCCGGCTCCCAGCCCGGACCCCGGCCCGGAACCGCGCCCCCGGCTCCCCGTCCGGCCCCGCGCCCGGCCCTGCACTGCGCCCCTGGTTCCCGGCCCGGCACCATGCCCCCGGCCCCGCACCGCCGGCCCCGGCCGAGCACCACCCAGCCCTCCCGATTTTCCCGGACATGCCCGGCTTTTGGGGATTTCCCCCCGGACGGGGATTTGAGCCCCCAAAAGCCGGACATGTCCGGGAAAATCCGGACGTATGGTAACCCTAGACAACCTGGCCCTGAGTCCCTGGCAGCGCAGCAGGGCTCAGGCAGGCAGGCTGCCTGCATGCTGTGGCCTGAGGCCCCATGCCACTCTGGGAAGCAGCCAGCTGTGGGCACATCTCTGCGTACCCCTGGTGGGAGGGGAGGTGGCTCCGCGCACTGCCGCTGCCCCGGGCAGCACACAGAGACCCGCTGTCCCCTGCCCCCAAGGGGCGCACAGAGATGTGCCAGCAACAGGGCTAAGGCAGCTTCCTGCCCGCGCTGCTTCGCTCCCGGAGGGGTGGGTGTGCTGGTCACTTTGGGAACCGCGCTGCCTGAGGTAAGTGCCGCCCCTCTCCTCCTACATCAGCCCAGAGCCCACACCCAGCACCCAAACTTCCTCCCAGCGCCAGCCCCCCGCATCCCCTCCTGCACCCCAATCCCCTGCCCCAATCAAGGTACCTCACTTTATTTTCATTTACTTCCCATTACTTATAATATAGGAGGAGGATGAAGAAAAAAAGAATGAAAAATGGGGGGGGAGATAAGAGAGAATGTTCCTTTTCTTGGATGGGTCCGGGGGAGGGGGCGAAAATGAAGCTGCGCACAGGGCCCCACTAACTTTAAATCCGCCGCTAGTTAGACAACAGGATGACAATGATAAAACCATTGCTTTCTGTCTCCACTGCAACTTCCATGTTGCTTCCACCAGGAGAACTGCAGCTTAGTGGATTATGCACCTGATTTTCCCTAGTGTAGGCAATGTCTAATATTTTTTTAATCCCTTTTCATCTTAGGTCTTAATGTAGATGTGCAAGCTCTTCAGTTCATGCTCTATGAATTTTATGCACATGTAAAGTGACATGTATCACTTATGGTGCTATCAAAATTAATAATAGTAATTAAAATAGGGTAATGAGCAGGGCCGGCTCTGGCTTTTTTGCCACCCCAGGCAAAAAAGCCTCCTGCCGCCGCCACCCCCCCCCCCCGCCACCCCCCACCCCCCCGGTGGGGAGCGCAGCAGGGGAGAGCGCCGAGCCCGGCTGCGGCCCCGCTCTCCCCGGCCGGCCGGAGCGCCGGGAGGAGGGTGGCAAGCCCGGCCACGGCCCCGTTCTCCCTGGCGGGCCAGAGCGCCGGGGGAGGGCGGTGAGCCCACCGCGGCTCCACTCTCCCCGGCGGCCGGAGAGCCGGGGGGAGGGCGGCCAGTCCGGCTGCGGCCCCACTCTCCCCGGGTAAGCGCTGCCCCCCTCCAGGTGCTGCCCCAAGCACATGCTTGGAGGGCTGGTGCCTGGAGTCGGCCCTGCTGGTAATGAGCTCTCAGACTAGGTCTACACTGGACTAGAAGAAGGCAGCCTGCTCCATAGCCAGGCATGGGTGTTTAATTGCTGTGTAGATGTACCCTATGTCTAAAAGAAGAGCAGCTGGATTCTACACTTGGGGATCAATTCTGCAAGGTGATAAGCATTCTGGCCTTGATCCAGCAATGCACTTAAGCATATGCTTAATTGTAAGTATATGCTTAAGTGCTTTGCTGTCTCAGGATCAGAGCACTCAGTACATTGCAGGATTAAGCCTTAGATGAAACTTCTAAGTGGTCTTTGAGTGTCGGGCCATATTGAGCACATTCCAATAGTTCAGCCTCCAGCTGACAGACCAGTTGGGGGTAATTTTAATTTGTTTGTTAGCCCTAACAATGCCCCTACCTAGTTAAGTCTATACAAAATGTGAGTGAAAAATGTGCAATGGGTATTTGGCTTTAATGTGTACAAATCTGTAAAAACTCTTGGCTATCACTGTGACTTAATTCTGAAATAAAATTCATGAAGATATCAAAATACAGTACTACCTGCCTCCTGCATGAAACATGGGATGCATAATTGCAGCTATATGTAATATTTTACTTTCAAGGAAAGATAAAGTACAGTATTCTATTACAAATGTCAGCTGCTAGTAACCATCAATTCTATGACTCATGAAAATGTCTATACATGTTTTATTAACAAAGCAACATTTCCAATTTACTGTTACTATAATGGATAATGACTGAAGGTTCATCAAGGTTAATCAAGAAAATGATGTACATTTTGTATTGTATTATGTTTTACTTGGCTTAAAAAGGATCATGTGTGACAGCCTTTCTGAGTGCGTTAAATCATGATTTACAATGTTATGGAAACTACACAATTGCTGGAATGTGAAACAAATAATGAACATTCACAGTGTAAGTCATCACATTTGATATATATATGTGCAAAAAACACTTCTTCCTTGGGCATTCAGTGGACATTCATTGAGTTTGTTTTTGAATTTGCAGAATAGATGTACGTTTTGCAGTACTTTGCTTGTGGTTTATTTTTCATTTTTATTTCACAGATAATTATATTATTTTATAAAGAGAAGTTTTATTATAGAGCAACCATCAAGGCTCACAGTTGAGTTTTGCATGTATATATCATAGACATATGCACACACCCGCAAAACAAACATGGATGAAAAGAAATGCAAACAAAAAATAAATCAAAACCAATGTATTTCAAAACCTATGCCAGTTCCACATATACAAAAAACAAACTCAGTGAATGTCTAAGGAAGAAGTCCAATAAGGTTTTCTCTCATACAAACACAAGACACTGTGGTTTATTATACAAAGAAACACTCTCTCCCTGCCCCCAGTCATAGTTCCTATGTACTAGGAGTCCGCAAGGATTATACATTTATATAAGTAATAATAATGAGATACCATTTTAAACCTGGTATAAGTGAAATATGACTCAGACCAACAGCATATAGGAAAGTAAAAATCACATCTTGTACCTATGTATACAGATACTTTGATCAAAATAATAATGGCTCCACTCAAAAAAGTCTGGCCTCAAGGAAACAAGAAAGCTGTGGTTTAGTTTGTATTTTTTTACTCCAAAAGTGAAAGTTCTTTATATACAGTATACTATGTTCTTTAAGAAGTAAATGTTACCAGCTAAACAGATTGTGTTGCACTATACAACTCACCAGTTTCTATAAAATCAACTGCACACATTTTAACTGCAGCTAATTAAATGCAATGCTATTCCAAATTGTCGCCTTCAAACACAGCAAATGCCAGGAGAAGCTGGAGTTTATGCTTGCCCAATTAACAAGTTAACCACATATCACTTATTCTTAGAATCTAAATGAGAAGAGTGCAAAACACACAAAAATAATATAAATTCCAGTTTCCTGTTCATTAAATCCTGCTCGGCCTCTGCAACTCTGTCATATTTTGACACGTAGCCCCAAAGGGCACAAAATCAAAATTAGAAACAGAAGTTAGGCAAAACTGGCATACTCAGCGCTAAACAACAATTTATGTCCACACAGGAATAAAAAATGCACGTCTTCTTTAAATGAGGAATATGTTGACACTTTTGCACGATGGGACAAGTATAATTAATTTCTGCTTCTTACATAGACTTTTTCATCATGTTATTCACTATTCATTGAGCCTAGGAGGTGAGCATTTGTATCAACATTCATGCTGCCCATCTTTGAAATTGTTTGCAGGAGCATCCATGTATACATACAAGCACTTAATTACTTAAGTGAGATGCAATGGGAAATGTCGTATTTTACTTTTCATTATATCCAATAAAGATTTCAAATTAACACATTTTTCTTTTTAATCGCTTGTGTCGGTCTTATGACTCTGCTTTTATTTAAAAAGGATGTCAGGATATGGCCTGCTTACAAACCCAACAATAAAGGAAATTTTTCAGAAAGAAAAACAGAGCACTAAACCAACTAATGGTAACATAACTAAGGGGGAAATGGTCATTTAAAACCCTTTAAATATGGTATTACTACGTCTAGTTTAAGGAATGCTTCAATTTTGGACAGATTATAATTTCTTTAACTGCCTCAGCATTTGACAAAATGACATTAAAATGAGAGGCAGCCATCCAGCAGCTGAACCATGTGATAGATGCAGAAGCCACTCCAAAGACACCAATATAACTGCATGGGGAGCCTGCCAAAGAGCCAGATGCTGCTTATAAAAGAATATCAGCTTGGCTTCAAAGTCCTGTGGTTCCAATCCAAAATGGGTAAGCAAGTGGTCTAATGAAGTATGATACATGGTACCCCATATCCCAAACAGCTGCTTTATTCTCAGGACTTCTTTCAACAAATTTTAAAATACCTAGTATTTTTGAGGGGGGGAAATAGCTTCCAATAAAATAAAAGGGCAATGGGGGAAGCTCTTCATACTTTATTTTTAAAGCATATTTTCACAAATATACACTTATATCAGAGTAAGTTGCCCAGGATTTTGCTTACGCATTTGTAAGGAGAGTGAAACTTTATTATTTCCTAATCAAAAAGCCAGTATGGTCTAGTGGACCAAACATAGGGCTGGGAACAAGGTATTCCAGAGTTCTAGCTTTGACACTAACATGTTGTGTTATCGTTGGGCAAATTACTTACCCTTTCATAGAATATCAGGGTTGGAAGGGACCTCAGGAGATCATCTAGTCCAACCTGCTGCTCAAAGCAGGACCAATCCCCAGACAGATTTTTGCCCCAGATCCCTAAATGGCCCTCTCAAGTATTGAACTCACAAGCCTGGGTTTAGTAGGCCAATGCTCAAACCATTGAGCTAACCCTCCCCCAACTATTTAACTCCTACCAAAAAAAAATCCCACTGGTCCGAAAGGAGGCAACTGCGAACCATGTGCTCCTCCTTTACATGCCTCTGAGAAGTCAGTCGCAGGCAGCAGCAGACCCGCATCTCCTGGTATCAGGAAGCACAGCCGAGGGTGTGGCCCAGTCGCTCTACATGAGCCCTGGAGGAGCTGGGCACAGACTTAGTGTGTGCGCTGCTGGGATCTCAAACTGTTTGCACACACCCCACCTTGATGCAACGGGAGGAGGGACAGCTAAAGAGCCACCAGATCTGGCTGCTGGCAGGGAGGAAGGGATCCTCTCCCCTTCCCTCTGTGGCTGCCTCACGCCTTCCTTCCTTGCTCATGCATCCAGCCGCCCCAAGCTCGCTCCCTGCCGCCTGGCTCCATCCCCTCATCTCTGCGGGCGCTCCGGACGTGGGCGCATCCAATCCGACTTCGCCCAGCTCCTCGATGGCCTCTTTCTGTGTCTTGTTTGTATGGTGGAATAATACTAACCATCTTTCTACAGCACTGGGGAGTTGTGAAATTAATCTGTACATTGCTTTGAAGGTGTTAAGTTCTATATAAATTCTAAGTATGGTAAAAGAGCAGGGTAATAAATACCTAAAAGGTTGGTATTTGAATCTTATTTCCCATTCCCATTTTATTACTCTAGACCAGAGGTGGGCAAACTATGGCCCATGGGACCATCCTGCCTGGTCCTTGAGCTCCCAGCCGGGGAGGCTAGCCCCCGGTCCCTCCCCCGCTATCCCCCTCCCCCACAGCCACGCCACCGCATGGGCAGCACTCTGGGGGGTGGGGTTGCACGCTCCTGCTGAGCAGCGTGGCGGCATGTCTGGCTCTGGACAGGCAGCACAGCTGCCAGACATGCTGCTCTGAGCGGCATGGTAAGGGGGCCGGGGTCGGGGGGGTGGATAAAGGGGTGAGGAGTCCCGGGAGGCAGACAGGAAGCAGGGGGCTGTTGGATGGGGTGGAGGTTCTGGGGGGCGGTCCAGGGATGGGGGGGTTGGATAAGCATGGGAGTCCCAGGGGGACCAGTCAGGGGGCAGGGGTGTGGTTAGGGGTCAGGGAGCAGGGGGCAGTTGGATGGAGCAGAGGTTCTGGGGGGCAGATGGGGGACGGGGTTGGATAGGCGTGGGGTCCTGGGGGGCCTGTCAGAGGGCGGGTGTGTAGATAGGGGTCAGGGCAGTCAGAGGACTGGGAGCAGGGAGGTTGGATAGGGGGTGAGGTCCCAGGGGCGGTTAGGGGTGGGGGGTCCCGGGAGAGGGGGTCAGGGGACCAGGAGCAGGGGGGCTGGATGCAAGTGAAGAAGTGAGGTTCTTACCCACGAAAGCTTATGCCGCCAATTACTTCTGTTAGTCTTAAAGGTGCCACAGGACCCTCTGTTGCTTATAACTTCTGTAGGTTATCTTGGCTGCTTGTCATGCTGTGTATTGACACATATGTGCTGCTGAATGGTGGGTGAGGAGTTTTATGAATGAGTGTAAACATTTATAAGAACTATAATCATCTGGTTTGGGATGTGATTACACCTGCTTTGCTTGTTTCAGATTCTGCAATCTCAAGGTTTGAACTTAAAAGTGATGACTATCAAGACACTGGACTAGTTACCAAATGCACACCAATTTTTTACAAGAACATAACTTATGAAACCAGCTGGAAGATGTGTTAACATTTAAAACACAGGATTGTGCTGGTGTAAGGAATTTGTGCCTCATTTACATTTATTTCACTTACAGTTAAAGCAGCTGTAAATTGTTTTCATGCTTGGGAGACAGGGAATTGGAGAGGGAGCCAGAAAAGGGCGAAAGGTGATGACTGTGCACTCCACAGATATGTCTGAACTGCGGAGTTAGCCCAGGCAAGCCTAGCCCAAGTGGAGTCTCTCCACAGCAAAGCCCTACCCATGCCAAACCTGTGTGGTGGCACCCACAGTGGTTTGTACTAGCCTGTGCTAGGCTAGATTTCTAGCGGGCTATCCCATGGGTCTTAGTAGTACATTAAACTGAGCCACTCACTGTATTATGAGATAATTTGTCTGTCCCTCCTGCACTCTAATGGGTCTTACTGATATCGCACCACTGCTTTATCTGCTTCTGGCCAACTGGCAGCATGGAAGGAGGATTTCTTGGATAGCATCTTTGTTCAAAATGCTGGGGAAGTGCAGCAGAAATGGAACAGGCAAACATGGGGTTGAAATGCAGTGCAGAAGAAAGGACAAGTTGGACAAGAAAAGTACAGCCTAGGTGGAACAGCATTAGAGAACTTACAGCACCTTACAGGCTGACATGAAACCAAGCGCAAGCCTATACCCTCAGCTATGCCTAATAGCAGTGGGCTTAAAGGACCCTGAAGCCTGGGTGGAGGTTTTTTTAGGTGGCTGGAAGGAGACTTAGGGGCAATACTCAAACTGTAGCCCAGGTAAACTCTGCAGTGATGACCTACCACATGAGTGCTGCCTGCTAGCAGAATCTTGATGTAGCACTGAAAAACCAGAGAAGGCTGTTCTCTAACCCCCCTCCTCCACTCTGGATGGGTTTGCAATGGAAATAACCTGACAAGGGTAGGGGTAAATCTATAGACTGGAAGGGGATAAAAACGTTGTTCCAAAATCAACGCAGTTCAGGGGGCCAGCACATTGTTAGTGAATTGGCTTTTGGTTTGGGTCCAAGTGCAACAAGGCAGAATCCATCTGGTGATGCCTGGGATACCCCAATGCAAAAGTAAACAGAAGTTATTAGCCAAAGAGCATTTTGTTAATGATACATACTTTTAAATAGTAAATTGCAACTACAAAGATCCTTCCTGAAAACATCCCTAGATAACCATGCTAAGATGCCTTCTAAGCAGCAGAGGAAATGGCAGAGTTACTAATTTTTAGAGTGGATGAGGCAAAAGAATCCTGTAAAGCTATTTCAGTCTATTTTTAGTCTATCTGGAGAAAAAATAATTTTAACTAAGAAATTCTGTGCGTTTGGGATTGTTTCTAGGTAAGTTTTAAATAATGAGTATTTTATTCTGATCTGAATGAAAAGAAGATTTATTAACTGGGTGACAAACATGTGTAGAGGGTCTAAGGTTGTATAGGAGACTCTAAGGAGCACTTTGTGGATCTTGGTGTGGGAATAAAATGGATATCTAATATGATATTAGCAAGGTATAATGAAGGGGGGAAAGTTGTAGTGGAATTTCAGAAGAGAAATGATGTAATTAGTTATTTTGAATGCATCCTCTTTGGGCCAAAAGGATTTGATTCATTGGGTAGATATGACAATCAAGGTGTAGATAAAATTATTTCAAACTTTTTTTCCAAAATTAATTTGTTCAAATAACATTTTATGTTTTATATTTTTAAATTTATAAAATGCATCACATCACATCTCATGGCACATATGCAAAATTTAAACAAAAAGCATGCAACTTTTGTCCCTTTCACCAGAGTCAGCAGTACAAAGGACATTCCATAAAAAACAGCAATCTTTTCTCCCTTAATGCATCCACTCTCTCAAATTTTTGAGAAAATGTATAAGCTCAGATGATCAACAGAAATTGTCTGACCAATGGGGAAAGCACTTTCTAGAACTACTTGCCTTCCACTTGGAATATACAGACACCATCCCCATGACATTTATGTATAACCTATTACCTAGGATTACCATATTTCAGCAAGCAAAAAAGAGGATGGGAGGACCCCCGCCCTAGCCCTGCCCCCATCCTGCCCTAGCCCCGCCCCTGCCCCTTCCACTCCCTCTCATTTCCCGCTCCCCTCAGAACCCCCAACCCTCCCCCCGCTCCTTGTCCCCTGACTGCCCCCTCCTGGGACTCCTGCCCCTAACTGCTCCACAGGACTCCACCCCCTACCTAAGCCTCCCTGCCTCTTGTCCCCTGATTGCCCCCTCCTGAGACCCTCCCCCCATCCTAACTGGCCCCCTAGGACCCTACCCCCTACCTGTACCCTAACTGCCCCAACCCTTATCCACACCCCCACCCCCAGACAGACCCCTGGGACTCCCACACCCCATCCAACCACTCCCCACCCCCAACAGCCCCCCCCAGAACTCCTGACCCATCTAAACCCCTCTGCTCCCTGTCCCCTGACTGTTCCGATCCCTCTCCCCACCCCTGCCCCCTGACAACCCCACCCCCAGAACTCCCAACCCCCCCTGCTCCTTGTCCCCTGACTGCCCCCTCCTGGGACCCCTGCTCTTAACTGCCCTCCAGAACCCCACCCCCTACCTAAGCCTCCCTGTTCCTTGTCCCCTAACTGCCCCCTCCTAAGACCCCCCCACCCTAACTGCCCCCCAGGACCTTACCCCCTACCTGTACCCTGACTGCCCAAAACCTTATCCACACACCCCCCAGAAAGCCCCCCCAAACTCCCGACCCCCCGTCTCTTGACTGCCCCCTCCAGAACCTCCCTGCCCCTTCTCCGACCCCCTGACCCCTTTACCTTGCCACTCATCCCAGCATGCTGGGCAGCAGAGGAGGAGGAGCGGGGGAGGAGCTCCAGACTGCCGGAGGTGATCTGCGCATGCAGGGAGGGAGGGAGTGATCTCTGCTGCAGGGGAAGCGGAGGAGGGGCTCTCTCTGGCTGTCGGAGCCCCATGTAAGTGGCACCATCCGGCCGGCTGCCCTGTTAGCCATGCGCGCTCTGCATGGGAGGGGAAGTCCGGACATTTACAAATTCCCCTGGATGCTATTTTTAGCTCAAAAAGCCGGACATGTCCGGGGGAATCCGGACGAATGGTAACCCTACTATTACCTTGTGCACCCCACTTTAACCTCAGCTGCCACAATGGCTCATGCAGAGAGGCACTCTCTCAGGTAGCCAGGCTTAAAGCCATACAGAACTTTAGAAATGAAGATCAACATATTGAATGGTACCTGAAAGCAATCAAGAAAACAGTTCAATTCTTGGAGAACCAGTGTAATACAATATGTTCCCTGAATCTTATATGGCCTAAGGGGTAGGCAGCTGTTTTCTGTATCAGCTGGGGTTTCTGAATGATCTGAAATCACCCCATACAAAACATATTTCAGCAATTCAGTCCTGAAATCACAAAAAAGTTTCCATACCCTCAAGATCCTATTTTCATCCACCTATCATCATCTCTGTCTTTTTGATCATGATCCTCACCTAAGTCCCATTTTAGCCAATCACTGAGAAAGTACAGATGCAGCACCACCATCACAAGATGATGACAATGAGACACACTGATGACCCTGCAGCTGAAACCACTCACTATCTCACCTAGCAATCTCACCAACAGCTTGACCAGGAAGAGACACAAAATGGAGCCTTGCAGATCGCCACACAAGAAGAGCATCTGCCCCAAACCAACTTCTGGGACTCCATCAGAAAGAATGAACAGTACTGTCTACCTCAGCTAAGGACCTCAAGCAAATTGACAAAGCTTTATGGTCGTGGCGTCCGGTACTAAAGACTCTGGTAGATCTAAAAGAATCAGCATGTATCGCTGGCCATTGACCATAGCTAGAGGCAGACATATAACCCATGATATAGCCAGGTTGTTTCTTTGCCATATCCAGATCTCAATATGGACTGAAAGGGATCAAGCACATCTGAGAACTTTAAATGACACTTCATTTTCCTCATCACAACCTTCTCAATAATCTTCCCCAAAAAGGGAAGTTTAGAAAAAGGGTGATAATGGATAAAGTTACCAGTAATAAGTGATGGGCTTCTTGAGTGTGGGCCCTAACTACCACTACCGGAGGAAAGCCCTACTCTTCCCTACGGGGTTATTATCCATCTCAACTATCAGTGAAACAAACTCTTCCCTCACTTGTTTTTCTATAAACCTCAAGGGTACAAGCACCTTCCGTATCTTCTGAACCTCAGTGAGCAGAACTGGATGAAACTCCACATAAACTCTGTGATGCAATCCTTCAGCCTATAATACCCTTTCCATCACCTGCAGTCTAAACTCTACCTTGTATGTTTTAGTTTTTGCAGGTCATTTGTACACACCATAGAGACATGTATGAACACTTAATTGGTAGATAACTCAGAGAAGACACCATGCCAATGGTCAAGGGCACTTTATAATCAAACTCCTATCAAGTCTCCAAAAGTGTAGGCCACCAGCTGCAACTTATTTTTCTTTAGAAAATTCTGAAACCTAATTGGTCCATCAATCTTGATGGTATGCCAATGAAATAGATCCTCTGCTCCAAAGATGCATAACCAAAAGGTATATTTCCTGCTCTTTCAATAACCAAGCTCTATGGAAAAATCAAGAGCCAGATCCTCATCTATGTAAACCTGCATATCTCCATTCCAGTCAATTAAACTATGCCAATTTATACCAGATGAGAATCTGGCCTCAAGATCCTAAGTGTTCCCAGCTGTATGTGCAGAGCCAAATGCTGTCTGAAATGATACCATGCAGTTCTGAGTCAACCCAAGAGAACTATCATTAGTGTGGACTTTGAAATCACCCAGTACAATAGAACGGGGTGATTTAAGCACCATGTGGGGCAAGAAGACAACCACATCGGGGGGGGGGGGGGGAGCTCTGAAGTGTAAGTACATTGTAGACCAGTGGTTCTCAAACTTTTGTACTGATGACCCCTTTCACATAGCAAGCCTCTGAGTGAGACCCCCCCCCCCTAATAAATTAAAAACACTTTTAAACATATTTAAGACCATTATAAATGCTGGAGGCAAAGCGGGGTTTGGGGTGGAAGCTGACACCTCGTGACACCGCCCCCCCCCCCCCCATGTAATAACCTCGCAACACCCCAGGGTCCCAAGCTCCAGTCTGAGAACCCCTGTACTATGCACTACACTATAGACTATATACTATTTTATTACCAGCTTTACTCCAGCTCAAAAATTGAACATGAATTGAACAGTTTGTGAATCCAGTTTTGGATCATGGCCATTAATTTAACAAGTAACAATTACTTTATCGAGTTGCAGAACCTCTTTAATATCTACAACCAAGAGAGCTTTTCCGTTGCTGTCTTCTGATATGACTGCATACATCCAAGATATTGGGGGGAGGGAAAGAATGCAGTAAGACTGTTTTACTGATTTTAATTTTTATTCGCTATTTCAACTTGATACACCAAAATACAAACTTTAAAAAACAAACAAAATAACATTGCTAAAATGAAATCAAGACCAAAAAACTGGACCCCACTCCGAGTTTTTTGTTTTGTTTTTTAAAATCATAATAATTTAAAAAAATCTGTAGTCAAAAGTCTGAAAGTATGTTGATGGTACACTAACTATCTGGCCCTTTATTTTGGATTCTGATGTGACATCCTCTGTAATGTGAAAAGAATTATATCCTTTGTTGCAAATTAAAATCTGGACACTTTTTCTTGTTGGGATATTTTTGTTGATCTTACCCCTGGCTTTCTATCTTCTATTTGCTGCCATTATAAAAAGAAAGCACTTTTGGCAATATTTATTTGTCGAGGCAAACATCAATGCAAAGCACTTAGTAGTGCAGTATATTCTTTGAGGAGGCACTCAGGGGAATCAAAATATTTTATTGCATCATGGATATTATTACCTTTGTACCTGCATATTTCATACTTAAACCATTCTCAATATTTTATTTCTAACAATACACAAGTAGGAACAGCTACTATGATGATACTGTTAAGTCTTCAAACAATTCCTGCATATTGCTTACAAAAGGAATGCCTTTACATAAATGTCTATCTTTCTCCACCTCTCCCCCACCCTTTTTTTTTTGTCAGTGCCTGCACATGGCATATTCCTGAAAAAAAGAAAGAGCACATTTGCCTCATTTACAATATAACAAAGGTAAAGAAAAAGCAAGAAAAATATCATAGGCTATAAATAAAATCATCTAGTATTTGTACTACACTAATTTGTCAGGGATTGAACAATGTATATTTAATTTATACCTGTTATTACAGCCTCCATTATTAAGTTTATACTAGAACAGCTACTTTGGGCAACTGAAATTTGCTTAAAAAGGCAGAAATAATTATTAATTAGAAGGGCATGCTTACTTTAATTATATTTATTTCCTAGTCTAGTTTTATATGCAGCATGCTATGGAAGTGTATGATTCAATTAACCAGACCAATTTATCTTAGGCAATTCCTCAAATGAGAATTGCTTTAAAAAGACAGCAGATTCTACCAATGCTACTTCGCTTCATAAATTCCTTAGGTGACATTAAATAAAAACATATGCTGACTGGACCTCAGTGCTTTTCCCCGTTTTTGCTTGTAAATTTGTAGCAATTGCAAATTACCAGAATTACATTTTACTTAAATTACAAGCAGACTGATTTAGTCAAAGATTTTAAACCAATGACATACTGAAGCTGAACTATCTTTAGCATTCATAAACTCAAAAGCAATACAGTATAATCATTCGGCTCATTCATCTGCATTATGTTAAACCAGCACAGATTTTTATTTAGTGCTATCCATTGCTAGTTTTATACAGTATTACACACCAGTTTCAAAATTTAAAAATATCAAGTCCCACTTAAATTACATATAAACCGTTAATTTCTTTATCCTGTATAAATATGTATTTTAGTAATGCAGAATACTTTTCCAGTGAAAGTTGCATTATTTATCAATACCCACAGATTACAAAGAATTAGAGCCATAAAAAATGCATTCCCTGTAGAATGACTTTCCTGTAGCCAATTAATATATTTTACACCTTAAAGTGAGAATTAAAATTTAAACAGATCATGTTTTTAGTTAATATTTACTGTTTCTAATCTGTATAAATGGTATTGACAGGTATTATTGTGTAGTGCTGCTTTCAGCTAACATTATTCATTACTAATAGCAAAATACAGTGCTTAATCTTAAAAAAGATTGTATCTTTTAATTTTACCAAGCTATTGAGAATCCCCATGAATTCTGCATTATACGTCTATCTGCCTCAGTCACCATGCAATCACCAAATTTAATACTTAGTGTTTACATCACTATGCTGTTACTGCATATACATAACAGTTTGATGGCATTCACTAATTTAAACAGAGCAGTCAATGCTGACAGACTTTGCACAACGGCTGCATGGTTGTAGTTTACTAACATGGATTAACAGCAGGACCAGTGCTCCTCAAGGAAAGATTTACAGGCAGCGCTGTGCAAAAACAGAGCTCTGCAAATCTGCAATGTTATACTTCATGATTAAAATATGTGAAGTTGGATTATTTTCTGGTCATTAGTAAACCACATTTTAGACTACCTGATTCATATTTTTGAATCTCTGCCAGAAAGAAAATTCAATTTGAGAAAGTGAAAGGACGTGAAAGGACATTTGTGGTTAAATTTCACCTTAAGAAAATTAAAAGTTGACAAGAAAGAATCCTGAAAATCTAAACTTTGAATAAGGATTCAATCACAGTTTGTGTGGCTATCAGTTCCACAGAACCATCTTTCGATCATTAACCAAAACAGAGAAAACAGAACAGTGTATAAATATAAAGTCGGATCTAATTCAGATGTGGTTGTTACTAAAAAGTCAAGATTTTTAAACAGTGAATACACAGTGGTATCTGAGCTTTAGCAATTGTTTCTTATGCTAGGAATAGAAAAATACTTCTGTAACTGAGATTCCACTCAGGGCTGGCTCTAGGGTTTTTGCCGCCGCAAGCGGCGCAAAAAAAAAAATATCCGCGATCGCGATCTGCGACGGCAATTCGGCGGGAGGTCCTTCGCTCCGAGCGGGAGTGAGGGACCGTCCGCTGAATTGCCGCCCAATAGCTGGACATGCCGCCCCTCTCTGGAGAGGCCGCCCCAAGCACCTGCTTGGCAAGCTGGTGCCTGGAGCCGGCCCTGATTCCACTGTCTGGTGACTGATAGCAAATATTGACTTTTTAATGGAAACCACCATATGACCTTCTCATTACCAACACTTCATCTCATATTTACAATACCTAAAAAAAATAAGTACACTAGCAAGATCCAGTTGCTAACTAACCTCAATAATGAAGTGTAAAGTAATACTTCAAGTATGAGTTATAATTCATTAAGAGGAATGAGAACTGGAAATGGACATAGTGAGCCACAGTTTCTGAACAGTGTCTTTATAATAAAAAAGTCAATAATTAAAATGGAGAAATCAATGTCTTGGGATGTATTACATTCCGCACACAAGTAACTTCTTGCCTTTCCCCAAGATTCTTAGTTTTGAATGCAACTTTTTTTTCTAAAACTTGAATAAAAATAATTGCAACTCTTCTTAAAGGAAGAAAGCCGTGGGATGGGATCAGTTATCAAAGATGTTATATTCCACCAAAGTAACTATTGCTGTTATTTAATAACGAACCACTGTAATTAGATTGCTATCTTTCCAACACTGTGCAATAGATAAAGCTGATTAGTTACATTATTTGGTTCACCTCAGTCTTCTTCTTGGTAGTCCATCGAATCCGATGATGACAAATCTGTGCAGATCATCAGTTACTGGTCTTACGGTGTGCCCTCTGGTGACTGTACAAGCCAATTCTAGAGGTGCACATTTTGCTGCAGATGGTGCAAGGGAAGTTTGCAGTCAGTGGATTGTGCGCTGCTGATGCTCTGTGACGTCGTTCGCGTGCCTCTTGTAGATGCCGGCAGCGGTCTTCCTCAAAGGCAATGCAGGTATTTCTGACTGTTGCAAGCCACTGTGTTCTGTCGCTGGCAGCATCCTCAAGGTCCCTAGGTTTGATACTGCTGTACTGCAGATTGGCTTTGATGGTGTCCTTGTAATTTTTCCGTGGACAACCTATATGCCGGATGCCCTGGGAGAACTCACCATACAGAAGCTGGAAGGGGATTCTGTTGGCATCCATGCGGCTGACATGACCGGTCCAACATAGCTGTGACTTCATGCTCATCATTTCGATGCTTGTCATCTGGGCTCTCTCGAGGACCTTGAGATTGGGCACTTTATCTTGCCAGCGGATCTTCATGTTGTTGCGGAGGCAGCGCATGTGAAATGCTTCGAGCTGCTTGATGTGACGCCTATATAGTGTCCATGTTTCACACCCGTACAAAAGAGATGAAAGAACAACAGCTCTGTACACAAGCAGTTTTGATGACATCCGGATGTTGTGGTGATTTAAAACTTTGACACGCAGACAGCCAAGTGCCTGGCTTGCTTTGGATATTCGTGCATTGATCTCATTATCCAGTGATCCATCACTGGATATGACACTACCCAGATATTTAAAGTTCTCCACTACTTTCAGCTGAGTGCCATCAATGGAGATACTAGGGACAGAAGCATTTGATCCAGGTGCAGGTTGATGGAGAACTTCTGTCTTTCCGAGGCTGATAGTTAGTCCAAAAAGTTGCGAGGCCTCAGCAAACGTGTTGACAATGTGCTGAAGATCATTTTCAGTGTGAGCCATGAGGGCACAGTCATCAGCAAAAAGTGCCTCAAGAAGGAGTTTCTGCGCTGTCTTAGTCTTTGCATTCAGGCGACAGAGGTCAAAAAGTGAACCATGGACAACATCAAAGCCAATTTTTGAACTGCCACTCCCGCTTCCACTTCCGCTACTGGGAGCTTCTGTGATTGGAGAAATGGGCTGAGCAGGGGCGGTGCAGCCAAGTTACAGGGACACCATCAAAGCCAATCTGCAGTACAGCAGTATTTCAAGTATATACCTCGGTCCGCATCTTTCAGAGCATGGTTAAGGACACATGCAAAGAACAGGTTAAATAGGACAGGAGCGAGAACACATCCTTGTTTCATGCCATTGGTGATGTTAAAGGGGGCTGATGTAGCTCCATCAGACAATACTTCGCCTGTCATGCTGTCATGAAAAAGGCGTATAATCTGGACACATTTTCTTGGGCAGCCAAGTCGTGTTAGAATGGTCCAAAGGGCTTCCCTGTTGATGGTATCAAACGCCTTTGTCAGATCTATGAAGACAGCATACAGGTGCATGTTCTGTTCAATGCACTTCTCTTGTATTTGTCTGAGAGCAAACACCATGTCGACTGTGCTCCGGCCAGGTCGAAAACCACATTGACTTTCAGGTAGATTTGCCTTGGAAATACTGGCTATTAGGCAGTTCAAGATGATGCAGGCGATGATCTTCCCTCCAACAGAGAGGAGGGATATGCCTCTATAGTTTCCACATTCTGCTTTGCTGCCTTTGTTCTTGAAAAGAGAGACAATAGTAGCATTGCGAAGGTCCTGTGGTATGTTTTCATCCTCCCAGATGTTGATGATCACGCTGTGGAACGCTGCTAGTGCTGCTGGACCTGCTGCTTTATATATCTCTGCTGGTATCCCATCTTTTCCAGGAGCTTTCCCTGAACTCATCTGGCTAACAGCTTTCTTAATCTCATCTATAGTGGGCGGAAAGTCAAGATCTGTCAGAGTAGGTTGTTGTGGAATTTCATTAAGGACATTATTATTCACGGTTGATGGTCTATTGAGAAGGTTGCTAAAGTGTTCTCGCCATCTTTCGTTGATGCCTTCTTTATCTTTAATCAGCATTGTGTTGTCTAATGAGAGCAATGGGGTGGTCCTTGGTTTAGAAGGTCCATAGACAGTCTTAATAGCACTAAAGAACATCTTTAAGTTGTGGGTCTCCGCATAGTGCTCAATTTCTTTGGCTTTGCTCTCCCACCAGTTGTCTTGTATCTGACGGAGGTCTTTCTGTGTTTTGCTCTGAAGGTACTTGAAATGCTCCCATTTAGAGACTGAGGAGGGGTCATTCTGCCATTCGATAAAGGCTTTTCTCTTTACTTCCAGTGCTGAGCATATTTCTTCTTGGTGCTCATCAAACCAATCCTGATGTGTTCTTTTCTTTGGTCCAAGAGATGTTATTGCTGTGTCAGTCACTATCTGCTTGAACTGGTCCCACTTTTCGGTTACAGTACCGATCAGTTGTTCGTGGGATGTCAGTTTGTCATCAAGACTCTTCTGGAATTTGTTGAAACATTAAGCATCCTTCAGTTTGGCTATATTGAAAGCAGGTCACACATGCTTAGGGCATTTGTGCTGAGAAGGAACGATGTAGAATTGAAAGAGACGTCCTGACTAATCTGTGATCTGTCCAGCACTCTGCGCCTCGCATTACTCTGGTAATCAGTACATCACCTAAGTAATGTACCAATAAATGTAATAATTACTTATCATAGCTCTGAGACCTCAAGAATTGGGATCTACAGCTTTTAAAATGAAAGATTTTTTTTTTTTAAATCTCAGTTGATATAAGAAATATATTGGTATTTTGATTTTTTTAAATATACTCTTTTTGCGGCAAGTGTAATTAATGACCACATGTTGGCTCTTTCTCAGCATGGATTCCAAAGGGGATTATTTTATGTGGAAGGGGCTAAATATGTTGAACTTGTAGCCACACATTCACTCTGGGCTACTTATCTTGTACCAATATAGCCTACAGTTCTTGCACAGCCGCTGTAATCTGTAAAACCACGCAGTTTCCTCAGTGTTTGCAATGCCATTTTTCTAGATAGCCAGACAGGGAGTGCTATGACCCAATCCAACAAAGCACTTACACATGCTTAACTTTAAACAAGTCTCCTGCTTAAAGTTAAGCATGTGCTTGTGCTTTGTTGGACCAAGGCCTACATGCATACCTTCCTTGCTTTTCCCTGGTCCTTAGAAAAGAGTGTGGCGTTACTGCCCTGTCCAGAACAAGGAATGGCAGTCCCGAAATCATTCCAAAATTTGAGTCTCCCACCTGGAAATCCATCACACCGCCAGGTAATATACTGCATTGCCCAAGCCATTCTTTTTTAATTACTCCTCACGCACAGTAGTAATATTTTAAACCAGTTTCCACGACATGCAGCTGTAGAATTTGGGAGGGAGAAAGGCACTCGTGGTTCATTTAGGATTCAATTATACCAGACTATTCCATCAAGTTATCCTTTTGATTATTTGAAGCTATCTATACTTTCTATAATAGCTTGGGGGTGGAGAGGTGCTCGATACTAGTGCATTGTGTTATTTTATGGAAAACATGAGTTAGCAGTGACCTTCGCATTAAAGTACTTCTCCCTGGGTTAGAGAGGGTTGTACAAATATCAGAGAAACAAAGCCCTTCAGTCTCCAACCTGAGTGTTAACTTGTATCATACATGGCGCACCTCCCACTTGACCCAGTTCAGCTGTAGGTGTGCACTACTGTAAGGATCTAAGGGTGCAAGTCTAGAACACAGGGCTGGGCGGGGAGGAGGGGTTGGATCGCTGACACTCCCTCATTGCCAGCAAGGGAGATGGCTGAAGCAGCATCTTGCTAAACCTGGATGGTCAGGCACCAGGGGAAGTCCTATCAGAGCACCCCAGGCCTGCAGCCACCTGATTGATTCACACTAGCTATTTAAGCCAGGAAGTAAGCCAGGTGGGGTCTCTGAGCATCTGTGAAGACTTCCTGATGCTGCTACTGCTGCCATCACATTGGATCTTTCTCTTGCCTGCCTCCTGCAATCTTTATCCAACCCTGTTCCTGATTCCTGACCTGCTTCTTATTCCTTATTCCTACCTTGCTCCTGCTCCATGCCTGGTCTTAGCCTCTCTCCAATTCCTGCCCTTTCACCTGGCTCCTGACCATAGGCTCCAACTTCTGACTAACTCAGGCTCAACCCTTGGCTTTCACATTTGGTATCTAACACTGGCTCTGATCCTCAGCTTCAATTCCTGGTCCTGACTCTGGCTCTACCCCTGGTTCTGGTATTTGGCAGTTGAGTCCAGCCCTGACTCCAGCTTCTGTTCCCCAACCTGGATGCCTGCTCTGACCACTAGGTCTGACGGCCTACAACCTGGTTCCTAACTACTGATTATAGGTATTTTAATGCATACAAACTATATGCACTATGAATTATACTATATATCGTGCATGTATGTTAGCATAGCCCATACCCTCACTAATTTTCCAAAGGGATCCCTTCCCTGCCACACACATACACAAAAGGCTGCCCACTCTGCATGACCAAGAAGAGATTGGGAATTTAGGGCCATGGAGGGGACCAGGGAGATATTTTTAATAGTGGGGCTGGGGTGGCCAGGAGATTCCAGTATCTTTGCATCAAGCCATCAGCAACACACTACTGCTAACTCAGTTTCTCAAGCATGTTCAGAGGAAAGTTCCCTCCTCTCCCTTCCCTTTCCCACCTCACCATAAGATGGCAGGGGCACTGGCATCAGGGGAACCCTTCAAATGGGGACCTTTACCGCCCCCCCACACACACAAGCCTCTTCTTCCAAAATTATCACATATCCCTTCTAAAGCCCTGTTTCCCCCAAAGCCTTCCTCCAAGCTCTCTTCACTCTGCCTGCCACCCACATCCTCACCTCCCACTTTCCCCCAGAGTTCAGCCTCCTCCCAATACCTGCTTCTTTCCAGACTGTGTCTCAAGCTTCCCATTGTCTCTGTGACCAGGATTGCTGATGAGTTGGAGGCAGTCTGAGCAATGTCAGAAAATGGAAGCAGGTGATGGGTCTAAGCAGCTCCATCAACTAATCTAAGTGAAGCTCAATAAAGTAATCTCCTTTGTTCAAGATAATTTAATGTGTTTAATTTTTAAAAGTTCGGAGTGTCCTAAGCCTGAGGTGTTAGCTATGTGTGCACGCGTGTGGCAGAGAGAGAGAGAAGCCAAAAAATGTTTCCACTGCAAAGTAGTAAATATTTTGCCAAAACAAAATTACACAGAAAATTCAATTGTCTTCTGAAGAGTTAGTGTGTCAGATTTGGAGTGCAAATCTCAACACATCCTTAGCTATGCAGATGCTACTGACACCATAATACACACGCTCCCACAATCCAATGGAATATTGTACTTTTGACTCCTGATTCATTCAGAAAAAAGACACGAAGACCACAATAAAATAGGCATGTGTCCACATTAGATACATATGAAAGCACTTTTTTTTACCATAAAATCTCAACTAACAAAACAGATTAGACAAGCACCACATTCTCAAATAATCAATAATGCAGTAATTCCTCAGAATCAAAGGTAAACCAAGCAAAAATGACAACCAGAAGGACAAGACATCTCACAAAAACTTATCAGAGAACCAGTTTCGGATCTAAAGGCAAGGCTGCCAATTGCCTGAGGAGTCTGCCAAGAAGCCAGATGCCATTGCTAGAAGGATATTATCCAGAGTTCTGCATTTGTGTCTCTTGAGTACCTTAGAAAAAGGATAAAGAATGCATGCTGGCATGAACTCTACTGAATCCTAGCAACAAATTGCTGAAATTCTACCCGTGCCCCAAATATTTATTTAAATGTTAAATTAAAACCATTGCAAAAATTAAAAGCCAAGATGTGTAAATAAAAGGTAAAATACTTAAAACAATGAACTGGGAGTAGGATTGCAGTGTGGTAGTACTGCAGAGCTCGATGGGGATATGAGTCTGGATCATGAGGTCAGTCCCAAGCTCCCGAGTTCAGCTGAACCTGGGAAAAAAATCACTCAGTTGCTGGGGGCTTGTGTTGCATCTATAGTAACACTTCCCTCTAGTCAAAGCATGGGGCAAGATTGACAAACTGCTACCAGCACTCTTTGACTAGAGAGAAAGTGATCATGATGTTCGGCCTTTCAGGGTGGGTAAAGGAGGAAAATGGAGGAAGCCTAGAGTAGTGTTTCCCAACCGGTGAGCCGCGACATGCTGGTATGCCATCAGGCCCAAACAGGTGCGCTGCAGAATTTTTTGGAAAAGTACATGTGAGAACAAGGGAGGGAAGCAGCCTTCTGATTGGCTGTCTGTCTCACTATCCCAGCCTCCTCCAGGGGTGGAGCAACCAATCAGAGCTCAATCTCCCTCTCTTCCCCCCCCTTCCTGTCTGAGCAAGGGGTCTGCTCCTCTGCCTCTCCCCTTCCCTCCTGCAGCCAGGGGCAGCGGTGGGAAAGAACCCCTGGCGCTTGAGGTGTGCCACAGCAGAGAAAAGGTTGGGAACCACTGACCTAGAGGACAAACCATAAACAATACATGAAAATATAATGTTTTAATCACTTTAACATACATAGGCCCCAATCCTGCAAAGAATTATGCAGAAAGATTATCTTTTAACATGTGAATACTCCAATTGAAGTCAATGGATTAGGGTTAAGGTTAAACCCGTGCTTAAGTGTCTTCAGGGTTCAGGTCCTATATTGTATAAGCAAAGCACATTTTTTGCAAACAGAGCTGTTTGTCTATTTTGCCATTGCTTGGCATTGGTCAAAGACATTCATATAAACTTCTATTGACTAGCACAGGTCATAATACACAACTATATATTATTGGAGTAAAGGAAAGGCAGTTATTCTGAATTCTTCCATAAAACACAACATGAGAATAAACATTTTAAAGTAAACTATGAATTGTAGAATACCAAAAAAAAAAAAAAAACCCACCAGTTTTAATACTAGCCTAGTAAACTTTATTATGCATGACAGTGAATGAAGATTAAGGCCTAATTCTGCAAACACTCAGTGCACAAATTCCCACTGAAGTTAGTGGGAGTTCTGAGCACAGAGGGCTCGCAGGATTGGGGCCAAGGTTGTAAAGTGTTAATGTGTCACATCATTAAGCACATCTGCTCTGTTCTCACTGTTTTAGTTCCTATGGATTCATTGTGATTAGACTTTCATTTTTTAAATACCAGGCTGCCCAAAAAAGGGATGAGATAATGAATAATCCCCAAGAGAAGGAAAACCCCTTTTTAATCTGGTTTAAGTCATGTTTATAATGTGCACACACCACTTTGGATTTACCATAAAGCTCCTCAATTAGTTCATAGACAAGTTAACCTTCTACCTCCCGGCAAATATAATTCATGCACATTTTATACAACACAGCATTCTGCTAGCTATTATCCATCATTTACAAGTGTTATTTGTCTATAAAAATGACACTAAAAAGTTGAAAAATGATTCTGCTCTGCCTGCTTCTGGATGTGTTTTAACAAATGGTAACAATGCAAAATGCTCTAAGTCATGTAAGAAGCAATTAGTCAAAAAAGCCATAAATATATTTTTAAAAAGGATATAAATGATTGCTTGCCAGATAGTAAAAGCTCTAAAGGCTGCTACACAATAAAGGACTGATCCTATGGACACTTACACACTTGACTAATTTTACTCATATGGGTAATCCTGTTAAAATCAATGGCAGTACTCACATGAGTAAAGTTACTCACATGGGTGTTTTCCCTTAAACAGGAGTTAACATAAAACAGAACACTTGATTATTTATTGTTAATAAAGTTAATCAAATACAGTGCTTCTTACTCATGAATGCATTAAATAGAAACTTGAACATGACATGCATATTTATGTAACAGAGATTGAAAGATCATTATCTGTAAGGAACAAAATCCAGCAAAGAAAAGGATGCATAAAATGTGTCTGTTATCTTATTACAACATAAACTGTTTTGCTTAAAACACAAATATTTATTTTAATTAATTCAATTAACCTAAATAATATTTTCCACAACTGACAACTATAACTAATGCATGAATTTCATTATTTCACGTGAAGATACAGAACGAGATCCTTAGCTGGTGCATATCAGTGTAGTTCCATTTAATTAAACAGAAGAACAGGAGTACTTGTGGCACCTTAGAGACTAACAGATTTATTAGAGCATAAGCTTTCGTGGACTACAGCCCACTTCTTCGAAGAAGTGGGCTGTAGTCCACGAAAGCTTATGCTCTAATAAATTTGTTAGTCTCTAAGGTGCCACAAGTACTCCTGTTCTTCTTTTTGCGGATACAGACTAACACGGCTGTTACTCTGAAACTTTAATTAAACAGAGCTACAATGATTTACACCAGCTGAAAATCTAGCTGATTCCATAGCTCTTAAAATAAGCCAACTAGGTGTCTTTTTTTACACTTCTCACTGAAACACAGTGAATGCAAACTACCAGAAACCTAGAAGAATAGAAAATTAAATTCCATATTATATATTACTTGATTTACAAATAACCCCAATACATCCTGCTTCCATTTTTCAATTAAGACAGCTATACAATGGATTAGAGCAGTGTTTCTCAAACTGAGGTCGCCGCTTGTGTAGGGAAAGCCCCTGGCGTGCCAGGCCGGTTTGTTTATCTGCCCCGTCCGCAGGTCTGGCCGATCGCAGCTCACAGGCCAATGGGAGTGCAAAGCAAGACTTCCTTGTGCTTCCTCTCATCTACGGCTTGATCTGCACTATTGAAACTGATGGGAGCTTTTCCACAAAATACTTACATATTAATTTGACCAGAGAGAAAGACTCTACTTTATTGGCTAGGGCACATGAGAGACCCAGGTTCCAGTCCCTCCACCCATGAGAATACCTTATGGCCTGGTGGTCAGGGCACTTACCTGGATGAGGTAGGTTCAAGTCTCTGTTCCAAATTAGGCAGAGTGAGGATCTGGGTCTCCCACATCTCAGGTGATTGCCCTATCCCCTGGGCTATTTGGTATAATAGACACCATCATTATTGTCTTTTGTGTGTGTTATGACTCCTCTGAGAACCTTACCCCAGATCAGGCCTGGCAAGTGAGATAGGTGGGGAACACCTATTTTGAGGGCTTAGATGTGAGCTTGGTTCTGAACAGCTTGGCAGTATCAGGACTTAGGTGGCTTTGCACATGCCCACCATCAGGAATTTAGGAGCCTTGGAGCCTTCAAAAGCAGAAGCTTAGGTGCCTAGGAACTGAGGAATCTTTTGGGAAAGAACATAAGAACTGCCATACAGGGTCAGACCAATGGCTCATATAGTATTCTGTCTTCCAACAGTGGCCAATGCCAGATGCTTCAGAGGGAATGAACAGAACAGGGCAACTATCGAGTGATCCATCCCCTGTCATCCCATCCAAAGCTGGTTGGTGGCAGTCAGAGGCTTAGGTACACCCAGAGCATGGGTTGGCATCCCTGACCATCTTGGCTAATAGCCATTTAATGGACTTGTTCTCCATGAATTTATCTAATTCTTTTTTTAACCCAGTTATATTTCTCACCTTCACAACATCCCCTGGCAACAAGTTTCATGTGTTGACGGTGAAAAGAAGTACTTCCCTAAATTTGTTTAAAATCACCTGTCTATTAATTTTTGTTTCCTGACCCTTGGTTCTTATATTATGTGAAAGGGTAAATAACAATTCCCTGTTCACATTCTCCATACCATTCAAAATTTTATAGACCTCTGTCATATCATCTCCTTAATGGTCTGTTTTCTAAGATGAACAGCCCTTTTTAATCTCTCCTCATATGGAAGCTGTTTCACATGCCTAATAATTTTGTTGCCCTTCTCTGTACCTTTTCCAATTCTAATATATCTTTTTTGAGAGGCACACAGTATTCAAGGTGTGGGGATACCATGGATTTATAGAGTAGCATTATGATATTTTCTATCTTATTATATATCCCTTTCCTAATAGTTCCTAACATTCTGTTAGCTCTTTTGACTGCCACTGCACATTTTGCAGATGTTTACAGAGAACTATTCATGAGGGCTCCAAGATTTCTTTCTTGAGTGGTAATAGCTAATTTAGAATCCATCATTTTGTATGTATAGTTGGGATTATTTTTTCCACTATACATTACTCTGCACTTATCAACACTGAATTTCATCTGCTATTTTGTTTCCAAGTCACCCAGTTTAGTGAGACCTCTGTGTAACTCTTCACAGTCAGCTTTGGCCTTAACTATTTTGAGTAATTTTGTATCATCTGCAAATTTTGCCACCTCAACTGTTTACCCTCTTTCCCAGATCATTCATGAATATGCTGAACAGCACAAGTCCCCAGTATAGATCATTGAGGGATCCTACTGTTTACCTCTTTCCAATATAAAAACTGACCATTTATTCCTACCCTTTGTTTCCTATTTTTTAACCAGTTACTGATCCATGAGAGGACCTTCCCTCTTATCCCATGACTGCTTACTTTGCTTAAGAGCCTTTGGTGTGGGACCTTGTCGAAGACTTTCTGAAAGTCCAAGTACACTATGGGTATGTCTACACTGCAACCTAAACCTGAGCTTAAGTCTGGGCTCAAGCCTAGCCCCCCTTGCCTCTATACTGCAATTGCACTGAGCCAGGACTCGGATCCAGGGACCCAGGATCCTGCAGGGTTGTAAGGTCTGAGATTGAGTTAAGCTAGGACTGGGGGTCCAAGCACTATTGCTTTGCAATGTAGACACACCCCTATCTTGCAGGGTCCTAGAGCCCAGGCTGCAGCCCGAGCCAGAACACCTACACCACCATTAAACAGCTCCTTAGAACCCCACGAGCCTGAATCAGCTGGCGTGGGCCAGCCACACTGTCGACCTAGCTGGGTTTGGGTGGATGATATTTGGCCAGGTAATCAGTGTGACATGATGGTCCTTGAGCACAGGCCACGCAACAGCTTAGTTAAGAAAGCCAGCAACATTCCCCCCTTAAGGGAGATGCTGACTGTCTCCAAAGGCTGTGAGCTGCCCTTCACCAATCAAGGAAGATATGGGTCCAGAAGGCAGATTGTGTAACAAAAAGGCTCCCAACACCTGGAGTACCTGAGCCAGCATAACTAGTGTACTCAGCTGGAGAAAACTAGGGACAGATTCTCCACCCTGCCTAAGTTCCGCTCAGTAGCAGTGGAGAACTGCAAGGGGCTGGTTGTGGTTCCCTGATCCTCAGCTACTCAGCCCTGGCACAGATTAGAGGTGCAGCTCTAACTCATTGGAGAATCTGGTCTAGTGTTGCTTTATTCTGTTATGCTCCCTCCAGTTCCATCCCCCAACATGTACTGTCTTTCCCTTACTCTCATATCAGGGGTTACATGGCAGCAGAGCTGTCTTCTCCAGCTTTATACTGGTGGAGCGCTCACTTGTGCAGGAGAAATTCTTCAGTGGCAATCCTGCTTGCTTTAGGTGCAAAACGGCCTTGGCAAACTGAAAAATATGTCCCTTAGCATTTGTCCTCTCCAGATCTCATCCTGCTTGTGGAGTAGGGTACTATTTACCATGAATAAGGTGGTAAAATCAGGTCCTTATGCTGCTCTGGAACATTTGGCTTTGTACTGTCTAACTAAAAAAAGCTATCTGCCTGAACTACTTATACCTGCGTTGCTTTCTCCAACCAAATGAAACCAATATAATTTCCATGAACAGAAACTGTTTGACAACAGTGTTTGAATTATGGGCAGCAAGAACCATTCTTTTCCTTTTTAACTTCTAACCTATGATGTATAACTTGGAACTCATTTGAGAATAAGAGGTTAGTGTCTTATTGACTTGGCTCTAAATTGCATTTCATTGTATTAAAGAGGATCTATCATTTTCCTATGAATCTAGATATACTATTATGTATGAAATATTTGACTAGCACATAGCTGTAAGGCTAGATTTTGAAAAACAGTCATCTATGAAGCTAAGATGGTATTTAGTGAAAACATTCTAGAGGATTATTATTTAAAATGGTCTTATTCACAATTTGATTTTATGTAGTTTTGCTGATCATTTCCTTTGTACTTTGGGATTGTAAATTGATTCGACACACTGTTTCATCTGCTCTGGAGGTAGGAGAGGAACTGAGCTAATAGCTTACAAGAGTGTTGTACCAATTCAAGATTGAGGCTAAAATGACATGATAGAGAGAAAGGTTACCTCTTTCCTAAGGTTGTCACTCCTGGTCATATTTTAATTAGAATTTACTGGACTGAAAGAGGCTAAAGAGGTAATTCTGCACCGGAACAGAGAAATTTCTAACATAAAATGGATTGGGTCAATATTCCTATTGTCTATAGGGAGTTGTCAGCTTTCATAATATTAACCCTGTAATTAACAGAATATGCAGCGATACATTTTAAAATAATGTATATTTCAGATGCCTCTTAGTGTATTACTAGCACCTCATTTTTCTCAGGTCTCTTAGTATCACTGCAATCCCTCTTTCCCCCTCGTCTTTCTATATAAAAAAGATCTTTCAGAGTTTTCTAAATAGTGCTCATTCCCAAGGGTGACTTAATGGACACAGTATGGATAAATCCACATGACAATCCACTTTACATTATGGCACAGCTGGCATTCTCTGCTCATGTTCAGCTCAGGAATAAACTTATACAGAAACTGCATCAGTGTAGAGTGTGGGTCAGTGCATACTGCTTCATCATGTCCTGGAAATGACCTCTTTTCCTCTTACAGATGATGGTGATGCACGAACGTATACAATTTTTTTTTTTTTTTTAGTGCAGTCAAGGCCCTAGGAGTCATTTGCAGGGTATTTTGGGTGAGTGTGCGCACTGGCATTATCCAGCAGTAGTACCCGGTAGTTAAAACCTCAAGTTTTTTCGTCTTCATTTGTTTAACAGAAGTACTCATATACTTTCCATACTATCAATTGTCAGTACTCTGTATTCTTTTTTAAAGTATAAATCATTTAAGTAGAAAAATAGAAAAAATAAGTAGAAAAATATTTACAGAACTAGACTGGATTAAAAATACCCGCTACTTGTGGGAAACCAAACCCATGGGGTAGATGGGGAATAAAATACAGGTTGTGTATCTGATAAGCAGCCTAAAACTAACATCTGCAGGAAAAAATCTTTTGAAATGAGTAAGGCACTTTGGAACAGGCAGACAGGTTAGATGGTTAGCTGTGCAAGGTAGTGGCTGCGTATACCTTTGTCTTTGTACAGGACCTAGCACAAGAGACTGACTGGGACCTCTGATATGGATATTAAACAATAACAAATAAAAAGAGAAAAGAACAATGGAAAATGGATCTTTTATGGCAATTCGTAGGTGCCTAAAGCAATTTCAACACTTCTACAAAGGCTAAGTCATTTACTGCATTTTCTCCATTGCCCTTTTCCTGTCACTTTATACCCCCAAACCTATACTGGTGAGCCATATACATTTTAATTGGAATATATTGGATTCATAAATTAACCCATCTACTTGATATACTACTAATTACACTTCATTGTGATTCAGTAGGCAAATGCCTGGTCTACTTGTAGGACACCGAGTATGCACCTGCTTAGGAGTACCTGAAGTGTTTCAAACTGGTTTGTCTCTCTTTAAATACGAAAAAGTAAAATATAAAAAAGTACTATTTTCTATGTCTACTTATCATAGTAGACACAATTGCGTCTTACAGGCTTAACAATTTTCACTGCCAGAAGTAAAATAGTAGCATTTTAGTTGTACTTTAAGTGATAATATTTCTATTGAATGTCTACAAAGGACAATATTTTTGCATTTGGAGGGTATAAGAAGTAAAAACATTTTTCTCTCTTACACTGGCCATGCTATTCTGTAAACTCACTTGCAGTAGCAACTGAACAATAAAACATTCCAGTCACACAAGGTCATTTTCTAATAATTTAAAACTGCCTGTTACAACCAATAACCTGGTTGCTGAAAATCAGTGCAGCAGTTATAAAGTCTTGGAATATAACTTTTCATGTAAGGCAATGGTTTTCGCACAGCCAGGGACATGCAAGTGACCTGGGGCATAAAATTGCTGCTAAAAAAAATGATATATTTCCACAAAATGCTCAGATATCTACTTATAACAATTACAACAATGATGGTTTCACATCTGTTAGGCAGACAGTTTTAATCTGTAAAAGGTTAAGTATTTGACAGTTACTTGTTCTTACATACAGATTAGCTGCTTGAGGTTTAACCTTTAGATGTACTTAAGCAACCTCTCTTTTTAAAATTTATTGTGTAAAACCACCCAAATAGAAATGGTCTAATCACTTGTAATTAAGAATACAGAAAACTGGGAGACTTCTTTCCTTCCTTTCTCATAAAAATCACTCACATAACCTTCCTTTCCTTTCGTGTGAAAATATTTATAAGCACATTATTTTAATTTCCAGAGACACAGGTTTGTAATTAAGGATTATAAAAGGAGGATTCTATGACTAAATGTGTAGAATTAATTACCTAGACTTAATAAGGATTTTTCTGGAAGAACACAATGATTCTTTCACATTGAATTCTGTGAAGTATATTGAAACCGGGTGGGTGGGAATATGAATCTTCTTGTGGCCTTTACATTTGCCTCAGAATGGAGAAAGAGGTATTTATATAGTAGTAGAAAGATATCCAGATTTCTGTAGTTTTATAGTAGTCTTTTCCTAAGTGTCATAAAACATGATGTTTTAAACTTTTTGCATGGAACTGAATTTAATTAAAAAGTATCCTGTGGAAGTCAGGATTTTTTTTCCTGGATGACATTTACTTAGCTATCAAGAACATGTACCTGATTCAAATTAAAAGGCTTATTTTATTGTATTTTTGATTAGTGGCAAAAGAATAAATAGAACTGCAAGAGTCAAACATGCATACATGGGGATTGGACACTTGTTTGTGGTTGCTGTGTATATCTGCTGTCTGATTCACAGAAGTGCCGCTGGAATGTCCTTTTCGTTCCCCAGCAGGAATGTGAAAGCATGCAAACTTCCATTTCAGGCATTTTATAACTGTGTCTTATAATCCATTACTTTCTCCCTCCCCAAAAATTGACTCTCTGGATTTTTGGTCCACACATCCAAATTAGGCCTACAAGATAGCCAAGTCAAAAATGAAGCAACAGGTTCAGGGACGAGGGAGGTTGCAGCTCAACAGCTTGATCTTGCACCATTCAAGTCAGTGAGAGTTTTTTCATTAACAGGAATGGGAGCAGGATCATGTCCCGAATAAGCAAGTTGCAGGAATTCACAAAAAACATAACTTAAAACAGTTCTGAAAAAGTCAGACTCCCGTGTGCACAAAGTTTCTCCTGGGTAACTTTTTCTTTTGCACCCAGGCATAGGGGTCTCCATGTGTGGGTTGTTGTTTATTTTTTATTTTTTTTAGCAAATATTTTTTGTGGGTAATGCAAGCAATGGGATCAATTCATCCCTGGGCCTCAGAGTTTTCAACCTTGCCCCCCACCCACTTCCAATGTGCCAGGTACATCCCAGGTGAGAAGCAGCAGAACTGCCACTGCCTTTTGACAGGGAAAGGCAACTTTAAGTTTCAGCTGGTGCTACATAGTTCATCTCCCAAGTACTGTGTCCCCTCCCCATCTATAATCTGTTATGCTACCTTCTTCACACTTTTCCTCTTTATTCTGTACTTACTGTGTTATGTCTGACTACACAGGGAAGGCAGACATTTCCAGGGTCTTATATCGAAGGGTCAAGTTTATCATAAAGAGGAAAACAATTAGTGTGGGTGAGGCAGATGTGCACGGGGGAAACCTGCATGAACGGGTGCATGCTTTGGCAGGTTGGGAGCACCCAGGAATAGATGTCTCAGAGTGTTCCTGTAGCAGAAGTGTGTTTCTATGGGAGACTACAAAGAGGCTGAGCATGCGGTAGGGTGGTGGTTGTGTAGATTTCATTAGTTGCACAAGGGGTTAGGTGTCTCTCAGTGGGGAGAACACACCCAAATTGAATGTCTTGACTAGGTGCTATTTATACGAGATTCTAGTATGTCCACTTCTGAACAGTTTTTAAAGAAGATGGACAGAGGTAGTTTTTAGTCTTTGATTGGTATTAACCATTGTGTTCTTATGCCCTACTTAGCTCGTATCATCATGAGTCGTTATAAATGAAGAAATAGAGGAGATCTGCCAGTGCCATAATATTATAGACCATTACAAACACATTAAAGAATAATAGCTATCTAGTAGCTGTAAGTCTACTATATGCCAATTAGTATATTTAAACTGAGCAATAAAAAGGAGTTAATAAAATACACCTTAGAACTTGAACATAAGATTAGAGGTGACATTTTTTGCTCTCCTTCAGATTGTTGAACAATGCAGTAGGTTTGAAAAGAAGGTCAGATTATTTTATTCAAATCCTGAGGAAGTTTTCATGGCTGAAGCATACTCCCTCTCCTTATTTTCTTAGTGGTGATCTGTATTTGGTTACATATTTAGCAGACCTCAGTCAAGCCCAGCAACAGTTTTGTTTGCAAATTATAATTAACAGTTTGAAAATTGGATAACTAATGTGGTGTGGTCCTTAAAAACATATTATAGTTCCTAAATGTACAGAGAGAAAGTGCAGGGGAGGTGAGGAAAGCCAATGATATGAAGATTTTGATAAAAGCTTGTTTCAAATTATTTAATCACTTTGGTGTTTTCTTCTGTCTCTGTTATTGCCAGTGCTATAAATCTGACCTCTAATCCAGTGTTTCTCAAACTGGGGTCGCCGCTTGTGTAGGGAAAGCCCCTGGTGGGCCAGGCCAGTTTGTTAAATTTCTCTTTGTACTGCTTTTACTTTTTTCCCCACTTCTTTATTCTTAATAGAGGGATGCATCGACAAGGAATAACAGCCCCTTTCCTTGATGTACAGTATTTTGTGCACCTAAGAATTTTTTTTAAACACAAAAAAAATTGACTTGAGTAGGACTCTGGATCCTATACACCATACTGAAATTATTTACTCTTCCTTATGAATTCACTATTGATATTCTGATATCTTCCCTACTTTCCCACTGCTCTGAAAACCTAACTAAAAACTTTAGGTAACACATCCTTAACTTAGCTGTGGCTAGAAATAGTCACACATGTATACTGAACTGAAGTACTTACGAGTTTGACAGCTGCTTCATTGTATTTAAATTAGATTTCCTTTTCTGTATACAGCTAGCATTTCACTGACCTAGAAACAGGTTGCCCTCCATCCCGCTAAGGTTCACTGCCCACTTTATAGTGTCTCTTGCATGGAAGGACTTTGGATAAAATTTTCAAAAACGTCTAAGTGACAAAGAGTAAGTCTTCACTGTGGCATTGTCTCAACTTACCTACACTTGAGTTACTCCTCTAATGTTATCCTAACTCAAGAGAAAGTGAACACACTGCAAAATAACACTTGAGTTGCTGTGTCCACACTGGCGCTGCACTCACTTGATATTGGCGCTAATACTTCTGGGGGCACATCCCATGGTTCTCAGCACTGCAGTAAACTGAGCTGCTCTATTAATTCTTTACCAGTATATTTTGGGAGTACTTATGTGTCCTTTCTGGGCACATGAGGGAAATTGTGGGAAGGCATTGGAGGACTAGCAGCACTCAAGAGCAGTTATATTAGCAACTGACAAGTTGTGCTCACTTGAGCTGTAACCTATACCCCCTCTCGCACCAGCCAAATTTAATTAAAAGCTCTACCACACTTGATCACGGGTGTATGTACACTCCTGAGTGCCCAAGTCATTTCTGAAAATCAGACTTCAGACTCAGAAAATCACTCATGTGATCACCACTGGGGTCTGAGCACCAGGGCCACCCAGAGGGGTAGCAAGTGGGGCAATTTGCCCTGGGCTCCGCAGGGGCCCCCATGAGAATGTCAGAGGCTCCCCCCCACTCACCTCCACCTTTCCCCATCCCCCAGTGCCTCAGCACGCCGCATCCAGGAGCTGCCCTGGACAGCACTGCAGCGGCATGGCTCGGGCGGGGCCTGAGGTCCTCCCGCTTGGAGTCGCGTGGTAAGGGGGCAGAGCTGCGAGCTTCAGCGGGCCAAGGGGCAGGAGCTCCTGGACATGGCTCGCTGAGGCTCTGGGAGAGGGGGGAGGCGGCATGGTAAGCCCCTCTGAGCCGGGCACCTCCCGACCCCCAGCTCCGAGCCCAGCCCCTCTGAGCCGGGAACCCCCTGACCTCATTCCCCCCCCAGCCCTGACCCCCAGCCCCTCGGAGCCGGGCACCCCCCCAACCCCATCTCCCCCCCCAGCCCTGACCCCCAGCTCCGAACCCAGCCCCTCTGAGCTGGGCATCCCTCCAACCCCATCCTCTCACAGCCCTGACCCCTAGCTCCGAGCCCAGCCCCTCTGAGCCAGACACCTCCCGACCCCATCCCCCCACAGCCCTGACCCCCAGCTTCGAGCCCAGCCCCTCTGAGCTGGGCACCCCCCGACCCAGAGCCCAGCTCCCCACCCAGCCCTGGGCAACAGTAGCACCACCCCCAGGCAGCGACAGCCTATTGGCAACAACCATCACCATCACCCAGAGACAGACAGTTATGTAATTGCAAATGTATACATACCATTAAAGCATTTAATGTTTTTAAATAATGTATTTTGTGTATTTTCAAATTATTAAAATTTATTAATTTTTGAATGTATTTCACTGGGTATTTTTTACATTTCCAAATACATGTATTGCAACTTTTTTTTATGGAAGGGGCCCCCGAAATTGCTTTGCCCCAGGCCCCCTGAATCCTCTGGGCGGCCCTGCTGAGCACTTAGTTAGCCTCGCTCGGATGTGAGCAGCCATGCTACTAAGCTATACCCGAGTGCGTCCACTCAACTGCAGCCCACACTGCTGCTGTACTCACCCGTGTGTGTCACTAGGACTATTGGGGGAATATTCTTTGATTCTTAGCACTACAGTAACCTAAGACACTCTATTGTTCTGTCTCAATGAACTGTGGGAGAACTTCTTGGCACATGGGGATTTGTGGGAAAGCACTACAGGACTCCCAGCACTCGAGTGGTTTAGCTGTCATCTTCACTGCAAAGAGGGTGGGTTACTAGAACTTGAGCTTTAGCATACAACCCAGGATGGGTCAGCTAGCTCAAGTGTAAAGAACCACCTCACTCAGGTGACAGGGTTGTGTGAGTGGATGGAGCTGGGTTAGAGGCAACACCCAAATAAGAGCTCAAATTAACCTGCTTAACCCCATGTTTCTTAATGGGATTATATGAAGGGGTTACCTGTGATAGCAGGGGACTGGATTCGACTCTGGAAGTCCTTTCCAGCCTGATGTTCTTAACTCTGCAGTGAAGACAAGCATAGACATTTTTGAAAATGTTATCCTTCACCTCACCTTGAGACAGTATTTCTTGGTCAACTATCTACTCTCCAACTCTCAGTATTTTGTGCATGAAACAGGTGCTTCACTGCTTCAGTTCACAAAGAGAAGGTTTGCCTAACAGCACTCATGACTACCATCTAGCCTGACTTCACTTTCTTCTCTCCAACTATCCTGAGAGGAACTTGCTATACTTGGAAAATTCACTTCTAAATTAAGGAACTGGGATATTTTGATAAGGATAATCTTAGAGTACAACGGCTCACTACTTGCTATTTCATTTACTTATATTGTAAGCTCTTTGGGACAGGGGACATCTCTTTGTTATATGCATGTACAGCACCTACCACAATGGGGTACTGACCCTTGATTGAGGCTGCTAGGCGCTACTGCAACACAAATAATACTAATAATTTCTCAATTATTTTTCTTTAACCTTTTAATAGAAAAATGGAAGTGAACCTCACTGGGAAAGGACTCCTGGAATTTTTGGTGAGGAATGATCCTGTAAGTTGTTAGATAAGTCCTTCCATGCAAGAGACACCACATAGTGGAAAGTGGTTTCTTTTTGTTGTTTTTGTTATTGTTGTGAAAGAGGTGTTCTTTGAAAGTCCAGAAATACTACTCTAAAATTCCTTCATAATAAAAATTGAAATATTGTCTTGTCTGTTCACGTAAGTTATTTCATAGTGTGTTATATGTATTACAATAGCACCTAGAGACCCCAACCAAGATCAGGACTCCATTTTGCTAGACAGGCACTGTTCAAACACATAGTAGAAGCCTGCCCCCAAAGAGCTTACAAACAGACATGACAGACAACGAATGGGAGGGAAAACGGACAATAAGGTGAAATAAGTTGTTCAAGGTCACAGAGGAGATCAGTGGCTAAGCTAGGAACAGAACTCAACTATCCTCATTATCAAGCCAGTGCCCTGTCCCCTAGACCACACTGCCTCAAAGCTTCTGCCTTCTGCTCCTAAACAGAATTACAGACAGGGCCACAGCCACGCGTACAAACTGACATCAGTACAGCTATAGCTATATACACCAGCTGAGGATGTGGCCCACCGTTTAATAGGTTGATTAAATGACATACATCAATAAGTAAGAGAAAAGAATATCATACTTGTTTCATTCACTTCCTTTTCTAAATGGCTTCTGTTATTACAGTTTACTTTGCTTTCTCCATTCTCTCATCTTCCAAGGAATTTCTCATTTCCAAAGCCCCATTCCTCCCTTATCGGTACCACCCTTGTCGCATTACACTTCCTTCTGCAAGAAAAAAGCTGGCAGATACTCACAGCAGTACAGCTGCCACCCTTTCCTCCAAATATACAGTACTATGCATCTAGAGATCCAAGCATTACACACGTTGGGTGAAATTCTGGCTCCACTGAAGCCAACAGGAATTTTGTCATTGACTTCAGTGGGGCCAGTATTTCACCCCTTGAGTTTCATCCTAAGGGCTGTTTTTATGCCAGTACAATTTAATATCATTTAGCCCTCAGATTTCATTGTAACTTTTCATCCAGCTATTTCTGTCTCCTGCCTTTCTTCAACACACAATCATTTTTTATTCTGATTTTTTTTTGCCCACTGGTCACATTGCTCTGCATATTAGTATGTTGCAGAACTCACTTTTCTAGTTACTTTGACAAACTACACATCTTGCAGCCATTACACATCTTGTTCCACTTATGTCTCCAGATGAAAAATATTCTAAAAATCTGACAGCTACAGATGACTTCCAAGTGAGGGGTTCATAGATTATAAATTCTAAGCCAGAAGGGACCACTGTGATCATCTAGTCGGACCTCCTGTGTAACACAGGCCATAGAACTTCCCCAAAATAAATCCTAGAGCATCTCTTTTAGAAAAACATCCAAGCTTTACTTAAAAATTGTCAGTGATGGAGAATCCAACACAACCCTTGGTAAATTGTTCCAATGGCTAATTACTCTCACTGTTAAAAATGTATGCCTTATTTCAAGTTTGAATTTGTTTAGCTTCATCTTCCAGCCATTGGATCGTGTTATACCTTTCTCTGCTAGATTAAAGAGCCCATTATTAAATATTTGGTCCCCATGTAGATACTTGTGTACTGTAATCAGGTCACCCCTTAACTTTGTCTTTGTTGAGCTAAATAGATTGAGCTCCTTGAGTCCATCACTATAAAGCATGTTTTCTAATCCTTTAATTATTCTTGTAGCTCTTCTCTGAACCCTCTCCAATTTATCAACATCCTGCTTGAATTGTGGATACCAGAACCAGACACAGTATTCCAGCAGCAACAGAACCAGTGCCAAATACAGAGGTAAAATAACCTCTCTACTCCTACTTGAGATTCCCCTGATTATGCATCTCAGGATAGCATTAGCTCTTTTGGCCACAATGTCTCATTCAGAGCTTATGGCCAGCTGATTATCCATCAGCCTGGCCCCCTCCCCCAAATCTTTTTCAGAGTCACTGCTTCCCAGGATAGAGTTCCCCCATCCTGTCAGTATGGTCTACATTCTTTGTTCCCACATGTATACATTTACATTTAGCCGTATTAAAAACACACGGTTTGCTTGCACCCAGTTTACCAAGTGATCTAGATTGCTCTATCAGTGACCTGACTACTTCATTATTTACCACTCCCCCAACTTTTGAGTTATCTGAAAACTTTATCAGTGATGATTTTATGTTTTCTTCCAGGTCATTGATAAAGATGTTAAATAGCATAGGGCCAAGAACAGATGCTTGTGGGACCCGACTGGCAACACATCTGCTCAGTGAAGATTCCCCATTTACAGTTATATTGACACCTATCAGTTAGCCAGTTTTTAATCCATTTAATGTGTGCCATGTTAATTTTATATTGTTCCAATTTTTTAATCAAAATGTCATGCAGTACCAAGTCAAACATCTTAGTGCAATCTAAGTATATTACATCAATACCTTTATCAACTGAACTTGTAACCTCATCTAAAAAGGATATCAAGTTAGTTTAATGGGATCTATTTTCCATAAACACATGTTGATTTGCATTTAATTACATTACTCTCCTTTGCTTCTTTATCATATCAGTCACTCCACTATCTTGCTGGGTATTGACGTCAGGCCTATAATTACCTCGGTCATCCCATCTACCCTTTTTAACAATTGGTACATTAGCTTTCTTCAAGTCTTCTGGAACTTCCCCAGTGCTCCAAGACTTTTTGAAAATCAACATTAATGATCCAGTAAGCTCCTCAACCAGCTCTTAAAACTCTTCAATACAAGTTATCTGGACCTGCTGTCAGGACTGAGGGCCTGCAGTGGCACCTGCCCAGTTGCCAGGCAGCCAATGAGTGGAGTTGGGCCACAGAAGAATCACCTGATAGGCTAAGGCAGTAAAATGGCTTGCTCTCAAGCCCAGCAGCTGCAGAGGATTGATAGCTGCTCAATGCACAGTCCCATGGATTCTCTGCCTCCCTGCGCCCAGCATCACTCCAGTCTAGAACCTGCCCTGCTCCTGGCCTTGCCCCAGACTTGGAACCAGCCCTGCCTTCCTTGACTCCAATTAATACAGTTCTGAGCCGGGCTATGGCATTTGGACTCTGACTACGGTTCTGCCTCTCTGCCCTGGTTCCGATTCTGTCTTGATCCTGGTCTCTAGCATTTGGACTCCCATTCTGGTTCTGACCCTTGCTCTGACCACCAGGTTAGACTGCCTATGACTCTGCTCTCCTGACACCTATTGATTTAAAAATGTCTAACCTTAGTAGCTTCTGTTTAACATCCTCCAGAGATACTAGTGGAATGGAAAGAGTGTTATCACCATATGATGTGATATCATCTGTTTTTTCCCCAAATACAGAACAGATATGTATTGAACACTTCTGTGTTTTCTTCACTATTATTGATAATTCTACCATTTTCATCTAGTAATGGACCAATACCATTGTCACAATTCTTTTTGTTCCTAATATATTTTTAAAACTCATTCTCCTTAATTGTGCTCGCCATGCATTTCTCCTTGGTTAAGGTCAGATTCAGAGTTGTAAGGACCCCAGTGATGTTATTTTTGGGGTCACCTTTCCCTCAGTCTCTCCCCCCCCCAATCTCCCTCCCCTTTAAATTTCTGCCTCTCCCATCATTTTACCCTATCCCCAGTCCCCCTAACTCTACTTTCGCTCTCTTCATGATCAGAAGGATAAGGAGGCAGACCTTCTCTTCCCATCGCTCCCCCACACAAGGGGATCTAAAAGAAGGTGAAGGCCTGGCAACTGTGGCTGAGGACAACATAGAGCAGATGCTACTTAAAACAAGGCACAGCTACGAAAATGTTAATCAGTACACTCTGACAATGCAGACCCCCCACTGACTCCTGCTAAATTCAGAACGATCTTACAAATTTGGGGTCCTCTCAAAAATGCCCTCAAGCTCTCAGACTGTCCATGCCCAACAGGGTACCCTAAAATATTTCACTCTGCTTAATGGCTACAGGAGAGATTGATCACCATAGTCTTGGTACCTATCCAAAAAAAAGTAAAAAAAAAAAAATCCCTTGATCCTCTTCAAGCAGCAAAAGTCTAACCATTGGTTACATTAAGGTGATTATTATTAATCTGAATACTGCATAGGGAGGAAAGAACAGAAGTACAATATAATGAGATCTATTAAAATTACAAAAGAATTAAGTGACGCTGTTGTATCATAAATCATGATTTTATTGTTTAGCAGTCAACTTTTGATGTAACTCAGATTACAATGAATTGGCTAATTCATGGAGTCTTTATTCAGGCAAAACTCACATTGACTTCAAAGACAATTTTTGCTTGAGTAAGGACTAAAGGCTGTACTGCAGTGGTGGGCAACCTGCAGCCAGTCAGGGTAATCCGCTGGTGGGCCGCGAGACAGTTTGTTCACATTGACTGTTCGCAGGCACGGCTGCCCACAGCTTCCAGTGGCCGCGGTTCACTGTTCCTGGCAATTGGGAGCTGCGGGAAATGGCATGGGCCGCAGGGATGTGCTGGCCGCCGCTTCCCGCAGCTCCCATTGGCCAGGAATGGCAAACCACAGCCACTAGGAGCTGCGGGCAGCCATGCCAGCAGACGATCAATGTAAACAAACTGTCTTGTGGCCCGCCAGCGGATTACCCTGATGGGCCGCGTGCGGCCCACGGGTTGCCCACCACTGCAGTACAGGATTTGGCCCACTATTTGGAAATGCCCTCGTAAGCATAAAAGGTTTCTTTGTAATGTACAGGAGAACCTCAGAGTTACAAACCCCTTGGGGATGGAGGTTGTTCGTAACTCTGAAATGTTTGTAACTCTGAACAAAATGTTATGGTTGTTCTTACAAAAGTTTACAACTGGACATTGACTTAATACAGCTTTGAAGCTTTACTATACAGAAGAAAAATGCTGCTTTTAACTATCTTAATTTAAATAAAAAGGACAGAAACAGTTTCCTTACTTTGTCAAATCTTTTTTTTAAAACTTGTCCTTAATTTTTTTAGTAGTTTACATTTAACACAATACTGTACTGTACATTATTTGCCCTTTTTTTTTTTGGTCTCTGCTGCCTGATTGTGTACTTGTGGTTCCAAATGAGATGTGTGGTTGACCGGTCAGTTCATAACTCTGGTGTTTGTAACTCTGAGATTCTACTGTATTACTTTCTATAAAAGTATTTACTTATTTTTAAAGTAAAATTAAAACATTATTTGCTTTAATATAAAAGACTTAATTTCTTCCCCAAAATGGTCTGTAAAAAGTTCATATATGAAACTTAACACTTGCTTAATAGGATTTCTACATATACCTCAACGGACCATTATGATAATATTTCCCTCTGCTCGATATTTTTTCTATTTGCTTTATCAAACTTTTCTGAGTAGAGCATATTATATATTGATTTATAAATAGAGATGATTTATCATAGCAAATCTTTTTTTTTTTTTAGAAACTACATTGCCAGAAGATAGGAAAAATATGCAATAATAGCTAAACCATGTTACATTTTAACAGATGTAAACAATATTCAATGAGCCAACTGAATAAATACTCTTGTGTTACTGTTTCCCTAGCTCTATGGTTCTATTAAAAATGATTAGTTATTATGCTGCTTCAAACAGGTGCTTTTAAATCATTCTTAAGACATTGGTTCAAAACTTGGATAATGTATTTATGCATTTTCTTCCCATAGAGATTCTATGGTACAGTTTGATTCATTTAAGGTTTTTACTTTATTTCACTCTATGCTTTCTTTCACATATAGTGCCATTCCCCCACCAGTTCAACCTACTCTGTCATTCCTATATATATTTTTACCCTGGTATTACTATGTCCCATTGATTATCATCATTCTACCAAGTTTCTGTGATGCCTATTATATTAATATCCTCATCTAATACCAAGCACTCAAGTTCACCCATCTTACTATTTAGATTTATAGTATTTGTATACAAGCACTTATAAAATTTGTCACTTTTTAGAGGTCTACCATTACATAATGTAAGTGAATAGGACTCTTTTTCATTTGACCTTATTTTCGGTTCCTACATGTACTTTATCAACCTCCATCCTCTCTGCTTTACTAGGATATAGAGAAACCCCATTCATAGATCCTCACCTAATGGATATTTTTGCCGGAAATGTGTGCTCCTCCAAATGTGTCGGCTTTCCCCTAGCTCTTAGTTTAAAAACTCTCCTACAACCTTTTTAATTTTACATGCCAGCTATTTGGTTCAGTTTTGGTTTACATCCTTCCTGTATAGGCTCCTCCTTTCTCAAAAGGTTCCCCTGTTCCTAATAAACCCAACACCATTGTCTCAGCCATACAATGAGACCCTGTAGCTCTGCCTATTTAACTGGCCCTGTTTGTGGAACTGGAAGCATTTCAAAGAATGCTACCATGGAGGTCCTGGACTTCAATCTCTTACCTAGCAGCCTAACCTTTCCCTATGTCGTTGGGAACTACATGTACACAACCACCAGCTTCTCCTCAGCACTGCACATAAGCCTGTCTAGATTCATAGATTCATAGACTCTAGGACTGGAAGAGACCACGAGAGGTCATCGAGACAAGTCCCCTGCCCTCATGGCAGGACCATATACTGTCTAGACCATCCCTGATAGACATTTATCTAACCTACTCTTAAATATCTCCAGAGATGGAGATTCCACAACCTCCCTAGGCAATTTATTCCAATGTTTAACCACCCTGACAGTTAGGAACTTTTTCCTAGTGTCCAACCTAAACCTCCCTTGCTGCAGTTTAAGCCCATTGCTTCTTGTTCTATCCTTAGAGGCTAAGATGAACAAGTTTTCTCCCACCTCCTTATGACACCCTTTTAGATACCTGAAACCTGCTATCATGTCCCCTCTCAGTCTTCTCTTTTCCAAACTAAACAAACCCAATTCTTTCAGCCTTCCTTCATGGGTCATGTTCTCTAGACCTTTAATCATTCTTGTTGCTCTTCTCTGGACCCTCTCCAATTTCTCCACATCTTTCTTGAAATGCAGTGCCCAGAACTGGACACAATACTCCAGCTGAGGCCTAACCAGCGCAGAGTAGAGCGGAAGAATGACTTCTCGTGTCTTACTCACAACACACCTGTTAATGCATCCCAGAATCATGTTTGCTTTTTTTCCAACAGCATCACACTGTTGACTCATATTTAGCTTGTGGTCCACACAAGCTAAATATGTCTCGCACGATCTGCAACCTTTTCACCCACCAGGTAATTTACGGTTCTTCCAGTTCTTCATGCGGTTCTTCCAGTCATCACAAATGTCTATGGATAGAAATTCCATGATTGAATAATAAGAATTTAGCAGTAGGAATATACTACCAACCACCTGAGCAGGATGGTGATGGTGATTGTGAGATTCTCTGGGAGACTAGAGAAGTTTTAGAATAGAAAACTCAGTAATAATGGGGGATTTCAATTATCCCCATATTGACTGGGTCACCTCAGAATGGGATGCAAAGATAAAGAAACCATTAATGACTGCTTCACAGAGCACCTAGTCCTGGAACCCACAAGGGGAGAGGCAATTCTTGATTCAATCCTAAGTGGAGCACAGAGTCTGGTCCAAGAAGTGAATATAGCTGAGCAGCTTGGTAACAGCAACCATAATATCATTAAATTAAACATCAGGGGCAGGGGGGAAGAATACCAAAGCAGCCCATCACAGTAGCATTTAACTTCAGAAAGGGGAACTACACAAAAATGAGGAAGCTAGTTGAATGGAAATTAAAAGATTTAGTTAAAAAAGTGAATTTTGCCTGCAAGCTGCAAGGAAACTTTTTAAAACCATCAAAATAGAGGCTCAAATTAAATGTATACCCCAAAATTAAAAAAAAATAAAAGAGTAGTAAGAGGACAAAAAAGTGCCACCATTGCTAAACAACAAAGTAAAAGAAGTGGTTAGAGGCAAAAAGGCATCCTTTAAAAATGTGAAGTCAAACCCTATTGAGGAAAACAGAGAGAAGCATAAACTGTGGCAAGTCTAGTGTAAAAATATAATTTGGCAAGCCAAAAAAGAATTTGAAGAGCCACTATCAAAAGACTCATACTAACAGTAAAAAAATGTTATGTACATCAGAAGCAGGAAACCTGCCAAACAATCAATGGGGCCACTGAACGATCAAGGTGCTAAAGGAGCTTGAGGAGAAGCTAAATGAATTCTTTGCATTGGCCTTCATTGCAGAGGATGTGAGAGATTTTCCCACATTTTAGTTATTCTTTCTAACTGGAAAATCTGAGGAACTGTCCCAGATTGAGTTGTCAGTAGAGGTGGTTTGGGAACAAATTGATAAATTAAACAGTAATAAGTCACCAGGACCAGATGGTATTCACCCAAGAGTTCTGAAGGAACTCAAATGTGAAATTGCAGAACTATCAACTGTGTCGAGTAACCTATAATTTAAATAAGCTTCTGTACTGGATGACTGGAGGATAGCTAATGTGACACCATTTTTTTTAAAAAGGCTCCAGAGGCAATCCTGGCCATTACAAGCTAGTAAACCTAACTTCAGTACTAGGCAAATTGGTTGAAACTGTAATGAAGAACGGAATTATCAGACTAGGCGATTTGTGAATTTGTGATTTTATGAAGGCGATTTGTTCAGGGAAGAGTCAGCATGGCTTTTGTAAAGGGAAACCATGCCTCACCAATCTATTAGAATTCTTTGAGGGAGGTCATGTAGACAAGGGTGATCCAGTGGATATATTTCAGAGTAGCAGCCATGTTAACCTGTATCCGCAAAAGGAACAGGAGTACTTGTGGCACCTTAGAGACTAACAAATTTATTTGAGCATAAGCTTTCGTGGGCTACAGCCCACTTCATCGGATGCAACAGTGGATATAGTGCACTTAGATTTTCAGGAAGCCTCTGACAAGATCCCTCGCCAAAGGCTCTTAAGCAAAATAAGCAGTCCTGGGATAAGAGGGAAGGTCCTCTCATGGATCAGTAACTGGATAAAAGACAAGTATCAGGGGGTAGCCGTGTTAGTCTGTATCTACAAAAACAACAAAGAGTCTGGTGGCACCTTAAAGACTAACAGATTTATTTGGGCATAAGCTTTCGTGAGTAAAAACCTCACTTCTTCGGATGCTGTGAATCTTAATCTTTTGCATCCGAAGAAGTGAGGTTTTTACTCACGAAAGCTTATGCCCAAATAAATCTGTTAGTCTTTAAGGTGCCACCAGACTCTTGGATAAAAGACAGGAATCAAAGGATAGGAATAAATGGTCAGTTTTCAGAACAGAGAGAGGTAAATAGTGGTGTCCCCCAGGGATCTGTACTGTGACCAGTGCTGTTCAACACATTTACAATTGATCTGGAAAAAGGGATAAACAGTGAAATGGCAAAATTTGCAGACGATTCAAAATTACTCAGGATAATTAAGTCCAAAGCAGACTGCGAGGAGTTACAAAGGGATCTCACAAGACTGGGTGAATAGGAATGAGTTAACTGTGATTAATCGACAGCCCTAATAAAAAGGACCGATTAGGAAAGGGATAGATAAGAAGACAGTACATATCATAATGCCACTATATAAATCCATAGTACGCCCACACTTCAAATACTGCGTGCAGTTATGGTTGCCCCATCTCAAAAGATATATTAGAATTGGAAAGGTACAGAGAAGGACAACAGAAATCATTAGGGGTATGGAACAGCCTTCATAAGACGAGAGATTAAAAAGACTGGGACTTTTCAGCTTGAAAAAGACAGGACTAAGGGAGAATATTAGAGGTCTATAAAATCATGACTGGTGTGGAGAAAGGAAATAAGGAAGTGTTATTTATTCCTTCACATAACACAAGAACCAGGGGTCACCCAATGAAATTAATAGGCAGCAGGTTTAAAACAAATAAAAGGTAGTACTTCATCACACAATGTACAGTCAACCTGGAACTCGTTGCCAGGGGATGTTGTGAAGACCAAAACTATAAATGGGTTCAAAAAGAATAGGTCCATCAATGGCTATTAGCAAAGATGGTCAGGGATGCAACCCCAGGTTCTAGGTGTCCCTAGCCTCTGACTGCCGCAAGGATCACACAATAATTGCCCTGTTCTATTTACTCCCTCTGTAGCACCTGGCACTGGCAACTGTCAGAAGAGAGGATACTGGGCTAGATGGGCCATTGGTCTGACCCAGTATGGTCATTCTTATGTTCTCATAGGACTTCACATTTTTATCAGTGCAGGATTTTTTAGGCCTTGTACAAACTACATTTCTTTTCTGATCATAAAGCATGTGCTCCCATCTGGATCATATTTTGATACTGTGAGTCTTAATCTTTTGCAGAGGTACTCAGCAATGGAGTGGGCACTATTTGTTAGAAATTGAAATAAGTTATGAAACAGCTGCGATAGCTCACATTACTTATTTCCCTTTTCAGTGATAAAGAGCTTAAACGCTTGCATAGCACACAAAAATAAAGAGAGACTAAAAAGAAGAATGACTGAGAAAGCAAGTAATGTAGAAATGTCTATGATCAGTATTTCAAGAAAGTAAATAATTAATATCTACATGGAAGTCTATTAGATTGCTCTTACTATGAGTCACTATGAGTACTCAAGTAATTCCTTAAATCTCACGAGCAAATATTATAGAATATAGCATAGTTTTTATTTTAAAAACATTATCATTGTATCGGACTGAAAATAATGTTTTTGACATTATCACCACACTGTGAAACTAGAAACAGCTTCTCAGTCATTTAGTCAAGACAACTGAGCAATGGGAGTTAGAAAAAGCTTCCAAAGCATCAGAAGATCTACAGTGAAGGCCATTAAAGAACAGCTAATCTGTTCCAGTTCTAATTCTCTTCTAATGGGTTTCCTTAAATGTACTTTACATAAGTTGTAATTAGTTCAAAATATTGTTACTTATATCCTTGTAAGAACTAGGATGTGTGATTCCATTTTCATCTATCTGGTTTATACTTTTACTTTAGTCCAATATCACATAGATTTTTAAATCATGTTAAGTATTGCTTATTGTTACTTAGTTGGATTCTTCAATATGATTTGAATTAACCAAGGAATGCTTTCATGTTTCTACTTTGAACATAGCAGCACCAGCACCAATTTGTTTGAAGACAACAAAGGGTAGATAAGCTTGAAAAGTTAGAGTTCTTATCTAAGACGTCTCCACTTATGTTTTATTTTGACTGATTTATTAGTTTTAGAAAACGTGCTTATCAAAATCTCTGAGCACATGGGTAATAATTTTTTTAATACAAAATTGACAGTTAACTAAATTCACTCAATATTAAAAGACTTGAAATTCTCACCTCAATTAAAACAAACCTTGAACCTGTCCCAACCTCACTCTCACAGACAGAAGCCCATGTAAACAGATGTGCCTTGCAGTATGCCCAGAAGTGCAACAAACTTGTGCTTCATCAAACTATGAAAGGTGAGTTCCAGAGCTGAATGCCTGCCATTGAAAATACACTGTCTGGAGTCCCAACCCATTTAAATCTGGGGCTGACTAGCCTGAATGCCTTGGATGACTTCAGCTGATGGAACAAAAACACAAGACAAGATGCAATCTCCTAAAGCTTTAAAAAGGTCAAAACTAACATGCTGAATTGTATCAAAAAATGAATAGAAAACCAGTGCAGACTACAGAGCCTGGATGCCATATGCTCCCTGCCTATACACTACGAGGTACATGTTTGTAGTGTTGTTATAGCAGTGTTGGTCCTAAGATACGAGACAGACAACCATAGGTGAGGAAATATCTTCTATTGGATGAACTTCTGTTGGTGAAAGAGAAACTTTTGAGCTCTACAGAGCTGTTCTTCAGGTTTGGAGCTCAAAAGCTTGTCTCTTTCACCAACAGAAGTTGAGCCAATAAAAGTTATTACCTTACCCAATTTGTCTCTAAGTAAATGGGCAGACAGATTTTGCGCTAGTTGAAATTCTTGAATGATCATCTGGCCTAGCCACAAACAGCACACATTGTAACATAGTAATCCAGTCTAGGAGGTGGTAAAGGCATGGATAACTCAAGGTCCTCATCTTAAGAGGAAAGGGTTGCACTCTCCTTGCCAAACATCAATGAAAAGAGAACGCTTGGTTATTACTTGATCGTTTAAAAGCTGATGATCTAACAAGACCCTGCCTGGATTACACACTTCAGTAACAAATTATGGGAAATGACCGATCAAAGAGGCACATATTAACATTGCTGTCTCCTCCGTGTATTTTTCCTTGTCAACAAGCATCACTTATCTTCTCTGGATTGAGCTTCAACCAACTAGTTCTCATCCAGGTCCAGATCTCAGTTTCTCTGCTCTCTGCCTAGCTATCTCATCAAGACCTGATGGAAGAGGGACAGAGCTGAGTATCACCTGTATGTTGATGACACCACAGCCCATATTGCAGTACTCCCTCCTCCTTCTCCCCAACTTCAATACAGATTGTGGCACCTCAGATGAGCATGGGACAGAAAAGCAGTCAGGGTCTCGCCTCAAAGAAAACATATCCAGAGTTACATAAATCTAGAGGTTTGAGAGCTAGCAGGAAGGCCTGTAGAGTTTTATCATTATATATCAAACTGCTGGTCTTGGACCATCATCTTGTCTACAGTAGGGGAGCAGAGGGAAAACACACTGTCCCACTGTCTTCCCCAAATATCATTCTTCAGACTAAAACCCAATGTAGGGATGGAAAATATATTATTCCTTACAAATTTTAATTTCCTGAAACACACAAATTAGAGATAATAAGCCAGATCCTCAGCTTGTGTAAATTATCATAATGCATTGAAGTCAATGGAACTATGCTGATTTAAACCAGCTGAGAAACTGACTCAATACATCTAGCAAATAAGTACTCGCATGGACATACGTTTAAGGCATTATTATTTAGTTGATACAGCATTTTGAACATGAAAAGCTCTACATTCTTATTTGTTTGTATTATATGTAGCAAATACAATTTGTCCAGTGCTGTAAAACAACAAATAAGGCAATTCCCAACCCATAGAGCTTACAGTATAAAAGACAGATAGAAGAAAGAATACACCGTGAAATCCATAGACAGGAATAATTTATGACTATCATTGTTGTTATTTAATAATAATTAAGGGAGATATCCTATCTCCTAGAACTGGAAGGGACCTTGAAAGGTCATTGAGTCCAGCCCCCTGCCTTCACTAGTAGGACCAAGTACTGATTTTACCCCAGATCCCAAAGTGGCCCCCTCACAGATTGAACTCACAACCCTGGGTTTAGCAGGCCAATGCTCAAACCACTGAGCTATCCCTCCCCCCATTGTCTACTCACACTTATAATCGTCACAGAAGGAGTAAATTTTTAGATGGGGTTTTAATGAGGAGAAGGTGGTGGCTTTGTTAATCAGGATTGGGAAGCGAGCAGAATGGAAAAAGGCATAAAGATAGAACCAAGAGAAAAATAAGAAGGGCATCAAGCATGGCATTGCTGGTAGAAAAAGGCAGGGGATGAAGGGAAGGGAATAAGAGACAGTCCAAGACACCCTGGAACATAGTTCTGTAGGACCTTGAAGATTAAGATCATCACAGCTTGTTGCTCCAAAACTGCAGCTAATACCGTGGTGCTGTCACCTATCTCGAACAGCACAGGATGTTGATAGGGACATTGCATTAAGCGTTTGTCTAGACTCTCCATGTTCCTTGGTTTCCATTTGATCATATTGTCACCAGTCTTCAGAACCCCAACTCTTGTTCAATTTAGAATACACCACTATTTCCATTTGAGGTCAATGACTGGAGGAAGTTGTTCTGACAGAACCATGTTCTCCAGGATCATCAGCATTTCCCACCATCTTGTTACCTCAAAATATCACAGTGGAAGGTGACAGAGTAAGGGATTTTCAGAGGCAAAACTCTTTCTGAACTTTATCTTTTTGGGTGGGGAAATATGTCCATGCAGCAGATATCTTGGATCAAGCACCTGTTTTTGTCTCTCCTTTCTACTGATGGTGGTGCAGTGCCCATGACGCAGTACAGCAACACCATAGGAGTCAGTTTCAAAGCCCCTCTTATGACCCTACAGGCATGAATAAGTTAAGTATCAATTTGTGTGCATGGCTCGAGCGTGACCATACTGGGACACAGTACTCCGCAAATGAGTAACACAAGGTGAGACTGGTTGCTCAGTGTGTTTTACGGTCAGCTCTCCATTTTGTATTGGACAGTTTCTGGAGTATACAGTTCCTGGAGTTCACTTTCTTTTTCAGCTTCTTCCTGTATTCTTTGTATGTCAGTGTTCAGTCTAATGTGACCCCAAGGTATACCAGATGTTCACAGAGCTCTCAAGATTAAAATGAGAAGCTTAACACTTATATAAAATTATTATTCTTGTGAATGTATTAGTGTATCTGTAATGGGTTTACCTGTCCCTATGGTCCCTGTCCTAAAGAAGGAAAGATATCCATGCGTTAAGTGACCCCAAAGAAAAAAATCAATATTAACTGAAAATAAACATTTTAATACTTTGTGGTGTCTAGGGAATTATTTGTAAAATTAGCTTTCCAGAATCTTCTCCAGTGAACAGTCTGTACAAAATGAAAATGATCTCAGCTTGCACAAATATAAAACTTAGTGACTAAAAACTGGACTACCCTGGGATCAAAAAATTACAAAAGGTTCTTTTACAAGACTGCTGGATGTCTACCCACTTTTTGTTAAGAGCAGCTTCCAAACAAAACTCTCATTGACTTCAAATGGAGCAGGAACAGACCCAAAGATAGCAAATGAGCTAGTAATTCAATACATGGTCTGTATAAAACAGTGGGCCACCTTACACTGTGGCATTTGACATTGACCTCTACTTGGAAACAGTTACATGTGTATTTATTTACAATACTAGGCCACCGCTACAAAACTGATGATAATTCAAAATATCCAAAAGCATCAGATCAGCAACATATTCATTGATTATGCACTTTGCTACTTGTGCCTAAACCACCACCATTTTATTCAGGACTAACATGTCTTATACTTAAATATGCATACACTTTACTTTTTGTATGCTATAACATAGTGAGTAAATGCATTAATAAGCCTAATAATTTTATTTAATTGATTTAACCCTTACAAATGTTGTAAATATTTACCCAGATTCAGCAAGGTACTTAAGTATGTGCCTTACTTTAAGCACGAGTAGTTCCTTTACAAAATTGCTTTCAGCAGGATTCCTCACATATTTAAAGTTGGGCACATGCTTAACTACCTAGCTGAATCTGGGCCTAAGTTTGACCAATACAACACAGAACAGCTGCATGATTTTTATTTTTATTTTTAAAACACAAAACCATGCCTGGCACTTCCATTTAACTCATTTGGCCTGATTCTCTACTATCTTGCACCTTGTGTAATTTGTTTTAACTAGACCAAAATAGGTGTAAAACACTACCAAATCAGAATAAGACCATCTTGCACAGTGTAAAAGAACACACAAGTTGCTAGGCAGTGGAAAATTTGGCTCCAATTTGGCATTTGTACAAATAAACTAGATATTACATACAAATGAACTGATACAGAAAAAAAATATATGAGGTGGTGTTGTGATACGAAGTTGTTATTGCTGTGAAGTTGGGATAACTGCATTACTCACAAGTAATGGAGGCAGGAGTGAGTTATCTCCCCAAAAAATGCCAACAAAAATGTTATACAACACACATGATCATGTTTTGTTTATGCCACAAATGTGTGTGGTTCTGTTGGATTTTCTATTTGATTCTCACTCAGCTTTTGTCATTTGAAATATGTTACTGGGGTGGGGGAGGGAAGATGCCATTGGCGTGGATGCAACTTGGTAGAAATTGCAATTCAATATAAAAATCAACTTATATAGCCTTCTGCAGTTTACAATATACTAATGAATATCCTCTCTTATGATGGTTTCTGGCCCAAGTATATGATACAAATATTATATCACATTTTGTATGCTACTGCATGGACAGCAGAGTAAAAATGTAATGGGAATTAATTGGAGGGCAAATTCATCAAAACTGATGCATTCAATACAATATTTACACTGTCCTCAATGAGAACTGAGTATCATGGTACTGTTGATTTGGACATCCTTTTTAAACCATTTTGATTTTCCAACAACAAAAATTTAAAGAAGAAAACTTTAGAGAAGCATGTTAATATTTAGTGATTTCACTTTTAAGCAAAACAGCCATCAAGTACTGCAAAAAGCAGCTTTTCTGTCATTAGTTAAGTGCACAAATTGCCAATATGACTACATTCAAAAAAATGAGAGACAACATTTATTCTTGCTGCATGGAAAATTAAATCCTCTAAGTGTTTCCCTTTGCCATGAAAGTATTTTCATGGTACAAAATATTTTTTGCTCCTTTAGAAGGATGCTGTCAAGTCTTTTAGGTCTAAAATTAGATCTACAAGGTTTATTTTGGTTAGTGAGTATGTCCTACAAGGCAGGGTTCTTTGTAAATTTCAATAACGGGTCTGTTCACAAGAAAGAAGCTGGCAGCATAGAGGAAGGACAGCATGGCACGCACACATTGCCCACAATCATAAACAAGCCCAGGGCCCTGTGCCTGTTGTTGCTGGGTCACCCAGTGGTAAAGCTGTCATTTTACTAATATTCATGCTATAAGCTTACAGTATGTGACATCAGTGCTTCTGCTATGACTCTAACTTGATTATTCTGAGTTTTTTATTCTGAAACGTTTGCTAAAATAGCTGCTTTGTGATCAACTTCCAGCAAACAACCTCAGATTCACCAAGCCATTCAGCAGAACACACCTACGCTGTCTTCCTGAAAAAATGCAAACAGAAAATGATAACACTTATGAAACTCTTGTTCTATAGAGAAGTTATGAATAATGTACGTGATTCACTTTTAGAGGGCTTGGTGTTTAATTTTTTTGTGCACCCAACCCTGCAAAGACTTCAGGGAAAGGTTTAGGTGAGCAAGGAATGCAGGATCAGGCTCACTATTACCCAACTGTCTGTAATGTTTCATTTGAAACATTTGTGGTGTACTGGGTAAATACATACTTAGACTTTCAAAAAATACTTGTTACACAAATGTGTAGGTTTTTTAAAAAGTGTGTTATCTGGGATTCTAGAAATGTCCCTTGGATCAATATTATCAATTAAATCAGTCGAACATATCATACTATGTTCAGAGTGACTCAATAACACTCAAAGCATGCTAAAAAGGTTAGAAAAAGCAGCAATTGCTGGACATAGTACTAGCTGGGCTTCCAACATTATAGTCTCAACTTTTTCCATTTTTTAAATATTAAATATAGCAGCTAAACTACAAATTGGACTAATAGCCACCACATTCCCATTAAAAAAATGAGATGGGGGGGGATGTTCCCAAACCAGACCAAAGTACTATTTCCAACACCCCCCACACACACACCTTGTTAAATAGAAAGTTAGTGGAATTTAATTTTAAAAGCATGTTTGTGGGCTGAAATTTTAAAATCGGTCCAGAGATAAGTGTTAAGGTTTGGATATAAACTGAAAATTGGTATTTATTACTGAAATTCAGACACAACCTTAACTAGTATCACAGCCAGCAACGCTGTAATTAACAACTTTTATAGAATAGTAACAAATTGTTCTATTATATTTGATCTTTAAAATTCCCACAGCAATATAAAAGTTTTATTATATTGCATGTCATCAGTGTATGCATTTATAAGAGCCAGCATTATGCATTGCACGAATGGTGAGATCTTTTGTAAGAGGAAGCTCACTAATGGATTTGCTTGTCCAGCTTACTTTGTTAAGCCTGTCATGGAAAAGATAAGCTGAAGTTGCTGAATGCATCCTCTACTGATACCGATCACATAAAATGTTACAGAAATGCAACACTGTTAACTGATTTAAGGCAAAAATAATCTCAACTCCCAAATATACCATTTGAGCTAACAGGACATAAACTGCAGTTACTGTCCCTCTTCCAGCAAATGCTCACCTAAAATGATTAACATTACACAAGTAAGAATACACTGGCGCTGAAATAATTATACCACTTGGATAGGTGGGGTGGGGGAGGTAGAACGGCGGGGGAAGCACCGGGGGGTTTCAGAGGCACCTGCCGCTGGAATTAATCTGCTCCAGATAAAGATTCCGTTCAATACATGCACTTCGGGACATGGGGAGCTTGAGCAGAAGTCCATTTCACCTATCGCCTTTTCGTGCACTAAAGGGTTAATCGATGGGGGTTACAAACAACAGTGACACACCGTGGAGCAGCACACACCAGTACCACAAAAGTACCACAACCTGCGATTGACAAGCAAAAAGCCCCAGCCTGCTCTGGATGGACTGGCACTTTCTCCTCCCCGCCGCTGCTGTTACCCAGTTTGCTTGGTTGGGGGCAAGGATGGCAAAACCCCCGGCGAGGGTGCCCAAGTGCTGCGTCTCCAGCAGCAGCGACCGAAATACCAGCCCCTGGGCTGGGGGGAGGCTATGCCCAGGGAGAGTCGACAATGGCATTTCTAGGAACGGGTTCCCTGCGCGCAGCCCGTTCAGCCTGACAGACACTGGACCTTCCTCCCCGCTCCAAAGCACCGGCCACCCACAAGGGATGGTTTGGGGGCGCAGAAGGGTGCGACGAGGAGTCCAAGGGCATGGGGGGGCGTGAGCGGGGTGCAATCGGACTGGGAAGAAGAGAGAGGCACAGGGGTGCAGACGAGGCAGGAGCGGGCAGGAAGGGAGGGACATAGGGGTGCAGTGGGAGGCAGGAGCGGGGTGCAGTGGGAGGAAGGGAGGGACATGGGGTGCAGTGGGAGGAAGGGAGGCGCAGGGGCACAGAGGAGGCAGGAGCGGGGTGCAGTGGGAGGACAAGGAGCATGGGGGAAGGGGGACGGCGGGCTGGGGGTCCATGAAGGGGACCAGGCAGCCTGGGGGGGGGGGGGCAGGGACACGCCACGAGCCGGGGAGCGGGGCTGGAGTCAGGGGTGCTTGCGGCGAGGGCGCAGGCGAGGTCCTTCCCCCCGGACCCCCAGCTGAAGCGCCACATTCCCCCGCCGGGACCCAGCCCGGCTCAGGTGCTGCGCGGTGCGGTGCGGCGGGAGGGGGCCCGGCCCGGCAGCACTCACCAGAGGGAGTCCAGGTCCCATTCCTGGAGCAGGGCGAAGTCGAAGCTGTCCATGGTGAAGACGAGGAGGAGAAGCGTCAGCGCGGCTGAGCTGCACCAGCGGGGCGCCCCCGGGGCATCGCCACCGCACCGAGCCCGCCCCTGCGCCTCCGGGGGTCGGGGCTGCCCAGGGCAACACGCAGGCAGCCAGCCGCGGGCCCCCCCTGCAGCCGCCGCCGCCAGCCGCCCACGGGCTGCTCCTCTGCTCGCTCCTCGCCGCCGCCGCCGCGCGCTCCCCTCCCCTCAGCGCCGCGTGTGTGTGTGTCACTCCCCGGGCTCGCCGCGCAGCCCCGCGCTGTGTCTGTGCCTGGCAGGTAGAGCTCGCTGCCGCCAGGGCCGGCTTGCAGCCTGCGCCGCCCCCCGCCCAGCCCCCCTTTGTTTTCTGGGCCCTGGATCCTTTCCCTGCTGCCTGTGGGGACGGGGAGGAGGCAAGGACGAGGGCAGAGGGGGATTGTGTGTGTTACTTTCCCTGCCCCCCCTCCACATCATCTCCAGCTGCAACTTGCTTTTCCATACACTCCCTTCCCCCGCCTCAGAGTTCAGGTCCCCTCTGCTCCCCTCCCCCAACGCCTGCCACACCTTTACAAACCAGCCTTCTGCCTCTCTTGGGCTGCAATAGCTCTGGGAAATGATGGGCAAAATCCCAGAGCCACCGATGCTGGCAAATGGCCAGGGGAAGTATCGGGAGTGGCAGGGACCGCAATAGGGCATCCAGTCCTGTCCCCTGCACTCACGGCAGGCAATAGTCTGTGCTAGGGCCTCCCCCTAGGGGGCCTGATTTTAGGAATTGTTGAGCACTCATACTCCAGCTGACACTAATGCCGATTGCAGGGTCTCAGCACCTATGAAAATTGATCTTTTTTATGTCCATCACCTGTAGATTTGAAGAAATATATAAAATAAAAAAGTACCACACAAATAAGTACCACCCCGATAAGATGTAGTATCCAAAATATTTCAAAATTTTCAACCAGTTTTGTTGTAAAAGGACATTGCTATTTCAACTTTGATCCTAAAGGTATCTGAGTTAAAGTCAAGGTTACCTCAGGGTACATCTACACTACAGGGGGGAGTCGATTTAAGATACGCAAATTCAGCTATGTGAATAGCGTAGCTGAATTCGACGTATCGCAGCCGACTTACCCCGTTGTGAGGACGGCGGCAAAATCGACTTCTGCGGCTTTCTGTCGGCGGCGCTTACTACCACCTCCGCTGGTGGAGTAAGAGCGCCGATTTGGGGATCGATTGTCGCGTCCCGATGGGACGCGATAAATCGATCCCCGCAAGGTCGATTTCTACCTGCCAATTCAGGCGGGTAGTATAGACCTAGCCTAAGACTGACAGGCATTTGCCTTGGCTTAGGCCTTGTCTACCTTTGTGGGTTTCAGGCACTGGTGGTCAACCACCACTAGCACCAACCCTTAATGTAGACAAGGCAATTCGATAGAAACCGCAATGTCACACTGAAACAGGTTATCCCTGCTTAAAACTGGAGTAAACTGCACCAGTGTAAGTCACTGCTTATAGATGCTGGGTGCTGATGGCTGAAAATCCCCAGCATAGACAAGTCCATAAAATCCACTGGAAACAGATTTTTTTTTAAACCAACATACTTTCCCCTGTAATGTTTGCTTCTCAAATAAACTAATAAACTTAGCCGTGGTTCCTTAAACTGCAGTTGTGAGAGCTGGCTGGTCACATGATGCTGGGTCTCCTGCCTTCTAGTTGCTAAATCACATTAAAAGAAGCTAACACCAAACGCTTTCTGAATATTATTTTTCCATCTAAGCAATTGCTACAGTTTCCCCAGAGATGTTATATGACCACAGATGAAAAGGGTGGTGTGCAAGATCGTGAGTGTTATAAAAAGGCAGTCAGCTGTGAACCAGCTGAGCAGCGAACAGCTCGGAGTTCGCCTGGGGAGAGCCCACTGAGGTGTTCAACTTGCAGGCTCCTCTGAGTAGTTGCTGCAATAACTGAGGAAGCTCTTGGAAAGAAGGTGATATGGATGGTGAGTGATCAGCTGTTGTGACCTGCACAGGATGTGCCATGTTTGTCTTTCTCCCACAGGACAGAAGTGACTTTGTCTGTACAAAGGGCAAGCTGGTCTCCATATTAAAAGAGAAGGTTCAAGGTCTGGAGAAACAAGTATCAACCCTGCATTGCACAAGAGAAAATGAAGATTTCCTGGACAGATGTCAGGATATGCTTCTACGCAGTGATGAGCTGCCAAAATATTAACAACAGGTTCCCTCCTCCTGACCCCACGAGGAGGTCATGCCCCCCCAGACTCCTGCCCCATCCAAACCCCATGTTCCTTGAGGGCCCCCCCGGGACTCCTGCCCCATCCACCCCCCTTCCCTGTCCCCTGACTGCCCCCTGCCGCCCCATCCAACCCCTCCTCGCATTCCTGATGGCCCCCCAGAACCCCTGCCCCATCCAAAAACCCCTTCTCTCTGCCCCTGACTGCCCCATCCAACCCCTGCTCCTTCCTGACTGCCCCCCGGGACCCTTGCCCCTATTCAATCCCCCTGTTCCTTGCCCTCTGACTGCCCTGACCCCCATACACCACCCCCACAAGCCCCCGAACTCCCCTGCCCTCTTCCAACACCCCCTCCCTGCTCCCTTACCGCACTGCCTGGAGCCGCTCGGCTGGGTCCGGGTCCGCTCGGCCGGGTCCGGGACCGGCGCTACGGGACCCGAGCCAGGCCGGGCCGGAACCGCTCGGCTGGGACCAGGACTGGGACCGGTGCCGCGGGGCCCGAACCGGGCCGGGCCGGAGCTGCTCAGCCAGGACTGGGGCCGGCGCCGCGGGGCCCGAGCCAGGCCGGGCCAGAGCCGCTTGGCCAGGACCGGGGCCGGTGCCGTGGGGCCCGAGCCAGGCCGGGCCGGAGCCGCTCGGCCGGAACCGGAGCTGCTCGGCCTGAGACGGGGCCGGAGCCGCTAGGCCGAGATCGGGACTGGCGCCACGGGGTCCAAGCCGGGCCGGGCTGGAGCTGCTCAGCCGGGACCGGCGCTGCGGGGCCGGAGCTGGGCCGGAGCCACTGGGCCGGGACCAGGACCGGCGCCACAGGGGTCAGGCCAGGGCTAGGGGGCCGGGCCGGAGGGAGCTGCTCGGCTGGAGCCGGACTGGGCCGCGCCGTGCCTCCCTGGAGCCCTCCTCGCGCCCCCCCTTCCCCCCTTACCTGCCTGCTGTTTGTTTCAGGCTTCCCGTGAACATCTGATTCGCGGGAAGCAGGGGAGGGGGAGGAAAAGGGGGGCGGAGCGTTCAGGGGAGGAGGGGGAGTGAGCTGGGGCCGGGGCCGGGGTGGACAGCTGCTGGAGCTTTTGTTAAATTTAACAAGCCCTTTTGGAACTGGTTGTCCTTGAACAAGGACAAGAACAAGCCGGCTCCAGCTCATCACCGCTTCTACGGGCACAATATTCTGAAGAATCAGAGCAGACTGCGCAGTGGGGACAGAAGGATGGTGAAGAAAACTGGCAGCATGTGACCTCCAGAAAAAGACAGAGGAGCGTCCATGTACCAGCAATGCAGATACAGGTGAGCAACCGTTTTCATGTTCTCTCCACAGGTACTAATGCAGAGTGGACTAGATGATACATCTGAGGGAAGGGAGCAGGAGACTCCACCGATTGGAAGGCATGAGATGCACTGTCCTAGGGATGGGGGTTCCACGACCACCGCTCCCAAGAGAAGGAGGCAGGTGATGGTGGTCAGGGACTCCCTCCTCAGGGTGACTGAATCATCTATCTGCCATCCCAACCGGGAAAACTGAGAAGTGTGCTGCTTGCCGGGAGCTAGGATTCACGATGTGACAGAGAGACTACTGAGACTCATCAAACCCTCGGATCGCTACCCCTTCCTGCTCCTGCACGTGGGCACCAATAATACTGCCAAGAATGACCTTGAGTGGATCACAGCAGACTACATGGCTCTGGGAAGAAGGATAAAGGAGTTTGAGGCGCAAGTGGTGTTCTCGTCCATCCTCCCTGTGGAAGGAAAAGGCCCGGGTAGAGACCGTTGAATTGTGGAAGTCAACAAATGGCTATGCAGGTGGTGTCGGAGAGAAGGCTTTGGATTCTTTGACCCTGGGATGGTGTTCCAAGAAGGAGGAGTGCTAGGCAGAGACGGGCTCCACCTAACGAAGAGAGGGAAGAGCATCTTCGCAAGCAGGCTGGCTAACCTAGTGAGGAGGGCTTTAAACTAAGTTCACTGGGGGAAGGAGACCAAAGCCCTGAGGTAAGTGGGGAAGTGGCATACTGGGAGGAAGCACAAGCAGGAGAGCGCAAGAGAGGAGGACTCCTGCCTCATACTGAGAAAGTGCCTATACACAAACACAAGAAGCCTGGGAAACAAGCAGGGAGAACTGGAAGTCCTGGCACAGTCAAGGAATTATGTGATTGGAATAACAGAGACTTGGTGGGATAACTCACATGACTGGAGTACTGTTATGGATGGATATAAACTGTTTAGGAAGGACAGGCAGGGCAGAAAAGGTGGGGGAGTTGCATTGTATGTAAGAGAGCAGTATGACTGCTCAGAGCTCTGGTATGAAACTGCAGAAAAACCTGAGAGTCTCTGGATTAAGTTTAGAAGTGTGAGCAACAAGGGTGATGTCATGGTGGGAGTCTGCTATAGACCACCAGACCAGGGGGATGAGGCGGATGAAGCTTTCTTCTGGCAACTAACAGAAGTTACTAGATCACAGGCCTTGGTTCTCATGGGAGATTTCAATTACCCTGATATCTGCTGGGAGAGCAATACAGCGGTGCACAGACAATCCAGGGAGTTTTTGGGAAGTGTAGGGGACAATTTCCTGGTGCAAGTGCTGGAAAACCAACTAGGGGCAGAGTTCTTCTTGACCTGCTGTTCACAAACAGGGAAGAATTAGTAGGGGAAGCAAAAGTGGGAGGGAACCTGGGAGGCAGTGACCATGAGATGGTCGAGTTCAGGATCCTGACGCAAAGAAGAAAGAAGAACAGCAGAATACGGACCCTGGACTTCAGAAAAGCAGACTTTGACTCCCTCAGGGAACTGATGGGCAGGATCCCCTGGGAGAATAATATGAGGGGGAAAGGAGTTCAGGAGAGCTGGCTGTATTTTAAAGAATCCTTATTGAGGTTGCAGGAACAAATCATCTCGATGTGTAGAAAGAATAGTAAATATGGCAGGTGACCAGCTTGGCTTAACAGTGAAATCCTTGCTGATCTTAAACACAAAAAAGAAGCTTACAAGAAGTGGAAGATTGGACAAATGACCAGGGAGGAGTACAAAAATATTGCTCAGGCATGCAGGAGTGAAATCAGGAAGGCCAAATCACACTTGGAGTTGCAGCTAGCAAGAGATGTTAAGAGTAACAAGAAGGGTTTCTTCAGGTATGTTAGCAACAAGAAGAAGGTCAAGGAAAGTGTGGGCCCCTTACTGAATGAGGGAGGCAACTTACTGACAGAGGATGTGGAAAAAGCTAATGTACTCAATGCTTTTTTTGCCTCTGTCGTCACGAACAAGGTCAGCTCCCAGACTGCTTCACTGGGCAGCACAGCATGGGGAGGAGGTGACCAGCCCTCTGTGGAGAAAGAAGTGGTTCGGGACAATTTAGAAAAGCTGGATGAGCACAAATCCATGGGAACGGATTCGCTGCATCCGAGGGTGCTAAAGGAGTTGGCAGAGCCAACTGGCCATTGTGATTGCAGAGCCATTGGCCATTATCTTTGAAAACTCATAGTGATCGGGGGAGGTCCCGGATGACTGGAAAAAGGTCATCTTTAAAAAAGGGAAGGAGGAGGATCCGGGGAACTACAGGCCAGTCAGCCTCACCTCAGTCCCTGGAAAAATCATGGAGCAGGTCCTCAAGGAATCAATTCTGATGCACTTAGAGGAGAGGAAAGTGATCAGGAACAGTCAGCATGGATTCACCAAGGGCAAGTCATACCTGACTAACCTAATTGCCTTCTATGTTGAGATAACTGGCTCTGTGGATGAGGAGAAAGCAGTGGACGTGTGATTCCTTGACTTTAGCAAAGCTTTCGATACCGTCTCCCACAGTATTCTTGCCAGCAAGTTAAAGAAGTATGGGCTGGATGAATGAACTATAAAGTGGATAGAAAGCTGGCTAGATCGTCGGGCTCAACGGGTAGTGATCAATGGCTCCATGTTGAGTTGGCAGCTGGCATCAAGCGGAGTGCCCCAAGGGTCGGTCCCGGGGCTGGTTTTGTTCAATATCTTCATTAATGATCTGGAGGATGGCGTGGACTGCATCCTCAGCAAGTTTGCAGATGACACTAAACTGGGAGGAGTGGTAGATATGCTGGAGGGTAGGGATAGGATACAGAGGGACCTAGACAAATGAGAGGATTGGGCCAAAAGAAATCTGATGAGGTTCAACAAGGACAAGTGCAGAGTCCTGCACTTAGGATGGAAGAATCCTATGCACTGCTACAGACTAGGGACCGAAGGGCTAGGCAGCAGTTCTGCAGAAAAGGATCTAGGGGTTACAGTGACGAGAAGCTGGATATGAGTCGACAGTGTGCCCTTGTTGCCAAGAAGCTAACGGCATTTTGGGCTGTATAAGTAAGGGCATTGCCAGCAGATCAAGGGACATGATCATTTCCCTCTATTGGACATTGGTGAGGCCTCATCTGGAGTACTGTGTCCAGTTTTGGGTCCCACATTACAAGAAGGATGTGGAAAAATTGGAAAGAGTCCAGCAGAGGGCAACAAAAATTATTAGGGGGCTGGAGCACATGACTTATGAGGAGAGGCTGAGGGAACTGGGATTGTTTAGTCTCCAGAAGAGAAGAATGAGGGGGGATTTGATAGCTGCTTTCAACTACCTGAAAGGGGGTTCCAAAGAGGATGGATCTAGACTGTTCTCAGTGGTACCAGATGACAGAACAAGGAGTAATGGTCTCAAGTTGCAATGGGGGAGGTTTAGGTTGGATATTAGGAAAATCTTTTTCACTAGGAGGGTGGTGAAGCACTGGAATGTTTTACCTAGGGAGGTGGTGGAATCTCCTTAGAGGTTTTTAAGGTCAGGCTTGTCAAAGCCCTGGCTGGGATGATTTAGTTGGGGATTGGTCCTGCTTTGAGCAGGGGGTTGGACTAGATGACCTCCTGAGGTCCCTTCCAACCCTGATAGTCTATGATTCTATTCTATGATTGAGAGGGGAAATAGTCCATGAGACTCTTTCTGCTCAGATGTGGTCCACCCTATGAAAAAGTTGGAAAACCATACAACTGTGGTTTATAAGCCTCTCACAAGAGGTTTAGAAATTATGGGCCAGATTCTCCGTTCCACTTAGATAATTTTTGCACAGCCAAAGAGGTGCAAAATCGGTGGCAGCTAAAAATCACCCATTAAGCATGGCCAGCTTTATGCCCAGGGCCATCCTTAGGCATACACAGCATATGCGGCTGTCTAGGCACCCAAAAATTTGGGGCATCCCTGGGTCTTAGTGCCACTCCCCACCTCTTCCTTTCTCTGTTCTGACCGCTCCTGCAGGTTCCCACCACAGCTGGCTGCTGCAGCCTGATGAGTCTCCCTCCAGAGGGGATCTAGTACTTAAAAGTAAAAAAGCCTTCCAGCCTGCCAGACCTATTAGCACAACATTGAAACTGTTAAAGAGCCATTCAAGTGGTAAAGAAGCCATTTAACAGGCATTTGCCAACCCCCAGGTATATACCATCAGTTTCTGAATTTACTGTCAAAAACAGTTGTGCATTACTGTAATATTTACTCAGAACATGTTAGTCTACAGGACCTTAGTTTAAAATTTGCTTTAAAATATTTCATTTGTGTGTTGCTGAAGATTATAAAAATCACATCTCTAAAAAATCCTTGCATAGATTTTTAGATTCACAATCTGAGTAGTTTTAAAGTAGCAGCCGTGTTAGTCTGTATCCGCAAAAAGAACAGGAGTACTTGTGGCACCTTAGAGACTAACAAATTTATTTCAGCATAAGCTTTCATGGGCTACAGCTCACTTAGTGAAGAAGTGAGCTTATGCTGAAATAAATTTGTTAGTCTCTAAGGTGCCACAAGTACTCCTGTTCTTTTTACAATCTGAGTATTAATCTTTAGCCTTAAATGCTTGGATCTTCAGACATATAGTTTTTTTAATAAATCCTTTAAAAGACCATCCTTATCTAAAATACACATGCGAGCCCAGGCTGCCATCGGGCATAGGGGCACCAGTTTAATAATACTGCATAGGGCCCCATAAATCTGAAGGCCCTGTTTATGCCAGCCCTGTAGCCTCACTCTCCCCTCCTAGAACAGGAACATGACATGACCCATGGAGGCAGGGTCGGAGTATTCCAGAATGGGAAGGCCTGGGGCATAATCTAGCCAGAGTAAATTACAGTAGGCTTGTGAGTGCTCTAATTTGTGCTTGGGGCTGGCCAGCCCCTTGCTTACTCCTGAATCAAGGGAGGTGAAAAGGTGGCTTGCAGCCATCTTTGCCTCTGTCCCACCAGCTGTGCTGAAGTGTGAGGTTGGCACAACTGAAGATTGAGCCTTATAAATGAAAAAGGTTAAAAATACCTACCGGTATGTATTTTTTGTGGAATATATTACCCTAGATGACAGAATGACTGTACTGTTTTCATGCTCATCTTCCCCCTGTTTGACCACGGCCTGTGCTGTCAATTCCTGCTGCTGTTCTTGATTTAACCTAGATTTTAACCCTGGAGAAGAGACTCTGGACCTGATCCTTTACTGCCTGCCACCATGTGCAGTCATTTACAACTGTGCAAAGAGGGATTGAAATGCTACCAAAATCAGACTGCAAGGCACTGGAGAATTAGGTTGTCTCTATGAGCCTCAATGGAGCTAAACCACCTTACTCCTGACCCTATATGTTTCTGTGAAGTGCTATGTACATTTTGGTGCTAAACAATACTACATATTTCAGCAGGATGCTAATGCATGAGAACCAAAAAGTGAAATTGACTAGACTATTTCCATCACTCAGGCTGAGGGCAATACAAAAAGTAAACAAACAGCATAACCAGTATAAAGTGAATTAGATTTCCAAAATCCTTTTACTTTTGACAACCCAAGATGTTAGCAACATAGGTAAAGACATTTGTTTTAGCTTTTTTAAAATAGATTTTAACCCTTGAGTCACTCTTTAAAATTTCTTACATAGCTAATATTACTCTTGTGTTCCTTTGTTCTCCAGCATTATGGCCATGATTCTCCTCCCACTTACAGCAGGATACATCAGGAGTAATTCCACTGAAGTCAGTGGAGATTTTCAAACCCCTCAGACGGCTCTGAAAAATCTCAGCTATTGTGTTTAGGCTTTTAGAGGTGGAGAGTGATGACATCTTCCCCTTTCTGAGTCCCAGCAGTACTTTCCAAACTCCGTGTACATCAGATTCAAGCACTTCATCCTCGTCTGCAAAGTACTGCACGGCTCTTCTGCTGCCAACATGTTGTCCTGCTTCATGTACTATCATGTACTATCCTACTTCCGCTTTATCCTCTGCTAACTAGGCTTGTGGCTTCACTGGTTTTATTTTCTAACAAGTGAATGTGTGTGTATTCTCCCTGGCCAGTCCCTATGACCAGACTATCCTTCTGGATCCTGTGTGTTACAGAACCTCGCCTCTTTCAAATCCTTGTTCTTTGTTAGCCTTCTGACATTAACCTCCATTCCTGTCCTCTTCCCTAAATTTGTTCCCTTAAATCATCATATATTAGGTCAGGTGGTTTTTTTCTTTTTAAATAACAAAGTACATATTGATCTCTTACTGTATTAATCCTCATCCCGCTCATAATCACCTCACTCTATCATCCCTTGCTGTGTAACATCTAGACACAATTTTAATTTCCTTTTTTTAAAAAAAGTTCACCCTTATAGTCATCACTTTTGGCCCCCATTGTGCCCTTTCCTCTGTTTGTAAATTGTCACTGTGAATAAACTACAAAAGCCCAATCACACACAGTTTTTGAGGAGGGGAGAAGAACTAAGAAAAGCATATAATTTAAATGTCTTGCATAAAGAACGCTTGCTACAAGACAGTTGAACTTGTATTTTAAAAGTTGATCTTTTCCCTATTTTCATAATCACGGTCTTTAATGTGACACAGCACCAGTCTGAGGAAGAACAATAAAAATTTGAATGTAAAATAAAATAAGGGATAAGTGAAAAATATTGCATTTTAGCCAATATCCTATTTGAACAAGATCTCCATAGTATCTCCTTAAATATAAACCTCCCTCAAAACAGCTAGGCAGAAGTGAGACTCATAAGACCCTGACATTACCTTTCCAAAGAACAAAAAGGAAGAGGAGCCTTGAAGAAACTGGAAGGTTTTTAAACAATATTTTTTGTGTGTACAGGGAATAGGGTAAGTCCAAAGGTGTCAGGACAGTATGTTTTAAGACTCTAGGCCTGATTCTCCACTCCATTATACCATTTTTATTATGCCAGCATAAAGATGGTGTAATTGAGTGGATGGAGAATTGGGTTCTTTTTTTTTTTTCTTTTTTGTAGGCAGTACTCATAAAAAGTCTGGTATTGCCTTCAGTTTCCCACAAAATAAGTTTATATTAGGACCCACTGCATGAGAACAAGCAGACCTGTGCTTACAGTTCCAGTAAAGTCAGTGTATTAAGTAGTGATGCAGAAGATCTGTTTTATTGAAAAGTATATCAATGAGACTGAATAATCACCAGGGTTCCTAGAAATCCATTTGCCAAGGAAAAACAGAGGGTAGGGGGTGCTCCCACTGTCAGCTCTGGGCAGCAGGACTCCAGCTCTCAGATTTCATTTTAATCACAGAAAAAAATTGGATTTTTATTATGGAAAGCTAGGATCCCTGATGGTCAAAGAACTCAACTGTATAGTATGGAGCTACATGGTCCATATTGGGGGTACTGGGAGGATCACACCTGCGGTTACAACCCTTTGTGGGTCCAGCATATTCTCAGCCAACTCCACAAGCCATTGTGAAGAGTGCAGTCCCTGCAATGGTGGCCAGTGCTTGGATAGGATGTACACTTCCCCCAGAACACATGCATGAGGGTCAGCTTCAATCTGTTCCAAAGAATGAAAGAAAAAAGCTCTAGTTATGGTCTTGATTCGGCAACCATTACTCACATTGGGTAACACTTACGCACACAAGTTGTTCCAACTGAGTTCAGTGGTACTACATAAGTGAGTAAGTGTTTCTATTAGGGCTGGCAAGCAATTACAAAAATTAATCACATTGTAGAACACCATTGATTTAAATATTTTGGGTTTTTTTCTACATTTTCAAATATATTTATTTCAATTACAACACAGAATACGAAGTGTACAATGCTCATTTTATATTTATTTTTATTACAAGTATTTGCATTGTAAAAAAAAAAAAAACCAAGAAATAGTATTTTCCAATTCACCTAATACAAGTACTCTTGTGCAATCTCTTTATTATGAAAGTTGAATTATGTACAAAAAACTGCATTCAGAAACAAAATAATGTAAAACTTTAGAGCCTGCAAGTCCACTCAGTCCTACTTCTTGTTCAGCCAATCAAGTTTGTTTACAGTTGCAGGAGATAATGCTGCCCGCTTCTTGTTTACAATGTCACCTGAAAGTGAGAACAGGCGTTCTCATGGCACTGTTGTAGCCAGTGTCGCAAGATATTTACATACCATCTGTGTTAAAGATTCATATGTCCCTTCATGCTTCAACCACCATTCCAGAGGACATTGCGTCCATGCTGATGACGGGTTCTGCTTGAAACCATCCAAAGCAGTGCGAACCGAGACATGTTCATTTTCATTATTTGAGTCAGATGCCATCAGGAAAAGGTTGATTTTCTTTTTTGGTGGTTCAGGTTCTGTAGTTTCCTCATCAGAGTGTTACTCTTTTCAGACTTCGGAAAGCATCCACCACACCTCGTCCCTCTCAGATTTTGGAAGGCACTTCAGATTCTGAAACATTGGGTTGAGTGCTGTAGCTATCTTTAGAAATCTCACATTGGTACCTTCTTTGCATTTTGTCAGATCTGCAGTGAAAGTGTTCTTAAAATGAACAACATGTGCTGGGTCATCATCCGAGACTGCTATAACATGAAATATGACAGAATGTGGGTAAAACAGAGCAGGGGACATACAATTCTCCCCCAAGGAGTTCAGGCAAAGTTAATTAACGCATTATTTTTTTAATGAGCACCATCAGCATGTCCTCTGAAATTGTGGCCAAAGCATGAAGGGGCATATGAATGTTTAGCATAGCTGACACATAAATACCTTGTAATGCCAGCTACAACAGTGCCATGCAAATGCCTGTTCTCATTTTCTGGTGACCTTGTAAATAAGAGGGCAGCATTATCTCCTGTAAATGTAAAAACAGCAGTGTAGACATTGCAGTTCGGGCTGGCCTCTAAAACCCACCCTGCTCCCCAGGATTCACAGCCCAACCTTCAACCTGGGCCCCAACATTACACTGCTTTTCTTAGCATGGTAACGAGCCAAGTCAAGACTCAATCTAGTGGCCACATAGTACTCCTGATTCACACATAGGACTCCCACTGAGGTAAGTGGATGTTGTGTGCATGGATGAAGGACAGCATATAGCTCTAAGTACTGATGACAATATGTATCATGTCTTGTCAACTGTAGAAGAAATTGAGCCATTCTAAATCTGAGCCATGGCTGACAGAATGGATGACAATTAGAGACAGATATAAAACTTCTGATTTTTTCTTCAATTTAAAAATTTTCAAACAAAAGATTATGAACAAAATGGAAAGGTGTAGTCTGGGACCCAAAAGATTGCTTCCAGAGAACATTTTCACAAGAGAAGCTAAACAGAAGTGCTTTTAACAGTTGTTTGAGAATTGGGGTGGGGAAAGGTAAAAATTTTAACCCAGAAACAAAAGAATTGAATAGTTACAACTGAGCCTTCCCTGTGGTTTGAGCTGAACAACAAGCCATTGCTGGATTATAGAGTTCCCAGCAACAGGGAAGAGCATGGCTTCAGATGAATTTATGTGAATGTTGTTTGAAAAGGTAGGTACTCTCATATACTTAAAACTCTTCACCAAGTTTTCTATAAACTGATGGGATGGTTGGTCTAGGGTTTAGACAGTCTACTTGAGAGGAATGAGAAACAAAAGGTAGTGCACAATTAAATCACTCTATCACTTACACTGACTGCCTCATGCCTGTGAGAGGAGACAAATTTCACCTGACAATTACTGTAATGGGGTCCCTGCAGGGCCCACCTGGCTCCTGCCCCCACTGGGCTGAGAAAGTCACACAGAGACCTTTTGGTGCAGTGCTCACCTGGTGCTTTTATTTACTAGCTGTGCTCCCACCAACTTTCCACCATACATGTAGTCCCCTTCTTACAGTCCACCAACAGGAGAGAGGCAGCAAGCTATCTCTCTACTCCCCCTAACTGCCTTTCCTCCACTACAGCTTCCCTCTTTCCAGCTCCTCCCCCCGGCTTCCTTCCCCTGGGGCTCTTCTCCAGCTCCAGCCTGATGAGGTAGCAGCTGTTCATGCTTCCCCAATCAGGACCAGGTGGTCTACCCAGCTCCAATTCACCTCCCTTAATTGGAGCTGGAGTGACAGAGGGTTGGCTAAGCAGTTTTCTGTTTAGCGCCCTGTCACCATTACATAAACACCTTCTGCATTAGGAACATGGCCAGTTGCTGACATTGGTTGTCAGTAATGGGTCATCCCTTGTGTTGAATCAACCACATTTTCTGAAAAGGTGCCAAAGACAGTTTTGTCCTTCTGTACTAATAGATAGGCAATTTTCAACATCAGTCAAAGGAGGACCAGGAGACAACCTATTGCTCACAGCCACTGTCAGCAGTGCATCATTTTCCTAGTGTAGATGGACTCTACAAGAGGTATTTAAGTTATCTGTGATCTTTTGCTACAAAAAGATTTTCAAATTCCTGAACAATGCCAGATTTAGTAAGGCAATTGCTATATTATTCTTTTATCTCATGCTTTCTGGACTATGTGTCTTCTGCCTGCTAAATAGCCTTAGTAAATGCTATAATTATAATTCTCTTTGACTGCATCATTTTTTAAGGTTGTATCCACTGAGAACATCTCTCCTAGTAATGGATCCCTAAAGAAAATAGGTGTGTTACAGAGATAGCTGTCTGACCATATTAGCGGAGTAGACAGAAGAGTACTGTAAACAAGACCCTGGTGCATAGTGAAATCCTTGTCTCATTCCAAGACAATCCAGGGAGAGACTGTAGAACCGCAGCTCAAATGTAGGCTCCCACTGGGCTTAAGTCTGCACTATCTGGGCAAGCACTGGCAGAAGCAAATGCTGAGATATCTAGGGAAGATTTTTATGATGCCTTTTTGGGTAACATTTACAAACCCATCCACAAGTAGAATCAGGTGGTCCTTGCTGAACTACTAACAATATTCTGTAAGCTTTCTGGGACTCTAAGCTTGACTGTGGACAAGCCATGATGACAGAAATACTATCCTTTGCAATCCTTTCTGTCCCTGGGATAGTCCATTCTAAGTGAGAAAAGGGCCATCATTCCAATCCATTCCCACAGATAGCCCATACCCTACAAATGTTACTGTCATAATGCATGCAATCACAGTCCATCTTAAATACATATCGTTACAGCTACTCTTCTCCGTGCCTTAAATGTGTATGTGATGTGTACTATTCACTTCTAGCTCCCTCCTTTTCCAGATCATTTGTCAATGAAGACTTTTGACACCCACTATGAGAGGTGATGATTCATCTTGAATTTTTGAGAAGTTTTCTTCAGAACTACTGTCACGGGAGAGACCTGACAGAATGGAATAAGATAAAGGAGGGTGTTACAATATCTACATAACAACAGCCATACTGGGTCAAACCAATGGTCCATCTAGCCCAGTATCCTGTCTTCCAACAGTGGCCAATGCCTGGTGCTTTAGAGGGAATGAACAGAACAGGCAATCATTAAGTGATACATCCCCTGCCATCCACTCCCAGCTTCTGGAAATCAGAGGCTGAGAGACACCCAGAGCAATGGTTCTGGGAAGGGCGGTCAGCACATCCCTCGGCCTGTGCCGCTTCCCGCAGCCCCCATTGGTCTGGAGCGGCGAACCACGGCCAGTGGGAGCCACGATCGGCCGAACCTGCGGACGCGGCAGGTAAACAAACTGGCCCGGCCCACCAGGGGCTTTCCCTGAACAAACAGTGGACCGGCTTTGAGACCCACTGACCTAGAGCATACAGTTGCATCCCTGACTATCCTGGCTAATAGCTATTGATAGACCTATTGTCCATGAACTTATCAAGTTCTTTATTGAATTCTGTTATAGTTTTGGCCTTCACAACTTTCCCTGGCAATGAGTTCCACAGGTTGACTATGTATTGTGTGAAGGAATACTTTCTTTTACTTGTTTTAAGCCTGCTGCCTATTAATTTCATTGGCTGACCCCTGGTTCATGTGTTATGTGAAGGAGTAAATAATACTTCCTTATTTCCAAGCTGAAAAGTCTCAGTCTTCTTAGTCTCTCCTTAGCTTAGTGGTTTGAGCATTGGCCTGCTAAACCCAGGGTTGTGAGTTCAATCCTTGATTGGGCTACTTAGGGATCTAGGGCAAAATCAATACTTGGTCCTGCTAATGAAGGCAGGGGGCTGGACTCGATGACCTTTCAAGATCCCTTCCAGCTCTATGAGATAGGTATCTCTCTCTCTCTCTCTCTCTCTCTATATATATATATGGAAGCCTTTCCAAACCCTTAACCATTTTTGTTGCCCTTCCCTGTACCTTTTCCAATTATAATATTTTTTGAGATGGGCTGACCAGAACTGCACCCAGTATTCAAGGTATGGGCATACCAGGGAATTATATAGTTACTTTATTGTACTTTCTGTCTTATCTCTTCCTTTCCCAACATTCTGTTAGCTTTTTGATTGCCGCTGCACATTGACCAGATATTTTCAGAGAATGATCCACAAATGACTCCAAGATCTCTTCCTTGAATGGTAGCAGCTAATTTAGACCCCATTGTTTTGGATGTCTAATTGGGATTATATTTTCCAATGCGCCTTACTTTGCATTTATCCACATTGAATTTCATCTGCCATTTTATTGCCAGGTCACCCAGTCTTATGAGATCCCTTTGTAACTCTTCACACTCTGCTTTGGACTTAACTATCTTGAGTAATTTTGTATCGTCTGCAAATTTTGCCACCTCATCTGTTTACCCCTTTTCCCAGATCATTTATGGTCCCAGTATAGAACTCTGGGAGACACGGTTTACCTCTCTCTATTCTGAAAACTGACCATTTATTCCTACCCTTTGTTTTCTGTCTTTTAACCAGTTACTGATCTATGAGAGGACCTTCCCTTTTATCCCTGGACTGCTTACTCTTCTTAAAAGCCTTTGGTGAGGGAGTTTTTCAAAGTCTTTCTGAAAGTCCAAGTACACTACAGTCAACTGGATCACCTGTGTCCACATGTTCGTCGACTCCCTCAAAGAATTCTAATACATTGGTGATGCATGAATGCCCTCTACAAAAGCCATGATAACTCTTCCCCAACAAATCATCTTCATCTGTGTGTCTGATAATTCTGTTCTTTACGATAGTTTCAACCAATTTGCCCAGTACTGAAGTTAGGCTTACTGGCCTATAATTGTCAGGATTGCCTCTGGAGCCTTTTTAAAAATTAGTGTGATATCAGCTATCTTCCAGTCATCTGGTACTGAAGCTGATTTAAATGATCGGTTACATACCATAATTAGTAGTTCTGCAATTTGATATTAGAGTTCCTTCAGAACTCTTGGCTGAATACCATCTGGTCCTGGTGAGTTATTACTGTTTAATTTATCAATATGTTTCCAAACCTCTTCTATTGACACCTCAATCTGGGAGTTCCTCAGATTTGTCATGTAAAAAGAATCTGTATTATGTTTTAAGAATATTATTTATTATGAGATTTCCCTGTTCAGTTTTATATTGCTGCATGACTGAATGCATAGAGTTAAGTCAAAGGAGGCTGTAAAGTGGAGGTTTAAGGAACCCAGGAAAGGTAAACCAATGACACAGATAAGGCAGACTGTCAGGTACCTGCTTCAAAGGAGTTAAAATAACAGTGGCAGGGTCATCAACTGGGGGAAGAAGCTACCTAGCTGGCACCAGCCAGGCCAGGAGGTATTCACTCTTCCCAAAGCTAAGCCTGGGATCAAAAGGCGCCCTAACCCCTTGCCCCCAAGCCTCTGGTAGAAAGGGATAGGGGAAGTGGTCAGAGATGCTGATCAGGATGTGGCTGTGGAAAAAGCTAACAGTCTGATGGAAACAAAGAGACAGAGGGTCCAGGCTGCAATCAGCATAGGTGTGTTTTCCCAAATGAGAAATGGGGAATAAACCAGATCCACCTGAGAGGCTAGAGAGCTTAAGTTTAGGGAAGGGAATAAGCATTTAGTTCTCTGTTATTTTAAATCCATTTCTCCAAGTGCTGTCTACCTTTTTGGAAAAGAAGTCAGGCTTTGTTTTGAAGAAGCTGTTTATGTCTCTCTGCATATGTATGTTGTCACATGCTCCTCAAGAGAAACTCTTTCAGGGTCTGATACCAGTTTGACCTGCTGAATTAACCTCAATTGATACTGGGGGCTGTAACCCAGGTCCTAATCTGAGAGTGGGTGAACTGGGGAATTCCACCCCAGCCCAAGTAAAGGCCTGAGGCCTGACACCTGTGAAATGCACTCAGACAGATCCGGAGAAGGGACAGCAGGGGCAGTCTACCCAAAGACCATGACTGATGGCAAAAGGAAGAAAAGGACAACCTGATCATCTTTGCCATGTGCAATGTTTGATACATTTTACACACAACCACATGTGGCATGTCCTAGATACATCTTAATTCTCATAGGAGAAATGCACTGATAATTCCAAATACAGGGCCCGATTCTCCCCCCACCTTCCACTTTATGTAGTTGTTTACACCACTGCCTAGGTGTAAACAGTGTTCTCTAGTCACTTACCAGAGGTAGCATTTTACTTCCTCTTCACACAAGCATAAATGACTGCCATAAGTGCAAAGCAGTGAACAATCAGGCCCACAGAATGCAAAAAGAAAACCTTTAAAAGACCTTGAGGGTGCATATCCTGGAAGGGTAGCTGGATGGAAACTCAACCAATCTGGCAATTTTACTGATGCTGGGTCTCTACCCTTTGAAAGGCAGTAGTCCCAGGAAGTTCTCTGGTGGAATCATCGTTGGCTCATCAACCATTGAAATCATATTGTAAGTTATCTATGAACTCTTTGCTGGCACCAGTAACATTTAGTTGTCCCAAAATATCTGCCTTCATTGAAGCCCCTTTGCAAAAGCTGATCAACTGCTCTTAACTCAGCCCACTACGAATTAATCATTTGCAGTTTGCAACCACATAAACTGGCTGTGCTGAAACAATATGCTCTGAGCCAACCAAAACTAGGCTCCATCTCATTTCAAGAGAATGAAAGGTTAAGTGACCATATTAACCAAAAAATCATTGTTGTAGTGTAGAGGAGTTAGGAATCCCCTCATGACCATTCCCCACAATACACATTCTATCCATATCAGAAACAGAATACTCTAATGTTGTCTGATATTCACATTTCTGTAAGTGGCATACACAGACAACCAATCTTCTATGGTGTGCACGTCACTGGAAATATTAGGTTCCTCCTGCATGACCTTAAAAGCAGTCTGGAAATTCCCCTCAAGAGGGTTGCATTTTCATCACATAGCAACATGTCCATTTTATGCCTACTGTAATGACAGCAACAGATTCTCTTAGGGGCTTACACTGCGACTGATAACTATAATGTCTGAGCACCTTCCTCATAAAAATCAATAGCTTAAAAGATATTACCTCACCCACCTTGCCTCTGCTTCACGTATGCATCTTGGTTTGGGGGTTTGTTTTAAGGTTGATTTGATTCTGGGTAATTTTCTTTTGGTTGAGGATTTTCTGGGCAGAAGAGGGAGTCAAGCAGAAGGATGGCAAATGAAAGTCAGCCATGGTCTATGCTAAAAGTTAGGTTGACGCAAGGCAGCTTACATCAACCTAACTATGTAAGAGTCTATACTAAAATTTCACTCCCACTGATGTAACTTGCCCGCTACACTGACTTAACTCCACCTCCATGAGAGGCGCAGAGTCAATGTTGATGTAGTTAGGTTGATGCAGTGTCAGTGTAAACACTGTGTTGCTTACATCGAGTGTTGCTGGTTTTCAGAAGCTGTCCCACAATGCCCCACATTGACAGTTTAATCGGTGCAAGCACTCCTGGTGAGGATGTGCACTGCCAATACAAGGAGCAAAGTGTAGACTCACACAAGTGATGCAATTACTGCTGCAGCAGTTTGCCAACATCGGTTTGGTGGACTTAATTTTGTGGTGAAGACATGCCCTCTGTGTTGACAAATGCAAAGTAGTGCACATTGGAGGGAGTAATGTAAACTACTCAGACATCTTACAGGATTCTAAATTAACTGTATCTAGTCAGAAAAAAAAGGGAGGTATCACTGCAGACTACTTAGCGAAGACTTCTGCTCAATGTGCAGAATTAGGAAAAATTTTAAAAAATAGCATGCATAAAGATGGAGAATAATACTGAAAGTATAATGCTATTATATGAGTGACCTCATCTGGAAAACATCATTTTTTGTAACTCCTTTTCAAAAGGAAGGAGGAGTATGTGAGATGGTCAATATGAAGGATTAGGGGTTGGGAAAACTTGCATACGACGTGAGATTGAAGAAATTGGGACTGTTTACCTAAGGCCTGGTCTACACTAACCCCCCACTTGGAACTAAGGTACGCAAATTCAGCTATGTTAATAACGTAGCTGAATTCGAAGTACCTTAGTTCGAACTTACCGTGGGTCCAGACGCGGCAGGGAGGCTCCCCCGTCAATGCCACATACTCCTCTTGCTGAGCTGGAGTACCGGCGTCGACAGCGAGCACTTCCGGGATCGATCCCAGAAGATCGATTGCTCACCGCCGGACCCGGAGGTAAGTGTAGACCTACCCTTAGACAGGAGATCAAATAATGAATGGTAGAGAGAAGATGACTGGAAACTTCTATTCACTTTTTTCATAATATAAGAGCAAAGGAGATATTCAGTGTAATTGAATGGACAGAAATTTAACACACACAAAAAGAAACCCTTTTTTCACAAAATACATAATTATCCCATGGTACTCACTGCGACAAGATTTCATGGCAAGTAAAAAAAATTTGCAGTATTCGAAAAGGGATTAGATATTTATGTGAATAACAAGACTATCCAGTTGGAATAAATAATAAAACAAACAAACAAGAGTTTTGGAAAGGACCCTTTACCAGCTCTAATGCTTCAGGGTTTAAGCCAACCTTTAACTATTGGGGACTATGGAAATAAGTTCTCAAAACTGCTTGCTTCAAGGGTTTCTTGTAGCTTCCTCTGTAGCAGCTGGCCCTGGCCACAGTTAGAAATAGGATTCTGGATTAGACGGACCACTGGTCTGAGCCAGTACAACAATTCTTATGTTCAGTATTGGTATCTTGCTGCATGATAGTGGTCTATCTGGATGACATCAAAATGGAAAAGCAATACTAGTATGTGAGCCAATAACCCAGACCTATTCTGTGATGTCATTAATAGATATATGAAAATAACTCCTTATGAAGCCTCAAACAACAAGAGTCTTGCTTCAAAATTGATGGTTCAAATCCAGCTCAGAACAAGACATTACTGTCAAATGGCCCATCAGTGAGCTACATTAAAATGAGCTGTTGATCGTAACTAAATGCCTAGAGAACAGGTCTTCACAATACAATTTCTAACAACGGGTTCTCTTGCCGGTAGTTTTAGCATGAAGGCCAAGTGCTGAATGGATGTGGGAGTTATATTGCCATGCTGCGCAGTACCTGCTCTGAGGTTAACAAAGGACTTCAGTTTCGAATGCCGAGAGTGCAATAACCTCTAACGAGCACAAAAGTATAACTTCCTCAGCCTTTAGATTTGGCTCAGAATGTCAGCTTTAACTTGGAATTTTCTAAATTTTCTAAATCCAGTATTGTTTACTCCTTGTGTCTGTTTATTCCTCACTTTATTTACCCTCTTAAAGAGAGCTTCCACTTGGTTTGGACTTGCACAAGTATCAGCTCAACAGGATGAATTTTCCTTTATACTGTAATAACTCTATATTGTTGCCTAGAGAGTGACAGAAAGTAATGTAAGATTCATAAAAATATAACTGTCTGAACCAAGTAGACAGAATTATGGTACGCATTAACAAAACTGTATTTCCCTATACTATAGGGTGAAATCAGAATATCTTAATGTTTTCTTTCCTGGGTCACATAATTCTGCAAAAGCACACCGAGAGAGAAAAGGGCTGCTCCTATTTGCTAGGTATTTACTGTCTCAAGCTTTGGAGCAGGTTGAATTGTAATTCCTTTATTCCATTCTCTCTCAAGTTTGCATTTTACCCATACATCATCTCCTAAAGACCATTTGGTTTAAGACTTTTTAAAGCCATAAACAAATTGAATATTTATATTCATTTAAGCTGTAATTCAGGGTATTTCTAGTAGTCTCCTTCTAGTTCAGCCATTAAATCAGTACATCCTTAGAAAAACATTCCTTCTTATTGAACAATAATTCCCATTCTTTACCTGAGACGTATTTTTTTCTTTAAAAGCATCTGTGGATACATTTTAGCTTTATTGGAGATGGCATAATGGCTCGTGTACAGTGTTTTAATCTGATTCTGGAATGCTTTTGTTTTTTAAGCCTGGATAGGGGAGAATTTAGAAGAGCTAACTTTGTTTTGGAGAAGTGTGGGAAATAGTTCAGAGTTCTCACTGTCCTAAATAGGAAGCAAAATCATAAATATCTTGATACAGTTCAACAGCAGTGTAGTTGATCATCCTTGCTGTCAACAGTGATTGACTGTCAATACAGGAATACCCATTATGGGAATGAGCCAGGAGGAAGGCTGCAGGGGTAAGAACAAGACGCCTCAACAAACTCTGTAACACTGTGTCCCAAAAATGTAGGGTACCATTCTGAGGTCCAGAAAAGCCATATATTTTTATGTAGCAGCTACATTTAATTGCATTAGCACTGCTTCTGAATTGCATCCTACAGAAGAGCTAGCCACATGCAGCAGTTGTTTCCAGTAAAGAGGAAGCTAAATAATAGCAGTACCAGGGTATCTCATAGGCAAAGTTAGAAGGGTGGTTTTTGTTAACAGTTATCAAAGGAAGAAAACCTTGTACAGGAAAGACTATGGAGGAATAAAGGAAGAGATAATGCATTATAATATTTTGGTTGAACAGCATTTCAATAGTTAGTTTTAACAATCTTTAAATAATATATCTAAAAACAATGGAGACTATGTACACTTATGCTAAACAGGCAGTATGGATTTGAAAACCATACTTTTTTTTGGGGGGGGGGAGGGGTTGGCAACAGACCTGAGAATGGATATTTTCTTATTTCTGGATGTATGGTAATTTAATATTTCTATATTTACTTTAATTCTTAAAAAGCCAAGAGGTGGAGATATGTTGACAGACTGGAAAAGGGAGGTATTATTAATTAAAGCTAATGTAAGTCTAAGATTAAAATAGTGTTCTTGCATATAAATTTGTTTCAATGAGCTGTACCCACTGTAATGTTAAGTGACTGCATAAATTAGGAAATGTAACAGACATACTGGTTGAGGACTAGATGGTCCCATTGTTTTATGCACCTCTGGACAACTCAGATTCAATTTCTCTTATGCTTCCTGTGTAGGGATTTTGGTTTTTCTCATCTTAGGTGATAAGCTGTGGTCATTTTTCCGTGACTGGCATAGACTGGCAAAAGCTGCACTTTCTGCAAAGAGAGCCTGATCCAAAGCCCACTTAAAAAAAAAAAAATCAATGGAGAGATTCCCACCAGTGTAAAATTGTGTATGAGAGATCAGAATCAGGGCCTCATATACTATGGGGATGTTATCTAGATATATGAAATTAAGTAGATCCAGAGAGCAGAAGCAGGAAGTATCCTTGCCATACTTTCTCAATCTTTCCCTTAACCTACCAGCATCACCTCTATCTTCTCTGGATTGCAGCAGCTCACTCTCATCCAAGTCTCTTGTCTCACCAAGGCACAGAGAAAGCAGAGGCAGCAAGCAGTCCAGGCGGTTCTTAAAGTGGTCTGAAAAAGGTGGATGAGTCTATGATAATCTGAAAGCATCAGCTTTGGTAAACCAGTACTTCAAGTACATCCCTCATTGACCTTGCTCCATTCTTTTTTTTTCAGGTGTGCAATTCCCACCTCCACCCAGCTTTAAGAACTAAGTCCAGATCTGATGAGAGAGAAATGCATTATCATTCTATTGAGCATACTGATGACATCAAAGCCTATTTTCTCCAAAAGATTTATGACGCACATTGAAAAGGAGAGATGAAAGAAGAAAACACAGTGAAGTCCTCATGCACGAGTCCCTGGGAAGGTGTCCAAAATGATCCTCTGGAATCTCTTGGAAAGAAAAGGGCAGAACTCCTCAATATACCACTTAGCCAAGCCAAGGTCAACAAAACCTCGTATCAGTCGTGTCAAAGGCTGCTGACATAACTAAAAGAATCAGCAGGCACCCTTGACCTTTATCCACTGCTAAAAGGAGGTAATCAGCCAAATAGTTCTGTACTGTGTCCATGTGGTAGCCTAGTGAAAGCCAAACTGAAAGAGATCAAGGAAATTCATGGTCTGCAGATGACACCCTGATCTTCCCCAAAAGGGAAAATTAGGTTTGGGCCACCTGTTGTTTAGTGGAAGCTCATATATTTCACTACTTGGGGCACTCTGTACGTGCAGAAGAAGAACAGGATTTGCCCTGAATTCGTGTCTGTTTATGCCTTCTCCTAAGTATCTGACTGTTCTTTTCTTATGTGTAATTTAGCATCCTTAGAGGATGCCACCTGTCATGTGCAAATACCTTTTAAATTATTATATTGACAGAGAAATCGCAGATGCCTGATTTACATTGTAACCTACAGCAAGAAGGCTATTTGTATTTGAGAGAGTTTTATGATTTTATTTACTTTGTGAATTTTTTTGGCTTATGATTTTGTCATGTATGGTATGGAAAGAAGGGCTATCCAGGGGTTAATGCATACATTAGAACTGCCCCATAATACGATTCCAAACTCCAGTAGCTTTCTGGAATATTGCAGTCTTATACATTCATCAAGCTGTAGCATAGAGAGTAATACTGTGAAAATCTCTTAAGCAAACAATGACAGAGATGATGATGGAGTAGTAAGAGTAAATTTTCAATTCACTAGGGTTAATAGCGCTGCACTGTATTTTCTAAACAAAGGTTACTGAACATTTTCTAGAGTACACGCACACTTAATAAAGAACCACAATATTAAAGATGAGATAAGGGAGACAGATAAAATTCACAGCAGGAAATTCCATATAATGCAACATTTATAGACGTTTCCACTATGCTATTTTGTTGAATGCCTCAGTACTGTATTTAAAACAAAGTGAGTCAATCCTGCTCTACCATTTAAGATGAGCTCAGCCTACTTAATGCTATGGAAGTCAAACTCTAGTGATGTTCATCTTTTTTGAAACAAACTAAGGTTGTTTCAACAAGGTAAATTTTTTGGCTCTTAAAAACACTTGAGTACTTGTGGTTTTCATTTCACTGTAGTTAGCAGAAGCTAAAATGACAGGTTTCAGAGTAACAGCCGTGTTAGTCTGTATCCGCAAAAAGAAGAATAGGAGTACTTGTGGCACCTTAGAGACTAACAAATTTATTAGAGCATAAGCTTTCGTGGACTACAGCCCACTTCTTCGGATGCATCTGAAGAAGTGGGCTGTAGTCCACGAAAGCTTATGCTCTAATAAATTTGTTAGTCTCTAAGGTGCCACAAGTACTCCTGTTCTTCTTTTTGCAGAAGCTAAAATGTATCTTTCCTTGGAGAGGCTGACAACTGAGAGTTTAGAATTAAAGAGATCATGCACTATGAATCAGATACTCTGCTGGGGTCAATACGTGGAGTAAAGACTGGTTTTTTTACTAAGGCCTTGAAAGTTTTTTTTCATAGATTCATAGATTATAGGACTGGAAGGGACCTCGAGAGGTCATCGAGTCCAGTCCCCTGCCCGCATGGCAGGACCAAATACTGTCTAGACCATCCCTGATAGACATTTATCTAACCTACTCTTAAATATCTCCAGAGACGGAGATTCCACAACCTCCCTAGGCAATTTGTTCCAGTGTTTAACCACCCTGACAGTTAGGAACTTTTTCCTAATGTCCAACCTAGACCTTCCTTGCTGCAGTTTAAACCCATTGTTTCTGGTTCTATCCTTAGAGGCTAAGGTGAACAAGTTCTCTCCCTCCTCCTTATGACACCCTATTAGATACCTGAAAACTGCTATCATGTCCCCTCTCAGTCTTCTCTTTTCCAAACTAAACAAACCCAGTTCTTTCAGCCTTCCTTCATAGGTCATGTTCTCAAGACCTTTAATCATTCTTGTTGCTCTTCTTTGGACCCTTTCCAATTTCTCCACATCTTTTTTAAAATGCGGCGCCCAGAACTGGACACAATACTCCAGCTGAGGCCTAACCAGAGCAGAGTAGAGCGGAAGAAGGACTTCTCGTGTCTTGCTCACAACACACCTGTTAATGCATCCCAGAATCATGTTTGCTTTTTTTGCAACAGCATCACACTGTTGACTCATATTTAGCTTGTGGTCCACTATAACCCCTAGATCCCTTTCTGCCGTACTCCTTCCTAGACAGTCTTTTCCCATTCTGTATGTGTGAAATTGATTTTTCCTTCCTAAGTGGAGCACTTTGCATTTGTCTTTGTTAAACTTCATCCTGTTTACCTCAGCCCATTTCTCCAATTTGTCCAGATCATTTTGAATTATGACCCTGTCCTCCAAAGTAGTTGCAATCCCTCCCAGTTTGGTATCATCCGCAAACTTAATAAGCGTACTTTCTATGCCAATATCTAAGTCGTTGATGAAGATATTGAACAGAGCCGGTCCCAAAACAGACCCCTGCGGAACCCCACTCGTTACGCCTTTCCAGCAGGATTGGGAACCATTAATAACAACTCTCTGAGTACGGTTATCCAGCCAGTTATGCACCCACCTTATAGTAGCCCCATCTAATTTGTATTTGCCTAGTTTATCGATAAGAATATCATGCGAGACCGTATCAAATGCCTTACTAAAGTCTAGGTATACCACATCCACCGCTTCACCCTTATCCACAAGGCTCGTTATCCTATCAAAGAAAGCTATCAGATTGGTTTGACATGATTTGTTCTTCACAAATCCATGCTGGCTGTTCCCTATCACCTTACCACCTTCCAAGTGTTTGCAGATGATTTCCTTAATTACTTGCTCCATTATCTTCCCTGGCACAGAAGTTAAACTAACTGGTCTGTAGTTACCTGGGTTGTTTTTATTTCCCTTTTTATAGATGGGCACTATATTTGCCCTTTTCCAGTCTTCTGGAATCTCTCCTGTCTCCCATGACTTTCCAAAGATAATAGCTAGAGGCTCAGATACCTCCTCTATTAGCTCCTTGAGTATTCTAGGATGCATTTCATCAGGCCCGGGTGACTTGCAGGCATCTAACTTTTCTAAGTGATTTTTAACTTGTTCTTTTTTTATTTTATCCGCTAAACCTACCCCCTTCCCATTAGCATTCACTATGTTAGGCATTCCTTCAGACTTCTCGGTGAAGACCGAAACAAAGAAGTCATTAAGCATCTCTGCCATTTCCAAGTTTCCTGTTACTGTTTCTCCCTCTTCACTAAGCAGTGGGCCTACCCTGTCTTTGGTCTTCCTCTTGCTTCTAATGTATTGATAAAAAGTCTTCTTGTTTCCTTTTATTCCCGTAGCTAGTTTGAGCTCATTTTGTGCCTTTGCCTTTCTAATCTTGCCCCTGCATTCCTGTGTTGTTTGCCTATATTCATCCTTTGTAATCTGTCCTAGTTTCCATTTTTTATATGACTCCTTTTTATTTTTTAGATCGTGCAAGATCTCGTGGTTAAGCCAAGGTGGTCTTTTGCCACATTTTCTATCTTTCCTAACCAGCGGAATAGCTTGCTTTTGGGCCCTTAATAGCGTCCCTTTGAAAAACTGCCAACTCTCCTCAGTTGTTTTTCCCCTCAGTCTTGATTCCCATGGGACCTTACCCATCAGCTCTCTGAGCTTCCCAAAATCTGCCTTCCTGAAATCCATTGTCTCTATTTTGCTGTTCTCCCTTCTACCCTTCCTTAGAATTGCAAACTCTATGATTTCATGATCACTTTCACCCAGGCTGCCTTCTACTTTCACATTCTCAACGAGTTCCTCCCTATTTGTTAAAATCAAGTCTAGAACAGCTTCCCCCCTAGTAGCTTTTTCAACCTTCTGAAATAAAAAGTTGTCTCCAATGCAGTCCAAGAATTTGTTGGATAGTCTGTGCCCGGTTGTGTTATTTTCCCAACATATATCCGGATAGTTGAAGTCCCCCATCACCACCAAATCTTGGGCTTTGGATGATTTTGTTAGTTGCTTGAAAAAAGCCTCATCCACCTCTTCCACCTGGTTAGGTGGCCTGTAGTAGACTCCTAGCATGACATCTCCCTTGTTTTTTGCCCCTTTAAGCCTAACCCAGAGACTCTCAACACTTTCGTCTCCTATGTCCATCTCTACCTGAGTCCAAGTGTGTACATTTTTAATATATAAGGCAACACCTCCTCCCTTTTTCCCCTGTCTATCCTTCCTGAGCAAGCTGTACCCATCCACACCAACATTCCAATCATGTGTATTATCCCACCAAGTTTCAGTGATGCCAACAATGTCATAGTTGTATTTATTTATTAGCACTTCCAGTTCTTCCTGCTTATTCCCCATACTTCTCGCATTTGTATATAGGCATCTAAGATACTGGTTTGATCTTTCCTCCCAGTTTTGTCCTGACTCTCCTTTCTCTCTGCCAATATAGCCCACACTCCCTCTCGTTTCCGACCCATCTCCCCGGTCTCCATGTTCCCCACTTACCTGTGGGCTTTGCTCACCTGTCCCCGTCAAACCTAGTTTAAAGCCCTCCTCACTAGGTTAGCCAGTCTGTGTCCGAATAGGGTCTTTCCTCTCCTCGAAAGGTGAACGCCATCTCTGCCTAGCAGTCCTTCCTCGAATAGCATCCCGTGGTCTAGGAAGCCAAAGCCCTCCTGGCGACACCATCTTCGCAGCCAGGCATTCACCTCCATGATGCATCTGTCTCTGCCTGGGCCCCTACCTTTGACAGGAAGAATTGAAGAGAATACCACCTGCGCTCCAAACTCCTTCACCCGTACTCCCAGAGCCCTGTAGTCACTCTTGATCCGCTCAATGTCACACCGCGCAGTATCATTTGTGCCCACATGGATGAGTAGCATGGGGTAGTAGTCAGAGGGCTGGATAATCCTCGACAATGCCTCCGTAACGTCTCGGATACGGGCCCCCGGCAGGCAGCATACCTCCCGAGATGAGATGTCAGGGCGACAGATGGGCGCCTCCGTCCCCCTCAGCAGAGAGTCTCCGACCACCACTACCCTACGTTTCCTATTCGCAGTGGTGGCAGCAGACTTTCCAGCCTTAGGGGTACGAGGCTTCTCCTCCTTTACTGTAGGGAGTGATTCCTTCTTTCCTGTGTCAAGAACAGCATAACGGTTACCTATAACCACGGCAGGAGGGTTCGGAGCAAGGGTGGAGCACTGCCTGCTGCCAGAAGTAACCAGCTGCCAGTGTCCACCCTGAGCCATCTCCTCCTCCACCAGTGGTGTATCAGCAGTCCTGCGTACTGGGACAGCTACCTCAGCTGTCTCCACATGGACACTGTCGAGGAATTGCTCATGGATACGGATGCTCCTCAACCTAGCCACCTCCTCCTGTAGCTCTCCCACCTGCTGCCTGAGAGATTCCACCAGCAGGCACCTCTCACATTGGATGGTCCCCCCAGCCTGGATATCAGTAAGTGGAAATTGCAAGTTACAGTCTTTGCAAAACCACACCAGGATCTGGGTAGAGGCATCCATGCTTAGGCACTCTGTCTGGCTACAGGCACAGGTGGAGGAGACAGTAGCAGTGCTGGCACAGGTGTTGCGGGTCTTCCTAACCATCGTAAGGCTCCCTCTGTCAAACTCCCGTCTGCAGCCCCCTGTCAGCTGAAAGGGTTGTTTAAGCGAAAAGTTATGAATGTAGTTGCTTTATAGGTATTAAGGGGAATCAAGGGAAAACAGATGGAACCGGCAAGGGACCCTCGCCCCCTTCCTGCTCCCCTTCCAAACTCCCTTGCGAAACTCCCTGTTAGCAGCCCCTGGTCGCTTGTGCGCTGCTTTATAAAGCCCTGGCCTGTATGAATGCCCCGCCCACTGATAAAGGCTCAGCCACTTACCAGAGACTTCTAGCTTTCAAACCTTCCAACTGCCAGCCACAGCACACGGTCCTTCAAACAACCAAAACAAACAAACAGACTGACAAACACAAGCTCAGCTCACAGCAAGTAACCCTCAAACACAAACAAACACACACTACAGACAGTCACTTACCCCAAAAGGGTGCTGTATTGCTCCTCCTTCACCTGGAGAACTCCCTTGCGAAACTCCCTGTTAGCAGCCCCTGTTCGCAAAGTGCACTATGCTATTTCAGAGCAATCTCCTATATTAGTAAAAAGTGGGCAGGAATTGGAGAAGGGAAACCAAATTAGGAACACATGATTTGCCACACTGGATCAGATCTCTTGTCTAGCAACAAAGGTATCTTGTTTTCACAAGTAATAAAAAATGATCCTTAAGAGAAGAGCCAAAAACACACCCAAAAACTCAACCATGATAAAGTCAAATCATGGTGGCAAAGCTCTTACTGGTTTCTCCAGGATTTCTCTCATAATGCCTTTCTTTAAGTGTGCAGTGCTGTTGCAGAGGTGAGGTAGCAGAAGGGATCGTTGGAAAGGGATTCCTTCCGGACTCCTCCAGCATGAGATAATTAAATGTAGACACAGTAACCGTTTCATTTTTCCACTGTGAAAAAAAGGTTTGTCTTTTTCCTGTAGTTATTCATTGCTCCCTATTTTACTGGCCAGCCCTTAGAATTATGCTGCAAAGTATTTTACTGGTTCTCTAACTGTCATCCCATTTAACACATTCTGTGGTTTGCTAGCTGATGATAGCTTAATCAGAATTTAATTGCTAACATATTGACAGTTGAATTAAGGGCCATATGATACCAATTTAAACTTTGCTAATTTTTGCATAAAGATCAATCTGTCATCAGATTGCAGCAGAAAAATAGTCATAAATCAAATTGTCAGGTTTATTAGTAATTGCAGAAGTTTTGTTGTCTTGAATTCACTATATTCTCTCTTTTAATACCCATTGAAAGGTATTTTTTGCTAGATGTTAGTTTTGTGTGTGTGTGATTTTCTCTCATACATGTACAATGACATACATCACTCCCCCAATATTTTTATATATATATATATACACACACACACACACACACACACACACACGTTATAGGAATGCAGTGCCATTACACATTCTAAAATGACTTGTGCAATTCCAATGACTAGCCTATTGTATTTGTCATTACACTTTTCCTGAGATAGCAAAACTATTTTTTTCCACTTAAAATGCCACCAGGGAGAAACTGCAACATTTATACACCTTTCTCTTTAAATTTTTTGAAATTCTGTAGTTGAACATTTTCTGAACTAGTGACTAGGGTGCTTCTATTTTTACATATTGCTTTGCAAAAAAAGTCAACCTGTTTTTATGCACTAAAACATGCAACATTAGCCTTATACAGATGACCAGGGGCCATACAGCACAGACTGCCAAAAACCCATGCCCATCTCAGGAGTACGGGGAAGGTACTCTTTCCCCATCTTGGAGCTTTCTAAAACCTGCGGAGAGGCCACTCCATGGAAGAGGTGCTGCAGATGAGTGTTAGGAACAGGGCCTATCAATCATCTGGCATGATCTGTATATTTGTTTGTGTACACACCCTAACCCAGCAATGAACCTTACAAAACACATACACAGATTATTTATGCTCCTGGCAGGAATAATCTGCACTAGAAGGCTGTGCCTGGGTTGCTTATGGCCAGACTACAGGCACACATTAATGCTGCTTTTGTAGCACATATATGTGCTGTTTTGAGGACAATTGCACATTAAGACAGAATTGCCCCCACCTTTAATGACATGGGCTTTTATTTGCAGTTTGCCTATGACTACTAAATGAAAGCGGTAATCTAAGGAAGATTTTCAGCAGATTCTCATTTTCTGTTTGTGTATAATGGAATTCATTTTTGGCAATGGTCAAGGATATACAAACTGAAAAATGAGAAGGAGGCTGAAGAAATGGCTATGCAGTGGACATTATTATGGAAGAGATGAGCAATCAAAAAGAAAGAACCCCATGAATATTGTATATAAAATGATGCCTTATAAATTGCTGTTACCCTTAGTGACAGTAACTAATAGAGCATTCATGATAAAAATTGCAGGATGATTTGCACCACTATTCATGAACATGATATAAGATACTGTGTTTGTTAATGTTCATATACAGTAACAAATATAGTACACACAGACATGCACATAATTAAAGCCAGGCTTTCTGGTATGCTAGTACCATTTGCCAAAGAATAAGTTGCATACAAGTGGATTTGCATACAAATGAGAAACTGACAGAATAATAATGGGACTTTGATAAGACCACATACCCATGTGGTTAAGTCACTTCAATAGCAAAGAAACATTAGCATTAAATGAGTTTAAAAGGTGATCACTACCAAAAAAAAAAAAAAAAAACACAAAAAAACTTAAGTAAGAGGTAGCAACATACATACAGAAATTCAAAAATATTAAGCATTTCAAAATAAAAAAGACACCACTGTTAAGTCCATCTTTTAAAGATGAGTACACTTTTTAAATTGAAATAGAAATTGATTTATTGTTGTATACTGTCATCAAGCCACACCTGAGCACATGCTTTAATCATTGTGGCATTACGTATGGCCTTAAAGAATTAGGCTCTAGAGAACAAAGCATTTAAGCTTGTGCTTAACTTGAAGTTCATACTTAAGTCCCATCAGGGCCGGCGCTTCCACTAGGTGACCCTAGGTGGTCGCCTAGGGCAGTAGGATTTGGGGGGCGGCATTTTGCTGTCCTCGGCAGCAATTCGATGGTGGGAGGGTCCTTCCGCTCCGCGTCTTCTGTGCGCTTTGGCAGTAGGTCCTTCACTCGCTCCGGGACCCGCCGCTGAAGCGCCCCAAAGATGCGGAACGGAAGGACCCCCGCCGCTGAATGCTTAGAGGAGGAGCGCTGCCGCCTAGGGCTGCAAAAACCCTGGCACCGCTCCTGAGTCCCATTGAAGTCAATGGAAGTTAAATTGACTGCCAGTGTCACAGTATCATCATTTTAAAACCTGGAAAGCCATCCAGTTAAGTGCTTTGAAGAAACGTGGCCTTAGAACTTTTAGTTCATACATTAGTTGAGAGACCTCTGAATTTAAGGCTTAAATCAAGCTCCTATTGAAATTCAATGAGAGAGTTTCCCCCCCACTAACTTAAATAAAAGCTGGATCAGGTCCTTTGTGAACAATCTAAACCCAGATGTACTGATCTCCTTTGCTGATAGGAAAGCTTCCTGAAGACCATCTTATCACAACCTCAAGGTTTGTACATCATGTATATATTAGAAGTAAGCAGATTCAAGGTCAATGTGAAATATTATGGTTGCAAATCACTGAAGTGGAAATTCACTGAAGTGAAAATGAACAGGTTTGAAAGTACATCAGTTTTTTAAAAAGTGACTCAAAAATTAAAGTTAAAAAAAAAAATCACACAGTGGCAGTACAGCTGTTAACTCTATTATAGAAAAAATTCCCTAAAATATATTGACCTTTATCACTTTTTCTTTTTTATGGATACAACATTTACTAGTTAATAGAACAATTTGAAATCCATTTGAGGACTTTAGGAGATGCAGAGTGCTTTGCTATACTTCCTGGAAATAAAGATGAGGCACCTTTTCCACAATGCATTTGATGGCTTGGAGGTCTCCACATTCACACTGTGACAAATCCTTGATTCTCCATTTGTGCATCAAGTGCGTGCATCCTCCATGTAACAGCCTAATACAGTTGATGGCTGTCCACTGTCTTTGGCAGAGCAATAAACCAGGCAGTTTGACAGTGGGATCGTTTATGAGGTGCTTGTTTACAGCAGAGCGCCCATTGCATCGGTCAGGTGTCTTCTGGGTTGAAGTTGGATTATAGAAGAGCTTTTCCAGCCACCCAGAAAGCTTGGCAGGACTACAGGTAAGTGTGAGAACAAGGTGGTCATGGAGTGGGAGCTTTCGGTTAGTGGGAGCTTTCTTCTACTCACGCAACATAGCCCTCTCTCACCAGGAGGCTGGAGGAAGGATGTCTGTGAGGACTGGAAGTCAAGGCAGCGGAGTGGACTTCAGGGTGTCAGTTCCAATTCTCACAGCAGCATTTAGTTGGATATCAACTAGGTTCATGTGCAAGTTACTTCCCCAAACAGGGGTACAGTACTTGGCCGTGAAATAAACTAAAGTCAGTGTTGCCATTCGTAGCATTTGAACATTACAACCCTTGCTAGAACGTGCTAGCTTTTGGAGGATATTGATGCAATGCTTCATTTTATGGCTCACCTGCTTCAGATGTTGATAGGTAAGGCTTCAATCAAGAGTGACTCTAGGTAGCAGGGGTTAGGATCATGGACAATTGCCTTGCCACACAATTTTACAGTCAACATCATCTTAGTTTCAGAATTGCAGAGATGGCAGCTGACTACAGCATTTTTGATGGATTGGTTTGAGCTGCACATATCTAAAGTAGTTTTCAATCCTCTTCAGATCAGCGTTAAGGGGGGTCTTCTGCTTCCTTGAGTGTTGTGGACTGCGTTGTTAGTGTCAGGACATGCCACAAGTTCATTTATACTAATGACATTTCAGGCACAAATAGGGATGGTGCCAGTATTGATCCCTGTGGGATTCCAACGTGCAGAGCCCGTTTTTTGCTAACCCAACTTCCAAGATAGACACACAATGTTCTGTCTGAAAGCACTGATCTAATGACAGTCTTACCACAGAGTCAGAGTAACAGTGACCCAGTAGTTCACATCTGTTACCAACTCGGTGTAGTCTAATTATATGTAAGCAGAGTCAGGATGAGCTCTACCCTGATATCTGGTGGTGAATTATGGCGAGTGTGGAAAAGAACTCCAGGGGCTGATCTGGTTTGCATAGGCACACCCACCCGCGTGGCATGAAACAACAGCAACTGAAAGTGGTTACTTTGGCTGGTGTGAGATCCCCAGTTTCTCTGTTATTGGGGCAGGAAGAATAAAGTTTTGTTACCCTGATTCTGTGAATCAAGGCCAGTGGAACTATTGTATGCCAGAAGGACGGAGTGAGTCCTTCACCATTACCTAAGTAGCACTTGCTTGACAAGGGGCATGGGTTACAAAACCTAGTGAATTGAGAGAGGATGGGGCAGGTGTTTGTACCTGTTGGCATGGGCCCCTGCTGAGGGCTTGAAACGCCAATTGCACCACCTCCTCTCTCCACTGTTGAATGTCAGAGCTAACTTTGATTCCATTAGGAGTCTAGTTACAAGCTGCTGATCTCAATTCACTGTGGGCCAATGGTGGACTAGCACTGGGGCTCCCCTACTCTGAGCTGAAATCACTAAGAGCTGAAATCACAAAAGAGTTAAAGTTATTAAGTGCTGTGTTAACTAGTGGGGGAGCCTGAAGCTATATTGCTAAGCAGCTGGCGGAGCAATTTGTGGGGATGACTGGAGGAGCAGCCAGTGGTGCGGAGCCTTGCGGGGATGGTTGGAGCGGCCCAAGGAACGGCGAGCGGAGCTGTTTGCGGGGACGGCTGGAGCAGCTCACAGGTCGTAGAGTGGAGCAGCTTGTAGAGCGGAGCGGTTCGTGGGACAGCAGGAAGTGGACTGGCTCATGGTGAAGGCTGCGGTGGAACCCCACGGAGAGATGACCGGCCTCAGATCACGTAAGGTTCCCCTTGACACCCTGTGTGCCCCCCTTTTACTCTGGGGCTGCACTGACCAGGGACAGAGACTTTGGGGGTTGTTGGACTTTTGGGGCTTTGGGTGGTTGCTGGTCCCAAGAGACTTTGGGGGTGTTGGACTTTGGGGACTCTGGGTGATTTTTGGGTTGTTGGATTCAAGAACCAAAGGGAAAGGACACAGCCCAATTTGCTCATGGTTTGTGTTATGAATCCTGTTTGTGGTGTTTTTCCAATTTAATGCTGATGTCGTTTACCTCATGTTATTCAACATTTTCTGCTAAACTCAGACTCCGTGCTTGCGAGAGGGGAAGTATTGCCTCTTAGAGGCACCCAGGGGGTGGTATGTAATTGGCCCAGGTCACTGGGTGGGGGTTCGAGCCGGTTTTGCATTGCATTATTGACCTCTAGATACAGAACCCAGCCCTTGTTGCTGCCAACTTAGATGGGCAGAAGGGTTACATATAGACCATACCACCAGTTTGGTGTGTCAGCCCTGTTTTTGACAGTCTGCCCTGAGGTAGGCACTCATGATTGTCAGCCACTCCAGCCAGCGTGACAGATACCTTTGATTATTTCCAAGCTGTTGGGAGTTTGCTGGTGGCAATGACTTCTGTGAATAGTACTGCCATCCAATCACATCCTCTCAGCTGAGATATTTATGGAAGTCCAGAAGAAGGCTGTCAATGCCAGATGCTTTTCCTGCTTTGGTAGCAGAAAGGACAGTATCAATCACAGCTTTTGTGAAGGACTGACAGACTTGAGGGAGGAGCATACGATGTGCAGGATTCCTTGAAAGCTGTTTTCACCTCTTTTTGTCTGAACGTCGGCTTACTATTATCTTTGAATTTCTTAGTAGGAGGCTGGCAATGTTGTTAGCAGTGACTTGGAGTGTGTGTGTGTGTGTGTGCACGCACATACACACACATGCACAGCGATGCAACTGCTCCACTTAGGTGCTGCAGAAGGCTCCATACTTTAGGGTTTGAGTGTGTGAAGTCTGTGGCCTCCACTGACTCTATCCATCATTGTCACCTTGTAGAGTCCAATGAGTCTAGATGTGCAGTAGCTAAGTCTGGTCACCAGCAACTTCATATTCCCTTAGGAGCATTTCATTCTCTGGGCTTCAGCAGGGCATAAAGCAGCTCCTCTAAATATAGGGGATATTCTTCTTTTCAGCTTTAATACTAAGCTTTGTGAAGCAGTCAAAGTTTTCAGGCTTTGGTGATATGCTACTGATGGGTTTCTTTGCTAGTGGTAGACAAACCCAGCCAGTCCTCCTATCTCAGGCTCCAGTGTGAAGTTGGTAATGATGGGGAGTTTGAGGCTGATGCATACTACTGCCATCCTGGGCAGGAAGAGGTCCAGGACAATTCAAGATGCAATGAGTGGTGATCTGCTGGAGTCTGTGGACAAAAACCATATGCCAGGTGTGTATTCTTTTTTCCAGTCAGGCTGAGCAGAAGGTACCCTTTTGTTTTGAATCGAACAGGTACTGATCCTGTGCTGGTGCCCAATCAGCAAGCTGTTTGCTCGGAATGTCATTCGTTAAATAACCCCATGCTGTATGGTGGCTGCCAAAATCACCAAGGTACTCAGACGGCTGTTGTGATTTGTGTAGGGCTGGTAAAGGCTACTTCCAGTTGGGTGGCTTACACGGGTTATATATTGTCATTTCACTGAATTGGGTACCGATTGCGAAACCATTATCCATTGCAGGCAATGCTTGGACTATTGTCTTAGTTTAGTAGATGGCCATTCCATGTTTTGGACGTATTGGTTCTTGGATCATTTTGGTTGGAGAGAATGATGTATCCTGGTATCTTAAGGTGCTCTGAGTCTTCCTCTGCAATGTGTGTGTCTTACAGTGCAAGGATGTCAGTGTTATTGTCCATCAGCAGCCTTGCAATGACATCAGCCTTCAAACAAGAGAGGCCTTCCACATTAAGTTAGCATAGACAAAATCGACAGGCCTATTAAAGGAACTTTTTTGTAACTTAAAAAAAAGGATTCAGGAGTTGCTTAGGAGAGGGTTAAAAATTAATATTGTTATCTCATTTTTATAGAAACAACTTAATATCATGTCAATTTCCAATATTTTCCAGCACTGAATTTTAACTGTGGAAAAATCCCTTTCCTACTGGCTGAAAATATGGTAATTCCATTGTGATGTTCCCTTCTGGTATTATCCGGACTGGTGATCTGCTAGGTCACTCCAATCCTTGACTCTGGGAGCCAGCCTTACCCTGCTCTGCTGTGAGAACCCACACTCTTGGGCTGTTCACATTCAGCCTCTAGCATGCAAACTGCTCTTTGGATTGTGCAATTGAATGACACTAGCCGATATCTCCAGTCCCAGGCACAACCCTAGGAACTTCCGTCTTGCAGTATCCAGTTATGCCTGCTGAACACTGCAAGCTTATATGAGTTCGTCAATTTAACAAAGAAACTGATATGTACTAGGCTTGTTATCCCAAGGAGAGTCTCTGACATGCTTTAAACCAAACGCACTGCTTCAGGTAGAACAAACAGATTTATTAACTACAAAGATAAATTTTAAGTGATTATAAATCAAAGCATAACAAGTCAAATTTGGGCAAATGAAATAAAAGCCAAATGCATTCTAAGCTGATCTTAACACTTTCAGTGCCCTTACAAACTTAGATGCTTCTCACCATAGGCTGGCTGGTTGCTCTTCAGCCAGGCTGTCCCCTTTGATCAGCGCTTCAGTCGCTTGGTGGTGATGTCTGTAGATGGAGGTAGAAGAGAGAGGAAGAGCACGGCAAACGCCTGTCCCTTTTATCATGTTCTTTCTTTCCTCTTTGCTTTGCCCCCCACACACACTTCAGAGTCAGGTGAGCATTACCTCATTGCAGTCCCAAACTGACCAAAGGGAGGGGGGTGACTCACTGGAGAGTCCAACAGATCCTTTTGTTGCTGCCTAGGCCAGCATCCTTTATTCCTGTGAGGCTGGGCTGGGTTTGTCCCATACATGCCCTGATGAGATGTGAACTGCCTCTCTGCTCTTGAAGAATTTTGCCTGGGCTTAGATTAAGCCATGAGGATACATTTTCAGCCTCATAACTATATACATGAAATTATAACCTAACATTACTGTAACAACAATTACTATAACACCACTGTAACAACAATGATCAGTGCATCATGAGCCTTCCGAAGACACCCGACATGACAAACTTTGCATTGGATACCACATAATCATATTATAAGGATGAAGATGGGGGTGTAGGGTACTCCCACGAGGCACAGAACGTCACATCCATATTTAAAAAACTTTATATTAGAAGATTTTTTTGCCTTACTTACAGATACTAGACAGTTGACAGGGTGCTAAAAATTGCACTAAGCTCCTCATGTTATAAGAGGTCTGAAAAAAAAATCAAATATTGAATCCAGTTGTCTGATTCTTTTATTGTACTGTATTATACATTAATATTTTAATTACAAAACAACTAAAACATATAGGGGCCGGGGATATATTGTTTATATTATTCTGTAGACATTCTTTTAAAGAAAAATATAACTCTTATAATAATCATCATGATTGCTTTGTAATACTTACAGTGATGATCTAGAAAATGTACCTCCAGACATATTTAAGTCTATTAGCCCTTCATCTCGTCATGAAATAGTTATCCCAGTTGCTATTAGGCTCCATGTTATACATTCATGTTGAAGGAGTTTGTTTGTTTAATCTACAACAGGAATGGGAATGCTTGTCCAGTTAGTGGGGATGATATTTTGTATGACCACAACACCTAGGAGCCCTAGTCATGAACCAGGACACCATTGTGCTAGGCACTGTACAAATGTAGAACAGAAGAACCCAGCAATGTGTATGTGTAGTTCAAATTATTCATACCAGAGAACAATATCATTGTTTTGTCGACAGTGAATTTCAGTTGTTTATATTTATCCCGACTGAATGTAGTTTGGTGCTGTATAGTCTATGATTCTACAGACCTAAATGTTGAGTGGGGCTGGCCAGAAAACAATTCCATTTCAAGAAAAAAAATTGCAGTTTCAAAATTTGTTTTCATTCTGCATTGAAACAAAACCAAGACCTTTCTCTCCCGCCCTACCAAACATAAAAAGATACTCAATGGGCCAAAGGGAGATATTGGCTATTCTTGGGTATTTAATTATTTGTACAACAGGAGAGATTGAGAGAGAAACTGACTTTATAGCCTGGTTATGGGAGACCCAGTTTCAAGTCCCTCATCCAAAACAAGGAGAGCAGGGCCTTAAACTTGGATCTTACATATCACAGGTAAAAGCCCTAATCATCAGGCTATTAGCCATTGAGGAGCACACACTCTAATTTGCATCCTGGGCCTGAGAAGTCTTCCCAATCAAGACGGATAGATCTCTGTTAAACATTTCTTTTTTGATGGGAAAAAAGTTGTCAAATTTTCCACCAACTCTATGATCCAGTGTATTCCTCAAGGTGAGACAGTGCAGGAAATTTGTCGTGCTTCTTTATCTTGTTCTGATGGGGCACCCCTTAAACCACATGCCCTTACATTAAAAAGTAAGTATTCTTTAAAAGAAACAATATAAGGGTTCTTCTGCTCCTCCTGCTGCTTTCATAAAGGACTTTTGGAAGCCCACCAGCAACATCAAATATTCTTGGGCTCATTTATTTCGGTACTGACTATTGCCCGTTGCCCCTTTACTTTCAGCTTTGCATCTGCTTTTACTTGTAAATGTCCCCTCACAAAACCTGGGGCAGACAGTGCAAGCAAGCTCCTCCCAGAGCAGTACAGGAGCAACATAACTGACAATCAACAAAACAATGCAATTGACTCCACACCAAGTGCTGTCAAATTCACAAAGTAAACAGATTGGAAAAATAAATAAATGATTGTCTTTATTTTTTTCCACTCTAATAACCTTAGTGGCTATTTGTAACAATAGTAGGTACAACTCTGTCAAATGGAAATGTGATTTCCAAGTTGGTGTTCCTTTGAGGTGATTGATTAGTTCAATTTTCCAGATGTCAGACAGGTGTAGTTAGGTACATGAGGAATTCAATTTCAGTAATTAAACACTCTAATGCTTATTTGGCTATAACAGTCATATCCTTATTTCCAAAGCTAGTATTCATTGTTCTGGTACATTTGCCTCACTTATAACCATCAGCTAGTTTCCAGTTTTAAGGATCAGGCTAGAAGGAAATTAAGTGCTAACAAGAGCCAATCTACTGTGTATGTGTTTATATTGCATTCATCACCCCTGGTAGAAAGGGACTGTAGGAAATGAAGAGGAAATAGTTATTATGCCAACATGGAAAGAAATGAAGACGTGCCAATCAATTCTACACTGTGTTGTGGAAATTGGGAAAGAGCTGATCGAGGATGCTTTCTGGAACACATTTTTCCCACTAGCATATCCTGGCTCTCCACTTTGTAGCTTACTAACCCACAGAAAAAGAGAGTCACTGACTGTTTCAGTGCTGGATAGAATTTGTATAATATCTCTACATAGCTACTCAGTATTTCTCAAATACTGGCTTTTTTGAAATAAAAAGTATTCTGTCTCAGTAAAACAACTGATATAGAAACATCTTTATTGCATTTATCCATATTGGGCCTACCTATGCAATACTTATTCATGCCAAATTGCTTATATTAACATGAATTTGTCCCACTGAGGTCAGTGGAACCAATTGCATGAGTAAGTGCAATTCACCGTGAGGGAATTTTGCAGAATGAGGCACTACTTTTGTAACATGCATTACTATATCTGAATACTATTGGTAATCAACAGGATATTACAGATCAGATGGAAGGCTGCCCAAATCAATTCTTATAACTGAATTCCACTGTATTGTGGTCTTGCACTGGATTGAACATACTTAATTAAAATTTTGAGATGCATTTATGTTTAAACATCCTGGGTAGGTGAGACTCTTATGGCATCTTCATTAAGAAATAGAGAGGTTTCTGTTCTATTAAGTAGTGGTCTTGGCATGCACATTTGTAATGTGTTGAAAATGGGCAGATAAATTATGGATCAGGACCAAACATAAAGGCAACTTGTCATTGTATTAAAATTTATCTTCCAGCTGTGGTTCCCTGTATACCTTTAGACTTGGCATGATATTGGATCAAAGTTACTACAATGCTTGGATGCTTTAAGGCAAAGGCTTCCAAACTTTTTTTTGCTGTGCCGCAACAACACCCCCACTCTCCCCCCCACCCCACCCCCTGGAAGTCACATAACAGCTCCCTCTCCTAGATCCTTCCCAGCTGTGGCAGAAAGTGGCTCATGCAGGGAAGCAGGCAGCTCACACCCATAGCAGCAGCAGAACCCATCTGGCTCCATCCCCAAAGGTGCCTACCACAGCATGGTGCAGAGCGAACCAGGGCTCCTTGCCCTCCATCTCACCTGCCCACAGCCTTTCACGCCTGCAAACTCCAGAAGGTTTAAAAATACATGGGGCTGTGGCTGGCCAGGTCAGGGCAGCAGCAGGGAGAGTGCAGAGGCAGTCCCCAGTGTTTAGCAAATATCTTGGAGAAAAGATGTGCTGTGTACACTATGGCTTTGTTTCAGCAAGATACTTTACTTCAGTGGGACTATTTGCTAAGTTATGCACATGCTGAAGCACTTTTCTGAGTCAGGGCCTTAAAGGGCAGCACAGTTTACTTCATATACTGCTCTACTTGCCAGTCAGAGTCTGCGCCTGCCTTCTCTCCCAGGCAGCTAAATCTCCCACATGCACATCTCAACATGACCCCTCCCTCCCCCCACACTCCCTTACAACATCTCAGGATTCAACAGCCTTGCGCTACGTGCTGCTGTCACAAGTAGCCTCATTTGACCCAATTCTTGGGTAAACTCAGTTAAACTGACTCCACTGATTTGTCACTGGGAGTTTTGCAAAAAGAGTGGGCAAGGATTTCAGGGTGTTTCCCATGTATTAGATTATTCCATCTTTTTTGTTCAAGTTTGGGATCAGAATTAAGATTTAAAACTGGAAAGGGTATCAGTAAGATGACATTTGTTATGAACCGTGGGACCATACATTAGAACTTAGTTCCTCCTGTGGAGCTGACCCATCAGGCAGTCCAGTTCCTCTACCGATTACAGTCACTCACTAGGTGTGATACTTCTTCTGAGGTGATGCCAACACATTCAATATCCTCTGTTACTGTCTTCTGCCAGTTCTTCTTGGCCTCCTTTCCTTTCTGTTTCCTACCTCAGGTACCCAATTCAGTACTTGTTTAGCATGGCTCCCATCTTCTGTACAATGTACATGTCCCAGCCACCTGAAAGGTCTTTCTTTGATATTAGAAAATATCATGTCCTGCTCAGTCAACTCCCTTATGCTCACATTTGTTATTTTGTCTTTCCATTAAATATCTAACTTCTTCCTCAGTCATCTGTGGTGGGCAGCCTCCAATCCTATTTGTTAGCCTCCGTCATCGACCAAGTCTCTGCTCTGCACAGTAGCACACTCAGTACAATCACATGGTATAATCCGAGTTTTACTTTGGTGTGAAGACCTCTGTTTGACCAGATGTTATTCATCCTTCCAAAAATGGTGCTTGCTTGTTCTAATCTCTCATGAATATTTATTGCAGCCACTTTCAAACACCATCCCACTCCCCTGTTCCATTTCTTTTCCATCTGCGTACAGCTTTGCATCTGCTGTCTAGTTTCCTACTGTCATAATATTGGTTTTACCTGCATTTACTTTCAATCCAATTGCAGCTGCTTCCTATTGTACTTCTGATGTATGGGTAATCATTCTATTCTACATAATACCTAGGAAAGCCATACTTAGTAACTCTGCCACTGTTTGCAATAGTGCTGGTCCCAAGCCTGGATAAAAAAAGTAAGATTCTGCAGTTGGGTTTGCAACCCTCAGGTAAAACCTTATTGCAACAGAAACAGTTCAGTTAAACCAAAAATTGAGGATGGTAGGTGCAGATAGAGCTCAACCCAAGCACGACAGATCTCAGCTTCCTTTTGCCTTTCACAGAGCTCTTGAGACACCGAATCCTGAAGATCCAATCTGTAATGAAAGTAGGCACGTGAAATGTACATACTTTGTATAGTACGGGAAAGTTGGCACAGGTTTCATGGGAAACGAAAAACAGATACCAACTTCCTGACAAACGTACTGGCTTTTGTGGATCCAGTTCTTAGGCACCTCTCCCTCTCCTCATTCACTGTATATGGAGTCTCTGCACCTAAGTCAGGGTTTGTGGATTCCACAGGGTGGCTAGGTACGTAAAAGCTCGGCATTGCAACACATAGTTGGCCCCACAAAGTGATAGTACATTATGCAGTAATGCAAAACCACATGCTCAAAAATCAAGAGGTAGGTCCCCCTTCCAAAAAAACTCATGAGATCTTTAAAAAATAATACATTTTAGGCTTTTTATATTTGCCTTCTGGTTTTAGAGCCTTTAGGGTTCACACTTTCAAGTCACAGTTGAGACTCACATAACTCCAGGAGCTGGGATTTTAAGACTAACACCAAATATCAAGAAACTCAGATTGTGAGAATTTATGATACTGGTTAGGAATCTGATCTAGCTCAAATTAAAGTCACTTTGTAGGTAGTCTATTGCTACATTCCCAGGATAATTTAAGACAGCCATCTTAGAATCTCCATGAGTAAAATATAAATCCTCATGAACAAAAAGAAAAGAAGTCTCAGCACTTGCGTTTTATTTCTCTGATCAAATGTTCCAAAAGGCTTTTGAACAAACTTGATCAGCCTTGTCAAATATATTTCCATTATGGAAATAAAATTTATAAGTGACTACCTTTCCTACTTTAACTTTTTTCTGTGCTGATAAATTGGGGACATCAAAGTTTTGTTTTGTAGATCAAAGATTAGTAAATAAGAAACCCAGTGTTAAAGGTAAATCCTGATTCACCTTGAAGTTTTGGGTTGACTTTAAGGGGACCAGGAACTGGCCCTCATTGAAGCAGCAAATGTACAGTATTGTGTAGTATAACATAGTACCAGAATAAATATGATTTAACTAGTTTCAGTGAATATAATCAATTATAAAGAGAAATTGCAACAATGTGTTCTAGAAACAATACAAATGTCCTATTTTATGGGAACTCAAAAACAAGAGTACACACTCAGACAGCATCATGGCTTTTGAAAGTGGAGAAGTTGGAAGTTTCATTTTTAAGGTTTAATGGAAGTGACTTCAACAACGCATAATGGGGATAGATGCTGTTCACGTTTTTCCTATGCTGCAGTGTGTTCCAAAAAGTCCTAAAGGTACAACTTCTGTTCAACAGTGCCTTGGACTAGTCAGTAGTTTGCCTATCAAATAAACAACGATGAATATTTACCTATCACTCCACCTGCACTCCTACCTCTCAACATTGTGAGCAGACACCTAAATTGCCCAACCCTAACAGCAACCCTTTTGGTAGAACCAAAGGTCAGGCAGAAAGGTTACCCCTTTTTTTTTAATTACACTGTTTTTAAACAAAGCCAACGTAGCCTGCCAGTGGGCCAGATTCTGAGCGCCATAGTCTTTCTCTTGAGCAGTTACTCACACCGTTAATGCCAGTGACTTGATGGACAACCTGAATACAGAATTTTCAGTGTTTGACTTTGCAACCTTAACATTTATTTTTTAAGAGTTAACTTTTTTTTAAACAGGTAGCAAAAATTTTTGTTTCCCCCCTACAGTTGTTCTCATAAATGGCTAACCGTTTCTGCTGGAAAAAAAACCAACCTCCCCCCCTCCCCCCCCCCCCTTCTAAGGCGAGGACAAAAATCCAGCATGGAAAATTTTAGCCTGAATATTTGAAGTTTGGCAAATTTATAAGCAACTGAAAACAGGGGCTTATGATCAATATTGTTAGGCAACTGTTTGTATAAGCACAACCAGCACCGCATATATTTATGAATCAGAGTAATTTGACAGCTTATAAATGGACCAGATTCTCAGCTGCAGCAAATCAACATCGCCACCTTGTCTTGAAGTCAAAGAGCTACACTGATTTACACCAAATGAGGCTTTGACTCAGAGAATTTGAAAGAACAGATGCATAATCAAGTCATCTCATTCCCAGATAGATGAACTCTGCTACCACGTAATAAGCTATTTTGGCACTTTTGTTTTATCTGTCAGTGATTATTTGACCTAATACTTGCAAATGTAATGCATTAAGTCTGACAAGAATTAACTTACATTTTAGCAAATATTAGGAGCTTCTTCATGTTCCCCCCGGTTAAAGGTATTTTTACTTTGATATTGCTTAAAGCAGTCATAGTCTTTGTTCTTTATAGATGATAAAGCATTGGTAATTTTGGGTTTTATAACACCACAATATGGAGAGATTTTATCTTAACATCTCTATTAAGATAAAGATACAGAAACATGACAGGGGAGAGAACAATCCAGTTTTATCTCCAAGTCTCCATCACATTAGGAGGAATCGCATGGGAGAATGATATGCTAAAAACTTCCTCTGCTGCTGTTTGGAAACACATATATTGATACCAAAGCAATCAGTGTTGTTAAGAGCACTTTCTATGGTTATTCTAGATAATATTTCATAGGCAAAATTGATACTTTAATGACAGTGTAATAAGATTCTGATTTTATTCCAGTCTGCCTCATAAGACATTTGTGTAAGCAAGATGCCGCACATTAAGAGTTGTTTCTTGTACAATTTAAATAACTGCACAAACTCTATCCCTCACAGCTATTTCATGACACCTAAACTGTTGTTAGTTCTAAATGCAAGTGGCAGTGAAACAGTAGGAACCAAACAAGAAATCCATTTCCAGAAAAAAGTAATAATTCGGGGGAAGCAACTGTTTCCCTGAGCTCTTATTCTCCCCACAGAGAGAATCTGTCATTTCTTCTAGATAGTGTAAATCGTACGCAAAATCCTCGGTGTCTTTCCAATTGCTAGGCCACAAGAGAGTAGAAAATGAACATGTACCTGTGAGCTATGCTTTTATGCACAGATGTGTACACACACAGGCATACTTCCATTATATAATGTATTCATTATGAGCCTCGTTCTGCTTACCTTACTCAGATTGAGAAGGATCTTACTCTGTAAGTAGTCCCACTGAAGTCAAGCAGAGTAAGGTGCTGTTCAAAACGAGTGAGGATGGCAGAATCAGGCTATATTTACAAATTTACATTTATCTCAGTCTTCAAGTGGTTAATTTAGCTCTGTATCACTGAATTAAATATAAATTATCTGCTAACCATAGAATCATAGACTATTAGCGTTGGAAGAGACCTCAGGAGGTCATCTAGTCCAAACCCCTGCTCAAAGCAGGACCCACACCAACTAAATCATCCCAGCCAGGGCTTTGTCAAGCCGAGCCTTAAAGGATGGAGATTCCACCACCTCCCCCTAGGTAACCCATTCCAGTGCTTCACCACCCTCCTAGTGAAATAGTGTTTCCTAATATCCAACCTAGACCTTCTCCCCCACTTCAACTTGAGACCATTGCTCCTTGTTCTGTCATCTGCCACCACTGAGAACAGCAGAGCTCAATCCTCTTTGGAACCCCCCTTCAGGTAGTTGAAGGCTGCTATCAAATCCCCCCTCACTCTTCTCTTCTGCAGATTAAATAACCCCAGTTCCCTCAGACTCTCCTCGTAAGTTATGTGCCCCAGCCCCCTAATCATTTTCGTTGCCCTCCGCTGGACTCTCTCCAATTTGTCCACATCCCTTCTGTAGTGGGGGGGACCAAAACTGGACGCAATACTCCAGGTGTGGCCTCACCAGTACTGAGTAGAGGGGAATAATCACTTCCCTCGATCTCAAAAGCATCTTGGGAGCAATTCCACCCCCACCCTCCTATGTTAATAAAAGTCTGTCTGACATGCAAATCCTAATTTTTTTATACTAATCCAGTTGAATTCTTAAAGAAAAAAATCATAGCTTAACATAAACCAGTAGATGTAATAAATAATGAACCGCACTAACAGCTTAACATCATAAGGAAACAGATGGAAAACTTCCCTCCAGAGATCATTGCATCTAGTATTAGAGAATGAGTTTCTGGACGTGCACAGGGTGAACAGTTCAAGTCTGAATTACAATGAGGTTTGTAACACTTTTTTATTATAAATATAAGGATTTCATGTCTTCCTTTTGGGACGTACTGCTATTATAGCATTCATCTGTTTCACCAAAGACATGAAAAGCAAATGCAAAACCTCAAGCTGCTAAAGCATGCAGAGATCAAATCAAATAGAGATTTCATTCTGGGAGTACCGCCATTGGTTTTACAGTATATAGTAGTGCTACAATGCCATCATCTGTTCAGGAAAAGAAACAGAATGAAAGTTGTAAGCTCACTCTTTGCTGGTAACATTTCTCTAAAAAAGTAACTGAGACCTCATTAGAACAATGACTATCGTATATTTAGATAATTATAAAGGAGTGTGCCCAATCAGCTTCTCTAATTACATTTCACTTAGCATATTTATCATGTAATCAAAAGTTCCTTACCATTAGAAATAGAAGAAGTTGACAGGTTTCAGAGTAGCAGCCGTGTTAGTCTATATCCGCAAAAAGAACAGGAGTACTTGTGGCACCTTAGAGACTAACAAATTTATTAGAGCATAAGCTTTCATGGACTACAGCCCACTTCTTCGGATGCATATAGAGTGGGATAAATATTGAGGAAATATATATATACACATACAGAGAGCATAAACAGATAGGAGTTGTCTTACCAACTCTGAGAGGCCAATTAAGTAAGAGAAAAAAAACTTTTGAAGTGATAATCAAGATAGCCCAGTACAGACAGTTTGATAAGAAGTGTGAGAATACTTACAAGGGGAGATAGATTCAATGTTTGTAATGGCTCAGCCATTCCCAGTCCTTATTCAATCCTGAGTTGATTGTATCTAGTTTGCATATCAATTCCAGCTCAGCAGTCTCTCGTTGGAGTCTGTTTTTGAAGTTTTTCTGTTGTAATATAGCCACCCGCAGGTCTGTCATTGAATGGCCAGACAGGTTAAAGTGTTCTCCCACTGGTTTTTGAGTATTATGATTCCTGTTGAAGAAGTTGAGGCATCCATAGTATCTGAGCTACATTTATCAATATTCAGTTTGAATAAAACTGTTTTTGGAAAAGTGACCCACATTCACCTTTTACAACCATTTTGTTTGCATTTGTTTTGCCCTGTGTATGCAAAAACACAAACACTCACAGCAGTTCATGGGAAGCAGCCCCTATAGTAACAACATACACCAGGATTCTGTGATCAGACACACATTGATGAACACCTGAACTCCCTCAGAGCTCCATTTTCAATGGGGGAGGGGCGGATGGCTGTGTGGGTGCAAGAGTCCACAGTGCAGATCCAGTTGCAGTATCAGAGCTGTACTCCACACTCCCTCACCCCGTCTCCCAGGGATTTCAAAGCATTTTGCAAATATCAGTCTATAGATAGAATCCTTAAAATGCCCATCATTACAATTACTAGTTGCCATTTAGGTAATCAAGTATTACAAGGAATTTGGTCCAAATATTAGTGAAATTCAGCCTGGGAACCCCTCTATGAAGATAGCTATTGTTTTCCCCATTTTACTGACAAGTACAGAAGTTGTGTGTTTTGCTCCAGGTCTCCCAGCTAAATTTTGGCAGAACACAGCCCAGGCAGGCTGACTTCCAATCCTGTATGCTAACCGTTAGACAATGTTGCCTACACTATAAGGCTAGTGAGGAGACCATAGCTTTCGTTTCTCACTCTCAATGTGCAGACAGACACCATTAGTGATATATTGATATGAGTAAATCTCTGGGGCTACTTTGGGGTCAGCCAGGGCACTTTTGATTAATATGCGTGGAGGGGAATGATTCTTGTGAAAAACTTGTTAGGCTTAGAAACATTTGGCCTCCATTACACTATACACAGCAAGAAATTACTTGCTTCCAAACTCAAGAGTTTATTAAAGTAAACTGAAGATGTCCAGTTTCGGAATGTATGAGGCATTGCAGAGTTATTTCAATAGCTGGAACACTTAATAATTTTACACACTTCAGTTTGACAATGGATCATACAACTCTGCTGTACAGGACTGTGATTTAAACACATTGAACCAATTTAAAGGATTGCTTCCAAATTGTAATTACAGTACATTAAAAACTAAGAGCAAGGAGTGCTGCAGCAAGATATTGACTTCAAAAACTGGAATGAAAAGACAAATTAACCTCCCAAGAGGGAAAAAAAGGCAGTATTGTCTCTCTCTCCCCCTCACACACAATCAAATGTATTCAGAAATGTGAGGTTATGATGTTATGGACAATGACCGATGCTCCTATAGCCAGATAAGTGGCTATACTATTTCTCTTCCTACTTGTCAGGAAGAGCTGCCAGTTGCTCTCCATTGAAGTTCTGAGGCCTGAAGACGATGGATGCTCTGCACCAAAAGCTTAAATTAAAGACTCCCAATGACCCCAATGCATTTTGGATTCACCCCCATGGAGAGTTTCCAGGATCAGGCTCAAGATTCTTGCCTAGTAGGATCATGGATGGGCACATTTGCACCCTCTTGGGGCTCCATCCTGTCGCTGATATGTAGAGAACACACCCTGTAACTAATTTTCCATTGTGTATCATTTTGTGCACAATGTATCAGACAGGGTTAAACTAGAATCTTTTTTTTCCTACTAGCTTCCTTATGCTCATCAGCAAGGTTTTTTACACGTGGTTCTAGTTTATAACCATGACTTATTTAATAATTGATAAGCTAGCTTTGGAACTCACAGATATATATTTGCTACTTTTACTGAGATGATCAATAATGAAATAGAATGAAACAGAATGTATAGACTATGTAACAACCCTTCGACTGCACCCTACAGCCCATCATAAGAATGAAAAAAAAATAGAAACTTACTTTTGGGGAAGATGTTTTTTTTCTTCCCTTTTTTCTGTGTTGGCCAGCAAACTTATCTGTTCATTTTTTCCCTTTCATTTCTACTGAGGACAGTCACCTACTTTAGATACATTTATAATTTTGGATTCCTGGGTTTTCTAGGAGAAGTGGAAGAAGGCAACACTAGGGAATTTTTTCATAAACTCTAGCTGGGGGTTGATATTTTTCTTCCCCAGAAGGTTTGGGGTTTTGTAAGGAACCACAGAACAGAGCTCCACTTTGTTTTGTTCATTTCCTCTTACTCTCTCTTTAAGGATATCGTGCCCCTGAGTTGCTGATCTGTTGTGCATTAGAATTAAATGCCTTTAAAAGTGGAGGGCTTGTGTTTGTAACTTGGTAACACCTTGACGGCTCAGAAAGAGAATACCAGTAAAAGAATTTTGAGAAAGCAAGGAAAACCTTTGAAGGCTGGACCAAACCCTTAGGTCAGAAGAAGGGATATTGGAAAGAACATCTTTAAGCAGATCTTTGTATAATCTTATATATTGATAAAACAGGGCCTAAGTACAGTACCTGTTTATAGGGGGGTATGTGCTGCATATTTTGCAGAAAAATTAAGTGTCGAACTTCATATTAGATATTGGTTAAGTGGAATGGAAGAATGAGAGGGGGAAGGTGAAAGTTGTGGTCAGATGACCAGTTTCTCTCTGGTTTAAAGCACAGGGCCTTATTCTCCATTGTCCTACATAAAGATATCAAGAGGGGTAGAAAATAAAGATCTGCTCCCCTCCCTCTTAGAAGAGGGAAAAGCTGCAAAAAAGTTAGAAGGGGTAACCCATAATGGATGGAGGGTTCACATTTTTCTTTAAAGTAAGGAAAAGCCAAATAAATTAAATGCAACATTGAGATTCTGTATTTTAACACAAAGTCAGGAAATGGAAGAGTTAAGGGTTGTGCAGTATCACTCACTCACTCACATTATTCATCTATAACATTTCTGATCACTACTTTATAATTTCATGTCTACCTTGATATACACTATGGACAATGGGAATTAATATTGCTATGAGAACTTGAACTTTCACACTTCCTGCCTTTTCCCCCCATTTCAATTCATAACCTTCAGGTTGCATTAACATTTTGCATTTCATTTATTTAAAGATTTCCATTGTATTTGATTTGTCAAGCAATTCATTTAATATTGACGATTTCAACTTCAAGCTTAAGCATTTGGGCAAGCACTGACCTACATAGTGCTTAATACACAGTAGCGGATGTTTATCCTAGAAAAATATTCTGACCCACTTTCAGACTGTAATAATACAGATATGATTTGTTGAATATGTGCTTGTGTTGGCTTTGTAGATAAGTTATTAGCCTTTTACTGAGTCCTTTGGACTTGAGTCAATCAAAACTGTTTAGCAACCCTTGAGTCACAAATATTCCATATGTCTATTAATAAAAACACTAATCTTTAGTGCTTATAAAGTTCTCCATTTTGAAAGCTCTTTTATAGGGCTAGCTGCTGTACAAACACACATGCTCAAAACATTAATTAAACCACTCAACGCCCTGTTCTTATTTAGTGAGGCTCACGTTAGGAACAGGACCCCATTTTAAAAATGAAATTCTACAAACATAAAGTGCTTTATTCAGTGTCCAAATCCTGCAATTTTGCACTCCTACAAAAACTGCCATCCCCCTGCTCCTACCACAAACAAAGACAACATTGTTCTGTCTTCTCTGTGTTTCAGAATAAATCCATGATGGAAATCCGTATTGCAAGCAATGACTGGCATTGCAGGATGTTCAATGCTGCTGTATTGGGGTGCATGTGTAACCCATACACCTCCTGGGTGCGGTGTTCCGTCCCATATAGAGGCACCGAGACCACTTAGAGATAAATGAGTCCATTCTACAGCCTTAGTTAATGGCCAATTGGCTTTTAGCTCATGCACTAAGCTCCAGAGGTCCCAGGTTCGATCCCGCCCGCTGACGACCGGGGTCTGTCAGTGTTACACAGGTGCACTATGCACCCCAGTGCTATTTTGCATTGCAAAGACACAGGAGTTGAGATGGGTGGGGAAGAAATAGGGGTGTAGCTGGTGCTCATCTATCTATGCAGATCCAGGTCCTATTGCAGCACATGGGGTGTAGTAACAGCAGCAAAGTGGGTGTCCAGTGTCGCACTGCTACGTGCAATCTGGTATGGGGGTGTGTGCAAGAGGCAGGACAGACAGGCCCTTTGAATTTTCTCACAGGAAGTTGTCAGAGGTAGATGATTGCCCTGTAGGCAGCAGTGTTGATGGACCCCTCCACCAGAAGAGAGTCATCAAACACCACATCAAGGCACACAGCCAGAGAGGTTAGGAATTTTAACCCCCCAATCCACTCAATCAGCAGCTTCAGCCTCACAAACCTCTTTTGGTTCTGTCGCAACCCAAACGCCAACTCTTTTTTTCTTTTTCTCCAAGGCTCTCCGAATGTCACTGCTGTCCAGCCATGCGCCTGCCATGACATTCTGCATTGCTCCACACTCACTGCATTGCTAGTGGCTCTGGAACCAGGTGTCACAAGTGCTTTATTAACTCAGATTTCCCCAGGGATTGTCTCACACCCACATGATGTCCCTACAGGCTACATTTTGCACAGGAATCTGAGTTACAGATAGCTGAGCAGTGTGTATGTGGGGGGAAGGGGAGAGGCACATGTTCTATAAGCAGAGGTCTTCCTATTGAGCACATAGTTTGAATTGCCCGTGTGCACCACTTATCCCACTATTCTTAAAGAATAAGTTATACTCAAGAAATTTGCTATCAATGCCCTCTTTCAGACAGTAGCAACGAGTAGGATAAAACCCCCAATTGTGTGTCAATACACATTCCTTGAGTTACCTATTTAGTAATAGTAATACCTATCTCTTATGGAGCACTTTTCATTTTCCAATTCCTGAATGGAGATCAGGCAGTTAGATGTAAATAAACGAGCCCTAAAAAACTTTCTGAAGGAAGAACTGGCAAATGCCAGCACCTCAACAAAAGCACAAAGGCTACCACCTGACCCTCAGACGCACAGGTGTATTTCTTTGGGTCAAATTCACTCCCATGTAAATGCCAGCACAAGTTCTCTATACCACTGGGGCATAAATGGGTCTTCAGTGGTGCATAAACCTTGTGCTGGTCCTCTGCTCCCCAGCATTTCACCTTTTGTTGCTAAACATGTATAGATCTGAGGACAAACATCAAGCCCTGAGACACTAAGAGTATGTCTACACTGCCGAAAAACACCCACGGCTGCCCTGGGTTAGCTGACTCGGGCTGAGGAGCTATCAAATTGCAGTATAGATGTTCGGGAAATTAAAATACATAAGGTATGTGAATACAATCTTAAAGTTATGAATTTAAATGCTCAAAGGCCAAGCAATGGAATAAAGATAACTGTTGATTGTAATGTTGTCACCCATGTTATACAGGCAGGATATTTTATGCTATATACATAATAACACCAGCACGTCTTAAATTAAATTACACATTTAAAAAGGACTAGACGAGGGGTCGGCAACCTTTCAGAAGTGGTGTGCCAAGTCTTCTTTTATTCACTCTAATTTAAGGTTTCGCGTGCCAGTAATACATTTTAACGTTTTTAGAAGGTCTCTTTCTATAGGTCTATAATATATAACTAAACTATTGTTGTATGTAAAGTAAATAAGGTCTTTAAAATGTTTAAGAAGCTTCATTTAAAATTAAATTAAAATGCAGAGCCCCTGGACCGGTGGCCAGGACCTGGGCAGTGTGAGTGTCACTGAAAATCAGCTCGCGTGCCACCTTCAGCACACGTGCCATAGGTTGCCCACCCCTGGACTAGACAATCCAACGTGTGTCATGTGAATGAGTTAAGTGATCTGCGAGCACCTCAGCATCTTCATGACCTGGCCTTGAGTGTGGAGCTCCACACGGGCTGACTACTGTGCCTGTGAAGTATCAGAGGGGTAGCCGTGTTAGTCTGAATCTGTAAAAAGCAACAGAGGGTCCTGTGGCACCTTTAAGACTAACAGTAAGTCTCTGTTAGTCTTAAAGGTGCCACAGGACCCTCTGTTGCTTTTTACTGTGCCTGTGAGGAGCCTCATTGACTTCAAAGGAAGGCAGTGGTGGAGATTATATCTGACTTCATTTGAAACCCATGCAACCACCAGATCGGTAAAAATATTTAGGTATTTTTACTTTTGTGGATCTGGGCCTAAGAGCTCATTGCTGAAGACTTACGCACTTGCTTAGCTTTACAAACATGAGTAGTTGCCCTGAAGCACCAGAGTTACTCATCCATAAGTTTTTGCAGGATCTGGGCCTAATTGACCTCTATAGACAGTTGCTACGCCCAAAAACCCGGCTCCCAAACTCATGGAAGTCAGTAGGATGTGGCTCAGGTCTATAGTGTTGTCAAATCCGCAAAATAAAATGAGACAATTTTTCCCTAATTTCTTTCATTGATAGTAATCTTAGCTGGTGTTATTTGTAAGTAGCTAAACTAACTTCAGAAAGGTGTGATTTTTTAAAATAAAGTTGAAGGAGTCTTTTTAATGTTACTTTTTGCAGTTTTGCTATATAACCACTTCCTTTAATTAGTTATCAGTGTTTTATAACAGCTGAATTCTCTTTTCTTAATTTAATTTGTGCAGGAGAGGTAATCAATTTTCCTGAGCTGGTTTTTAGCATGAATGGCATTGTGGGCTAACAGTTAAAATGTGGATGTTTGTGACATGGTATTTTCCATGCTCCATAACTATAAATCAAAAACTCTTAGGCCATTTTCAAAGATGACTTTTGTGACTGGACTTTCATATAAAGCAAACTTGGGTTATCTTTTAGAAATATGAATGTCATTAAATCATAACTGGCAGAAACATGTGTTTGTTCCTTTTTTGTAAGAAAAAAAAAAATCCCCACAAGAGTGTCATTTAAATTTTGTAAAGGCCTTATTACCGCACTTCACTACATAGCAGGATGAATGAAGAGAGCTGTGCAAACATTGCAGATCTTTTCTTTATTACAGCTGTAGCCGCTCCCCTGAGACGTTATTAATGTCCATGGTTCTTGTAAAGAGACAGCGTAAACTGGAATCTCATTACTATTCAGATCAGCAGCCTTGCTCAGGCTCTGTGAATCAACACATTAGTAGATACATAAAGGGCTCTTGCTGTGGGCTGAACAAGTTCCTAGGGCCTCAGTCATGAAAAGATAATGGTGGCATCTTTGTCAGAATTTTGTGGAAATTGTGCCAAGTCAAATAAATAAATAAAAGCAGGGGATGTGTTTTTTCTGCGTAATTGATTATTTATCACTATTCAGCAAACCTCTCTGTTCTTGTATATGGTATTTACCCATCATTTATAGCACACTGGACTGTGTAACGTGAAAAGAAAATATAAAATGCTAAAATATATGCCTTTTAAGTAAGCATTTAGGGGTAAATCTTGTTCCCTGTGCCAAGCCCCAGCGTTGATGCTGCGTGGCTTCATTTGAAGTGGGGAGAAAAGGAATTCTGTGCAGAATGTCCCATGGTCCTTAGTTATTTCCTTCTCAGGGGCTGTGGGAGGAGAAACAGGGTGGGAGGAATCAGCCCTTGCAGGTATTTGGAAGTCAAAAAAGGCAGCTGGCCTGCATAAGTGAAAGCAGCCTTTAGGCACCTTTAAATAACACCCAAAGTTCTGCAAGAATGGAGTGACAACATCAAAAATAGGATCAGCGTGAGAATGGAAGTTTTTCATATTTATAAAATCACTTGATTTTCAGCAGAGCCGAGCAACGGCACCTTCACTGAACCAATGGAAGCTGCAGAAGTTCCGCATTTCTGTAAATCAGCCCCCAAATGCTGTTCCAACATCCAACCCATATTTGCTGTGTGTGGGAAACAGCAGCATGTCCATAAAGGGCCCATCTGGCCACACAAACTCGAAGACCAGGAAATATTTGCTGTCTGGTGCATCCACAAACAGATACGTGGCATCATAAGATAAATCAATTAAGTCCCTTGACAGAAAAAGAGGAAAAGGATGGTTAGAGGTGAAGATCTGGACAAAGAAACCCAGGCAAGATAGGAAAATCAGTGCCCACACACGAAGATTAATAGAAGACAGCTATATAGGGAAACACAAGGAGAATGTAAAATACCTCACAGCCACTGCAGACTTAAAGTCCACTCAGCTCCCAAATAGGCAGTAACATCATATCTCATATGTGGCTACTGGCCACATATAAGAACAGTTCTCCAAAAATAAACAGATATGGCAACAAAAAAGTAGCACACAGCTCCATGGAACCAAGCCATAGGCTATCAGGGGCTGTTACTATAGCATGAAGAGTAAACATGTTTTGGGAAATCACATAAACCTCAGAGGGCAACCACAAAAACTGCAGTCACCCACAGTCATCAGAAGTTTATCTGCAGATATGGTGCATGCAACACTGCAACACACATGAGCATAGAGTCACAGTGTCCCCCAACATATCTGGGCGTGCAATTCAAAAATAAAATACCATAAGCTGAAATCAGGGCTGCGTGAGCTTATAGGGGCACATATTGTGTCCCCCAGTATTGGCCATTCTCAGGCTTTCCCCATTCCGTATGCCGTTCTGCCCAGCATTAAATCAATTATCGTGAATATCTATATGATGGCAATGGTGTGCCTTTAATTCCCAGCATTCACATTTGTCAGGAAAAGGCTAGAATGTTTTCTCTATATTGTCAACAGCTGATCAGACACATGGAGCCTGATTTCCAAACAATGTCAGATGTAGGGTCACTGTCAGTCATGTGGCTTCCATAGAGAATGAGATACATAACAGTAGTTCTATTTCTTATGGTTAGCACGGATGGGCTCTGACTATGAATCCCAGCATGGACAGCAAGTCTTGTTTCCCTAATGTCTATGGGAGGAGGGCTAATCTATTGACTTCGAGGGCACCATAGCCAACAATATTTCTACATGGTTTAATATATGGCATTCATGGACCCTTGCACAATCTGAAGCGTAACACAGCTTAACACACACACTTGCCTTATCACAGTTGCCTGGTTCCATAAAACTGAAAACAGTGCTTACTGACCTGCTAATGGAGGTCGCCCAACTTGACTCTGAGGCTCCTCTACCTGTGGCCATCATTTGTTGATGCCCAGGACTTCTGTCCCCTACTCATTCTGGATCAAGAGTTATCAAACCCAGTACCTGCAATTGTTCATTGGGCCTTGGGCTAGGATACACTGCACTCCCCCTTTGCCTTGCACTCTGTCTTCAATAGAACACAGAGGCACATTTCTGCATGGATTCGATGTGTATCTCAGTAATGTACACCTTTTTCTCTACCTAAAATGAAAATTGAAAGTTTAGTGAGTATTTTTAGCTCATGGAATAAGCTCATCAACCAGCTAGGCTTGCTGTCCACAATAGTCTCTCTCACCAAGAGAAGTTGGTCCAAGAAAAGTTATTACCTCACCCACCTTGTCCCACAGTAGCGTGGTCTGTCTGGGAAGGGATTTCTACAATGCTCTTGCAGCTCCAGAGGAGAGACTCTTGACTGATGTAGAAGATTCAAGACATGTATGGAGTTGTCAGTATACAACATTTTAAAACACACATGTTCCACAGTTTTCCATGAAAATGTATACTCCTCCCCCCCACCAGTTAACCTAGCTGTTTTCCTTGATTATTATAGAACAAATTTAGAAAAACCTCTAGGTGAATTCTGGGAGACAGAAATTTGCACAATACCTAAAACAAAATCAATTTTTCATGCCTTGTGGCAAACACACATTCTACAAGAGTTTTGATTGCATCTGGATGTAACTAAAAAGAAACGACAAATATGTGACAGTACATATTTTCATTTATGTATCCTAAGCATGAAATACTATTACAAGTTGGTCTTTTATGTTTTGGGGATCTTATTACCTACCCGCGAGCCACATAGATATCTAGAACAACATTAGATCTGAAGGGAAAAGGACTCTACAGAACTCCTGTTGTTATCTCTCAGGAGTTACCCATATTTCCAAAGAGCAATAAGCAGTAAACAGATTCATGGGCTATATGTCCTTAATATAAATTGCAGAATCACTGAGCCCTCACTCAAAGAGGCTTTGTGCAAACAACGGTGCAATGCCATTGAAAAGTTGTATTTGTTGAGCATTTCGAGATATATTTATTGGACCGCGTGCAGTCTGTCTGAGTTGCACTGAAAACTGATGTTTTTCATAATGGTTTCCTGTTAGCAGGGATTCATTTGAGAGGTACTGCTGCAATAATTAGTATTTTATGGGACCACTGCTCTAACTGTTTAACTGGTCCACTTCTCTACAGGGATTTATTTCAAAGGGTTCTTCTCCTCATCAGTAGTGTAAATAAATAAAAGCTAATGAAACACAGCAACAATGCGTCTCTTGACAAGTTTCTGTTTCTTACCATAAAGCAGCTGACGAACAAAATCTGTGTACACAAATCCATAATGGTTAGGGGCCTGCATGTGTTTTTGCAGAAGTCATTTTGATGGACTACACAAAAAAGATGCAATTTTCTCTTCTCTGACAATTTTTAGCTTCCAGGCATGCTTCAAAACCCAACTTTTTTACATAGCTATTTGGAGAAGAGAAGGCTGGATGGGATAAGGCTTGGGTCAGTCTGTTGATGGCCTGTTGTTATTAAGGCTTTTTCCCCTACTTTACAAGCACTCTATTAAGGGAGGGAGGGATAGCTCAGTGTTTTGAGTGGCCTGCTAAACCCAGGGTTGTGAGTTCAATCCTTGAGGGGGCCACTTAGGCATCTAGGGCAAAATCAGTACTTGGTCCTGCTAGTGAAGGCAGGGGGCTGGACTCAATGACCTTTCGAAGTCCCTTCCAGATCTAGAAGATGGGATATCTCCATTTATAAGTGTGCTATATGCTTTGTACAGTGATCTAAAGGCCTAATACAGTACGTGCAGGTAAGGGTGCTGGAACAGTTTGTATAGTGGGGGAGCTGAGAGCCATTGAACCAAACTGTAAACTCTGTATATGATGGAAACCACTTCAAGCCAGGGGGTGCTGCAGCACCCCTTGTTCCAGCACCTATGAATTCAGGATCAAAGCCTTAGGGAGCACCAGTCTGAGCCTAGCAAGGGTTCTGCAGGAGTCAATGGGAATTCCATACAGAAGGGTTTAAACCAGTGGTCCCCAAACTGGGGCATGGGCACACCAGGCCAGGCCCGGCCCAGCCCTGTGGAGGATGGGGAGAGAGCGTCACCCAGCCTTGCTCTGCCCCCAGTTCTGTTCCAGCCCCAGCCACCTGGACACTTAAAGTCCAGTTACCTGCCAGAACCTGCAGAAGCACTCAGGGAAGGCTCCGGTGAGAGAGGTACTGGCAGCTCCACGCTCTTTCCCCCCAAGTGCGGCTGCTCCTCCTCCACCCTGCTCCACTCACCCCCCCACCTAGAGGCACTGACTTCCCTGGTGGTGCTTGACCCCTGCTCTGACCCAGGTCCCTCTCCCCAGGCCCCACCCTGCCTCTTTTTGCCCCTTCCACCTCCTCTCCCTTCCCCCCAGCACCTCCTGCACACTGCTGAACATCTGATCATAGTGGGCAGAAGGTGCTGGAAGGAGGATGAGGAGCTGATCAGTGGGGCCCACCAGTGGACGGATGGGCTGGGCGGGAGGGGAAGGAGCCCTGGAACACCCATGGAGTTGGTGCCTATGCCCCACCTCCACCCAGGCTCTCGGACCTGGTAAGGGGGGACAATTGAAAACGTTTGGGGACCACTGGCTTAAAGGATTGGGTCTAGTGTGTGAACATGACAGTGCTCTTTAAGTTTGCTGTTATTCAGATCACTGAGTGGAAATAGAAGCAGTAGTTCATCAGTAATCTTTATTCAACAGTGGTGGAGGAGGCATAGATGGGAAGAAATAGAAATCAGAAAAATGGACAGAGAAAGAATGATAAGAAAGTCACAGTTCTCGCAATGGGGAAAATACACTCCAGGTTCAATCTCATAGTTTATATTATTACTAAGGCCTGGTCCCCACTAAGTCCCCAAATCGGACTAAGGTACGCAAATTCAGCTACGTTAATAACGTAGCTGAATTCGAAGTACCTTAGTCCGAACTTACCGCGCTCCAGACGTGGCAGGAAGTCTTCCCCCGTCGATGCCGCGTACTCCTCTCGGCGAGCTGGAGTACCGGCGCCAACTGTGAGCACTTCCGGGATCGATCCGGGATCGATTTATCGCGTCTTAACCAGACGCGATAAATCGATCCCAGAACATCGATGGCGTGCCGCCGGACCAGCCGGTAAGTGAAGACTAGGCCTAAGTATCAAAGGGGTAGCCACGTTAGTCTGTATCCACAAAAAGAATGAGGAGTCTGGTGGCACCTTAAAGACTAACAGATTTATTTGGGCATAAGCTTTCGTGGGTAAAAAACCCCAAAGAAGTGTAGTATTTACCCACGAAAGCTTATGCCCAAATAAATCTGTTAGTCTTTAAGATGCCACCGGACTCCTTGTTGTTTTTATATTATTACTAGAAACTCTGAAGGACTGTACAGACTCACTGGGTGAAATCCTGGCGCTACTGAAGTCAATGGCAAAACTCTCACAGTGAACAGAGCTTTTACATTTAATATTTTGACCATGTATAGATGTATTATGAAATATGTGTATATATTTAGAAAAAAGGAAATCAGGGAAGAAATGATATTTACTAATAGAGTACATAACATAACAGTTTACATCTGCTAGTATAGTTCCAGGGAATTAGACCAGCTGTTGTTGAAATAGTCTGTCATCTTTTATTTTGAAAGATATCCTTTCAGTGGATATAAATCTGGTGTGTCAATTAAAGTATGTTCAAGAGTAAATTTCTTCTTCAGCATTATAAACTTACTGTGACATACAGGCTGAGTCATGCTTGTCTGAATCACTTCATATTTTTACATGACAGTAGTTAAACTTAATTCCCTGCAGGCATAAAGAAGACCAGTTCCTTAGTCATGCCAGTCTGAAGGGCATGAGATGACATTCAAAAGTTGACAGATAGAGTGGGATGTTCTTCCCCTTAGCTTGTCATATTCCTATGTTCTCCCCAGGGATAGAAGACTGTTTCTTCTCTAAGGAAAAATACTAATGGCTTCTTCTCATTTAGTGGTCCAACAGAGAATATTTACATTTATATCCAAGTTAGACATGACATGGCTTCATCTATCCATCAATTAACTTCTCTCCCAGATTAAATTTCCTGACATTAATAAGAATATTAGTGATTATAACACATCTCCTATTATATATGCAGCAACATTACCAAAATATGGTAACAGTACCACATTCACAGTAGTTCTTCACATGCTCATCAAGACTAACTTTTTCATATGTGGGAATTGAAAGATAAAGATAGTTTTATTATCAATTAATTAGGAAATTCCGTGATCAAATCCTTTGGCTATGGTTACTGTGATACACCAGAGGTATCTTCAGGGGTCGCAGTGGTAATCCTTCACATGGGTTGATTCTAGCATATTGTGTAGATTAGGGACAGGATTAACTGCAGAGGTTAGTTGGAGGTGGATTTGAGCTGAGAAAAGTCAAGTTTTGTCTTCAGCTCAAGGGGTGAGCTCTGCAGAAAGGAACTGGGAGGTCTGTTTTTCACACTGTCTTTGGAGCCTGGATTAGGATGAAAGTACTGTTGCCCCTTGACCAAAGCAGTTGGCCAGTATTTGGGGTCTTGCTGAGTTGTTTCTGCTAGTAGAAGAAATTCCTGTGGTGAAATCGTGTTTGTTTACAGAGAATGTACACCAAATCCTGTCTCTCTAAACACAGTTGTAACAATCAATAGGAAGCAGTTTCCCTGCTCACAGTTTTCAAGCCTGCCTTTCCAGCCAGTTCTCTGCCCAAAAAAAACCCCCTCTCTCTTTTGGTTTCTTCCCAGGGCCACACTCACACTGCAACTGTCACTGGCTTCTTGCTTTCTGGTTCCTTTCACACCCACTCACAACACAGCTGCAAACCAATCAATTCTCCAGGCCCTGTGTTTGGCTCAGCCCTCAGGGAAACGCTCAGCCCACATGCCCAGCCTGTGCCCAGGACTTGCACGCAGTCTAGTGGCTTCTATTGTTTCAGCTATCACTAAACAAAGAGGAATTTATTTGCTCCCTCATTTTGTTTTAATGGAAGGTGGCAAGTGTGCTTATCAGCTTCAACAAGGTCTGCGATTGTCCATTTGTAACAGCTCTAGTTGAGCATCCACTCTTCTTGGCTACTCACCAGGCTGCTGTGAGGGAATCCAGCCATTGAATCCCTGGGTGTCTTAAGCCTCCAGTGTCTGAATAGAGCCCAGGCACTGTCCCTGTCTTGGGGTCTCTAAGCACACTTTGGGGGAGCAGATCCTCTACCTGGCACCCACTCTTGAGAGTTGTGACCATGCGGCCCCCACCTGCCCTACAACCAGTGCAGACCCCACAAACGCCTCCCATAGCTTAAACACACCATCTCCAAGACCTTCACCCAAAGATGTAAGCCTGCTGCTTTACCTCTTCATGGGGACACATGGTAGATGTAACTTGTGAAACGCACCATCACTTTGCATGGGATTCTAACACACTATTGTCCTTTTTTTACTAGTGAGAGAAATACACAGACGTACACAAAAATAATAAACCCTACACACATTTCCCTAGCTCAATGGCCTTATCACTGCAGAACATTCTTTGGGCTGGTGTCAGGGTTGCCTAGGGCCATCCAGAGTCCTTCTGATGCAATGTAGGGCCTGGATTCTGAAACTTGGACCCTTCTCCCCACCAGCTCACCTATTCTGGTGTTGGCTCATCCATTCCCTTCCTTCTTCCTGCCCAAAACATCCTCTGTGACTCTCTGAGTCTTTCCTTAGTGAGTCCTTTTATCACCTTCTACTTTGTCTCCCGTGTCTCTTTGTCCAGCTTCTAGCATTTCCACTCTCTTCATATCCCTCTCCCTTCAGACAAAAACAGGGGCATCTTCTCCCAGCTCAAGCAAACCTATTGTCCCAAGATGCTTGTTGAGTCTCTTGTTGAGTACTAAGGTCCCACCATTATCTCAGGTCTGGGAGGTACATGCTTAAAAGCTTATCAGCAAAGGTGCATATACAGAGACAGAGGGACATTCATGATACAGCAATTTTCATAGCAAAAGCTCCAGAATAACTTCATGATACCAGCAAGAATTCATGACATACATAGGTTCCCCAAATCATCACAACATAGATCAAAGACAGGTTAGCTGAGAGTCACCTACATGCTTCACTATAACAGAACCAGGGAGATGATTGGTTTGGCATGTGTTTCTTCATTAAATAAACCTCCTGTTTATGTTACCTCGTGAGAACTTTGCTTTCAAGAAAGTGTATATGAAAGGATCCAGATTTGGTCTGCCTTTGAGACACACTGTGTTAAGAAAGCGCCTTGGGAGGAGTATCTGGGGACTGATAGCCAGCTGTTACAGCAAACATCTATGACCAGTTCCCCGCAACCAACAGAGTAAAGTGGCTTTCTTATACAAGGGAATCAATGAAACTGACTATAAACAACATTCTGTCGGGTACACAACCTAAACATACTGAACAAATCAGAGAAAATATTTTTTCTGCCTCATCTTTTTCATTGATAATAATGGACAATGCTGTAAAAGCTAAATAATATAAAAAAATAAACCAGATAACTCAGTGACACCTACATCCCGCAATCTCATTAATGTTTTATGTGAGAGCTAAACCTTCTTGATATATCAAAAAAACCCTGTAATTACATTGCTTAAGTAGGAAATTAAGTAGCATCATATTAATTACCTACATGGCCCTTGTTTTCTTGTCTGTGTCAGTCCTACCAAGAGATGAGAAGGATAACTGTTTCCTGCTGACTTTCCTATGTATCTGTGCAAAACTATTGTGGTAATTAGAAACACTTGCCTAACATTGCCCAGATTTACAGAGATGAATCAAATAAAGTTTTCTTTCTTGTTGCTACAGTGTCCTTCAATAGCTCTCACTTTTTCATACATGTGGGGGCATGTACTTAGTACTATTCTCTATTTGTGATCAGCTGCAGCTTGAATTTGAACACAGTTCTGTTTAATGTATTCAAAAGCCATGTGGGGAAGCCATGAATGGCAATGATTTTTCCAATAAAATATGTCCCCTCGTCTCATGCAGGTAGCATCTATGTCTCTGTGATGTCCAATAGTCAAACCTGCTAACTCTCATTGCCTTACTCCTCAATACTTTTTTAAAGAAATGCACAAACTGCATGTTTCTGAAGCAAATCTCACACTAGACTTCCTACCTAGTTACTTGAACCATCATCATTAAATGTAACCCAGCCATTGATCAATACTGTATGTGTGCTCTTCCTACTCGGTGATCGTGAATTGAACCGTATAACATGTGCATTGTAATGGAAGATGTATCTGAGTATATCCTACTGACTTAATGTCCTCTCCCAATTTCTTTTTCAATAACTATATTTGAAATAAAAATAATTCACTAAAGTTTCCCTCCACCTTTTAGCTCTATCTAATCTGATCTAAGGTATTTGCAACATGCACAGTATGGGCACATTTAGGCACCTGGGCCCAAATCCTCAAAGATATTTAGGCACCCAAATCAATTATTTCAGTGGGAAGTAGGTACCTAAATACCTTTGAGAATCTGGGCCCTAGTTCTGGGGGAGATTTTCATATCAGATTGGAGGAACCTCTCAAAGTGTGAAAGGTGAACTGTGCAGTTTTTTCAGATTAGTTCACTTCAGCAGTTTAAGGGACTAATGGTCCAGGAAGATCCACTTTTGCTCCATTTACTTTTGTCACAATGCCTCTCCAGTTAAAAAACAAAACAAAACAGTGGCTTTAGATCATCTCCCCCACTTTTCACAGAAAAGTCTGAGTTAGCAGCATTAAGCACCACCCCCATACTGACACTTATGCAAATAGAATTCTCCCGTCTCTTTCACACTCTTTGCTTGTCTGTTCCTACATTGTTCTGGTTAAAGTTATTACATTATTGTCTACCAGTAGCGAGTAGGAAGAGGAAAAAACTCGCAGAGTAACAAAATCTCAGTTTACAGCTCAATAATTAATGTGTCCATGGGGTCTGGGGTATCATTATTTCACAAAACACAAACGGACACAAATTGTTGAGAGAAAAGGGGTGTGTCCAAAAGACAAAGAACAGAAAAAGCTAACATTCAAGTAGTCCCATTGATTTCAACAGGCCTCTTTGTGTGAGTCAGATGAAGAGGATTTGTCCATAACATATTTTGGCCAGATCCTCCCTGCTGGTATAATTCCATTGACTTTAATGCTTGACACCAGTTGAGGATCGGACTCATTGGCTCCCCTCTCTCACACAATTAGAATCACATAGATCCAGAGTGCCAAACTCAATTCATGGCAAAGGCTAAATTACATTTTTAATCAGGGTGTGTGAGCTGAATCTACAAGTTAGGGCCATATTCCACCTTTGATTCATAGTAGATCTTTTGTTGCTAACTATGGGATGTTTGCATTTGCCCTTTCAAACTCCTCCACATGCAACTACTTGATTTGCCCATGCAATTGATGTAACTGAACAAAATAGTTGTATAATTGCACACCTAAATTAAATTGAGATTGTTGTGAATGTTGGATTAACTGGTGATTCCCTGGATTTTTAGAGCTTGTCTACATGGAAAGATTGACTGGAATAGCTGTTACACAATAAGCTATGCTGCAATAGGTATTCCAGAATAGCTCCCTATGTGGACATTCTATTCTGAAATAAAAGTCTCCATTTCAGAATAATTACTGTTTTGTGTGTAAAGTGACTCTTACTGTGGAACAGCATCTACACAGGGAGCTATTCTGGGATACCTAGCATGGTCAATTTGCTTGTGTAGATGAGCCCTATTAGTGACTGTGTTGATTAGCAATACACTTGAACAAACTTACCTCTAAGTAATAGTATTTCTGTGGCGGGATAAAAGACTTCACCTTAAGCACCTTCCATGAACACTAAATTGACTTTAAAGAAAAGCAGGCTCTCTTTATGTCTGTCTTTTAGCTTACAGTATGTATCAAAACTGTGTTGTAGGATTACTTTTGCCCAGCTACAATCCGCCCCTAGAAAGAGGCTATATTCATCCTAACTGCAGGATTTCCATTAACACAGCAGTTACACTGTCATTTGAGCAGAAAGCCAAAGTAAAAACACTGCTTCATTTGCTCTGCCACTGTCCTGAAGTCACATCCCCATCCTTTATAGGTCCCGCACACACTCAGATGAAGCAGCCAGCTGTTGAATGGAGGCAGCCATTCTCCACAAAAACAAGAGATATGAACAATGAATGAAGAAGCAACACGAAAGCTGAGTTTGTGTTAATTTGGGAGTCAAGGGTTGGGATTAACTTCCAGCAGACAGCATCGCTAATATTGACTGCTGTCTGCAAGGCCTTAGAAAAACTGTCCTCCCCTTTTCCACTTGGAATAAATGTTTAAAAGAGGGAAACCTGGGTGAGAAGATGATCTTTTAGATATGAATTTCTTGAGAATTTGTTTAGCGGGTGGAAAGTGAAGAGCCCTCAAACATTAGAGCATGGAGTAGGCCTCAATTTTGGTAATGTAGAGTTTACAGCAGAGTGTCTCTAAGGAGGCAGAGGGTTTGTCATTCTTGGACTCCATTAACCACAGTCTCTCTTTACCCCAGCTTCAACAACCCCCACCTGGGCAGAACTCGCCATGTTTGGGTGTTAGCTGAGATGCATGCTTGCCAAGAGTCAATGAGAAAGTGCTTGGTATGTTACAAAAGGTAATGATTCAATGCTGTGCATGTACTAACAATCACGCTTCTGTGTATTGTATCTTGTGCTTCTGCAGATGTGTCCTTGAGGGGAACCCCCTACACACCAGCAAATTGTCTCCTCCAGATAAGGAAGCGACCAAGGCGGAGCAAGGAGGACATGTTCCAGGAGTGCTGCAATCCTCTGAGGCAGAAAAAAGAGAATGCACAGAGTGGAGAGAAATGGAAAGGCAGGACAGAAAGGAGATTGAGGAGAACATTGAAAAGGCCCATGAGCAGATGATAAAAGTTATGGAGGAGCAAACAGAAGCTGAAGTCCCTAATCACACTTCAGTCAAAACACACACGTTCTTGCCCCCCATTGCAGCTGATACAGAACTGTTTTCCAAGCCCTCCCCAAAATCCTCCCACACATTCCATGCAACTTCTCAGAACATCTTGGTACCCCATTCACTCCACCACTTCGGACAGCTTCCAAAATGATAGCTGGACTTACGCACAGCTATGAGAGCCTCCAATGTCTTGCACCACTACCTCCCTTCCCACCAAGCCTTTTCTGTGTGTTAACTGGTATTTAATAAAAACAAACTCTCTGAAAGAAAACCAATCTTTATTTGTGTCCTACAGATGGTGATTGCAGCTGGTAGTAAAACATGGACATGCAGTTTAATCATTTGCTTACTGCAAATCCCACTCAGGAATCACCACAAGTGTTAAGCAAACAAACAAAACTCAAATTAACGAAGAATGGTAGATTGCTATATAGAAATACACATTACTGGTTCTCATTATCAAAATGTTGCCTCAAAGCCTCTCTGATTCGAATTGCCCCCAGTTTTACCCCTCTAATAATCCTTGTATCAGGCTGCTCAAAATCAGTGGCCAGGTGATCTGCCTCTGCGCTGCACCCATGAGCAAACTTTTCATCCCTAGCCTCACAAAGATTATGGAGCATGCAGCAGGCAGCTATGATCATTGGAATGTTTTCTTCGCTTAGATCTTACCTGCCATAAAGACATCTCCAGCGCCCTTTTAATCTGCCAAATACACATTCCACGGTCATTCTGCACCTACTCAGCCTACTGTTGAAGCACTCCTTTCTGCTATCCAGGTTTCACATGTAAGGCACCATGAACCATGGGAGTAAAGGGTACACTAGGTCTCCCAGGATCACTATGGGCATTTCAACATCCCCCACTGGAATCTTCTGGTCTGGAAAGAAAGTTCCTGTTTACAGCTTTCTGTACAGGCAACAGTGTTCTTGAAGACACATGCATCATGCCTGGACCACCCCCAGTGATCAACAAGCACTTGAAATTTCATGGAGAAGTACCCCTTTCTATTGATGTATTCCGTTGCAAGATGGTCCAAGGCCAAAATTGGAATATGCGTTCCACCTATTGCCCCTCCACAGTCAGAAAATCTGATTTCTGCAAAGCCATCCACTATTTCACGTACATTTCCAAGAATCATGGGCCTTCGTAGCAGGATGCGATTAATGGCCCACACACTTGCATTAACATTGCCCTAATGGTTGGCTTTCCAATTCCAAACTGATTCACAACCAACTGCTCCAGAAAGCAGTCTGGAGTCACCAGCTTCCATACTGGATGGCCATGCACTTGTCCACCAGAGGGCAACTCTCATTTTGGTGTCCTTACACTGCAGAGCTCGGGTGAACTCTGCAAACAGTTCCAGGAAGGAGGCTTTCCGCATCTGAAAATTCTGCAGCCACTGCTCGTCATCCCAGACCTGCATAATGATGTGATCCCACTACTCAGTCCTTGCTTCCCAAGCCCACTGTGTGTAGCTGCTCCATGAATGCCCGAAGTAATCTGGTGTTGTTTCTTTCCGTGGCACAGAGTAGGTCAGGCACTTCCGATTTCTGCGCAGATTGGGAGTTCACGATATACTGCATGGCCATCCATGAAATGTTAATGGCAGTTACCACAACAGAGATGGTGGGCATACAGTAAACAAGGGCCATTGAAAAATGCTGTGAAACGCAGTCAGAAGCCCATAGAATGCTGGGACGGAAAGAACTGACTCATGGGACATTGAGCCAGCACCTATGATGTACTGCAATCCACTCCGCCTTCCCACAAGTCCTAGCGGCAGAAGGTGGCGAGTAGCACAGTGGGATAACTACCCACAGTGTACTGCTCTTACTGTCAATTCTAGAGCATCAAGTGTACAGGTGCTTTGCCGACCGAGGGAGCGTAGTGTGAACATGCAATAGCGATGTTATTATAGCACTTTCTGATCATCGACATAACTTTTTCAACAAAACTCTGTAGTGTAGACAAGGCCTGAGTTTGCAAAGGTCATTCCTTGGGGAGGAAGAGGGGAGATCTACTTCTGTATCTTTTATAGGTAGGATTCTTATGGTGAATTTAGTAATGAAAGAATGTTACATCCATAAGGTCACCTTATAAAGCAGATGGAGCATGTATAACATGTGGGAAGTAAGTGACTGAGTACGGCCTTAGTTTCTACTCTGTCAACATATTGTTAAGGAAGGAAACATCCTTATATATGGGTGTTCGAAACCCTGGTATGAGAGACATTTATCCATTGTTAATGGTTATAGTGACCTCTTGTGGCAGATTCTAAATGTTTTAGAATGATCTGAATTATTTTGTGCCTGTTTGTACCTCTGTATCTTTCTTAAGCATTTCTAAAATGCTCATCACTGTTCATAAGAGAACCAGCAAACACAGAAATTAAGCTGGTCTACTTGCTTGCCACTTAAAGTTTATGTTAGGTCCCTCATTTAGATATTCAGAGACGTTAGAAGCTGAGAATTTTAAAATATAGTTATAATGCAGAGAGGGCAATGCTATAGCGGAAAGAAAGATGTAATAGTGGAAGGCACTTAGGCCTAGATTCACAATGGGGACTTGGGCTTGCAGTGTTTAATATTTTAATGCCTTGCCACCTCATGGAATTTACAACCCCAGGTTAGGTGCCCAGGCTCCTGCTACAATACAGGGGCAGGCACCCAAAAAAATGAGAGCTCTCGCCTAGACTGTGGGACACAAAAAAAGGGTATGTCTACACTACGGGATTAATCCGAATTTACAGAATTCGAATTTTGGAAACAGATTGTATAAAGTCGAATGTATGTGGCCACACACTAAGCACATTAATTCGGCGGTGTGCGTCCATGTACCGGGGCTAGCGTTGATTTCCGGAGCGTTGCACCGTGGGTAGTTATCCCATAGTTCCTGCAGTCGCCCCTGCCCATTGGAATTCTGGGTTGAGATCCCAGTGCCTGATGGGGCAAAAAACATTGTCGCAGGTGGTTCTGGGTACAGCCTCACCCCTCCCTCCATGAAAGCAACGGCAGACAACCATTTCGTGCCTTTTTTCCTGGGTGAACACAGCAGACACCATACCACGGCAAGCATGGAGCCCGCTCAGCTCAAGACAGCAGTCATGAACATTGTAAACACTGTTGTCAGAGGCTACCGGTGTGGTGCTCTGCTTTCTCCTATGTTGATATCACTCGGCTGCGTGCGTGTGTTCCCTCTGTGTGCTGTCCCAGCTCTGCGCAGATAACTGACCCAGCAGACCCGAAGAGAACCCCCCAATAACCAGAGAGTCTAGTAAGATGCAATGTCATGTCGACTAGGTTTATTGTGACCTTGGACACAATTGCAGTTCCCTGTAGGTTTCTTAGCCTAACTCAGGGCATACTACGAGAAAGTGCCTCTTGGCCATGGACCCGGCTCAGTGGCGGGACTTTCCACTGCCCCCTCGGCCGGACAAAGACACCACCCCAGGGATACATTCTTATACACAGGTACAAACAAGTTACACATCACTCCTGACATATTGAGGTGCAACCCCTCTACGCAGCAAGGTACAACCCCTCTACGTAGTAAGGTGCCGCCTCTCACCTTGTACATGTTGGTTCGAACAAAACAACACTATCCATCATTTTCCCCTTTTAGCCCTGTAATTGGGATGGGGCAGCCTGTTCCTTGTTGTGTGTGGAATGTACAAGTATGCAAATGTTCTGATATCTGGTGTCCAGTACCTTTTAGGTATGTCTCTTTTTGCAGCATCAGCCCTTTCCTTGCCAGATTCTGTGAGCAGGGCCTGCCTCTGGCTCACAGCTTAACTTTGCTTTATGTTAGCAAAGTCTTGACCATTACTTTAGTTCAGGCCTTAGGCCTCATACCGGGCCTCTGATACCAAGGTTTATATCTCAGGGCCTCCTCTTACTACAAACACCTCGTGCATTATCGTGCAGTTTATGCTGAACCAGGACCAGAAAAACAAGGCGAGGCGGAGGCGGCGATGGCAGCGCGGCGACAAGAGTGATGAGGACATGGACATGGACACAGACTTCTCTCAAACCACGGGCCCCGGTGCTTTGAAGATCATGTTTTGATGGGGCAGGTTCTATCCATGGAATGCCGATTCTGGGCCCGGGAAACAAGCACAGACTGGTGGGACCGCATAGTGTTGCAGGTGTGGGACGATTCCCAGTGGCTGCAAAACTTTCGCATGTGTAAGGGCACTTTCATGGAACTTTGTGACTTGCTTTCCCCTGCCCTGAAGCGCCAGAATACCAAGATGAGAGCAGCCCTCACAGCTGAGAAGTGAGTGGCGCTAGCCCTGTGGAAGCTTGCAATGCCAGACAGCTACCGGTCAGTCGAGAATCAATTTGGAGTGGGCAAATCTACTGTGAGGGCTGCTGTCATGCAAGTAGCCAAAGCAATCATTGAGCTGCTGCTACGAAAGGTAGTGACTCTGGGAAATGTGCAGGTCATAGTGGATGGCTTTGCTGCAATGGGATTCCCTATCTGTGGTGGGGCGATAGATGGAACCCATATCCTTATCTTGGTACCGGAGCACCAGGGTAGCCAGTACATAAACTGCAAAGGGTACTTTTCAATGGTGCTGCAAGCACTGGTGGATCACAGGGTACGTTTCACCAACATCAGCGTGGGCTGGCCAGGAAGGGTTCATGAAGCTCGAGTCTTCAGGAACACTACTCTGTTTAAACGGCTGCAACAAGGGACTTACTTCCCGGACCAGAAAATAACTGTTGGGGATGTTGAAATGCCAATAGTTATCCTTGGGGACCCAGCCTACCCCTTAATGCCATGGCTCATGAAGCCATACACAGGCAGCCTGGACAGGAGTCAGGAGCTGTTCAGCTATAGGCTGAGCAAGTGCAGAATGGTGGTAGAATGTGCATTTGGCCATTTAAAAGGTCGCTGGCGCTCGTTACTGACTCGGTCAGACCTCAGCCAAACCAAATCCCCATTGTTATTGCTGCTTGCTGTGTGCTCCACAATCTCTGTGAGAGTAAGGGGGAGACCTTTATGGCAGGGCGGGAGTCTGAGGCAAATCGCCTGGCTGCTGATTACATGCAGCCAGACACCAGGGCGATTAGAAGAGCACACCAGGAAGCGTGGCGCATCAGAGAAGCTTTGAAAACCAGTTTCATCATTGGCCAGGCTACCATGTGAAAGTTCTGTTTGTTTCTCCTTGATGAAAACCCGCCCCCTTTATTGACTCATTCTCTGTAGGCAACCCACCCTCCCCCTTCGATCACAGCTTGCTTTCAAAGGAAATAAAGTCACTATCATTTAAAAATCATGTATTCTTTATTAATTGATTATAAAAAGAGGGAGAGAACTGACAAGGTAGCCCGGGTGGGGTTTGGGAGGAGGATCGGAGGGAAGGAAAAGGCCACTAAAAAAAGGTTAAAATGACAGCCTTTTGCTTGGGCTGTACACTGGGGTGGAATGGGAGGGTGCACGGAGCCTCCCCCCCCCCGCGTTCTTACACGTCTGGGTGAGGAGGCTATGGAACATGGTGAGGAGGGAGGGTGGTTATACAGGGGCTGCAGCGGCAGTCTGTGATCCTGCTGCCATTCCTGAAGCTCCACCAGACACTGGAGCATGTCTGTTTGCTCACGCAGCAGCCCCAGCATTGCATCCTGCCTCCTCTGACCTTCCTGCCGCCACCTCTCATCTCGAGCGTCTCTCCTCTCCTCACGTTGGTCCTTTCTGTCCTCACGTTGGTCTCTCATGTCCTCACATTCACTGGCATCTTTCCTATACTTTGAAACCGTGTCCTTCCACTCATTTAGATTCCATGATTTCCACGAACATCTCATCTTGTGTCCTCTTTTTCTGATGCCTTATCTGAGATAGCCTTCGGGACAGAGGAGGGAGGCTTGAAAAATTTGCAGCTGCTGGAGGGAGGGAAAAAAGGAGAGAATTTTTTAAAAAGATACATTTTACAGAACAATGCTTATACTCTTTCACAACAGTGAACAACACTATTCACATTACATAGCACATGTGATTTCTGTGCAAGGTCTCATTTTGCCTCTTAATATTGAGTGCCTGTGGCTTTGCTGCTAGACATCAAAGACGCAGGTCCAGGCAACAGAATTTGGCTTGCATGCAGCCATGGTAAGCCACTGTATTTCCGCTTCTGCGCCCTCCTTTCCCACATACCAAGCAAAGCTCGTTGAGTGCTGCAGTTTTCCTGTTAACCTTCAGCAGCAGAAAACAAACTAACCCCCCCCCTCCAATTCTCTGGGATGATCGCTTTATCCCTCCCCCCCACCGTATGGCTGGTATCAGGGAAGATCCCTGCTAGCCACACGTGAAAAGCTCAGCGCCAATCCCCCCCCTATTGTGGCCTCTCTCCATCATACCCTTGGAGATTTTTTCAAAAGTTTTGGCATTTCGTCTTTTCGAACGAAGTTCTGCTAGCACTGAATCCTCTCCCCATATACCTCCCATACGGTCCATGCTGGTGCTCTTTTTCGATTATCGGCCTGCATGGTTACCTGTGCTGATGAGCTATCTGTGGTCACCTGTGCTCTCCTGTGCTGGGCAAACAGGAAATGAAATTCAAATGTTCGCGGGGCTTTTCCTGTCTACCTGGCCAGTGCATCCGAGTTCAGATTGCTGTCCAGAGCGGTCACAATGGTGCACTGTGGGATAGCTCCCGGAGGCCAATACCATCGAATTGCGGCCACACTAACCCTAATTCGAAATGAAAATATCGATTTCGGCACTACTCCGCTCGTCGGGGAGGAGTACAGAAATAGATTTTAAGAGCCCTTTATTTCGAAATAAATGGCTTTGTTGTGTGGACGGGTGCAGGGTTAATTCAATTTAACGCTGCTAAATTCGAATTAAACTCATAGTGTAGACCAGGCCAAAGGTTCAAAACCCCACACTGCCTGTTTGGAGCAGGGACTTCAGCCCAGCTCTCCTGAATGTCCTAAACACCAGGCTATAGAGTCAGTCCTTTGCATGTACTCTCTGACCTGAGATTTAATTATTTATACAAAGTGGCACAGCTTCCACCGAAGAGAGCCCCCACCCCAGAATACCCCACAGGCCAGTGGCTGGGGTACCCCCCTGGGGGGTGGGAGAGCTGAGTTCAAGTATCTGATCCAAATCAGACCAAGTGGAGATTCGCCCCTGCCTCCCACTTCCCAAGTGAGTGCTGTCACCATGGGGGTGATGGGTTTAAGGTGGAGGCAGCAGCCTGACAATGCGCTCAGAGACCGGCAGGGGAACGCCTAGCTCGTGAATCCCGCCCAGCCTTAGGAGCGAGCTAGGCACCAAGTAGCTCAGCGGTGCCAAGCCTTAGTCAGCTTTGCACAGGTCCTGCAGCAGCTGAGCAGTTTGTTTTGCCTAAATGTTGGATTTAAGCACCTAAAAGGGCAGGTAGGTGCCTACGTCCCCCTTGGGAATCCAGCCCTGAGAGACCCTCATGGCACCCAGAAGTAACGCGGACTCTGCTGCACAGTTATTTCTGTCCAAGAACTTACCTCTGGTGCAAGCACAGGTATAGGTGTGCTCCTTGGTCCTGCCTACAGACACAGCTTGGATGGGTCATTCATTCCAGTGTTCAGCGCTTCAGGTTGTAGAAAAGTTACTCCATTTTGCAGGAATGAAGGCAAAATGGAGAAGAGGCAGCTGCCTTTTTATATCCTTTGCCACGTGGCCTGTACTTCCTCTGTCCCAAACACAAGCTCACAGCACATGGCATGGAAAAGCCTTGAAGTCCCCTATCCATGGGCATGTCCCTACATATCTTGCGGACTCATAAAGTGTAGTCCCTGGCTTTTTCAATGGGTTCATTGGACAGCTGATGACCCTTGATGGGCCATTGAACAGGGCAGGCAGTGCTGATGCACAAACACAGCACAAGTTTGGAAATACATATATACCATACATATTTATAACTCACAAAACAAAGGTGATACACACATATAAACAAGATGATCATCCTTGGCAAATCATAACATTTTCACAGATACTTTACAGGGCATATCTGCTCAGATTTCTTGCAATGTTACAATATTGGTGTTATCAAGATCATAAAGTGTCTCCCATATTCCATACAGCGTCACAGTCAGTAATAAGCATAGCTGGACTAAGAAATTCCTGGGCCTTTGACGTCAGCATTTCTTCAGACCAGGAGGCGCTTATTACTTCAGATAACCTCCAATTATCATCATCGTTAGGCTTGGCAAGATTTGGTTTAAATTGCTAGGCGTGGGTAAACGTCAATTTTGCCTGACACAGAAATCAATGGGAAAAAAGCCATCTATAAGAGTCGGCAAGCGCAGCCTACCTCAAACTTAGTGCCCACAGAGAGCTGGTGCAATGGGGCACATGGCCATGCAGAGAGCCCTCTGCAGCCCCACTGTCATGGCCCCACTCACTCACTCCCAGGTGGGGAGTACAGGAGATGTCCCCAGGCAGGAGCCGCTCAGCAATGGGGTGGACTTCCCTGCAGATGGGGATTTGTCCTCCTCCTCCTCATGGCCCTGGCCAGGAGTCTCTACTCCATCCTGCCAGGTAGAGTGACCAGATGTCCCGATTTTATAGGGACAGTCCCAATTTTGGGGTCTTTTTCTTATATAGGCTCCTATTACCCCCCCCACCCCGTCCCAATTTTTCACACTTGCTGTCTGGTCACCCTACTGCCAGGACTGCAAACTCCTCCACTCCTCATGCCTGCAGGGATCCAGTGGCACTGTCTCCAAAGCCATGAAGAGAGCCTTCACGAGCTCTGTTGCCACAGCCCCACTCAGCGGCTGAAAACATAGGGGCCATCCCCAGGCAGGAGCCATTCAGCAGTAGGAGTGGCCTTCCTCTAGACTGCAGGGTCGTGGGTTTGCTCGTGGCTCTGGCTGGCGTGGTGGGTGTCTGCTCCACTGGGCCAGGATCACAGCCTCCTCCTCACCTTGCACCCAGGTGTCTTGGGCCCCTTGGCTGTGCTGGGCTCTAACCCCAACCCCAATTAATTTCCTGCAACTGTTATAAAGTCAAAAATCAAATAAAATACTTAAAAATAAAAATCTATATGAATCCTCAAACAGACAAAAATGGAATTTTGCAAAGCCTAAATATAATACTATTTTTGACATATCCCTGTTTGTGATGATCATTGTTCCTTTTGACAGCAAAGATGCATATATGAAGGTATATTAGGGTGTAAACTCTAAGCAGAACCATGTGAAAACTGGAAGAAATGGCAACGCTCAGCAGAGTTGTTACAGAAAATAAGCTGTGGTCACTGACTTCTGACATCAATATTTATTTCATGAGTAAATGTCAGAGGGCCAGAATTGTTTGCCAGGATCCTCTCTGACCTGAAGCATAACCACTAATTTTCTCAAATAAAAGAGTGAAAGCCTAGTAATTCGGGCAACAAATTCTCATCTTAAGGCCTCTTTAGGGACCTATTCTCAGTCCAACAGCGCTCTAAAATAAGCATCACCCATGTAATACATGTTAAATTCCTTGTTAGCCCAGGATGGTCTTTCCAAGTGCTTTCTCATGAACAGCTATGAACAGAGCAGTGTGTATTTTGTTTCTTTTGACTAATCCACAATCAAGCTACCACATGTGAACAGGTCATTTCAGAACAAAACTATTGTATATTTTCTTTTACTACTAAGAATTTAAGTTAATTATTTTCTGTATCAGGAGTGGACATATCACAGTCCATGATTGTTCTCCATCTATATCGGCTAAAAAATACCTACCTGTTTCATATTAGTACAGGCAACCAGATTATTAACTTCAAATCAATTTGAGGAAAGCTAGCTTTTTTTCTTTTTGTGACCTGTTCTGATTTCTGCAAATATATTAGTCTTAATTATATTTACTGTATAGTACAGCCAAGTAATTAAACTCTCAGGTTGTTTGCAAACTCTACTTTAAATAGTTGGTGTTTGTGGTATGCAGTTGGTCACCAAAGTCATGGGATAATGTTAGTGGTCTCTGATTTAAAAAAAAAAAAAAAAAACCCAAACCAAAACCAGACTACCACCTAGCACACCCTTTTCATATACAAATATGAGTAGCCATAAGAAAAACAGATAGTTGCGTGAACAGCAACCTGCTTATGACTAAGGCTACGGTTTAGTCATGGTATTTTTAATTAAAGTAATGGACAGGTTACGGGCAATAAACAAAAATAAACAGGCCTGTGACCAGTCCATGACTTACTATAAATACCCCTGACTAAATCTTAGCTGGGGGGCTTCTGCTCTGGGGGAGCCCCGGGGGAAGCCACTGCTCTGGGGAGTGCTGTTGGGGGGCCCACTGCTTTGGGGTGGGGGCAGGGCTAGCGGCACCAGCTTCTGGGAGCTGCCAAGCAGCGACTGCTCCTGCCGCCCCCAGAATCGCTGCTCAGGCGGTCCCTGGGATCAGTCACACCGGCCGCTGCTTGGGGCTGCCCGAGCAGAAGCTGGTGAGGCTGGCCCCGGGGCAGCTCCAGCAGCAGCCGGTGCGACTGGCTTTGGGGCCGCCTGAGTGGCTGGCTACAGAGTGGCTCCAGCAGCAGCCGGTTTGGCTGGCCCTGGAGCCAGCTGCTTGGGTGGCCCTGGGGTCACCCACCCTGGTTGCTGCAGAAATCACAGAGCTTGTGAAAAGTCATGGAATCCGTGACTTCCCCAACCTCCATGACAGACACGGAGACGTACTTATGGCTATTCCTGAATGGCAAATAAAAAGGAATTTGAACCTGCATTCATGAGCTCTCTTTTGGCAGTATTCCACCAACTCTACTTATTAGCTGTAGGTGAACAATGTGAGATCTGTACCACAATTCAACAACCGATAGGGCTTGGACTAGTGCATATTAGACACAAGGAGCAGGAACTTGGGGCACTGTACTCTTCTTTTTGATATTCAGTTATATGCTTTTTCCATTAAGACCAGGCACCAGCAAAGAAAGCAGGTGCTTGGGGAGGCCAATGGAAATGGACAGCACATCCGGGTCTTCGGCGGCGGGTCCCTCAGTCCCCCTCAGAGGGAAGGACCGGCTGCCGAATTGCCGCAGAAGAATGAAGCAGCGCGGTAGAGCCCCCGCCAAAGTGCTGCCAATCGTGGCTTTATCTATTTTTTTTTCCTTCGCCGCTTGGGGTGGCATAAAAGCTGAAGCCGGCCCTGATTAAGACTAATAACTTTACAAAATAAAGCAGACTGATTTATTTAAAAAACCAAAGAGAAACAACTAATGCACTATATTAACCCACTGCTGTTGACTATTCACTGTGGCTTACTCCAATACTTCATGGAATTGAATTGACCGGTAATGGATTTTTCACTGCTGAGTTACTTCACAGTGAGAACGGCACGTGTATATAAATGCATACTCAGTAAAAGCAGATAAACTGTTTCTGATCAAGAGAAACAGCGTAATTAACCAACAGCTTGCTTGTACTTGTTTTTGTACTGCCGATTGTAGAACTGGAGCATTATACTACATGTAAGAGAGCATATTACATTAGTGTTTCACGTGGCTAAACACTATTCATTTTGCTTGGTTTTCCATCACAGTGATTACCTTTTTATACTTAATATAATTTCAAAATCTACAGGGGTTTCAAATCTCCCAAGTTTCAACGTACAGCATTATGGCATCAAGTGTCCTGGTAATGCCTCTTTTGCAGCTGGGGGTTTCAAGTGTTGTCAGAGGTAGCGTCTCCAGCTTTGCAGCCACCGATTGTGTCTTCTTGGCGCTAATGAAATACATAATTATTAATAATAGTAAGGCCATTACTAATTCCCTGAGCCATCCAAGTCCCTGGCCTTCAGATATTGAAATACTTTTTTTAAAGAAAAGGTGATTGTGACATTGGCAAAGCAAATGCCAGCTCTTGTCAAGGCTTTAGACCTCAACCCAGGACTGACAAGGGAAACCAGTCCAGCTCACCTGTGTGGAAGTAAGGTTAAGAAGGGTATTGGGCTTATCACAATGTGTTTAGTGTTTAGACTTTATTAAATGCTTGCAAGACACTACATGTATTAATCCTATTTATAAGATCTGTATTCCATGCTATAAGGTAATACTTATGTTTCTGCTTTAAAATGGTAAAAAATTGTTCACCCTGTAACTGTCAACCTGTCAAAAGGGCTTGAATTCTGGAAAGAGGAAATAAAGATAGTGAGGGGAGGGCAGGAGCAATGAAACAGAAGCAGAGATCCCCAGAGTCATAGAATGGAATTATAGGACTGGAAGGGACCTCGAGAGGTCATCTAGTCCAGTCCCCTGCATTCATGGCAGGACTATGTATTTTTTGAGACCATCCCTGACAGGTGTTTGTCTAATCTGCTCTTAAAAATCTCCAATGATGGAGATTCCACAACTTCCCTAGGCAATTTATTCCAGTGCTTAACCACCCTGACAGTTATGAAGTTTTTTATAATGTCCAACCTAAACCACCCTTGCTGCAATTTAAGCCCATTGCTTCTTGTCCTATCTTCAGAGATTAAGGAAAACAATTTTTCTCCCTCCTCCTTGTAACAACTTTTTATGTACTTGGAAACTGTTATGTCCCCTCTCTGTCTTCTCTTTTCCAGACTAAACAAACCCAATTTTTTCAATCTTCCCTCATAGGTCACGTTTTCTAGACCTTAAATAATTTCTGTTGCTCTTTTCTGGACTTTCTCCAATTTGTCCACATCTTTCCTGAAATGTGGCACATAGAACTGCAAACAATACTCCAGTTGAGGCCTAATCAGCACAGAGTAGAGCAGAAGAATTACTTCTCATGTCTTGCTTACAACACTCCTGCTAATACCCAGATTCACTCTTATTTAGCTTGTGATCCACTGTGCCCCCAGATCCCTTTCTGCCATACTCCTTCCTAGGCAGTCATTTTGTATGTGTGCAACTGATTATTCCTTCCAAAGTGGAGTACTTTGCATTTGTCCTTATTGAATTTCATCTCATTTACTTCAGACCATTTCTCCAGTATGTCTAAAGCATTTTGAATTTTAATCCTATCCTCCAAAGCTACTTGCAATCTCTCCCAGCTTGGTATGGTCCACAAACTTTATAAGTATATTCTCTATGTCATTATCTAAATCCCCGATGAAGATATTGAACAGAACCGGAGCAAGGACTGATTCCTTCAGGACCCCACTCAATATGCCCTTCCAGCTTGACTGTGAACCACTGATAACTACTCTCTGGGAATGGTTTTCAAACCATTTATGCACCCACCTTATAGTAGCTCCATCTAGGTTGCATTTCCCTAGTTTGTTTATGAGAAGGTCATGCGAGGCAGTATCAAAAGCCTTACTGAAGTCAAGATATACCACACCTATCACTTCCACCCCCATCCACGAGGCTTATTATCCTGTCAAAGAAAGTTATTAGGTTGGTTTGACATGATTTGTTCTTGACAAATCCATGCTGACTGTTACTTATCACCTTATTATCTTCTAGGTGTTTGCAAATTGATTGCTTAATTATCTTTCCAGGTGCAGAAGTTAAGCTGATGGGTCTATAATTCCCCAGGTTGTCCTTACTTCCTTTTTTAATGATACTGGCAGTAAAGACATAGTGCAGTACAACTCACTCTTCCTAGCACTGCTCAGCTAACCAGTAGTTGCAATGGTTAGAGTCCTATAGACATTGAGAGGAATATATTGTTTCATGTGCTGATATCTCAAACCAGTTACATTTTGTCTGCAGGTAAGGTATCCTATCCACCCAAAAAATAAAGGACAGGAATCAGTTTAACAGTGGCTGAGTGCGACTAGCTAGCAGTACTCTCAGACCAGACTCTTCTATTTGCGGCAAAGGCAGAAGTGTTTGGATGGGGTCGACGCACACTGCAGTTTTCAGTCAAATTCTAAAGAATTCACTTTAGCCACAGAACTAAAATCCCTGAGGATCAGAGAAGAATGTGTACAAAAAACAAAACAAAAGCCCCTCTAAATGTGATGTAGGTGTTATTTATAGACAGTAAGGCAAATCCTCTCACTAAATCAGTGTAGGATAGAAAGTGGTAGCCTTTTAGCCCCCAGGCTTTTGCTCATAAAAGTTATTTGGATATTTTAAACACGGTTTAAAATGCTTGGTTTGTATTAAATATAATTCTTTGCTTACTAAGCAATTGTGTGGTGTTCATTTTGGTAATGATGGGGAGCTATTAAAATCTAAGTTCAGAGTTATGCCGGGGTTTGGCTTGGTTCAGTGCTTTCTCAAATGATTGAAACCTAGCCAGCGTTTCAGTTAAAAGCTGAGGTGAAGGAAGGGGAGTGTATTAGCAGTTGTACAGATTGTCCTGATCTTCTGGTTAGACAGGCGCACTGAGATGTTAAATAACATTCTGCAAGAGGTGATAGGTAACCCACGGTAACCCAAACAACGGCTTAGTAGAATGAATAAATGTTAGTACTCCAGTTTATATACAAATGAATGACTGAGGTACAGAATCTTGACCTTACCTACAAGTTAGCAAAACCTGATTGTTGGCTCTGGAGTGAATTAATAAAAGGTGGTTTTGTACATAATCCTTCTACCAGGTGGAGTCAGCAGAAATGAGGGCAGAGTTCAATATTAGGGGTTCCTCTTAACAATACAAAACAGAACCAGTTCAAGACCTCAACCACTAATCTGGGAAAATTAACCACCACCCCAGACACCTCTAAGAGGCAATACTTCCCCTTTTCCAAGCACTGAGTCTGTGTATAGCAAAGAAAAGATTTAAGAAAAAGGGTGAAGGACCCCAGAATTAATTGGGGAAAACACCACAGCCACAATTCAATAGCATATAACCATGAGCAAAACACTCACCCCAGAGTATGCTGGGCAGTGACCTTTGCCTCAGTTTCTCACCTTGGGGTGTGAAAGGCCAAACAAATAAATGTTCCTCTAACACCCCACTCCCAGTTGCTGTTCTTGAAGTCAATGAAGACCCAGAGTTCAGAGGTGTGTTCATGGGAATTCACCTCCTAACCTGGGGTGGAGGGGGATGAAGGGAGGGTTGAGCAACACCTCAGCTGCTGCGCCATCACAACTGGCTCACACTTGCTGCTGTTCACTCTTCCACCATCACCGCCCTTGGCTGCTGCTGCCAGCCCCTGCTACCGCTGTCTCTCTGTTGCGATGTCACATAGTGAGGTTCCACCACTGAACCCAGCTCTCAGTGATTGCAGCAGGTTGTGGGGAACCTCGCTGTTAATACAGGTTGTGCAGCCTCTTTCTCTGCAACACTGTCCCACACCAGGTCTAAGGCTCAGCATTTGGTTATCAGCAATCTCAGCTCGAGTGATCACTGAACAAAACAAGAACTTTCAATTGAGTCTAATCAGCTGTCTTTAAACAGTGGAGGGAGGGTCAAATGGTGTCTAGGATTTCTTTGGCAGAGTCCGCACCATTAGGAAGGAACACCTCTTCCCAGTCTCTCTCTCTTCTTCACTGGGATTTGGTATCCCCATCCCTGCTTAGTGAGTGCAGTTGAGTTTAGGGTGACCCCTTCAATCAGGGCAAGCTAAAGGGCAGCAGAACTGTGCTTACTCATACAATAAGGATAACATTTCATTAGCACTAATAAAATTGAATCCAGGGGTAATGTTAAAGATTATATAATATACAGGTTAAGAAGAGTGTCTCTGTACATCTAGGTATAATACTTAGATTTAAAACAAACTTTGTATTTGTGGATAAGGTCGTAAGATACATCTAGTGCATAATCAGCAATAACCCAAATGTAGATAAATTTAATGATACAGTTTAGATATTAGAATCCAAATACTTGGGTACATCACTCATGAAAAGTTATACAGAGAGTTGGTTGTAGAAAGCAAATATAGGAATGAGTGTAGATTGTCCCTCAATATTTGAGAAATTAGGGTAGGTTGTCCATTACAGAATACAATCCATCAGGGCAGTATTTCAGTTACATTCCCAACTGCGCTTCTCATCAGCACTCCAGCTCATCTCTCCTGGTATTGCCGCTGTCCTCTAGATAGTGATTTGTAACCCAATACCAGCCAAACGTGTTCATTTCGGCAAAACAACTCCATCATGCTATGCACCTAGGCAGAGTAGCATGTCTGTGCAAACACGGTCTACTCCTGAGGTCTTTTCCCCCAGCTCATCACTAGATGTCAGGGGAGAGCTCATTCAGACACTGCTTGCATATATAAGATTGTAAGTTTGGATAAAATTAGATGCATGTCATTGAGAGCAATACAGAAGCTTCACTGATTCCTCTCAAAACACTTCACACCATCCTGAATCCAAAGATTTTAATTCTTTCATCTCTGCCCCTTCCTTCTCTTGAAAGAAGTGAAAATGACCCCCATCCCAGCAGGGCGGCTGTTAATTATGATTTGAGCTAGTAGAAAACAATTTTTTGCTAAAACATTTAGGAAAATATGATTGTTTCCCTCCCCCTTCTCTCCTTTTCCATCTTTTGTCTACAGAAGAGAAAGGGGGGAAAGGAGGTAGGGAGACAAATAAGGGGGGGACCCCTAAAACCCACCCACAATATTTTTGTGAAATGAATTTTCTGCAGAAATTTTCATTTCTATAAAACACTATTCTTCACTGAAAAATGTTATCCAAGAGAATAGTGTGATCAGCTGTAGTTATGACAAGCTTTCTATCTAGGTTTTTCTACTGCACTCATGACTGTAGTATCAGAATGGATTCCAAAAAAGTCAGACAAATATTAAGAGTCTCTGTTTGTTCTCTCTCCCACGTCCACCAACATCTCTCGCACTGGCACACACCAACAGTATCTGTAAGAGCACTAGGGAATTTGACTCCAAGAAGGGGGTAATTGGCAAGAGTCTGGAGCTGGCAGCAATAAAGATTTTGAAGCCATGGGGAAAGAGAGCTGAAGGAGCAGGCAGGTGGGAATGGGCATGGAGCCAAGCTCGAACGAGGGAGGTTGTGGTGAAGGGGACTTGGGTGTGTCAGAGACCTTTCCAAAGTTTCTTTGGACAAAATGGCACTAATGCTTATGCATAGCTGTAGTGACTAAGGGAAAGGCTGCTACTGGTTACTGCAGTAAATAGTTCTCTACTGGTGTAAATGCATTTTCTACCTCCAGCAGTTGAAAGCTGATCATTCTCAGCTACCACCTTTCCATTATGATCTAAAAGAGTAAAGGAACTAAGAACAGCCATAATGGGTCAGACCACAGGTCCATCTAGCCCAATATCCTGTCTTCCGACAGTGGCCAGTGCCAGGTGACCCAGAGGGAATGACCAGAACAGGTAATCATCAAGTGATCCATCACCCATTCCCAGCTTCTGGCAAACATAGGCTAGGGACATCATCCCTGCCCATCCTGGCTAATAGCCATTGATGGACCTATTCTCCATGAATTTATCTAGTTCTTTTTTGAACCCTGCTATAGTGTTGGCCTTCACAACATCCTCTGGCAAGGAGTTCCACAGGTTGACTGTGCGTTGTGTGAAAAAATACTTCATTTGTTTTAAACCTGCTGCCTATTAACTCAGTGTTTGATCTGAGCAGTGTCTGTACTGTAGCCACCTCCCTAGAAGGGACTAGAAATAGATCATTTCCCACCACTGATTCTGCTCTATTCCACATCTGGTTCTCTTTTTAAACACACCTCATAATTGACATAGGGAGATCAAACTAGGACAAATGTAAAACCTTGCACATTGACTTGTATATGGACTGCCTGCTCCTCCTCTCTCCTTTTCTATACTGTCTGTCAATATACACCGCTACCTCAATATAACGCAACCCGATAGAACACGAATTCGGATATAACGCGGTAAAGCAGTGCTGGGGGGGGGGGCTGCGCACTCCGGTGGATCAAAGCAAGTTCAATATAATGCGGTTTCACCTATGATGCAATAAGATTTTTTGGCTCCCAAGGACAGCGTTATATCGAGGTAGAGGTGTAGTACCTAACCATACGTGACCTTTAACACTCATAGGTACAACATACCTAGAACTTCACCCCCACCCTCCAAAAAAGTGCAAGGGAACAAGCTGTCCTGAGATAATCCTGTGTCCCTGTTTCTTTTTTACAAGCAGAAGGCCCCTACGTGTTTTCATTTGCAGTAGCTGTTTCCTCATTTCTCCCTGAGCTGTGCATGTCAGACGTGAGCAGGGAGCTCCTGTTCCAGGAACTATTCCAATCTAATACGTGAGGGCAAGACTGACTCCCAAAGCAGGGACAAATGACTCATGCTAGTATTAAGAAATATTTAACCCCTTGGTGCCAGTAGTCAGGCTTTCCAACACTAAGCACTTATAAAAAAAATGCAACTCCAAGCAGATATTAACTGAAAGAAGCAGTTGAAAGTATACAGGCAGCTAGGTTTTTGTTTTAAATTCAGGCTACCAATGAAACAAAGGAATTTACATAAGACCTCTTATAACAGAAGTACCTCAACTGTATCTGTCTTGGCACACATTCTCCCCTCTCTAAGGCAGCATTATTATTGCTTGTAAAAACTCAAGACATCCTACATTAAAAGTAGCCCATGGAGGCGGATGACATTCGAAAGGGGCCAGACAAAACTGACACACACACACAAAGGATCAATTACCAGCACTGTTAACAAAAATTACTTGCCTGATGGCCCGGAGTCACAAAGGAGCCACCACTAAAAAGATAGAGGGTGCCAGCAAAAGGCCAGAAATTCAAATAAATCCAGTCCAGCAGCAGTCAAGAAAAAAAAAAACCTAATGTTCTTAATGGATTCTAACAGGATTGAAAGTATTATAATGCTATTATATAAATCAGTGGAATGGCCTCACTTAGACTGATCACCGTATTCCATCTAAAAAAAGGAATTCAGAGACAGGCAACAAAAAGTAGAGCAATAGAAAAAATTGTTGGTAACAAGAGTGAAATACCTGATAAATAAGAGGGGATATGATAATGGTTTACAGGATATTGAATGGTACAGAGAGGTAGAGCAGGCATTTCTATTTATCTTCTCCTAAAACAAGAACAAAACGGAGATTCCAAGCTACTGAAAGGCAGCAGATTTAATGCTGGTCGTTTTATTCAGTACAATTAACTTGTAGAACTCATGGCCATGTGATGTCAGTGAGGCCACAAGCCTTGCAGGCTTCAGGAAAGGATTGGATATTTTTATGATGATTGACAGGAACATCCAGAGTTTCAACAGTCAGGATTTAAAAATTAAAACACACACCAGAAGTTTGCAAGGGCAAGAAACGCACATTTTTCTGGGCACAAACCAACTGCTAATTGAGGGGTTCAAAAGGTTCTGTTACGCAGATTGCCCACTTGAAGGTTTCTTCAACCTTCCTCCGAAGCATCTGATAGAAGCCACTGTCAGAGACAGGATACTGGACCAGACAGACCTCTATGGCAATTCCTACAGATATTGTACAGAATCACACCTCAGCATAGACAATTCATGTCTCCTGATACGGGGGTGGGGGAAAGAGTTGAGGGAAACACTCTAAAGGGGAGGACAGGTGACCACCCCACATCTCCTCTGCCCAGTGACCCCTCCACGCCCATCCCAGGGCCACCACACTCTCTCCACCGCATCAGAATTACCTGTGAGAGGGAGGGGCTCTGTCCCTCTCCTGCTGTCCACCCCACCCCCCAACACCTGTCCCTGGCAGGCAGGCATGGGGAGGAGCAGAAGGAAGCTGCTTCTCACACCAGCTGAAGCTGGCTGCTCCAGGTCACTGCTCTGTGCAGTGCAAGAGCTGCCTGAGAAACAGAGCCCGGCTAGGGAGCCCTCCTGCCTGGGCCCAGCTGTCAGGGACAGGGACCCAGTGAACCAGAAATGTAGGGAGGGGACTCCGGCTTGCTCAGCCCCTGTCCCCAGCAACCAGGCCCAGGCAGGGAGTGGCCTGCCACAGAACAGCAACCCGGAGCGGCGGGTCTCTCCCCTTCCGATCTCCGCCCAGGCCCGACTGCCAGGGACAGGGGCTGAACATGCCAGGGGACAGGCACAGCAGCAGGACGGAGCCCCTCCCCCCACCCTGGCAGGCCAAGCAGAAATCTGGGGGGGGGGGGGCATATGGCCCACATATTCCCCACACATCATCTATTCACCTCAGTGTCTTGTCTATGCTTAATGTGAGCTTGAATATTAAGTTAAAAAAAATGTTAGGTATCCTTAATGGTAGCGTCCCAAAAACAAAAATGCTATGGCAGCCAGTTTGCAGTATTTTCTACCTTGTTTGTTTTAATTGCACTCCAGGTACCAGGCCTTCTTGAACTATTCCACCTCACTTAAGTTTGAATGAAGCGACACTCCTGCAGTTCGCGGACATGGTATTAACCAATAGCTTGCCTACTTGTGGCAAGCAACATTAATCTGCAAATATGGATTAATACTAAATACTGAAAAACCTGAGTAGAATTTAGATGAAAATTTGGGTACTGTGTGTGCATGTTAGCCACTTTAGCTAATTTAGACTTTTCAGAAACCTCAGATGCATCAAGTAAATAAAAATGGCATTTCTTCCCCTAGAAATAGGCTGCACAGTTCCATGGAAAACTAGAGAGAAGGTGGTCTGAGATTCCCTTGCCTTTATTGGTTTCCTCCAACTCATTGTATGGTGGTGATACATTGCTCCTCTCTGGAATGAATACACAGTTTGCCTCCAAATCCCAAAGCTCTCCCAGGACATATAAAACCATCTCCACTGCATTTGCTCTTGGCCCCCAGCCTCTCATTGGGGGCTCAGACAACGTAGCTCCAATAGGAAGATGTTGCAATGCATCTGAACAAATGAAGAATGAGTCACATTTAAATATGAAGTTATTTCTCCTCTATAATGTATTCAAGTTTCATTTATCAAGCTCATTCAGAGAGCAAAATGCCAGACCATCCTCTGAGCGTGAATTTTGATTTAGAGATAACACAATCCACACACAGAGAATAAGTCCAATAAAAAAGCCACACCCAAGCTGTTAAAACTGTACAAAGAAATTGTTCCATGAATGTAAAAGCGCTACCATTGAGAGAAGTTATTCACAGCTAATCTACTCAAATCGCCTTATACTGTGCATATATTATAAATCTTCTCACATTTGTTATTCTAGTTTACTCACTTGTTTTTTACTCCAATAGTTCATAATGAGCAGCAGGGAGTATTCAGCACTCCTGTTCCAAAGTGTAAGCTGTGCTGGACAGTAGCAATTGCCCGCTGGTAAAATGGCATCATTTCTGTTCCTGACTGAGTGAAGGTAACAAGCACGATAACTGCAGTGGTGGCTAAAAGTTTTCAGTCTGTGGGAAGCATCATGGAAGATTGAGAGAATTGGAGAAAACTGTTAGCTTTTCCTTTCTGGGCCACACAACAGCCTTACAGAGAAAAGACTGCAAGAAAAACCTCTTGCTACAGTGAGAGATTTATTGGTTGTGTGCAGCTTTTCCCCCGCTGCCATTATACTCACACCAAGTAATTGTGGGTATGGTCTTAGCTGGGAAAGGTGCAGTCAGAGATCCTTGTCTGGCTCATTTAATTGCCTCTGTGCTGGGACTGTAGAGAGATTTTGGAAATCTTCTTTAGTGTGTTAAAGCAGCATTGTTTTAAATATACTTACATATAGATGTAATTACTTGAACAAGTGATCTTTACTTTCACTCTACAGGAGCACTACCACAACTGAAGCTCAATAGCTTAGGTACTCACAGAAAACGTATATAAAGGGAGGACAAACCTGGCTGAAGTTAGCCTTTTTTTTTTTTTTTTTTACTTTTTATTTAATTAATTTTTTAGAATATATATTTCCAGTATTAGGTCAGCTATCATGCCCGAGATTCCCCTTCATGGCAAGAGCTACTGAAATATTCTACAATCAATATTTTCCTCTAACCCTCAAAATTGCATTTATATATTTTCTGCATAGCACCTTGGCAGAAAAGCGAAAGCCAGTATGAGCAGAGAATACATCCTGACATTTTTGTAAGGTACATCTATTGACTATTTCAAACCAAAGAATAGGTGCGGGTGGCTACAGTGTCTCAACTATGAATGTTAAGAGTCAATAAACTAGTTCAATATTTAAAGGGGGAAAACTAATTTGGAAATTTATTTGATTATAAACCAGTCAGGTTAGGTTTAAAAATCAGCAACCCAAGCTCCCTATGCTGGAATTTCTGAAACAGAAAAAGTAACTATGTAGCCTCCATCCTTATCCCTGCTCCATTGCCTCCCACTTTTTATTTTATGTATTCATCTCTAACTCCCCCTTTTCTTCTGGTCTCATGTTCTTTACTATCCTCCCACTCCATCAGCACTGCCTCTTCCCATTCACAAGTGTCTCACTCTTACTTCCTTCGCCGTAGCCAGCCATGTGTCTGAATCTTGTCCTTTCCCAGATGCCACAACTCTTGCCCTCTGCCCGAGGCTCTGTATGTTATCTTTTGGCTCAATCCCATTGTAGTAAACAGCAAAATCCATTGACTTCATGGCACAGGATCTTGCCTTCTGTTCCCATTCACTACCTGCTGTCCCCTTGCTCTCTGCAGTGAGCACCCCACACGCTGGCAACAGTTAAAGGCTGGTGGGCTGGCAGCAGCAGGACTGAGTTTATTCTCGGTTCTGCCACTAACCTGCTGAGACCCCTTGGGTGAGTCAGCTCACTACTCCATGCGTCCCCACCCCCACCCTTTGTCAGTCTTGTTTATTTAGATTCTGTCTAGTGCCTCACACAACCAGGCCCCACTCACCTCAGGGCCTTGAGACACTTATTTAGAATACAAATAACGCACTTACTTTCTCTCTTGCTCACCCCAGCCTCTTCCTCTCACTGAGAGGGACAGATTCTGTAGTCACAGATTCCTTTACATATTCTCTGCAGTGACAGGCTCCTGTCATCTGCATTTCATTTCCAACTGTTCCATCGCACCTCATCCAAAATCCCCTCTTCTCTCACACTCAGCAGCTGCTCTATCTGCAGGCATCTGCTGCATTGATTGCCATGCTATCAGATACCATAGTGAAAGTATCAGATCCTCAAATGTTTCCTCCACCTTCTTTTTATAGGTCCAGCTCTTTCTACTTAGCCTGCACTGGGGGGAGTCTAACCTGTGTCAGCTGTCTGATGCCTTTCACTCCTTAGCCATTTTGTTTGGCTTCAACTCTAGATTATTTCCTAGGCTTCTAGCAGGTGTGAGGGGGAAAGGACAAGTCAGCTACCCACTTCTCCACTGACAAATCTGGCCCAGACAGAAATAAGTTTATTTTAGGCCCAGCCTTCTATTTTTCTTGGTAGCATGGTGTAAGAATGACTGGCAATGCCTAGGCCACAGCACACTATCCACCAAGAATGGCAGAGGTCTCAAAAAATTCTAGCATTACTATACACTAAATAGTGCTTCTGAACAGAGACAACTGCTGTCCAATTGACTCTAATTGGCTATTTTAGCCTTGAGTTTGGCCTCCTTTAAAATGGTCATAGGGACTGGTTTTAATTTTCTTAACCCCAAACCATAGGTCTCTGACTTAATTACTCACTCTAGGACAAGCTCCTGAAGTACTTCAGGGGTGCCATGACATGGCAGTGCAAAGTGCCTCAGCTACATTAGTTTTCAGCATCTCATCCAGCTGCCTCAGTAATGGCATTGACTGGCCAAGAAAGGAACTACATTACACTTGTATGCTGACAAGATGCCTGTAGCTGTAATTTTCACTCCATGCCTCTGAAGAAGTGGGGTTTTTACCCACGAATTACCCAAATAAATCTGTTAGTCTTTAAGGTGCCACCAGACTCCTCATTGTTTATGTGGATACAGACTAACATGGCTACCCCTCTGATACTTAGTAGATAGTCCATCTTAGAAAGCTTCTGGTTTAGCCTCTTTTTAGAAAGGAGAAGGCTTTCTAGTTGGGGCTGCAAGTCTGTCATGGAGGTCACGGATTCCATGACTTTCCAGGACCTTTGTGATTTCTGCAGTGGCCGGTGCAGCTGACCTGGGGGCCGCTTGAGCAGCTCAGGAAGCCCCTGGGCCAGCTGCTGCTGGGGCAGGTTTGGGCCGCCGTACCCCCACCCCAGCAGGAGTGAGTGTGGGAGGGGGCTCCGGGCTGAGACAGGGGGTTGGTGTGTGGGAGGGGGTGAGGGCTCTGGGCAGCACTTACCTTGGTGGGGGGCTCCATGGAAGCGGCAATCTGTCCTTTGGCTCCTAGGCGGAGGCGCAGCCAGGTGGCTGTGCGCGCTGCCTCCCTCTGCAGACGCCACCCCCACATCGCCTACTGGCCATGGTTCCCGGCCAATGGGAGCTGGAACTTGGGGCGGGGGCAGCATGCCTCTGCCTAAGAGCAGGACATGTTGCTGCTTCCAGGGAGCCATGCAGGGAGCCTGCCAGCCCACCTCTCCAACAGAAGCAGGGGTCCCCCGCCCCCTCTACCACTGGCAGCACCCCTGGGCTGGCCCCAGACCACCCAACTTTTAGTTAGGGGTATATAGTACAAGTCATGCACAGGTCACGGGCCGTGAATTTTTGTTTACTGCCCGTGACTTTTACTAAAAATACCCATGACTAAAACATAGCCTTAGTCATAGCTAGTGAAGAGTGAGAGACTCCTACTGCTTTAAAGCAGATCTCATGAGGGATCAACTGGGAAAAAAGGTACTTACGTGCCAGAAAAGACTACAAAGAGGAAGAGAAAAAAGGAAACCCAAGAGTACCTTTTGATATAGGAAGTGTAATACATTCTCCCACCATCCTCTTTCACTTGTGATCTATAATCACCAGGACCCCTTACAAAGAGCTTCAGACTTGTAACAGTAGTTTGTTGACCCCAATTAAATAAAAATTCCAACCCCTACTCCACATGTTAAAGAAGCATTCTTGGGAAAACACGCATGTGTTGTCTGAGTGGTCTGCCCCAAGACAGATTTACAGACAATTAAGGTGTTTAAAATTACAAGAAGTGTTAACAGAAACTGAATACAAGGGCCTACAGCCCTAAATCCAAACTAACAGCAATAGATGAACACATGCACACTTCCAAGTAACCTTAACATTTCACATAGGATGAGTTTTTGTTAAAAAAGACACTGCTAAGTGTGATCTGTTTATTCAAAATGTCACATAAATTAAATACATTTCCCATGAACATTGCAAATATACATGAAATGAACATTGCAATTTTTAAAAAAAGTTTGGCTTTGCTTATGCAACAAGTACCAAATGTGGTTAGAACATGGACTTGTCCTGAATTTACTAAATACAAAATGGTGGTTTAATTTATATTTATACATATGTACATACAGTTTCCTAACTAGCTTTAAAACAGTAAAAAAATTGTTTCAAGTTTATCTACATTACACATACTTGTTTTAATCTGGTCACAAGCCCCAGATGAAATTTTTTTATTGATACAATCATTTCACAACTGCAAATTTAAGGCGCTACCAAATACCAATTCCACCAGTGTGAAAGGTAATATGAACCGAGTGTACAGCTTTTTGAACAATAGCTTTATATTTCAGTTTCAAAATGGACTCTAGCATGAGAAAGGGAAGCAGTAAGAAACTGAACTGATCATCAGCATGTTAGAAGTCCAAAGCAATCGATTAAATGAAACAGACTGGACATGTTAAAATACAGTAGATAAAGGCCTTGATGGCACAATTTACATGCTTCTTGAAAGGTGAAGCTACAAAATATTTTGTGAAGTCTTACAGGTGACTCACAAGGGGGAAAAAATAGATTTGGACATTTTTGTTTCTTTATGATGTATAAAGGATCTCTCCAAAGTGGAGACTTTCCTACCACATTGCCCAAGCTAGGAAATAAGTATGAAAAATGTAGTGTTAAAGGACAGCGAAACACCTGTCTTTTCATAGAATCAGAATGTCAAGATTGGAAGGGACCTCAGGAGGTCATCTAGTCCAACCCGCTGCTCAAGGCGGGACCAATCCCCAGACAGATTTTTGCCCCAGATCCTTAAATGGCCCCCTCAAGGATTGAATTTACAACCCTGGATTTAACAGGCCAATGCTCAAACCACTGAGCAATCCCTCCCCCCTTTCTTTTTCCAGCTGCTTAGCTCACGGTTTCAATACTGTACCATGGAGACCAGAACTAAGTAAAGATGTAAGATAGCTGCAATATGGACATTTGCCTCTAATCCAGAGAGGAGGCAACTTGTTCCTCCATCTATTTGCTGCTGCACAAACCACGACGGAGAACTTGGTAGGAATAAAGCATGCACTCTACCCCTAGAGACTACGTGCCCATGAATAGGGTTTCTCTTTAGCTTTGCTATATGATCCAGTATTTGAGGTTTTGGAAGAAACTGAGTTTGTTTGGGTTGTTAGTTTAACATTTGCATACAGATACTGACTATTTTATATTATTTATCCAAAATGTTAGTCACTTACGTGTTAATACAAATAATTAATATTTGTTTTTAAACATAACACCAGGAGCCCCAGTCATGGACCAGGATCCCATTGTGCTAGAAATAGTTTAAAACTCACCAAAAATTCTGTCGCTCAGCTTTCACTCAAGTGATGACATTTCATTAGTTATCCTGGCATCCTTAGACTGTAATGTAATTTAATGCAAAAAAGCTAGACAATCTTACGTCTTCTTTATTGCTGTTCCATGATGTATTAAAGGTAGCATTTTATTTTGTAGTGTCACTTTTAAAAGTACTTAAAGGACAGACATCTTAAATCACTGGCTTTTGCAAAGAGGAGAAATTCACATTGCCTTCACTAATTAGAATCCAGGAGACAGCAACTAACATTTCAATTCTAAAAGGATGCATATCTGTGTAAGGTTAAGCTCATATGTAACACTGTGCAGGTGCAAGGTCTAGGATTGTATGATTCTGTCAATGTCCCTTTGCAGCCAAAACATTAAAACTCAATGCATGAACGGACAAGGAGAGAGACATGGACGAGTAAGAAAAAGACAGCAAGGACAATGATGACAAGAGTGGCATACAGAACAAAAAACGATGTGAAAGTTCACAAAGAGAATTCATTTTCTCAACTGAAAATGAGTTGGGTTGCCAAACTCTGAAGGTGAACTACCTAAAGAGCTGGTAGTCTAAAATGGGTTAACTGGAAAAACACTGGGGTGAAGTATGAGAGTTACTAATGCATGGATGGAGGGGGAAGTGCCCCATAAGACTTCAAGCTGTTTTGTTTGCAGCTTTGGGGCTCGGATGCCTTCTCAACCCTCTCAGGAATCTCATACAGCTTTTACTTTTAGTACTCTTATGACGGTAGCAGAACTTGCAGCAAGGCTATTGTGGAGATTACGACATCATTGGTTGTAAGTTATGCACTTCACAATTGAAAGGATAAATTACAAATCACTATTTAACTAGAAAAGGCGCGTTCAAGGTAGAGGCAATTACAGTACATTCAGAGCAGGTTACAGAAACTGTTTCTGGTAAAGGTTTGCTGAAAGAAAAGTTAACTAGATCACTGGTTTTCAGCCTGTGGTACATGGACCCCCTGCAGATCCATAGACTGTGTCTAAGATTTCCAAAGGGGTCCGTCCACACCTCCATTTGAAGATTTTTGTAAGTGACCTCAAATGAAAAAGTTTGAAACCCACTGTACTAGATACTTTGGTTTCCCAGACCACAAAAGTTGTAATTACAGTATCCAAGAAAGCAGTCAATACATGTTAATGCATTTGTTTATGCAGTTTTCTTCCAGAACTCATGTGCAAATTTTTTATATACATCTTCATGGACAAAAACAAAAACAAAAAGATTCAAAGCAAACTAAAAACTAGGCACTTTAAACATGTAGATAAGACACCATTTTTATCATACCAGAGTGTTGCACATGAAGAAGTGTCTCTAAAAGCATCTCGCTATACTTTGAGCACACAGATTCTGGCTAACTTTTCATGTTGGTAAAATTACTTCTACTTATAGGAAGCTACACAAATTAGTAACACTGTTCATTATTTCAGTGGCTATTTAGAAAACTAAGTAGTTTGACTAACCAGCAACATATTCAATAGCTATCAAAGATAGATATTAACACAACCAATATATTAAAAACCAAGACAAACAAATGAAGGGGACACCTGACTTAAGCTTGCATTGAGACTTGCCTTTTGTTAGTGTTTAGTTTGGACCTCCTTCTATGATGTCATCACAGACCAAGGTTCTAACCACGTGCAGCACTTATGATATAAAACATAACCCTAACTTTTAAACACAAAGTTCTAACAAATATTGTTCTAATGTAACATTAGCTTGGCACATCATTTGAAGGTGGGAAGGGAAATGGAATCTTCCCCAATGTTTATCCTAGCCAAGTTTACTTTAAGAATACACATCAGCTGAGTACTACAGAATGCTTTCCCAGAATTTGGAGTGAAATAGCTATTTCACAACAGCCTTTGACTAGTTTCATGTTTCAGAGAATTTGTTTGGTTTGTGTTTAGTGATAACAGACCAGCTGGGATTACTTTGATTTTATAAAAATAAATGCACACTTTTGACATTTGATATACTCATTCCACTACAACATGCAAATCACAACACAAGGGATTACTTAAGACTACCAAATTGCTGTTCAGTAGCTACTACTCTTTCTGACACACAGCCGTGACCATGTAAATACTACGCTCCTGGACAACCTCCAAAACCTTAATCTTGAAAATTGTTTTATAGACCAATATTTCTTGAACAAGTAGATCAAAGTGCAGAGAGAATCTACCAACTCATTAAGAGAACATCCTGTCAGCTATGCACTTTGTGCATTCTTTATCCACAGGAAAGTTCAGTTTCCCTTCTGCTGACCATCTTAGGAAAATTGTAGTAAGTCCATCTTCAGTCTGTGATCCATTGAAGGGAAAATTCTTGCAAAGTGTAAATCCAAACTGCACATAGGCCATTTGTGGTGTTCTAGTACTTAAAACTCAGTCTCTCACAGGCTAGAAACATCAATTCTTGATTAGGAATAGTACTTCAAAGTAGTTATACACAACTACCAACTACATTGTAATTGTAGAACAACTTCATAGGGGCTCAGATTTCACTAGGACGACAGGCACAGAGTGCTTGTTAATTACAGAGTAGAGTGCAAAGTATGGTGAACATCCAGAATAGTGAATGTCAGACAACCAGAAAGAACTGTTCATCTCTGCATGACGGTTTTTAAAACCGTATCTCCCAACATACAGTCAGTGCCTGTTCACAGCTAAGTCCATGTCATCTGGGTCTCTTGCGTGTTACAAATATTAATACACGTCTGATGGCAATAAGACGATCTTTAAGGGAAGTCATAGCAAGTATAGCCAGCTGAGCCCTGTTTTCTAATGGCAACACTGCCAATAGCCACCAGTACCAGGCTGGGCCACTGGGGTTACTCTGCAAGAGAAAAAAAAAAAGATGTGTTTACGGATTACAGGTTAGTGTTAGCAACTTTCCCTCCCATTTTTCCTCTATTTTAGTAGATACAACTAATGCCCATCTATATATTAGGGGTTTCTTGAGCTCTACACCAACTTCAAATGTTTCCTCTTTGTGTAATTAAGTAGCAATGACATCTTCAAAAGCCAAAACCACAGGGAGTAGTTGGCAAAGTTTTTCCAACCTTGATTCTAGTGAACCAGAACTGGGTAATCATTAATAAGCTTGATATGTATGAGACACAACAGATCCTTCTATCAGATATTTGTCTGGGAGATCCATAGATCTATGGCGGTAGTGCATGTTTAGGAAATATTTACCTGTGGCTCTGATTCTTTTCCTGGCATTGATCCAAAATGATTGAGAATTTGTGCTTTCATGTTGTCTTTAAGGGAAGTAAACCAGGCAACAGCTTGATCATAAACCGAATCATGAAGACGGACAAGTTCTTCATACTCTGCTCCCTCCACCTTACCAAGAACAAAAGAGGATACAAAATCAGATTTCATATTCTGTACAATTTAAATGCCTCAGAGGGAGCCAATTTTAACCCAATTATGCTTAACAGCAACAACTACTCAGGGATGGTTATGCCACTTAACATGAATATCTCCAGCTAGCAAAGTGGTGCACAAGTCTCATGCATCCTAAACTGATGCCAGTTTGGTTTTTTGATCTCTCCTACAGAAGTTTTAGGTCCTTTCAGCAACCAAGTCATAAGTATTGCAATTGGAGTCTTCTGCTGATTAGGAATTCCTCTTATTGAGAATGAGGAGCCCTCCTCTTGGGGCTTCTGCATTAAGGGGATTCTACAAAGTAGTAGTGTTGTTTTCAAATACAGTAGAAATGGTTCTCAGGTCAATGGGGTAGTGGAAGGATGGCAGGGAGAAACAAAACAAGCATGCAAGTGAGACTGACTTCCCAGTACCGGGGAGGATATTAACAAGGTTTCTGCCAACATACACCAACATCTGACTTGACCATATACACTTCACCTTCACTCAGTGGGGACCCTGAGCGGTAACATGGGATATTAGACCACTTTAACCTTGAAGAGACATTTTATCCCCATTCTCTCTTTTTCTGTGTGCTTGTTGGCAATTGAACTGCACAGCACAAATTGGGAGAAGCCTCCTAGAAATTAACAGGCTTGCAGTTAGCTGTGAAAGTCTGCTTGAGAACCATGTGACCTGACTGGACTTTTCTAATGCCATCCACTGGCCTGAACTCTCCAATGAGCGCACTGTGAAGTGGTATCACTGTTTTACTGGCATTCATTTGAGATATCCAGCATAAAACTAGACCATTATGCAGGCCATTCTGGTTTTGGCCAATAAATTCCAACACATTATTTCGCTACATTTTAGAAATCACCAGATTTTAGAAAAGAAAGTTATTTGAACTGGTAAATTTCCTTAGATGCCATGCATACACAAGCATTTGAATAACAAAATATATTAGTACCAAGTTCTCCTCTGGGTTCTACCTAAAAAAAAAAGGTTTTCTATTCAGTGTGTGGCGAGGTCAGATCATCTGTGGGAGCTAGAAACAGATACTGTGCATCAATGCAAAATATGGAATCTTAAGCACTTTAATAAAACTTAGACATGTGTGTCTTTAGAAGGGTCTTGAACCAGTGTCATTTTTAACTGCCTCTTTAGAACCTGATCTAAACAGGACATGGTAGTTTGCATCTTTTCGAGTATCAAAGGTTTGAAAGCTACCCTGAGATTTATGATGACAAATACCACGGGCAGAGAGGATTAAACTACAGAGAGCTAGTTACAGTCAGAAGGGCAAAATAATTTATTCCATGGTTTCAGAAATAAAGAAAGTGTGCCTTATGACCATGTAAATAAAAAACTTCAACTTGAGATGTGTCAGGGACAGAACATTTAAGTGAACATGAATGCACAAGAGATCACCTTTTTATCTTCAAGATATTCAATGTTCGCAGTGTTATACCCATCCCGTTGACCATGGTTCAAGACCTTAAACCGACGAACACCAACCGTATCAACAACTGAACGCCCATCAGGAAAAAACTTTACATCCCTGATCTCTAGCATGCAGCCATAATCGGCAAACCTGAAATGATAAAAGGGCACAGAAAATTAGGAAGTCACACTGACAGGTGTTTATATAAGTTCGGACACTTATAAACATACTGGACCCGATTCACCACTGTTACATTGGTGGAAAAATGAAAGTAACTCCATGATTTTCCAACACAATGATGCTTTTGGTAAGAGACACACACACCTACCTCTCATGATTAAAGCAACAGCTTTTTAAAATTAGAATTATTTGTGAGGAAGGAGGGAGGGGCAGGTTTTTAAATAAATTGAGCAGATTTCATGCTGTGAGTTCCTGAGTTCTGGGGGCAAGTTATACAGGGGTTTGCAACTATTTTATAGAGATAGCTCTATCACACTGCTGAGGAAGGCATAGTAGTGCCTAGAGAAGATGCTGAAGCTGTGCAAGTGAAGAGAATGTCTTTTATTGCTTCAACACACTTTTACTCCACTTGAGCCTCTGATAAATGTTCCCATTGCTGCTACTATTGGTTCAGCTCCAATAGCGAAGACAATGGTGGCACATTTTAGCAAAAACAATCTTGGCACAAAGCAACAGAGGGTCCTGTGGCACCTTTAAGACTAACAGAAGTATTGGGAGCATAGGCTTTCGTGGGTAAGAACCTCACTTCTTCAGATGCAAGCAATGGAAATTTCCAGAGGCAGGTATAAATCAGTATGGAGATAACGAGGTTAGTTCACTCAGGGAGGGTGAGGTGCTCTGCTAGCAGTTGAGATGTGAACACCAAGGGAGGAGAAACTGCTTCTGTAGTTGGATAGCCATTCACAGCCTTCGTTTAATCCTGATCTGATGGTGTCAAATTTGCAAAGGATTAAACAAAGTGAGGTTCTTACCCACGAAAGTTTATGCTCCCAATACTTCTGTTAGTCTTAAAAGTGCCATAGGACCCTCTGTTGCTTTTTACAGATTCAGACTAACAGGGCTACCCCTCTGAATCTTGGCACAAGATGTTCAAAGTTAATTAACACTCCATTGTAAGCAAGTTCTGATGCACTCTAAGGCCTTGGCTACACTGGCAATTCACAGCGTTGCACTTGCTGCGCTCAGGGGTGTGAAAAAACACCCCCTCCCCCCCGAGCGCAGTGAGTGGAGCGCTGTAAAGTACCAGTGTAATCAGTGCCTGCAGCTCTGCAAGCTATTCACCTCGGAGAGGTGGAGTACTTGCAGTGTTGCGAGAGAGCTCTCGCAGCGCTGGCGGCGCGACTACACTCGCGCTTCACAGCGCTGCCGCGGCAGCGCTGTGAATCCGCGAGCGCAGCCAAGGCCCGTGAAGTTTAGGAGTAAGTTATCAGCCACCATGTAGATAATGATGCACTCCAAGAGGATTATTACTCCTCTCCCTCTCTCCTTATTTCTGGTTGGGTGGGGAGAAGGAAGAGAAGGAAAAGAAGTTGCCACCAGTACTTACAGGGGAAAGCAAGGAGAGAACACGGGAGAGGAAACCTTAGTTGCTGATATTACTACAGCTGGTCTCTGCTAGTAAGAGACACCAACCAGAGACTCCTCACCCACCAGCTGACAGTGCCACCCGCAACTGGAAGAGCAACCAGGAAGAGGTATTTTGTCAGGAAAGTCCTCTCCTGTTCTAGAGAAACTCACTGTAACTGGGTTACACACTACACCCGTTTAGAAGAAGGCAACTGGAGCTAAATTCATGCATTAAAATTCAGGGTAATTACTGCTGAGTCATGATGGTAGGTGGGTCCAGTACCTCCAGTGTGAATACATTATTTGTAGTACCTAGGGACACTGACCAAGATTGAGACCATGTTGTGCCAGGCACTGTACAAGTCAGGAGGTAAGCTCTTCAGAGCAGCGATTGTCTCTCTTCTAGCAAGGTGATGGGAGTGTCTGTGCCAGAAAGAATTAAGCCAGAGGTGGTCTTACAGATAATCCTAACAGCCACACTTGAGAAGCAGCTTAAGTTGAGGTTTACATGGTGTTATTTCCAGGTTACCAATAAAGCCAAACCCCCAGAAGGGGGAGGATTTTGGAAATTAACTGTTCTGCATGCTCCAAGGACAAAGCAGAGAATCCAGTTATTCTCCACTTCCTCTCTTTCAAAAGGAATCAGCAATTCACTAAGATTCCGCTGTACATGCTCACAGCTACACCATGCCATCAGGGGAAATAGAACGTCCATGACCTCTTTAGGGATTCTTCGATTCCTACAAATGCAAAGCTCATATCTAGCGTCCTCATCCACCAAGCATGTAATTATCCTTCAAAGAGCCTAATTTTCCACTTAAAAACCTACTGTATGGTCCAGCTTTATTAACCCAGGATATTCATAAAAGTCCGATCTGAACCCAAAGCTTAGGAGACAGGAAGCTGTTTTAGGGTACATCTACACAGGGATAAAAGACTGATGGCACGGCTGTGGCTGGTCTAAGTCAGCTGACTCAGGCTCATGGGCTAAAAATTGCTGTGTAGACTTCAGGTTGGGGCTAGAGGCTGAGCTCTGGGACCCCACCCCCTGAGGATCCCAGTCCCGAACATCTACAGTGCGATTTTTCAGCCCCAGAGCCCACGCCCCACAACCTGAGTCAGCTGACCCAGGCCAGCCAGGGGCTTTTTATCTCTGTGTAGACATACCCTTACAGAGGAAACAGAAAAGCAACCCTCACCTTGATTTAGTCAACAGACTTTACTGGGAACCAAACTGTGGATCAGAAATTGTCCTAATGGGCTCTCTGTAGTACTACTGACCCCAAACCAATCATACATAATGTAATAGGAAATAGGTGCCATGTGCACTCCAGTCTTTTGACATATTACTATTTTCTAGTTAAATATAACATAACTATTCCAAAGCACATCCACAATGAAACACACTTTCCAGGAATACGTAAAGGCAGTTGGATGGATAGCTAGAGCATAAGTCAACTTTCTGGGTCTAACATTGAGATATTAGAAACTTCAGTAGAAAGGGGGATGTTTATAGATTACATAAAAACCTGGCAACAAAACCCCCCTTAACATTTGTATCTGCTAGCATGAGACCTAAAACGGATCCAACTCATTGTGGAAGACCAACAGTACTATGGTTCTCCACTGGTTTCCTAAAGTCACGACCGGGATGTTCTCAGCAAGATTCCTTACCCTTTTAGTTCATCAGCTAAGCACATGCCGAATTGTTTGGTACCAGTTTCCATGCATCTTCTTATCATTAGCCGATACCGAGGTTCAAAGACATGAAGTGGGCAAGGGATGGTAGGGAAGGCCATGGTACACACAAAGATGGGAACATCTTCATTCAAACTGCAAAAATACAAATATGAACAGTCAGTCTCCTCCCGCATACTATATTTATTCAGCACAAAACCTCATAGTTGAGGTTTGATTAGAGTGGTTTCTCAGACTTGTTTCTCGTAAAATAAGCTCTTGGCCAACAAAAATGTGTTGCTTTCACAGGCACCAGAGAACCAAGGGCTCTCCCAGCTATTAATGTACTCTAGGTACCAATACCTCCATTCTTTGGTTTTAACAGAGAACGTTTGGAAAATGCAATCACAGTCTCAAGCATGTGCATGGAAAAAAGCATCTAATTTGCACATCACTGAGTCTTTTACAGCTTTTATCTGTAATTTTCAAAAAGATATATTACTGTACACTACATATACTTTAAACATGGCTGGAAAGCAATCCTTATATTCCAAAGTGACATTGAGTGTTTGTAGGAATTCAGTGGAAACGGGGACTCAGGGACAGAGTTAACTTTCAGCCTCTAGTTTTGTAACATACATTCATGTTAAATCACAACAGAAAAATGAAAGTTTTTTTTTAATTCAGCTATATGGCAAGTACAAGTAATCATGGATAAAACAACCAATACATGTACTTATAAGCATTTGCTTCTCCTATTCCTAATCCCCCACTTCCTACTTTCGGGGAAGAGGTTTTAATTAGTTTTAAATTATGGGTTTTTTATTCATAGAAATAAATCACTATATTTATTGCCAAATAAAATTTATATTTTCCATTGATGTTGTGCACCTCTCACATCCAAGCCTATTTTTTCTTGATTACTATCTACTACAAACATGCCAGCATTGGAACAAATTAAGTCAACCTTTGAAATCTACTTTCATAAATAAATTAAAGGTTTCTTCAGTAATCTGGACCAAAATAAAATTTTACAACATTTAGATACAACCGAAAAACAACTTACTTTGATAACTCCTTCATTTCTTCTTCATAAACTTTCTTTCTTTCTGACAATTCTTCCGGCAAGTAACGAACTATTAGTTCTTCTGTAAGGACAGTCTTTTTATAAGTTCTGCTTGCCAAAAACTATAGAGAAGAGAGTTAAAGTTTAAGTACTAATATTTAATCAATTCTGTCTAGTCCCCATTCCAAGAGCAAGATAGCTCAAGATGGTTTGCAAACAGTGACAAAACAATGAATGCAGCAGCTTCCTGATGTAAAGTTGTTCTAATCCCCCTTCCTCTCTCACCCTTTCAAAAATGTTACATTATCTCTGGGATACAAGAGTGGACACACTATTCACTTCAGTGCCCATAAACTTCCAGAAGGGTGCATTTATCATAGGCTCTACAACATAATAATCATAAAAAAAATAGGTACTCTTCAGACCTGTGAGAATAACTGACTTGCAATTAACCGGCAGTTCCAAAAAGAGTTGAAAACAATTCAGTTTGACTCAAAAATTCCAAAATATTTCAGGTTTGGTTCAGCATATCAAAAGAGTTGGGAAAAACTTGTATCAGGCCATCTAAAGAAAAAACATTTTGGATAGCGATGGTCCCTTATTACCTAGCTGTTAAAGCACTGACCCAGAAAGTGGAAAACCCAGGTTCAAATCCCCACTCTAGAACAGGGACTTGAATCTGGGTCTCCACCACTCCCAGGTAACTGCCCCAACCACCAGGGTCAGAGAATATTCTCAGTTTCTTCTGTTGAAGCTACTCCACTCTGTGTAAAGTGTTTAAGTATTCACTGGACCAGAGAGAGTGAGCGAATGAGAATGACTATTGCCCAGTGGTTAAGGCACTCACCTGGGAGGGTAGGCACCACTCAGGTTCCAGTCCCGGCTCCAATGAATATTTAATCATGTATGTAAAGTGTAACAGCTTCAGTAAGAGAGAAGGGGGGAGGGTGCTTTAACCTGGCTAAAGGGTGTAAGTGTTCAACACCACTTGTAGTTTGGTGAATTTAAACGAACAAAAACAAAAACGTTTAGGTTTCAGAAGTGTTGAAACAAAGCTGGTTTGACATTTCTGAATTTCTTCTGAGCCTTAACCCTCCTGCCCCCTCCCCATTTTGACTGAAACAACTAACTGAAGCAGACAGGAGCTTGTGAAATTTTTTGGTCTATGCAAATCAGCATTTTTCTGCTAAATATTTTCTGCCCCCCGCCCCCATCACCACAAAAGCCCAAAACACTTTTGTCAACCTCTAGTCCTCTTTACTTAGTGTAAAGGACATAATCCCTTTTGACTCTAAAGCTGCCAAGTTATTGCCACCTGAAGAGTCTAAATATTTGGGAATCACATTTCCTGCAGCTGAGCATACATTCTCTACACCGGAATGGCCAGAAGCGTACTTTGTTCACCAACACAGTATCAGTAGAGATACTGCAATGACAGTACAGCCTCTTCAGCATTTTCACAGTCTTTGTTAGAGACTACAAAAACAACAAAAGCTTATGCCCAAATAAATCTGTTAGTCTTTAAGGTGCCACTGGACTCCTCGTTGTTTTTGTGCATACAGACTAACACAGCTACCCCCTGATATTTGTTAGAGACTGTTCAGACAAAAACTAAAACGCCTAATTTCAATGTGAGAAAGTAACGAACAATTTTGGTCAGTACTTCCCTTCCCTACAGCCTGCTCCAGATTATTAATACACCTTAATAAATACTAGTGTTCGTATTCAGAATACGTCTGGGAAGAGCACAACAAGACTACTATGTTGGCCCTATATTGTTCAGCTGTATGTATGCAAAGAGATTTTGCACAATATGCCAAGAGCTTCTAAACAAACCCCTCACAAATACAAACTTACTTCAGAGAGCTTTTCTTTGCAGAGTGGGCAATATGGGTTATGATCAAGGCAACGCTCGAGGCATTTGAGACAAAACGTATGTCCACAGGGAGTGGTAACAGGCTCGTAGAATAACCTGAACACAACAGTTGGGACAAAATAAAATTGGTTCTTTATAATTTCCATCCAACACACAAACAACACAGATCGTAATGAGTCACTAAGCCTATCATTTTTAAAGCTATTTTCCCCCTGCAAGTTGATCTTATGTGACATTTTTATTATCTAGTCTCTATCCTATGATGTAAAAGGGATTTCATTTTTAAAATAAATCCATTATGTTGACATGTTGCAAAAATAATTCCAGCCTCTCCAGTGAAGTTAACATTTATTACATTTTTGCAAAGATGAAACAAAACCTTTAGTTCATGTTAGAATAGCTTCCAGTACAACCCTTCCCTCAAAACCAAATAAATTTGGTCTAAAGTTTAGGAAGACTCTCAGCTCTATGCAGTCATACCTCATGCAGAGGGAACACTCGAAGTCAGATGCATCCACAAGGATTGCTGGTATCTCACGTAACGCAGAGGTGGCAGAGTTTTCAAGTACAGTATCTCCATCTAAGGGAGAAGGACAGCTCTATGTCAAACATTCAGGTAAAGCAAGCACTATGTACGTACACATTATGGAATCAGAGTAGTGACCCTATGCTAGTTTTCTACTATGAACCCAGTTTTTGTATCTGTTCTCTATGAACACAAACTCCCCCCCCCCCCCTGCAAAAAACTCCTTTCCACCTTAAATATTACAGATGACCTCCTTCCAGAGGGTAACTTTTCTGAGAGGGTACTGTTTGAGAGCCAAAGTTTGAGACAAGACAAAAAACACTTCAGAGTTGGAAATAGGTTTTAATTTTTCCAAGAGTTTCATGTTTCAAACAAAAAACCTCCCCAACCCCCTCCACCCCCAAAACAAGCTTAATTTAAGAACTCCACATTTGTTTTTTTAACGCCCCCTTCTCCCTCTGAAGTCAGGACTATTGCATTTAAGTATTTTTTGGGAAGGCTGGAGGTAAATGTGCTAACACATTTGAATCTGAGAACTTTGCTGTTGCAATAATGTTTAGTGTTCTCAAGGGCAGGGACTGTTTATAAAAGAGTGAAGAGCATTAACGAACTTCTAGCATAACCTGCTTTGTTAGGAAGTTCTGTATAGCTGAATTCCTGATTTTCAAGAATTTTAAACTTAAAGCACAGCCCAGAGAATTAAGCTCTGTGACTAAACCAAGCAGGCTGAGCGTTTAAGGGCTGAAGCCAGAAGAGCTGGACTAAGAGACCTTACTAAATTCACAGGTTCAGCCTAAGTCCCCCAGATCTGAAGACTCCTAAATTCTTGGGTCTTGAGAAATTTACAAATGCCTCAAAACCACGTGGACAGGTCTTGTCTCCCTGTAGACAAGATTTCTACAAGTTTGGACCTAGAAGCTCTGTAACAGTATAAGCTCCATAATGGTTACTCTGGCACTTACAAGGTCTGATCCTGCAATAAGATCTCCGCAGGCAGATTCCTTCATCTGTGCACAACTCACGGCAGGATCAGTATCTTTGTCCAATAATTTTAACACTGTTGTTCAAAAAGTCTAAGCAGCAGAAAGTCTAGAAGTACTAAGCAAGAGTTCCAATACCATTGGCAACTCTGCCTCCTAACCCTCTGGTGGAGGAGTCTAACTAGATGCCACATGAAAAATTAAGTTCCCCCCCCTTCATGCAAGTTACAACACTATGCTTTGTCATGGGACAACCTGTACACAACCCTCTGGCCTGTATCAAGCACAGGGGAGAGGTGGAGGGCATGGGGGTCTTGTGGCTGATAGATTAGTGGTTTTCATAGAAAATGTTTATCTTTAACCTATATCTTGAGTGTGGGATCCCTGAACAATAGCAGGACTCTAAATGGGCTATTCAGGGGACAGTAACAGGGCATCCCATCTTGTGTAAACTGTAAATTGACAGTTAAAGTGTGAAATGGCTCTAAATCCCTTACTGTGAAGATAGGGGAAGGTTACATTTCCCACCCCGGTGATTGGGTGGGTTTGCAGTTCACAGGCCACTCTGTAGGAGTTTTCCTATCACAGCAGGGTGGGGGGGCCATTTTTATTACCTGGAAGAAATGTGTTGTGTGTGGAGAGGTGGAAAACAGACAGCGGTACTCTGCGTGTAAATTTCAAGGCAGAAGTCAGATTTCTAACCTTCAACATTTGGTGAAACAATGAATGGTAATACAGTGGAGATTTAAAAAAAAAAACATCCATTAACCACTTATTTTACTATACAGCACATTACTACCTTCTAGCATTCCTTCACACTGCTAACCCCGTTACAGATTTTTGTTTTAAAAGCCTGAAATATCTATGTAAGCAGATGCATCAAATAGCAGAATGGATGGGGCTACTGCTCTTTTAAATGGATTCTTGGTTTTCTGGGGAAAATAGATATTAACATGTAAAGCAAATTAGCTCCCCCTCGTTGGGCTTACTGTGCATCTTTTTCATGTAAAGAGAGACTCTGAAGTTTAGCTATACCGCAGAGACCTAATAACTACAGCACTCTTGTCACTAGCAGCACAATATCTAAGCTGTTAGGGAATGAAGCATCAGAAAGGCAACATTTGCAGAAGAGAAGTGTGTATTCCTTAGATGAATCAAAACTGCTCTGGAACAATATTGATTTTTAGACCAGGGTTTCAACTCTACTCATCACAACAAACAAGAATGACTAGTTGTCTGAAGTAGTGTTGCAGCCGTGTAGCCCTCTGACCACACATGCCTACTTGTCACCTACCACCCCACACTAGAACCCATATGGGGTATCAAACAATTGCAACCCATAGCCAATGGGAACCACATCCTGAAAGAAATCTTTCCTGAACTCCCTCTTCTAGCCTTGAAACAACTCCCTCACCTCACCACGCTCATCACCAGAAGCAAGCTCCCCACTATGATTTTGAGTGAACTCACACACAAAAAACAAAAAAAGACACCATATCACCTCTGGGTGAACGCTTTTCACAAAGCGATCACTCTATATCTAACCTATCAGCACTCATCCTCAAAGGAAACCTACACAACACCCTCCAAAGATGAACCTGGGAGCTTAAATTCATAACTTTGCTAGGCACTAAAAATGATGGTCTTAATAAAGAGACAGGATTTCTAGTTTATTACAACAATTTGTAACCCACTACCTCCCCATTTTTGTCCTATTATTGCAGAGGTGTTAATGGGCCACTTCACATTGTATAGTCTCTTAGAATGTGTCTTAACTACTTGTACTAAGATCTGGTCCACACTGAGGGTATGTCTACACTTAAAATGCAACAGCAACACAGCTGCACCACTTCAGTATAGACACTGCCTACACCGATGGGAAGGCTTCTTCTGTCCGCATAGGTAATCGACTGCCCTGAGAGGCGGTAGCTAGGTTGATGGAAGAATTCTACGCTGGGGGCTAGGTCAATATTGCTATGTCTCTCCGGGTACGGATTTTTCACACCCCTGAGAGACATAGCTCTACTGAAGTAAATTCCTAGTGTAGACCAGGCCTAAGTACCTTTCCCAGACCTGAAGAGCGCTCTCTCTCTCTCTCTCTCTCTCTCTGTTTTACCTACAAACAGTAACAAAGCAGTGTTATTTTCCTATCTCTTAAAATAGAGTGTCATAACCCAACACCCCCACTACCCCCATCAACCTCCCCCCCAAAACACAACAGGACAGACCTTTTTTAGGAATCTTATTAGGGACATCCAAGCTTTGTAAATCCATCAAGTCACTGGATAGCTTTCTTTTTAAACGTGCACTAGGTAAGCTGGAGAGGATTGTTCCCAATGACTTTTTATTGTCTTCAAAATGCAAATCCAGTACATTGTGAGAGAGAGATGAATTAGTGCGAAGTACATCGGGCTCTTGGGACAGGGCTTTTGTTAATCTGAATACAGTATCCTGAAAAGAAAAACTGCGTGAAAGTCAGACAGATTTTGTTTCCTCGTTTTCTGCAATAATTCTATCCATAGAAATGATAAGACAGTAGTGTCATGGTGGCAACCTGATAACTGATCTGAGCCAATACTAATAAGAGATACTTGCTCCAATTGCCTCAGAAATAGAGGGCTATTTCTCTCATTACAATTCTCATTCTTTTCTAACCACCCCTCCTGACATATTATAATTGTGCATTCTCAAAGTGCACACAGAATAACAAAAATAAAATGTTATTTAAAACATGATGAAAACAGCAATTTGGCTCTCTTAGAAAGTGGTACCCCAATCTAATTATATTAGGTAGCCTCAGGGTATGCCTACATAGTAAGGAAAAACCCATGGCTAGCCCGTGCCATTCGACTCAGGCTCGGACTGTGGGGCTATTTCCAGGTTTGGGCCCGAGCTCGGAAGTCTACACAGCAATGAAACAGCCCCACAGCCCAAGTCCCACAAGCCCGAGTCAGCTGGCCAGCCATGGGTTGATTTTTTTTTTTTTTAAACTGTGTTGAGAGATCTAAATACAATTCATACTTCCTTCTATCTTTTTATCATAGTGCTCTAAAATTTGAGAAAGGAAGAGATGCACTAGTAATAACTAAGTTTGTATCTAAACATATGCAACAATTCAAGTCAGGTAGATTGGATATAACAAGATGCTTAATATTAAAACCAAGAGTAAATTTGGTTTGAGTATTTTATTCTTTACCTCAGAGCACCCAGCAGCAGAACCATCTTCAACAGTATTTAAGCTGCTTAAAAATGCAGGTTTCAACCTTGTCCGACTAGAGAAAGGTGCAGTGAGGCTGTCATGCACATTTTCAAAGGCTGGGAAAAACATCTCGCACATTATCTAGTAAATGAGAAAAAAAATTTTTGAGATGAGTTACAGAAACAAACGTGTGTGGTCTAAATGAAGATTACTTGCTTGTAACCAGGGTTCTTCAAGATGTACTCTGCATATTCACAGGTGTAGCCTGCACGGTTAGAACTCTAGCTAGCAGTAGCTCTTGGAGCGCTCACATGCCTTCCCCAAACCTCCCCACAGTGAACACTCAATGTTCCAGGGAGAGGGTATAAAAGGGGCACGGCACTCCAGCTGCCTCAGTTCCTTCCCCATGCGCCAAGCCCTTTGTAAGGTGGACTCCAAGACAGTGGGGAAAAACAGGCAGGGAGTGTGAATATGCTGGTTACAGGTAAGTAACCTTCATTTCTTCAAGTGCCCTTGGCATATTGCCCCACGAGACAGTAGTCCTCTGATGAAGGATGGTGGGACCATGGAATCCAAATTGAACAAAGGACTGCAGAATAGCCATACCAAATATGCATCAGATCTAGATTCTACTTATGCATTTGAGTGGTCGACCTGCTCAGGTGATATACAAGGGTATTTTGTTCCCCTCTATACATGAATTGTTATTGGGTGATCGATCACAGTGTTACGAATCCCAGACACCTTGCCTGTATGCACAATTGTAGGGAACGAACTCCCCTTTATTTCTTCAGATAATATAAACACTGTCCTATTGTCTGTCATGATCTGGCATACCCTATGTTTGACTTGAGGCAGAAGTGATTGGAGCGCCAACCTGATTGCTCTTAGTTTTAGATACTGATATGTAGATTCTTTTCCTTTGGTGACCAGTGAGCTCTTACCAATAAATTTTTGTTTAAATGGGCACCACCCAACCCAGCATAGACGCATCAGAGATAGGTACTACTGATAGCAAGACAGACTGAAAGGTATAACCTTCATTAATTTAGAGCACATCCACCACATCAGTGTTAACTTTTACGGTAGAATTACCAATTCGCAATGAACATTGTGTAAGCCAAGTTTGTAATTTCTCCTAGCCACTGCTCTTCCCCCACCCTGGTTCCTGCTACCCCCTACAATATTCTGTATAAGACTCTCTTATAAAAAAGAGTCCAGGCTACAGACTCTCTCCACCAGCAAGTTACGCTGTCGATTTGGATTTCTCTGCCTGCAGCATGGGTGAGTCTGATTTTCCTGTGAATCATGCTTTTCCGGTGTTCTGATTTGCACCAACAAAATTTAGGTCTGTGCCCACTGATAACCTAAACTGTTCCCTGAAATTCTGGAAGTAATTCTATTAGACAGACACCATTAAGTTGAGGTTAGACCTCACTTCACTCAGCCCATAAGCATCTGCAACTTGCTTCCACAGGACAGTGGTAAGGCACACAGTTTAGTAAAACTCACCTACAAGCAAGACAAGGAGGTGATCAAGGAGATAGAAGTCTCTCCCATGGCACAGTACTGTGCAATTAGATGCACTAAGGTTTTATTTGATATTATGCCAAAATGGGTTGTTTTTTTATTAACATGGAATGCATCTGAATCCAAAGATTTTCCTTAGCTATAGGGCACAAGAGACCCGCATACAAAAAAAAAAAGTGTGGCATGATGTAGTTACTGTACCTTTTGGGCTTCTTTCTTCATTAAGCTCCATTCAGGATTTAGGGCAACACAATAAAGAAACTCCTTCAGTGCTTCTTCAGTCCTTCCCAATCCAGAAAGAGCTTGTGCTTTCACATAATGACCCTGCATGCAAACAAAAGGTGTGTGAAACTGACATTTCCAAAGTGACTGATTGTAACATGAGACCAATGAACACTGCTTTTATTTTCTCAAGACACACGGCACTCTTTCAAATGGAGCAGAAGTTAGAAATAGGATGGGGAGTGGGTTGCAATGCTCTGATCTAAAAGTACAAGATGGATGCTTCCATTCCTGTTGTGGCCTTTCCATGAGTTGGAAACCAGGAATGGAACACAGCTTTTCCTGAAATTCTTGCACAGCTCCACAGACCCTCTGGATAATGTCAAGTGATCTCATTTGAGCAAACCAATAGGTAACCCTTTTACTTCTGGACCGAGAGTCTGGCACCAGTCATGCGGCTCAACTTCAGATAGGGGTAGTTGGGAGACCTACAGATAGATCTGAGGCAAGCGTGGGTGGCTTCTGATGCTGCACTTGTTCTACCTATCACTTGCAAAGAGGCATTCGTTTTTCCCCTGTTGTACTTAATGGACTGCTTCAAAATTTACCATATAACCTGTACCATATAACCTGTATTTCTTTCCACAGTGTCTAACCTCCTTCTCCCTCCCCTTCCCCTCCACCCCCCCCCCCAAAAGTGCAGCCATGGGTCATGTCTGAGATTTAGATACACACATTGTTGAACCAAATTTGAGTTTAAAATTTTTGAAATAAATGTAGCATTTTCCTCAGAAAAGTGATACAGTGTAGAGAGCTGGTTGAGCCACTGGGGGAAAAAACAAACCTAGAGGGAATTTCAGGAGGTGGAGCATTCCCCTACTGCCAGTGACTGACAAGTCTAGTTTTGTCTCCAAGCATGCCAATGTACCCATTTTAACAGATCAGTAGACCTTAGCATGAAGGACCAATGGATGTTCACGTCACAGCAATTCCATGCACTAACACAGATTTAAGGTTCCACTACAGACCTTGTTGTTTTATGTAGAATTTAAGCTTTCATTCAAGTTTCTAGCCGTTGGTTGCCAAAATAGCCTTCCAAAAGTGACCTGGAAAAGTTCTGTCCTCACCACAAAGAAACCCTGATTCATGCTTCAAAGACAGAAATATGTGAGTACTGTACCTTGGGCCAGAGGGGTTTGTTTTGGCAGAGTGCATCTGCATCATGGAGAGCTTGTTGATAGTTTTTCATGGTTATCCACAGTTCCGCTCGTTGTGCTATTAACGAACATTTGCAGGGAGCTGGAAAACAAAAAAAAATAAGGTTAAGAACTCCACAAAGTGAAGGATAATCACCTGTAAAACATAATATCCTAGCCTGAATTTGAGTTATTCCCCCCCCCCCATGCTATTGCAATGAAGTATTTTATTTGTATGCTTACCTACTAGAAACAAAAAAAATCCTTTTCTTCCTGTAAGCTATGTGTATATTCCTTTCTCAACATGGCACTACTCAATTATTCTCATATATTGAAAGTTCAGGGCCAGACTCTTAAGAGTTTATGGATAGGGCTGGCAGAATTATATTTTTTATTTATTTTTTTTCTAAATTATGACAATCAATACTGATTCTTATTTAAGGTTTTTTTCTCCTAGCTAGGGGGAGGTCAGGTTGGGGCTGTGGGGAGTTCCCAGCACCAACAGTGGGGCCCATGACATCAGGAGGCAGAGGTCCTGGCCCAGAGGAGCAGATACCTTCTCTTCCTCCCTCCCCTCAGGATGAGTCCTGGTCCTGGAGGAGGCCAACCTGCTGCCAAATGGCTGTTCCTGGCCAACAGCCATTCTGCAGTGGGCTGGCCGCCTCCAGGGCCAGGGACTCGTCCTCCTCCTTGCAGTCCTGGCCTGGCATCACAACCTCCCCCCCCATCCCGCCACCCAGGACTGCAAGTCTTCCCTGCATCTTGTGCCTACTGGGATCTGGTGTCACCAACCCTGCGGCAGCACAGGGCGCCCTCTGCAACCCCACTGTCATGAACCCACTCGTTCCTGTGACAGCAGAGCTGGAGAGGGCTTCCTGCGCTGCCCCAGGGCTGGTGCCACCTGAACCCCACAGGCCTGCTGACTGTTGCCCATTGATTCCCCCCCCCCAAAATCAATTTCAGCGTCTCAGCTGAAATCCATGTTTACCAACATTTATTGACAAACTGATTCCTGAGAAGCCTAATTATGAATACGTAGCAAATAACGTCCTCTGACTCTTCACAATTCTGTTGTATGCTTTTCCCCGTTCCTTGGGGAAAGACACCTAACGTCAGTAGTGCCAAGCACAATTCTGGGGCAATACAGACACTCCCCAACTTATGCAAGCATTCTGTTCCGAAATGCCTTGCATAAGTCGAATTTTGCATAAGTCGGGAACGTATACCTGATAATTACAGAAAAAACCCACTTACGGAACTTTTTCCGTAAGTTTGGGTTTGCCTAACCTGGGGAGGGTCCGTATGTGGAAAAACAAATCTAAATAAACACTGCACACATTCACTGAAAAGTATAAAATGCACAGAGTAAAGGCACCCCAAACCTTATGATCCTGTTTACCACTATGCTATGTCCCTGCCATCTTCTAACTTCCACGTAAAGTAGATATAGGTCTATGATAAAAGTCTTTTAGCTAGCTGACATCTTAAGCCTTGTATACTTTGGTGGCAATTCATTCACGAATCCAATGAACTATAGATTGTAAGCCACTTAAACATCATGGCTTCCCCTCCCCCAGTTCCCTAAAGACTTGGGTATATGGAGTTTAAGATGCTTAGTCCTACAGCTCTGAGGGTATGTCTACACTACCCGCTGGATCGGGGGGGCAGCGATCGATCCAGTGGGGGTTGATTTATCGCGTCTAGACTAGACACGATAAATCGACCCCTGAGCGCTCTCCCACTGACTCCTGTACTCCACTGCCATGAAAAGCACAGGCAGAGTCGACAGGGGAGCAGCAGCAGTCAACTCACCGCAGTGAAGACACCGCGGTGAGTAGTCTAAATACATCGATAACATAGCTGGAGTTGTGTAACTTAGATTGATTTCCACCCCCCCCCCCCCCCCCCCGGTGTAGACCAGGCCTGAGCTAGCACATAAATGTATGTGGGAAGATACAGGTTTGAACTCTTCACCCTCACACTAAATCTCTGCACAGCACTTTCCTTACTCCATTGTGTGCCATGGGCTCTGTCTTTCTCGCCGTTACTTTTCCTTTCATGCCTTTTTAAACACTTTCCCTTTATATCTAGAATAATCTCCATTGTCTCCTCAATATGGACTTTTTCCTCTCCTTGGTTTTTCACTGCAGAGTTCCCTTATTTTCCTCCCCAGTTACTCAACCTCAAATTTTAAAAACACTCCATTTCATACCCATTCACAATATAACTTGTATTTGTTTTAGCCCTTATCCCACTTCCTTACCCTTTTTGTATCTTATCTTTATTTTATGCATGTTTCCTGGCTCCCCATTTAAAGTTCCATAGCCATCACAGTTCAGTTATAAGCTTGTCTTCAGAATCACAAGAGCGTTTTTCTCTTTTAATGAAAGGAAAGCAGCAATTCTGGAACACAGCAGTGCAGGGAAGGTTGAATTCAGCAGCCAATTCCCAAATAGCCAAGTACACAAGGACATGAAAATATATGAAAGGGGAGAGCGCTGCTCTTTTTCCTCCAGAAGTAGTACAAAAGTCAAGAGTTAGATCAAGGAAGACAATGACAAGTATGACAAGCTACTTCAGGATTACTACCTCGGTTTACTCTGAAATGTAAGGCATGGCCCATCTTATGAATAATGGTCTATAAATGTTAGGTCGGCCAGAAATAAGACTTTCAGAACTGCTAAAACAAAGTTTACCAAGAATATAGATTGAAGAAAAACAATTTTCTCCAGAAAGATTAGTTGTGACAAGACCCAAGACTAAGCAATTGAAGTTGTGTGAGCACAACTCCAAATGAGTTCACCTGTGCACAAAGCTTAGACTGAATTACTTACATTTGTAATCTTATCATTCACGCACAGCATACCGCACTGAGAGTTTAAATATACTAACTATACAATTCAAGAATAATAGACAGATTAAAGTACTTCATACTGGATCATATCCAGAACTAACTGTCACCAGGAAAATATATTATGGTATAAGCTGCTACTGAACTCATTCTACAACACTAAATTAAAGCTCATAAAGTAACAGTTTTGGGTAGGGGAGGGGGGAGAAAAAGGGAGTCACTCCCCAGTGTTAGAGTTTAAACTGAAATTTAGAGAATCCAGGTGGATTATTACATATCTATAAAGTACCTTAACTCCAAGTGATTGCAACCTCCTGGTACACTCATTTATAAGGGAAAATTAGACATTAAGTTACACATTCGGCTCAACAAATGTGGAATTGATGGGTTCCAAGATGCTGAACAATAAACGATTAAATCTAAGTTAAAAAAACAAACCACCTACACACCCATAATTTAACACAGGCAATCACAAGGGTCTTTCTTTCAAAGCTCCCATCTATCCAGACCCTCTTCCGACAGTTGGCCAAATGGCTATATTTAAACTTGAACATTTGACATTTCTCTGGGTTTTTTTTAATCTGACTTCTACACCCTTTATGAGATCACCAAAATTGCTGCCCCAGGGGTCTGATGACGTCCTGTTCACGCTTGAACAATAGTATCAAGTTGTTCAGGTTGAAGTATTTTATGAGAGCGCCCACCTGAACTTATTAATGAATTAGCTTCAGCTCTGCTCACATCCCCTTTGAGTTCAATTTGAAGGCATTCATCAGAATGAGTTTTACTCACATAAAATGCGAGTAAAAAGCAAGTTTTGAGTACACATGTGCCAGCATTCACACTAAAAACCATTACACTGTACGTGGGTTAGAACACTGACACAGCCTGCAAAATTCCTCAGAGTGCCCTGGCACACAGACAATTAAAGAAGCCAGACAACGGACTGCAAATACTAAAGATAGGATCCTGTACACACATTGGGTACATTCAGGATGATTAAAGTCATTCTGACAATAATTCTTGTAGTAAATAGTTTTTCCAGGTATTAGGTGTCAGCCAAGCCACGTGTTGCTTGGAAAGGAAAAATATTTAAAGTTTCTAAAATTCTCTTAATCCTGCTCAGCTACCATTTCTCCCTGAAATATTAGAAGCAGTTTCTTCAAGTCCTTTTCCCAATGCTAAATGAGTTACACATCCAATCAAAACAATATCATTAACCCACATGTTCAAAATTTCAGCTTAGGAAACGGTCTATTTCAAAGTCTCCATGATCGTCTATTGTTCACCTGAGGACTCCGAGCTGTCAAAGATGACCTGGAACTGTATATGTCTGTCTGGGGTCCTGATCCTTTTTATTTCAGATCTGCTTGATGCTTCATGCAGGCTTGAGGGCACAAATGAACAGATTTGGCCCAAAGGACACGACTGATCAAAAGATTGTGATCTCTAGTGCATGGGGGACACACACTAGAAGTGGAACACAAACACACACTTGAAGAACTGATACATTACACATACCTGGTCCAGCATACTTAGCAGTTGGTTGGCAAAAGGCAACAATATACAAAACATTTTACCCATGAGCCAGTGGAGTGGTTTTTATTTTAAAAATCTCTCCCCTAAAGATAAATGCATGTTGCATCACCATTCTCGTCACAGTTTAGAATTCCAGCTAGTGTGATTTGAAAGCTTCTACATCCCTTGAGCTGATTCACAAGGGACTAGATAGGAGGCAGATAATTATTACACAAGTAGTGGAGAGCATTTCAGGCCAGTTCCCAAGAAAAACGCTGATTCTAACTTGGGAAGTTCAGTTGCAAAAGACAGCATCTTTCCTGACATACATGCAAGTGTTCACAAACTAACCAAGTGATGCTTAGGAGATTAATTTGGAACCCAGTGTACAGAAATACTTTAGATCACTTGTTTCAATGTGCATTTCTTTGAACACTTAATATTTACTACGTAGGTTCCTTAGGTCCTTCTGAATTTTCTTAGGCCTGATCTATACTAGAAAATTAGGTCTGTTTAAAATGCATACCCTGGAGTGGTGCTGTTAAGTCTCCATGTAGATAGTGCTAGATTGACAGAAAAATTCTTCCGTTGACCTAGCTAGCACCTCTCGGAGAGATGAATTACCTACATCGACGGAACAACTCCTTCTGTCGGCATAGGTAGTGTCTACACTGAAGTGTTTCAGCAGCATAGCTGTGCCACTGTGGCATTTAAGTGCAGACAAACCCTCAGTTTTTAAGACTTATGCACCCACTTATCCAAGTCATTAATATATTTGTACACCAGATTTAAACCACATTTTTAGAGCACCCTGTTATTAGTGTCATTCCACACTGAAGACTAATCATTTCTCGTCACTTCATTTTCTAGCTTATACATTTTTTTTTTTAAAACAGACCAGAACTTTGTTCTTTTCACCCTATGATTACTTCCCTTAACAGTTTGCAAGGGATTTTATTAAAATCTTTTTGAAAATCCAAATAAGTTGTATCTACCAGTTTTCCTTTGTTCACTATTTTACTGACAAAGTGAAAAGTGTCAGAGAACGTTAGACTGAAGAAAATTATTTACTTAAAAAAAAGTGGTTTATTTCTACTATATCATGTGTATCTAGGTGCTTTATACCTCCATTCTCCTCCTCTAAAAACACCCCCAAAGAACCCCCGGATGCTATTTCACCTAGTACGGAACAAAGACTCACTGGCTTCTAGTTTTCATATCCCTCCCCTACACCCAATTTTAGAAATTTTAGCTTTCCACAGTCCAGGAGCTATTTTAATAATAATACATAGGTATTTATGGCACTCCACAGAAAGTAAAAAACACAACACAACTCAGACTTACAACCTATGTTAAAAATACCTCCTAATCAATATAATTTGGACACTCAGAATGGTTTTTCTATGTCACGTAATAGGTCCTCCAGGTAGCAGACTATGTATATTTAAAACTGCACTGCCATCACTACTAAATCTTGCTAATCACTGAGATAATTAACCAAGAAACAGTATAAGAGATTCTAAATTCTGCCCAGAAGAAAATCGGACATATCAAGAGGGAACGACTAGCTTCCTCCCCTTACCTTGAGATTACACCTCTAAATCTAATGAGGAAGGAAGTAGTCCTACATCAGATCAGCTACATAATTTATATGTAATGTCTGCAGTCTTACCCTCAAAGATGCTAGAATGAACTTTGAACAGTGATTCCTCCCCGCCCCCATCTCCCACCCCTTAAATACAAAGGAAGATAGCATCAGAGAGATTCAAGAGCATTCTGGTGCAGACTTAGCTTTGCTTATACCGAACAGTCTCCCTCCACTCCCCCATCAAGATCCAAATCACCTAGAACTTTTGTTGGAAGTATATTGCTCACTCTAGGAATGGTGTATGTGGAAACCCAGTTTCTCCCCCTATGGGAACTGAAAACAACTTACACTTCTAGGCAGGGAGGGTGGTTTCTTTGTACAGTGCCTAGCATGATGGGACCCTGATTCCCATTGTGGCCTCCAGTACTACTAGAATATTAAATACCTCTCTGTGGGGAAACTGTTTGTACAGAGCTTTGTATACTTGAGTGCTAAGCATAATTTTCAGAGTTCAGTGGATCTGTCAGGGTTACATTTTGATTTATGGAAGCTTCAGCAGTATACCTCCATTTGTATCAATAGATACCAACACGGACTGGGGAATCAGATAGCCTTGGGCCAAGGCTGTTATAATTCAGTGAAGAATTAAAAAGAACAAGCTACTAAAGAACATCTTTTACTGCTCAAACGTGACCACGCACTATTTTGGCTATGTAGCCAATAGAGGGAGCAAGTTAGCAAACCCTGTTTTGTAAACGTTGATCTCACTGATGCTTATGAAAGCAAACGAGGCAAACAAGAACCACCAGGTTTTCCTGCTCTCATGAAACAGGGCAAGGGAATTTTAATGTTGCTAAACAAAAAAAGGACAAAGCATGTCATGACTGAAGAGTAGAGAAGTTTCCATGACCATACTTTATCTCAAAAAAGTACAATACACACAGGCTTGGCAGTATCTTTCGAGGGAAGCTACTTATTCACTGACTTCCACAAGCAGAACACCTGGCATCTCTTGCACAAGAAAGATGGTTGTTGACCAGGCAATTTCAGTGGTAGAGCTGCATTCCTCAGAGAAACATAGCAGTGATGTCTCAGAAGGAAGTGGATTTCTGTCCACCTCTTCCCCCATTTGAAGTTTACTTAATGAATCCCTTATTTGTAACACCCTGAGGCCTTAATCAGGACTGAGGGTTTCATCATGCAGAGCACTATAAAGAAATAGCAGCTATCCCTGCCCCAAAAGAGCTTTCAGTCTAGTTGTAAGACCAGACATAAGTGGCTTTAAAAAAAAAACACAATTAAAAGGGTCAGGAAGGGGGTGGGGGTGCTGTGGCACCCCACAAGGGTAACAGCAGTAAAGTCAAAATTCTATTAGCTAGCTAGTAGTAAACCTGATTAGTCCAATACAAATCTTTAAAAATAAAAATGTTACCTATTGCTTTATTCTCTTTTGTATGAAGGGTGCTTTATGCATCTGTAAAAAGCTATACCAATAAAATATTAAGTAATGCACACAGATTAGGGTGAAATAGGCTATTAATTTTCATTTTTATAATTAGAATCCATCTGTATTTTTATAAAACTTTATAGTCTTGTTTTCTGTGAAAAAAAATCATAAAACATTTGAGCAGGGAAGTCAAAAAATAAGTGTCCTGAAATGAACTTTATAGCAAAACTAAACAAAAAAAAATAAGATGATTACAAAGTTAGGATTAGTTCAAAACTTTGCACTCCCACTCTACTTCGTCCCTTTCCCCATTATAACAAGAGAGATTGCAGTTAACATACTAAAAATAAAAAGGTCTTAGCCAATGACGTTCTTGTATTATTAGTAAATCATGCATCATTTAATTGTACATACTACTCTGCCTAATTTAAAAAAAAAAAAAATACTAACATTTAGTGTACTGCACAACCAATCCCATAACCTATTCTGTATTTATTCCTCCTCATCCTTCATCTCCCTTGGATGTTATCTGCTTTTCCACCCACTCCTGTATCTGACCATTTTTCATTTAAGTCCTGAACCTGCAATCTAATCTAGAGACTTCTGCACCCAGGTGTAACCCTATTGGCTTCAGAGGGACTCTGCAATCAGGCAGATCTGCTTGCACATGCCCATCCACAGGATCAGGTCCTTAAACTGTAAACTCTTTAGAGCAAATTCTCATCTGATATTTTCAGTAAAGTACTCAGTGCATTTTAGACCAATAACACCTGAAATAGTATTAATGCTCTTCTGCAATCAAGCAGATTCAATTGTTAAAATAGGAATAGAAATCTGCAAGATAAAAAACAATAATCCATGTGTAAAGAATCCCTACCTCATAAGAATGAGTGGATGAGATAGTCTCTAGGTAACCGTACTGCCCACTTTAATTTCTTTTTCTGTGCACGTGCACCAGCTAAAAGGAGCAGGTTTCTGAGTCACGTTTTAAGCAAATTTGATATATAGGGCACTTAAGAAGGGGCCTGAATTTCCTTTTTAGCTCAAACCTTTTCCAGAAAGGGTATCATTCATTTGAAACATGTGCTAGAGAGACACACACTTCATTTGGTTTTAAAAACGAATAAAAAAAATCCCACATCATTTACAGTCATAACGGTGTTTTGTTCTGAGCTTTCTCACAGAAGGACTAAAAATGTGTAATCTGACAACCGTTATATGGTGTTCTGTACTTTGTACTGCAAATTAAACATTACATTGATTAATTCTTTAAACAGCTGTAAAAGATCTTCCAACCCAACAATCAAATTAGTTTTGTTTTTTGCTAAAGACCATTCCATTTTCAGAAATATTTTCCAACTTAAGCAAAGCCAAATCAGACACTTTCTGCACAGAAACCAGGAAGTGCTTCAGAGCTATTCAAATAAGTAATCGGCAAGTTCTCTTTATCACATAGGGAAACTAGGTCAACCTGACCCTCCTTCCCCTATTACCTCCAAAAGAGAGAAGACAACCATAATCTTTGTGAACAGCTCAGGAAGTCCAACTTATCAGAGTCCCTCCTTGCTCGGCTGGGCTAGAGAAGGTTGTTGAAATGCATGGCCTTTCAGAAAGGCGGGCAGAAGGGAGAGCCATTATTATTTGCTATTATGTAATCCAGTACTTAGACTGTAAACTCTTCATGGCAGGAAATCATATTTTCTGCCTTTGTACAGCCCCTAGCCCAAGGGGGTCCTGATCTGTGTAGGATGCTATAAAAAAAACAAAAACTTATGTCATAGTCTTCCCTTAACTAGTAATGAATTCCGGTAAATTACGTAAAAGCCCCCACTTTTGAACAGGAATTCCGTTGTTTCTTCACTTTCTGGCTTTAGCTAACATGGATCCTCTCTCTAACCCCCTGCAGCCCTCTACTACAGGGTGGGATGCGGACTGCTTCAAAACAGATCATTGTAGTGCCTCATACTCAGAGTTTACATACACTGAGTTTCTGAAGCAAGGAGGGGAGCAGACTCAGAGGAAGAAAGATGAGAGCGCAATTATGATGTGAAACTTGGAACGTAGCATATAACACAACTAACCTAACTGTCAGTGGAAGTATGATTGCCCAATTCTAGGACTGCTCTGCTGAACAATTTGCTTCTATCATACTCGTCTAGAGTCAGTTTCCCAAGCTGGGACTCATATGTTAAAATCCAGGACTGCAGTGGCTGTGAATGTGTTCCCCTGTTCATACTCCATCTCTATAAGGAGAGTTGCTTCACATTTGAGGAGAAAGATATGGGAACTCAAAGAAAAAGCACCTAAATATTTCACACATAGAACCATAATTTCTCCTTTGTAAAAAAAACTGCAACTTTTACGACTTCAAGTCTCAGCCTTTCAAGTTAATTGTTTCTGATATGAAACTTGCTGCTTCTGTTCTAGGTCAGGTTTTTACGGTGAGCTATAAAATCTCGTTGAGTCCAGAGCAGCTCCAATAACTGAACTCCACTGTAAAAGTTTACTTTGAAGTTAATGGGAACTCTCAAGTGCTCCTCTTCTGGCTCCACTCTGTGGAGGGTTCTCTGGGCAGGGGGCGCTGTGGTTCTTAACCTATTTATTATTTTGGGCCACAGGTTGAGAACCACTGCTATAGCACATATGAGCCCTCATCACAGGCCAGGACCCCACTGTGGTAGGCATTGTACAAACACAGAATAAAGAAAAGGTCTGAGCCTGCCCACACTGAAGAACTTAAGTAGATTGTAAGTGGCAGGTCCCCTGCTTCACACTTTAGTTGAGAGAATTCTTATGCAGGGCTCCCACCAATACCATTCCACCAAACAGATGGCTCGAGAGTGACCATCGCTCCTGCTACTCCCACAGACAACTGGGGCACCGCATCACCCTGCTGCAAATTTCATTCATGGCGTCAGAGCAGAGCATCATTGCCACCATCCTTGGAGTGTTCTGAGAGGTCTTTCCCCAAACGCCTCCTGCCTCCAACCTCTGTAAATACTCTCTCATCAATTCAAAAATTGTAGAGAATGTTGCCAGCATCAACAGGCACAAGCCTAGTGATTTTGGTGCAGATTGGAATACTAGAAAAGCTTGAGTCAGTTGAAAAATTGTGGGCAGAGGGGTCTAGACTGCCTAGTGCTGCATGCACAGTAATCTCTCTGGGGGCCCACTGCTGCTACCTACTCATATCAGAAGCAGCAGCTTAATTTGCTGCATGGGGTGACTGTCTGTAGCCTGGACTCTTACAGAAATGGGAGCCTTCCAGGATGGTTTTTGGGGCGGTGGGGAGGGAGGGAGAAGCAGGGACCCAGAGGGCAGTGGAAGGGTGGAGCAGGAACCGACAAGGGAATGAGGGGAAGACATGGTGGAGATGAGGAAAACAATGGCTAGGGGTGGGAGAAGAGATGGGGAGGGGAGGGAGAAAACAAGGACCTGGGTGGGGAGAGGAGAAAGCAAAGGCCCTGCTGTGAGGGAAGGAGGGAAAATGAGGGCAAAGACCCTGGCATAGGAGACAAAGGGTATAAAGGAGAGGAACAGAGAACCCGATTTGAGGGAGAGGCGGGGGGTTTGTAGGGAGTGTCTGCAATAGAGAGGGATGGGAAGGTGGCATACAGAGAGCTTGTGGGGGTAATGGAGGGATGCAAGGAGCTCTTGGTGTGTGCAGTTGAGCTCAGTCTACACAAGCTACAGCGTGTGCAACCCCCTACTAGAAATATCAGCAATGTGAAGCCCAGCTTTCCCTTGGAGCTCCAATTTGGGATAGCAGGAATGGTTCCTGCAAATGCTCACCGCACTGAAAGGGCAGGTGCACTGCATCTTTTACAAACATACCCTTTATTTAAAAGGTCAGCTGGTCAAGTGTACTGAACAGAGTGGATTTTGATTAAAATCAAATAGATTTAAATCATGATTTAAATCACTAGTTAGGAAGACTCAATTTAATCATGGATTTCTATATAAAAATGCCTTCTTGTTAGTTATAACCTTAATACATATTTTTCACAACTCAGATAGATGTAGGTTTCATTTTTAGAAGGCGCACACACTATACATTTCTAAAGTGATTTATTTTGAAAACTTTTCAGATTAGTTTTACAGCTATATCAGAAAATGAATGACTGGTTATTTCATTTATCAAAGGTAACTGAAGCAGATATTTATGAAGTCATTGGGAGGTGAAATATCTCCAATTCAACAAATTAATCATTAATATTTGGAGGATTGTCTTGCCATGCTGTATTAGGAGGAAAACATCACCAGTCAAATAAATAAAACAATTTAAACAACAACAACATTATATATTCTGGATTCCCCCCCCCCCCTCCCCCCCAAGGCAAACAAAATATTTTAACAAAACAAGCACATGTCCCTTGCTTCTCACATTTATCTCCAGACTTCTCCTTGTCCAGATCTATTCCACCCCCAACAATCTTTAGAGAGAGGTAAGGGATTGACTCTGTGTACACAAATTCACAGAGGGACAATAGAGTTGAGGTCTTATTTCTCACCTCTATATATTAATTTATGTAAACATTTTTGCTGTTAACAAGCATGTTATCTCTGGAGACACAAATCCACAGTTTGAGAACTGCAAAACTAAGCATCTCTGATGGTATCTTCTAGACCAGGGGTCGGCAACCTTTGGCATGCGGCTCGCCAGGGTAAGCACCCTGTCATGCTGGGCCAGTTTGTTTACCTGCTGCGTCAGTAGGTTCGGCCGATCGCGGCTCCCACTGGCTGCAGTTTGCCGCTCCAGGCCAATGGGGGGCTGTGGGAAGCTGTGGCCAGCACATCCCTCAGCCCGGGCCACTTCCCACAGCCCCCATTGGCCTGGGACGGAGAACCACAGCCAGTGGGAGCTGCATTGGCCAGTGGGAACCGATGCAGCAGGTAAACTGGCCCGGCCCGCCAGGGTGCTTACCCTGGCGAGCCGTGTGCCAGAGGTTGCCGACCCCTGTTCTAGACTGAGCACTGAGTCCCATTGGGTAGATAGAAAGATTACCCTAAATAATCTATACTGAAGCCCCTGGAACCCCATAAGATTGGGTCCCTAATCCATGAACGATTGGAACTCATTTACAAAACTTTTCTTAAACTTAGAATATCATAAAATATCAGGGTTGGAAGGACCTCAGGAGGTCATCTAATCCAACCCCCTGCTCAAAGCAGGACCAATCCCCAGACAGATTTTTGCCCCAGATACCTAAATGGCCCCCTCAGGGATTGAACTCACAACCCTGGGTTTACCAGACCAGTGCTCAAACCACTGAGCTATCCCTCCCCATGACATGAATATATTGTCTCATACTATAGAATTAGAATGTATAATTCCTATTCCACAATGAGATATCTTTGAGCTAATGTATCTTAATTAAAAACTATCTTTAGATAAAATACTTTTTGAGGAAAAAAATCTTATTTTTTTATTTAAATCAGATTTTTTTATAAGATTTTTTTTATTTTAAAAATAATTGATTTTTATCCACCCTGGTACATTTCTTTTTTCTTTGGGAAGTCTCCTTTTAAAATTAGAGACCATTCAATGCAAACATATTAGCAGTATGCATCTACATGCGAGATAACATGACAATTCACAAGCTACAATATCTATTACAGACAATTTGTGGCATTAAGGGCTAACAAGTAGGAAAGCACCAGACAATCTACAGAGTCACTTTTGGCCAGCTTTGTCACCTGCAACTGTGGAAATGAGAGAAGTGTTACGTGCACTACCCTGACACAATGTTCAAGAGGGCCCACAAACAGGATTTTAAAATTTGTTTTACTTTTGGGAGAAAAATGCTGCTTAATTAAGTTTAAGCATCATTTATTGTTAAAGCCCTTACTAGAAATGGTTGCTATTACATCTTCAAGTCAGTGCACTTTACACAAAGATAGCATCTAGCTCTGCTGGCCTCATGTTAGGTAAGGTTCGTGCTCACATTCAGATATTAAGCAAATGTACAGTCTGGGTTGCAGAATGTCAGTTATTGTACAAAGTCTAAGGGCCATATGCGGTCGCCAGGTAAACAAAAAGGTCTCATTAACTTCAAGTAGAGCTTTGCCACACTTACCCGTGAGCAGAATTTTACATAGTTATTTTACAAGATGTGCAATTTGTTCAGGAGTTGTATGTGCAACAGAATGAATATGCCGACATCCTAGGAGACCATTAAAAAACTGCAGTTGTCCAGTTGAGCATGGAGAGGAGATCATGTGGCTACTGCCACAAAACTACTGCTGTCTTGTTACCTTTGAGAAGGGTATATCAGCCTTATTTATGAGGTGCTCAGAGGCGTGAAAATTTGTTCTTTTGGCTTGATAGCTCAATGTTTGCTATCCAAAGAGGTTCAGAGGAACTTCTGGCAACTGAAGGCACCAATTCCCCCAGCCAGTGACCGTCTGCTCTCCCTCTAGAATTGATCACAGCCCAGATTCCATTAGCTCCAAACTAAACTGAAATGGGGGAGGGATAGCTCAGTGGTTTGAGCATTGGCCTGCTAAACCCAGAGTTGTGAGTTCAATCTTTGAGGGGGCCACTTAGGGATCTGGGACAAAATCAGTACTTGATCCTGCTAGTGAAGGCAGGGGGCTGGACTCGATGACCTTTCGGGGTCCCTTCCAGCTCTATGAGATAGGTATATCTCCATAAACTTAAAGTCAGCAGTGTGGTGTGGAACATACAGTACATTCCTTCTCAGCCCCCACAGGAATGAAACAAGACAATCTGTTAACTGCGTATAATCTCCAAAATAGAGCATATTCCAGATACATACATGCAACTCAAATACTTCTAGCTTGTTAGCCATCATATATAAATTTAAGAAGGCTACACACATACAAAACCTGAAAGACAGGCAAAACATTTAACTGCTGGATTATATTGCCAGTAATTTTTGAATGTAACCGCATACAAAAAAGCTTATATGCCATATTTAATTCCTTTTTATTCTATGCATGGAAGTCGGATGCAATCTATGGTCACAACTGGGTTTTGTACCTTTGAATTGCACACCCTTACTCAGTCAACTTCCTTGGTGAATAACTGCCACCTACTTCATCCAGTAATTGCACAGTTCCTTAAAAACATACAGTAGCCCAACTTCAAAATATATTTTATTTTGTTACAGAAAAAGCATTTCTTGTGTTCAGAGGACACTTCCAAAGCTCTAGAAGATGTACAGAAATACTGTATTATTCCTAAATCTAGTTATCAACAGAGCACTTTCATCTCAGTCTCTGGGTAAGAGGAGGAGGGATTTCTGTGGGTGCCATGGCAGGGGCCTTGGGCATTGTTCCACCTTGGTCCCTCACATTCTCTGCCTGTGACACGCAATAGTGGAGCTAATGGAAAAGCGGATATCCCAGATCACATGTGCTTGGTAACTTGTAGTAGTCTATGCCATGACAGTTTTCTGGTCATTTTACTCATATATCTGCCATTCCATTCCTCTACTCTTGTTAATGCTACTGTCTCACTACTGCTTCAAATGAAACAAGTCAGAATGAGGTAGCAGATCAGTATGAGGCAAAGTTAAATTGAACAACGGCTCTTCAATCAGCTTGAATTCCGAGAAACCCAAATCAGACAAACATCAACAAGGTTATTTGCCACTTCAGTCACTGGAGTTAAGATCTGCTGCTGTGAATCTCACTGAAGATCCTCAATGTTTCAGGCCATAGGCGCCGAGCACCCATGGGGAAAAATTAGTGGGTGCTCTGCACCCACCAGCAGCCAAGCTCCCCACCTCACCACCTCCTCCTCCCCTGAGCGTGCCCCGTCCCCACTCATCCAGCTATCTCCCAGCTCTTGCCGCCACCAAACAGCTGTAGCAAGCTCCGAGAGGGAGGAGGGAGGAGCGGGAACATGGCACGCTCAGGGGAGGAAGCGGGGAAGAGGCAGGGCTGGGGATTTGGGGAAGGAGTAGGAATAGGGGCAGAAAGAGGGTGGAGACTGTGGGGAAGGGGGCACAGGGGGATCGAGCACTCACCGGCGCCAGTAGAAGTCAGTGCCTATGTTCCAGCCTATGGTTCTATAGTTCAACAACTAGTAGAATACATACAACTAAGAAAGTTCTTAGAACAGTTTAGGTATACATCACTATTTTTAAAAATAGTTAGGCAAGTCCAAGATAACTATTAAGTAATCCAGCTACACTCATGCAGTGAGGCAACTGCCTCCAAATTAGAACATATCAGTTACAATCCTGATTATTTTAACAGGGATAGCAACCTTATTTAAGTCCCAACATCTACACACACCACCAGATTTATTTTGGTAGGTCCCAAAAGTGGACTAAGTTTATTAATGATGGAATTAGTGGATTAAAGCAAGGCTTCACAACAAAAGCTCAAAGTATTTCTACACATAAAAATCCACTTCTGATACTACCCCACATCAAGTCTGTTATTTCTCCTGCTCCATTCGAACGGTCTGTTCTGCCCCCCTCTAGGTTAGCATAGATTATATTGTTGAGCTGTATATTTGTTTTAGGATGAGACTTTAAAGCAGGAAGAACTGGCCTGTCACTTATCCACAGTTAAGAGGGGGAAGGAGACTAAAACAGCTTCTCTGGCCCAATCCATATTGGCCGCTAACAGCATAACCTGGAAGAAGTACAAATGGTCACCTACCCTGTCTTAATGCTTTGTCCACCACTTTGGAGAAGAAAGGGAACATGTTTTCCAGAGACAAGTGTCCTCCCTAGATCAAGGACACAGTGGAGGGGGAAGCAATCTTAGGCTACATCTACACTACAGGGGGGGGGGTCGATTTAAGATACGCAAATTCAGCTACGCGAATAGCGTAGCTGAATTTGACGTATCGCAGGCGACTTACCCCGCTGTAGGGACGGCGGCAAAATCGACCTCTGCAGCTTCCCGTCGACAGCGCTTACTCCCACCTCCGCTGGTGGAGTAAGAGCGTCGATTCGGGGATCGATTGTCACGTCCCGATGGGACGCGATAAATCGATCCCCAAGAGGTCGATTTCTACCCGCCGATTCAGGCGGGTAATGTAGACCCAGCCTTACTCAAGATAGTGATTCTCTGTTGGTGATGAAGTATCTGAGCTGTTTTACTTTAGTCGTCTTTTTTTGTACAGTAGGAGATTCACTGGCATACTTTCAGTTGGTGTATGTGGTGCAACAGGTTTAATTTACCTTTCTTTTGCCTGCTAATCCAGATGGTGCTTGGTCCCATCCCTCTTCCCCCCTCCCCCCCGCACCTCATCTAAACATTTCATGTTTGCATCTCCAGCTCCACTCCCTTTGAGTTTTGGTCCTCATTTCACTAAGTCATTTAAAAAATAATTATACTATGTTGCTACAACAAAGTGAGCAGAGTACACATACTGCCCAATAGAGAGATTGAAATCAATTATTTTGTTCTGAGAGACTATTCAAGATTGTCCTGCAAAGTGAGTGTAAAGGTGGAGCAGAAAGAAAAAATGCAGGATACCCACAATTTTTGTTTAATTTCCCTGTGGAAGATGTTCTGCAGAGAATGCCTTGCATGTATACTTTTTGCCTAAATAAAATGATGTGCCTGTTTGGATGGAATGGTATGCAGACTCAGATAATCAAACAATAGTTACATAGCTTCTCTTTGTGGGTCAAAACATGGTTTCATATTTAACAGTGCAAGACATGGAGCCCTTAGTTTTATTTACAGCCGTGTCAACTTTTCTTAAGACAATAATGTAAACATTAGTAAGTTATTTCTAGCAATTAATCTTGTTGAAAGTGTAACTGTGTATGGCCAAAGGCTCACAGATCTGACCACAAACAAGTTTCTCCCATGCAACTATGACAGAGTGAAGCAGGAGTTCCAGTGTATATTTTACATGAAGGACCTTTTCACCACCAGTCTGAAAGGATTTTCTAGAAATGCTGCATAATGAGTCATCAACCGCAGGCAGATAAGTGTTTCATTTTGAAGTCTGATGCACTGGGTACAAAATCAATAGTGGGACTAAAAAATAAGAACTACCAATTTTTATTGCATTTACCAGCATTCATTCTCAAGCTTTCACACTGTGAAACATCGTAACAGTCTCTCAAAACACTTTTCATACCATTAGCAATCAAAGACTGCCTATTCTTTTTGCATGAGCCCTCTATAGCAACTACAGCAACTGTAATGGTCTTCAATGCAATAAGTCAAGGATGCAGAACTGAGCACTACCACACTAGCAGCCGAAAACAGAAACAAGTCACCTGAAGAATGGCAAAGCAGCTGGACTTGACATATGCATGGAGCAAATTAAGCACTTTGGTCCTGCAACCACCTTATGGGTATTATGCCTTTTTAACAATTGTTCATCAACCTTTAGATTACCCAAATTATGGTGACAAGCCTGTGTAATAGCTCTATTGAAGCCAGGAAAGAATGCTTCTGACCCAAAGAACTTCAGGCCAGTATCACTCCTATGCCACCTTTATAATTGCCTTTCACGTCATATCTAACAGGATCTAATACTGCCAAATTTAGACTAGGAAAGTCCTGCACTGGCCAAACACTAAACATCCCCCAGCATGTAGAAGAGGGATTCAAGAGAGGGATGATAACAGGCGGTGTGTTCGTAGGCCTTTCAGTTGCATACGATACAGTCAGCCAACAAAACCTCCTTACCAAAGTCTATGATACGATGCATGACCACCACCTAGTGCAGCTCATCTGATCTCTTCTGGAGAAGACATTTTTACATAGCACTGTGTAAGAAATGGAGCCACTTGAGACAACAAAATTGTCTCCCACAGGACAGTGTGCTAGCACCAACCCTTTATATACAATTACACACACACAGTGACCAGCGCATACAGAGCAATATGAGGTGCTTCACATAGGCTGATGATCTATGCATCACGTCACAGGAGAAGGACTTTGCCATCGTCTAGAACAGACTATGAGCAACATCTCAACTTACTACATCAAGAACCAGCTTCACATCAACCCAACCAAGATACAGGTGATGGCTTTTCATTTATGCCATCGAGAAGCGAAGTGGAAATTAACCACCAACTGAAATGGAATCCCACAGGCTAATCACCTGAACGCTGTCTACCTGGGGATGACCTTGGACCAAATGCTTTCCTTCAAAACACATGTAGAGAAGGTGAAAGGGAAAGTTAGTGTTTGCAACAACATTCTTTGAAAGTTGGTCACCTCAAAGTGGGGAGCTATCAAGCTACTTTGCAAACTACTGCTATTGCTGTGTGCTACTCAATTGCAGAGTATGCATGTTCAGTGTGGGAACGATCCATCCATGATAAGAAACTAGATCCTGTCCTAAATGAGAGCTGTCATGTAAAAACAGGATGTCTAAAGCCAAGACCAAAGGATAGCCTGTACTTACTGGTTGGTGTTGCACCACCTGATATCAAGAGGAAGGTAGCAAGCCAAAGTGAAAGATCACAGCAGATGGCATCCGTTATATGGTCACACAGGAGTAAACAAATACCTTAAATCACAAAAGAGTTTTATGACCAGTGTTGTGTCATTGGATACCACAGCTGGCAAGGCACTACTGAGTTAAGGAATGAAAGATTGCATGTAGTCGGATGCACTGAAACAGATTTGTACCCCCAGGAGGACCTTCCTGGAGGGGCTGATAAAGTCTGTTTAATGTGGTGATGTCTGAACCGCCTATGTACTCAAACTGGTAGATCAAAGTCTAACATGATCAAATGGGGCTACTCTAAACACCAATACATGTGAGTGTTGTGAAGTGCAGACCAGGGATCACCTGCTTGTTTGCAGACTCCTTGGGGAGACCTGTACAAAGGAGGACCTCGTTGCAGTGATGGAAACAGCCATCACTTGTGCACAGTTCTGGAAAAATGTCTAGTCTGTGACAAGGATACAAGAAGCTGTCTTCTTTAATAATAAAAAAAGAAATACTATCATTCTACTTTTGTTTTTCATTTTATCTCCACCTCCCCCCTACTCTCCTTTCTCTCCATTGTATATTACTACTGTACTGCTTGGTCCTCCATTCCCCAGATTCTTCTCTCCTACCTCCACATAATACCCTACCAATTGATTTCCTTCTCCCCTTGACATTTCTCTACTACTGGCAGCTCCAGCCACAGAAGATACGAACATAAGAATGACCCTCCTGGATCAGACCAGGGATCCATCTAGCCTAGTATCCGGTCTTCCGACAGTGGACAGTGCCAGGTGCCCCAGAGTGAATGAACAGAACAGGTAATCATCAAGTGATCCATCCCCTGTCACTCATTCCCAGTTTCTGGCCAACAGAGGCTAGGGAGACTATTCCTGCCCATCCATTGATGGGCCATTCTTTTTAGGTGACAGATCTGAGGAACTGTCCCAGATTGAGGTATCATTAGAGGAGGTTTTGGACCAAATTGATAAATTAAACAGCAATAAGTCACCAGGACCAGATGGTATTCACCCAAGAGTTCTGAAGGAACTCAAATGTGAAATTGCAGAACCGTAGTCTGTAACCTATCATTTAAATCAGCTTCTGTACCAGATGACTGGAGGATAACTAATGTGACACCAGTTTTTAAAAAGGGCTCCAGAGGTGATCCTGGCAATTACAGGCCTGTAAACCTGACTTCAGTACCGGTCTAACTGGTTGAAACTATAATAAAGAACAATATTGTCAGACATATAGATGAACATAATTTGTGGAGGAAGAGTCAATATGTTTTTAGTTTCAGAGTAACAGCCGTGTTAGTCTGTATCCGCAAAAAGAAGAACAGGAGTACTTGTGGCACCTTAGAGACTAACAAATTTATTAGAGCATAAGCTTTCGTGGACTACAGCCCACTTCTTCGGATGCATATAGAATTGAACATATAATGAGGAGATATATATACACACATACAGAGAGCATAAACAGGTGGGAGTTGTCTTACCAACTCTGAGAGGCCAATTAATTAAGAGAAAAAAAAAAAACTTTTGAAGTGATAATCAAGCTAGCCGAGTACAGACAGTGTGATAAGAAGTGTGAGAGTATTTACAAGGGGAGATAGAGTCAACGTTTGTAATGGCTCAGCCATTCCCAGTCCTTATTCAAACCGGAGTTGATTGTGTCAGGACTGGGAATGGCTGAGCCATTACAAACGTTGACTCTATCTCCCCTTGTAAGTACTCTCACACTTCTTATCAAACTGTCTGTACTCGGCTAGCTTGATTATCACTTCAAAAGTTTTTTTTTTTTTCTCTTAATTAATTGGCCTCTCAGAGTTGGTAAGACAACTCCCACCTGTTTATGCTCTCTGTATGTGTGTATATACATCTCCTCATTATATGTTCCATTCTATATGCATCCGAAGAAGTGGGCTGTAGTCCACGAAAGCTTATGCTCTAATAAATTTGTTAGTCTCTAAGGTGCCACAAGTACTCCTGTTCTTCTTTTTATGTTTTTAGTAAAGTGAAATCATGCCTCATCAATGAACTAGAATTCTTTGAGGGGGGTCAACAAACATGTGGACCAAGGGGATCCAGTGGATACAGTGTACTTAGATTTTCAGAAAGCCTTTGACAAGGTCCCTCGCCAAAGACTCTTACACAAAGTAAGCTGCCACGGGATAAGAGGGAAGGTGCTTTCATGGATTGGTAACTGATTAAAAGATAGGAAACAAAGGGTAGGTATAAATGGTCAGTTTTCAGAGTGAACAGAGGTAAATAGTGGTGTCCCCCAGGGGACGGTCTGTTCCGGGACCCCTATCAACATATTCATAAATGATCTGGGAAAAGGAGTAAACAGTGAGGTGGCAAAATTTGTAGATAACTATCTTTATTAATTTTGTAAGACCCAGGCAGACTGCAAAGAGCTACGAAAGGATCTCTCAAAACTGGGTGTCTGGGCAACAAAATTGTAGATGAAATTTACTGTTGATAAATGCAAAGTAATGCACATTGGAAAGCATAATCCCAACTATACATATAAAATGATGGGGTCTAAATTAGCTGTTACCACTCAAGAAAGATCAAGATGGCGCCTGTTTCCTTTCCTCTTCCTGTGAAAGACTGGCTCTTTCAAAAGGCAGGTTTTTTTTTTTTTTTTAAAGCACATCTATTTATTAAAAAGGTGCTCTTAGGGCAGTGTGACCTGCCAACTCTCCACAAATCATCAAGTAGTGGTCTCCAGACCACAGTAAGAATCAGTATTTTAAGCTATTTGCACAATTTTACAAGGCCAGAATTAATCCGTCATTTGAAATTTGTCATACTAGTGACAGTGTTACTTGGCAGTGCATTTCCAAATACTGTGCCAGGTTTGTATTTATATTCCTGCACATTCCAAATACCAGCCCTTTCTTTAAAGCAAACTTTTAAGATAGTGGGTATATTTTACTATAACTTTTGAGACATAAAGGCTCACAAAACCATTTCAGAGAGAGAATGAAGAAATACTCTAGGGGCTTGTCTACACAAACTTACCCCAAAATAATTAAACTGGTAATTCACACCTTTTGATATTTCAGTGCAAATCTGTGTGTGGACACTTATTTTGATTCAAGAGTGCCCTGTTTCAATTTTGCTTATGTAAGTTAAACTACTATATCAAATAGGGCATTTTTCAACACAAGTTTTCAAAATAAAGTTTTCACAGGTCAAGACCAGTAGAAATGCTTCCATGACTACTAAATTTCAATAACAAGACAGTACTGGATATATTTCCATCGCTGCTTTGCTATTCCACTATTCACCACAAAGAACAAACAGTCCCCATCTATGTTCACAAGTCAGTCAACTGCAGTGTTGAGTAAGCAATGAACACCAGTGTTAAGTGGACACAAATTGCAAAACTGACTACTCTGTCTATATTGTCCCAAGTAAAAAATGTAACAAATAGTACAAATACTAAATGAATTATATTGCTTCACTTTCGCTATTCATTACTAGAAAGGGATGAGAATTCCACACACACACACACACACTATTAAGGAACACAATTAATTTTAAGAGGTGAATGTAATTACTGTATTAAAGTAGACTAGACTATATCTAGATTTCTAACTAATTAAAAAGAAGTTAGTCTCTTATTTCACTTCATTTGACAGCACCTTGAGTTTCCCCATATATACTGTTTGCACGGATCTTTTACATACCAACAGGAGAAAGGTTTTTTTGTTGTTGCTGTTCTATTTTTAAAGGAAAATGTGATTGTAAAGCCACTGAAACTGTCAGGACAACTCAAGGCCAGGTGTAGCATCAAAAAATGTGTAACTCATTTACACGGACTAGGATTTCAGGTTGATTTCCTCTAGATATTTAGAGTGTGGCAGAGCTTGGCAAGGCAGAAAGCACCCACCCCCTTCTTTGGCTGCTGCCCCCCCAAATATACTGTGACAACAGCAGCATGCGGTGCTGCTGGAGCATAGTGGAAAGAGGGAGGTAACGGAGAAGGTAAGGGTGCTAAAGAATTTAACAGCCAAAGAACCATTCTAGCCTCTTAACACATACACTTTATGTTCACATAAACCTGTTGGAACAAGTCCTTTACGTGCATGCGGGTCTATAAGGGATCATTGCAAACTCTTTTCTTGTCAGAGTGCACGTAGGCTAGCTGAAGCGGCTCAACCACTCCTCTCCGTGGAGTACACGGGTGGTCGTCCCTAATCTCCCAGAATCCACTGCGTTGTGCCCGTCCTCTGGAACAGGGAGCCAGAGGGCACTGCAAGGGAAATGGTTTAGGACAGCGGTAGTAGGAACTGGAGGCTAAACTAGAACCAGCAGCAGCACGCGCCGCTCGAACACACTGACCCACGTGGACTTAGCACAGTGCAGCGCGGCCAGCCCCGAGGCAGCGCCTAGAGACAAAGGACACTGGGGGAGGCCGGGCCGGGGGCTGCTGCTGCAGCCTGGCCGAGAGCAGGGAGCGGGGAAGGGCGAGGCCGCAGGGCCCAGCGCAGGGAGGCCGGGGCTGTGCGGACACTCACCGGTCTCCAGGGCCTGGTTGTATTTCTCCAGCGCGGCTGGCAGCTCCTGCTTGTCCCGCAGCTCGTCTCCCTCGGCGCGGAGCCGCCGCGCCCGGCTCTCCCCCTCCAGCCACTTCTCCAGCAGGTTGCCCAGCACCACGTTGACCCGGGCGCTGGCGGGGCCGGGGGCGTCGGCGACGCGGCGCGGCCGGTGGCAGCGGCCGCAGTCGCCGGGCTCGGCACAGCGCCGGCACTGGGTGTGGCCGCAGTGCAGGGTCACCGGCTCGCAGAGCAGCCGCCGGCACAGGGGGCAGCCGAGCAGCTCCGGCGGGCGGCAGCAGGCGGGGTCGCCCAGGACCTCGCCCGCCCCCTCGGGGCCGCCGCCGGGCCAGGGCGGCAGGCGCAGCGCCTTCTCGCGGAGGCTGAGGGCCAGGCTCTCCGCCAGCTCCCGCAGCTCCTCGGGCCGCAGGCGGGCCAGCCGGGCGGCGGCGCTGTAGGCCTCCAGGGCTTCGGCCATGCGGCCGGCGCGGGCCAGCGCGTCCCCCCGGCGCAGGCAGAGGCCCCGCTCGGGCTGCGGCAGCTCGGCCAGCTGCGAGCCGTAGATCTCGGCCGCCAGCTCGAAGTTGCCGCCACGAAAGGCCTCCTCGGCCACCTGCAGCATCTCGGCGCAGGGCCCCGGGCTCAGCTCCATGCTGCCCGCTCCGCTCGCCGGGCCGGCCCGGCCCCTACTCCATGCCGCCTGCCCGCGCCTCCTTCCCGGCAGGCTCGGGCCCGGGGGGCGGCGCTGCCTCGCTCGCTTCCTCCCCCAGTCGCGGGCGCCGGCCCCCCCGCACCGGCTTATTTATTATGTAATGGTTGTGTAACGCGGCGCCGCCTCCTGCCCAGCCGCCGCGGTGGGGAGCGGCGGCTCGGAGATCACACCGCACCGCACACGCCCCCTCCCGCCCTGCACCGGCCGGGCTGAGCGAGGGGAGCCCCCTGCGGGCTGGGAGCCTGCTCGGCGCCGCGCAAAGCACCGTGCTCAGCACAGCGGGGACGCTGCGCTGCAGAGAGCGCCCCGCCGCTGCAAGTCCCTCTGCGTAGGTGGAAAGGCCCCGTCATGGCTCCTCCAAGACATAGGGTATGTCTACACTACGGGATTAATCCGAATTTAGATAATTCGGATTTGAGAAACAGGTTGTATAAAGTTGAAATGAGTGCGGCCACTAGCACAGTAATTCGGTGGTGTGCGTCCAAGTACCAGGGCTAGCGTCGATTTCTGCACCGTTGCACTGTGGGTAGCAATTCCATAGCTATCCCATAGTTCCCGCAGTCTCCCGCACCCATTGGGATTGTGGGTTAAGATCCCAGTGCCTGATGGGACAAAAAACACCGTCGCAGGTGGTTCTGGGTACAGCCTCACTTCCTCCCTCCCTCCCTCCCTGCATGAAAGCAACGGACGGCAGACAACCATTTTCGCGCCTTTTTTCCTGGGTGGGTGAACACTGCAGACTCCATACCACGGCAAGCATGGAGCCCGCTGAGGTCAAGACAGCACTCATGAATATTGCAAACACCTCGCGCGTTCTCGTGGAGTTTATGCTCAGCCAGGACCAGAAAAACGAGGCGAGGAGGCGGCGGCAGCGCAGCGACAAGCATGATGAGGACATGGACACGGACACGGACACAGAATTCAGTGAAACCACAGGCCCCGGTGCTTTGGAGATCATGTTGTTAATGGGGCAGATTCTATCCATGGAACGCCGATTCTGGGCAAGGGAAACAAGCACAGACTGGTGGGACCGCATAGTGTTGCAGGTCTGGGACGATTCCCAGTGGCTGCGGAACTTTCGCATGCGTAAGGGCACTTTCATGGAACTTTGTGACTTGCTGTCTCCTGCCCTGAAACGCCAGAATACCAAGATGAGAGCAGCCCTCACAGTTGAGAAGCGCGTGGCGATAGCCCTGTGGAAGCTTGCAACGCCAGACAGCTACCGGTCAGTCGGGAATCAATTTGGAGTGGGCAAATCTACTGTGGGGGCTGCTGTGATGCAAGTAGCCAAAGCAATCACTCAGGTGCTGCTACGAAAGTTAGTGACTCTGGGAAATGTGCAGGCTATAGTGGATGGTTTTGCTGCAATGGGATTCCCTAACTGTGGTGGGGCAATAGACAGAACCCATATCCCTATCTTGGCACCGGAGCACCAAGCCACCGAGTATATAAACCGCAAGGGGTACTTTTCAATGGTGCTGCAAGCACTTGTGGATCACAAGGGACGTTTCACCAACATCAACGCGGGCTGGGCGGGAAGGGTTCATGACGCTCGCGTCTTCAGGAACACTACTCTGTTTAAAGGGCTGCAGCAAGGGACTTACTTTCCGGACCAGAAAATAACCGTTGGGGATGTTGAAATGCCCATAGTTATTCTTGGGGACCCAGCCTACCCCTTAATGCCATGGCTTATGAAGCCATACACAGGCAGCCTGGACAGGAGTCAGGAGCTGTTTAACTACAGGCTAAGCAAGTGCAGAATGGTGGTAGAATGTGCATTTGGCCGTTTAAAAGGTCGCTGGAGATCATTATTGACTCGCTCTGACCTCAGCCAAAGAAATCTCCCCATTGTTATTTCTGCTTGCTGTGTGCTCCACAATCTCTGTGAAAGTAAGGGGGAGACCTTTATGGCGGGGTGGGAGGCTGAGGCAAATCGCCTGGCTGCTGATTACACGCAGCCAGACACCAGGGCGATTAGAAGATCACACCATGAAGCGCTGTGCATCAGAGAAGCTTTGAAAACCAGTTTCATGGCTGGCCAGGCTACCGTGTGAAATATCTGTTTGTTTCTCCTTCATGAAAACCCTCCCCCTTTACTGACTGATTTTCTGTAAGGAACCCACCCTGCTCCTTCCCCCATCTTTCTTTCAAACCAAATAAAGTCACTATCATTTAAAAATCATTTATTCTTTATTAATAGATTAGAAAAAGAGGGAGGGAACCCGGGTGGTATTTGGGAGGAGGATTGCTGGGAAGGAAAAAGCCACAAAGAAAAGGTTAAAAAAATGACAGCCTTTTGCTTGGGCTGTCTACTGGGGTGGAATGGGAAGGTGTACAGAGCCTCCCCCCCCCGCGTTCTTACACGTCTGGGTGAGGAGGATACGGAACATGGGGAGGGGGGAGGGTGGAACAGGGGCTGAAGCGGCAGTCTGTTTTCCAGCAGCCGTTCCTGAACCTCCACCAGACGCCGGAGCAGCCCCAGCGTTGCATCCTTCATCCTCTGGTCTTCCTGCCGCCATCTCTCATCTCGATCGTCTCTCCTCTCCTCACGTTGGTCCCTCCTCTCCTCACGTTGGTCCCTCCTCTCCTCACGTTCACTGACTTCTTTCCTATACTTTGAAACTGTTTCCTTCCACTCATTCAGATGAGCTCTGTCACTCCTGCTGGATTGCATAATTTCAGAAAACATGTCCTCCCGCGTCTTCTTCTTACGACGCCTTATCTGTGATAACCTTCGGGATGGAGGAGGGAGGCTTGAGGAATTTGCAGCTGCTGTAGGGAGGGGAAAAAAGAGAGAATTGTTTTAAAAGCTACATTTTGCAGAACAATGCTTATACTCTTTCACGGTGACCAACACTGTTCACATTACATAGCACATGTGATTTCTGTGCAAGGTCGCATTTTGCCTCTTAATGCTGAGTGCTTGTGGCTTTGCTGCTAGAGATCACAGGTCTGGGCAACAGAATTCGGCTTGCATGCGGCCATGGTAAGCCATTGTTTTACAGCTTCTGCACCCTCCTTTCCCACATACCAAGCATAGCCTGTAGAGTGCTGCAGAAGCCTGGCCAATCTCAGCCAGTTGGGGGGGGGGCAGTGTGGGGGGGCTTGTCTGGGCCCCTTCAGGCAAGTAGAGTGCTGCGGTTTTTCTGTTAACATTCAGCAGCACCAGAAAACAAACTAACCCCCCCCCCCCCCCCGCCATGAATTCTCTGGGATGATCACGGTACCCCTCCCCCCACCGCGTGGCTGGTATCAGGGAAGATCCCTGCAGGCACCAAACTACCCCCCCCCGCCGCCGACCCCCCCCCTCGCCATGAATTCTCTGGGATGATCACGGTACCCTCCCCCCACCGCGTGGCTGGTAACAGGGAAGATCCCTGCTAGCCAAACGCGGAAAACTTCAGGGCCAATTTCCCATCTGCGCTTGGCTAACTGCAGGGAAGGATTTATTTTCAGCCACAGGCAAACAGCCCAGTAGGAACGACCACCTCTGTCCCCTTAATTAAGTTCCCGTATTTCAACCAGGTTACCAGGAGTGATATCACTTTCCTGAGGATTACACAACAAGATAAAGAACGGATGTTGCTTGAATGCCAGCAAACACCGGGACCATACGCTGCCAGGCTTTGTCAGGCAATGATACCAGATTACTTGCTGCAAGCATGGCGTGGTCAAGTGTCCTACCATGGAGGAGGGAATAAGGATGCACTGCCCAGAAACCTTCTGGCAAGGCTTTCGGAGTACCTCCAGGAGAGCTTCATGGAGATGTCCCTGGAGGATTTCCGCTCCATCCCCATACACGTTAACAGACTTTTCCAGTAGCTGAACTGACCGCGAATGCAAAGTCAGGCAAAGTAATCATTAAAAACCGTTTGCTTTTAAAACAAGTTTTATATTTTAAAAGGTAAACTCACCTGAGGTCCCTTCCATGGGGTCAGAGTCTTGGGTACTGGCTTGGGAGGCTTGGGAGGGTACTTCAGTCAGGGTGATAAAAAGATCCTGGCTGTTGGGGAGAATGGAGTGCTGTGTGCTCTCTGCAAGCTCATCCTCCTCCTCCTCCTCCTCCTCCTCTACCCCATCGGCAGAATCCTCAGGCGTCGAGACTATCCCCGACCCAGAATCCACGAACAAAGGTGGGGTAGTGGTGGCAGCCCCCCCTAGAATTGCATGCAGCTCGGCGTAGTAGCGGCATGTCCGCGGCTCTGACCCGGAGCGACCGTTTGCCTCCTTTGTTTTTTGATAGGCTTGTCTGAGCTCCTTGACCTTCACGCGGCACTGCTCAGAGTCCCTATTGTGGCCTCTCTCCATCATGCCCTTGGAAATTTTTTCAAAAGTTTTTGCATTTCGTCTTTTAGAACGAAGTTCTGCAAGCACTGAATCCTCTCCCCATACAGCGATCAGATCCAGTACCTCCCTCACAGTCCATGCTGGTGCTCTTTTTCGATTATCAGCCTGCATGGTTACCTGAGCTGATGAGGTATCTGTGGTCACCTGTGCTCTCCACGCTGGGCAAACAGGAAATGAAGTTCAAATGTTCGCGGGGCTTTTCCTGTCTACCTGGCCAGTGCATCCGAGTTCGGATTGCTGTCCAGAGCGGTCACAATGATGCACTGTGGGATAGCTCCCGGAGGCCAATACCATCGAATTGCGGCCACACTAACCCTAATTCGAATTGCTAAAATCGATTTTGGCGCTACTCCGCTCGTTGGGGTGGAGTACAGAAATCGATTTAAAGGGCCCTTTACATCGAATTAAATGGCGTCGTTGTGTGGACGGTTACAGGGTTAATTCGAATTAAAGCTGATAAATCCGAATTAAAGTCGTAGTGTAGACCAGGCCTTAGTAACTGGAGGGACATCAGCCTCTGGGCTGGACCTAGGGTGACCAGACAGCAAGTGTGAAAAATCAGGACAGGGGGTGGGGGGTAATAGGAGCCTATATAAGAAAAAGACCCAAAAATCAGGACTGTCCCTGTAAAATCAGGACATCTGGTCACCCTAGCTGGACCCCTGACTTGCTCTGGTTCTGAAGGAGGCAGGTGTTAGTAGCCCCCCCACACACACACACACAATTTATGAAAACAGCAGCTTGAAGTTCGTGGGCTGTTGCTTCTCACTGATACCTTTTCACAGTCACTCAGTTTATATGTAAAGTGATGCTTTTTCTTTACCTGCCTAGGGTGACCAGATGTCCCGATTTTATAGGGGCACTCCCGATATTTGGGACATTGTCTTATATAGGCGCCTCTTCCCCCCACACACCCTATGTCCCAATTTTTCACACTTGCTGTCTGGTCACCCTATACCTGCCAGCCCCTGCCAACTCAGTTTGGGATCTGAAAGTCATGTTTTATGGGTGGTGCAGCAGCAGCGGTAAAAGATAATGCACCCGGAGCTTAGTTAAAAGCAGTTGATGCGTGAGTCAGAATGGAAACCAGCTATTTCTGCAAGGCTAACAGGAGTAAAAAGGAGACAAGATTTATTTTAGTCTATAGTGCATGCAGAAATTATTCTGAGGAACAAGGAGCAGATAAGATAAGTAAGTGCCATTTTTCATAGTCACTTTTCCAAGTACAACTGCACAATAGAAGGTGCATTTGCTAATTTCCCTAAGACAAATTCCCAGCCAACAGCCTTTTTGCTTGTCGCCTCACCTCTTTACTGGCCAGCAGTTATAGGTCTGATCTGTCTTCAGCTCTGTCAATTTCCTGCATTCCTGCAACTCTTGCACCATTATTCACACCCTCACTAGCTCTAGGCTACTAGTGTCCAAAATATTGGTATCTTTTGAAAGTTTCCTCAATCCCTTTCCGAGGATCTTTACTTGCCCTACTGTGATAGGACGTTAATGCAGGATTGAACACCATTGCTCCCATTTTGTTGAAGAGAGCAGGCTGGGCACACTCTATTCACATTCTCCACTTCCTACTATGTTGTGGTGCATCTTGGCAAGGACCAATCAGGAGATCTTGGGAGGCTGATGACAATGGGATCAACCACAAGCATCTCGGTTGAGCCATTTCTCAGAGTTATCTTCTGGCTCCTGGGATTCTGAGCTGGAGTGGCAGAACTTTTGCTGATTCTGCCCCCTGCTCCCGTCCTTGGTTCCTAGCAAAGGGACCCTTTCTGACAACTCTCTTTACTCTTCTGGAAAGGGGGAGGCAGGCACATCACTGATTTCTCTAAATATCTTCTAGTTGCTCTGGGATGGCTATACACCTCAGCTGCAAGGCTGTCTATCTTGATACAAGGTTTTTGTTACCAATACTAACCCGTGTGACAGTAGTGAACAATAACTATAATAATTTAGATGGAAAGGTGTTAACGTGACCCTGTCACTATCCATATTTAAACAAGGTTCAGTATACAGAGACCTCAGCCTGCTTAGTACCATGGCAAACATCATTACAATGTTTGACCTTTTATTAAAGATTCAAAAAAGAAGGGAACAGTTAAAGCATTTGAAATGTTAATTATTTAAATAAGGCTTCCATTTTAACAATGTACCTTGTTCTCTTTCCCTTTACCTGGAGAGAGATTTTAGAAGATACTCCCTCTTCCCCCATCTGGAAGACTTTTAGATGGTAATAAAGATGGTAATAACTGTCTTTTGGGGGGGAAAGAGAACAAGTTATTTGTTGTGGACTGGAGCTGTTGTTGTTGAAGTCTGATCCCCTTTTCTAAAAGAAACGAAGACAAACACACACAAAGGGGGGAGAAATGAACAGCAGGGATAGCTAATGCAGCTTCTGTGTCTGGTGTTGAAGTCTCATTTGTAACCTCACTGCTGGAGAAACACAGGCACAGTTTATGCTCTAATCCAGTGGTTCTCAAACTTTTTTTTTCGCGGACACCTGAAAATTGCTGAGGGTCTTGGTGGACCACTTAATGATCTTTCCAAATGTTGTTTGTACCGTTAGCTAACTATTGTAAAGTGCTTCGGATAAAAGCTATATAAAAACAAACTTAATCATTAACATTTTGGGGTTCTACAAATAAAAGCATACAACTCATATTTTAATATCAGTCGTCTTACCTTTCTAATGCGATGGATGTGCCCTCTCTCCCCTGCCACGGCAGCCCTCAAGCTGGGGCTGAGAAGGGGGGGTGTCTCTCCCTCTCTCCCCCAACTGCAGCAGCCCCTGAGCTGAGGCTGGGAAGGAGGGGGGCGTCTCTCCCCCACCACAGCAGCCACAGAGCTGAGGCTGGGAAGGAGGGCCATCTCTCCCTGGCAGCCGCAGCCCTGAAGCTGGGAAAGTCGCCTCTTTGGCTGGCCACCTGCATGTCCCAGATTCCCCCCACCCTCTCTTCTCACCCCATTGCCCCCTCCCACCTACCCCTTATTCCCCTCAAGGCCACCACCTCATCTTACATGTGCATCTTCTCCACGGACCAGGCACCTAATTAGTGGAGCCCCGCCTGCGCGGCTCTACTAATTAGGTGGATAGCCCTTCATTCTCTTGTGTGCAGCTGCCCAGGCGCACACCTTAGAGGGAACTGCCCACGGACCACCTGAATGGAGCTTACGGACCACTGGTGGTCAGCGGACTACAGTTTGAGAACCTCTGCTCTAATCAGCTACTCTGAGACCTGGCGAAGTTGTACCTGTGTCAGGTTGTTAAGGGCATTGCTTTTAGTTGCCTGTCTAGTCACTGGCTTACAGCAGCATTGCAAAATATACAGTCTTGGCTGGTTAAGCCAGAATCTTATTAGACAAAAGGAGGGAAAAGAAGAGAGAGATTCTTATTAGAAGGAGGAAAAAGAAGAGAGAAGAGAGGAAAGAGAAGAAATAAGGTGGGGAAGAAAAAAGACACACAAGGGGTGTATGTCTGAGAAAGGAACAGAGAGTCCTGTGACACCTTTAAGACTAACAGATGTATTGGAGCATAAGCTTTCGTGGGTGAATACCCACTTTGTCAGATGATGTTAGTCTTAAAGGTGCCACAGGACTCTCTGTTGCTTTTTACAGATCCAGACTAACACGGCTACCCCTCTGATGTCTGAAAAAGGAAGTCTCACATCCCAAGTGGTAGTTGGGATTTAGCCAACACAGATGGAGGTGGCATCTGGGTCCCTTGGTCTGGTCAGAGTATCATGATCAACGATGAAGGCCTAATGGTGTTACAGTAGATTCCAGGGTCCCAGAAGACGGTGTGGATGGCAGTCATGATGCTAAACCTCACTGCTGCAATTTTTGGTGGACAGCTTTTTCTGCTACTTTCCCCCCAAAAGCATTTTCTTTTTAAGAACCCCAAAACAAGTGATGAGTGGAATAATCCATTACTTCATTATTTTGTCCCCCAATAGGTTTAAGTTCCAAATACACCAATTTTGGTTCATTGATTTCAAGTCCCACACTTCTCTTGTTTACCAGACATGATCTTAACACATTCCTTGAGTTATATTGGTATGCTTTTTTGTTTGGACTATTCAGTATTTCTGTCTTCCTTTTGTACCTTTTCCCATCATATTTATTGTTATATGTTATTGGACTATTTTGTAACTTTTTATCCACTCTCCCACATTTCGGGGTAAATTTGTAGGCCCAATTATTACAGCATATTCCAGTCATTGAATTTGCTGCTGTTTTATGTAATGACTAACTGGAATGGCTGCAAGTCTTTTCTCATCCTTACTTGCTGAGTACTCTCCAGGAGTGCCTTTCACTGAGTCCATTTTCCAAAGCCCTTTAATTAGTAACATAATCAACATTCTCCTAATTTATTCTCCTGGGATGTAATATCTATTTTATTAAGACACCCTCTTGCTACTTGTCAGAGAACAAAATTATCTTTCTGCAATCTGACTGCCTTATATTCCTCCCTGTTTTTCCTGTACTGAGCTCAACCATTACTAATATCTGAAAAACACTTGCCTTTTTTTCTCACTTTTGGTTCTCTGTTCTTCTCTCCCCAGTGTTGCGGGGAAGAAATATCTCATTCTTAAATATCTCTTGATGGCTAGGGGATTAACTCCAGTCTTAGGTGCCCTGCCATCCAGTGGCATTCACAGACGAGAGCTAGGTCCCTAGCCCTTTCCCCCCTCCCATTCTTTGTATGGGGAGAGTTAGGCACCCAAGAAAGGGATTCTTAAAAGCCAGCAAGCTGAGAAGAGTGCCTCAGCTAGCCAGCAGTGACATGCAGAAGAAAGGGGCAGGGCTTAGGGCTCAGATCCACAGACAGCTAAACACTTAAGTGACAGACAACGCTCTAGAAGGAAACTATCTGGAATCAGGATTCACAGCCATAAACTCTCTCTTGGAGATGGGTGTCTAAGCCAGGGCAGCCTTTGTGAAAAAAACAGAGGGAGAGCGATCCCCATCCACACACCTATTGGTACTTGGGCTATGGGAGACCTGTTTTTCAAATCCTTACTCTACCTGATTTAAAACAGGAACTTGAACCAAGGTCTCCCACTTCCCACCAAGGTGCTCTGGTGTGGGTCTTAGTTTTTCCCATTGAAGCTGTTCCACTTTGTATAAACAACTAAATATTCATTGGGAAGGAAAAGGAAAATGAGAGCTTGACTCTATAGCCCAGGAGAGACGGGTTCAAACCCCTATTCCAGCAAATGCTGAATTATTTATACAAAGGAGAACAGCTCCAACAGGAAAGATTCGTCAGATTTCATACATCCCTCACTCACCTGGGATATATGAAATCAGAGTTCAAGTGTCTCTGCCAAATCAGGCAGAGTAAGGATCCCAGCTGAGTGCCCTAATCACTCTGGGTCCAATAGCACAATAGCCAGAACTCCCCCCCAAATTCTCACCTCCAGCAGTCAATTGTGTGGGTTATTAGGCATGTGCCTACTGAATCAGGCCCTGCATTTCAGAGAGGCAGGGAAATGCCTTGTTTGTGAATCCTCCTGCAACTAGGTGTGAGGGCGCCGAGCTGCTTGGCAGCATCAGGACTGAAGTGGTTTTGCCCATGCCCACCAGTGAAAACTTGGCATTTAGGGAATTTAGGTGGCAGCTGAGCAGGGGGGCTGAGAATGATATTGGCACTTAATTTTCATATTTAGGCATCTAAAGAGACAGTTAAGTGCCCAAGTCCCTTTGTGAATCAAGTCCTGTGGACCTAGTGATGGCAGAACCCATTTCTCTGCATTGTGTTCTGCTCCTCAACTACTGTGTCCCAACTGCCACCAATGTCTTTGACTTGGTGCCGCTATGTTATGCCAGTAAGAATTAGCTCACCCCAACAGCTCAGCTTAAAGGGGCATATGTAAACCCCATAAATTGGGTGTTCTTTGGACACTTCTCACTTCTGTTTCAGCTTTTGAGTAAAATCCTTTCCCTGAAAAATCTTCCTGGAGAGCAGGTTATAGCAGACAGTAGTAGTTTGAATAAAAAGTGTGTCAGAGAGGAAAGCTGATGGTCTGATGGGAATGTAGTGAAATGGATGAGGGATAACAGCAAAAGGAAGGGAGAAGAGAGCTGCCACTAGTTGAGGAGCTAACCAGGAGATAAATCTGGAGGCGATGGTGCTATAGGAACCAGATAGTCATAGATGGAAAAAACTGTATTTAGTACTAATAGTTTTCAAAGTAGATTGATATTCTAAAGCAAACAAAAATACATTAAAGGGGAGACAATAGGTTCATTCATTATTTTGTTAACAACCCCTCCTCCTTGTAATTAAACAAAGAAAAGAGAAATAATATTTGTTCAGTCAGCTTAGTGGCCACCTGAGCAGGGTTATTTGTTCACGGTTAATAAGCACATCAAGAAGAAATCCTGTCAGGAGTTCGGAACCAAAGGTGCCATGAAGCTGTGTGCTCCAGCCCTATGACACCTTGAATCATTAGGAAACCAGGTTCACAAGTACTTCATCACACACACACAAAAACCCCAGTAAACCAAGAGTAATTTGTGGTTAAAGCCCCAGGGCATGTTTCAATAATAATCTCTACTCTTCTAGAGTCTTTGATTAAAACTTGACCCTGACTGCAACTGTGAAATTACGCTGAACTTTTAATTTATTTTTAACTGGAGCCATTCTATAGGGTTAAGATATAGCCTACTATAGGGGACCAAACACGAGTCCAAACCCATTGAAGTCAACGGTATTGACTTCTGTGGGGCTGGATCTAAGAGCCCCATTCTGCCAAAATTAACCATCATAGTGGTGGGGCCTTGGAAGCTGCTCCCTATTCCCTCTCAGTAGTGGCTTCATAATGCTAGTTCAAGCTTTAAACACCTGCACGAGTCTGCCTACTTTCTAAGAAGAGATTCACATGGGCCTATGCCACTAGTTTATTCATAGTTAAATTAGCCATATCATAGTTAATTGGAACCTAGCATCAACCTATCGTCCCCCTATTTTCAAATCTCCCACACCCATCTTCCCCTTAACAAACTAATCCCCTGAGTTTTCCTGTGCCACATATTATCCCAGAGTATAGTTGTTCTTGAAAAGTTTTGGGGAGCAAGATTGGAAAAGGAACTTCAAAATTACACAGTTTAAGAATTTCAAAGCGCTGGATTTTTTTGAACATTTAATTTTTTTTTAACTCCAAAATAGCATTAGCCCACAAACTCCAAATATGTTTTGTTTTGTTGGCCTTGTGGAGGCAGTCTGCTTTTTATTGGCTGACAAAAAGTTAATGGGGGAATTACAAAGGTATGTAATGTTACACACACACAAACTACATTAAAAGAACATTATTAAGGTTACAAAGTCAAATGCCCAAAAGTTAGGAAATACCAAAGTTGAGGTTGTCTGTGCAAGTAAAATTTTAATTCAGCCTTTTGCATATACATTATGGTACTGTCTTTACAGTCTTTCCTAACTTTTGACATTGTGACTTTAATAATGATTGACATTGCGACCTTAATAATGCTCTTTAAAGTGTTTGTAATTCTCTAGGTGTTTAACAGAGCAAGCTGAAAAACAGAAATGTCATCCTATTCACAGCCATATGAGTCCTCAGTAAGGCTGGGACCTTTGGATCCACCACAGCAACCTCTGCTGCTTGAGCTAACAGAGTAACTGACAGTTGTAGTAGGTTGGCATCCACTATGAGAGCCAGCACTAGAGGGGGACACGACGCACACTCTGCCTGTGGGTTTCACAGATAGGTGCTGACAGTAGAGGAATCTCGGGATAAAGTCCAGACTCTGGAGGGAAGTGTGCTCTAATGGAAACAAAGTTTTCTTCCCATTTCTCCCAAACAGGACTCCCTCGGCCCCACTCCCTCCAACCTTACTTTGTCATAGTTGTCTCTTCACCACTCCGGGTGCCTTGTCCCAGCCTCATTCTCCTTGCCTATCCAGTCCCCAAGCTTCTCATCCCAGTCCTGGTCTGCTCATCTAATCAGCCCTAGTCGTGCCCTCTGGGTTTGCTGCCTGAGTACCAGCCTCTACCCCTTACCATACCATGTCCAGTCTCATTGTCCAGCCACTCCCAGTTCCCCCCTCCCAGCTCCTCATCAATCGGTCTCTCCCTTCCCCATATTGGCTCCCAGTCCCAGTCTCCCTCCCTGGGCTCCCTATCCAATCTCAATCTCCCCTACACTCACTCCCCAGCTCTTTGCCCCAGTCTCCCAACTCCCAAGATCCTTGCCCCCATATCTTTATCCAGCCAATCCCAGTTCTCTCCTCTCCCCCCAGCTCCTCATCCAATCTCAGTGTCATCCAGCTTCCCCACCCCACCCAGCCAACTGTCTCTCTAGTCTCATTGCCCCCAATCACTTCCAGAGAGAATATCATTTTTTAAAGGTGGTGGGTGGGTAGGATGTTAGCTGGCATCTACTGAAGCACACTTTTTACCTATTTTTAAAGCAAAGGTTATATGGGGTGGGGGCAGTGAGGGGAGGTGGATGTAGCAATCCATTTTACGGAAATGATGACGGAAACTATTAAGTATGTTTGTTCAGGGAGTCTCTTCTGCCTCCCTCACAACATCCTACCTAACATGGGGTCAGAGTCTTCCCAGGCTAACATGAGTCAAATAAAGAAGAAATCTAAAGGGGATACACCCTGAATGAAGTATTCATTGGGTTGACAACTTTAGGATTAGAGCTGTCAGCAAGGAAGTCGAAGATGGCCAACATGACCTGAAAATTATTACTAATAACCTGTCATATAAAAGATACAAATCAATGGGCAAACCCTATTGGGTTGACATTCAGATGAAGCTTCCTGCCTGCAAGATTGCTTATGGGTGGGGCAGAATTCTTCCCAGGTAAGCGCAGGAAGCCAGTCAAAGAGTTACACGGAAGAGTTATGTTGGCCCTAGGGCATGTTGGGTTGGGAGACACTCTGATACCAAACCACAGGGAGCTGTGGGAGGTAGGTAGTACATTTTAAATGAAGTCTCTTGTCCCCTGAGCAGCTCCCCAACACTCCGCCATGGAGTTAGGGAGCTTTCACCCTTCTGTGCTGGGTCACTTTCTGCTGAATAGACCAGTCTCCTAAAAAAAAAAAAATAAACAGAACCCATAGCTTTCTGGGATGTTCATGGTCTGGAAGATCATAGATATTTTCTGTTATAATGGGCCCCAGATCTATAAAAATAAATACATTATCACTTTTGCTAATGTGCTCTGTATTTCATCTTGTTGCTTGCGCTTTCCAGATCTTCTGCATGCTCAGAGGCAGCGATACCCAGGTGGAGGGTTCTCTTGTATAAGTTGTCTATCATAAGCACCACCTAGGAAAACATGGGCAACTGTTTAGTTAATGGTTAACTAGGCAGCTTTTCCAAAGGAGTCCAAAACCACACACTCAAGTACATTGTTGAACAGAAAGATTTAAGCACATGCTTAAATACTTTGCTGAACTGGTGCTTGAGGGATGAATAGTTGTAGGAGACATCTAGTGGTGTTCAGTAGTAGATGTTCACATGTATGGAATACTGTATACAGACTCAGTAACAAGAAGGGAAGCTGACTGATCTTGAAATACAGACAATGGAAGGGCACACTACCAATCCAGCTTAATTTAAAAATATAGCCAGGTAGAAGTCATGACTGCTCCATATTTCTCAACCTGCCCAGGCTCAAATGTGGGATGTAATCTGTGGCAAAGACTCAAAATAAAGGATAAAAAATTAGCTTAAGCAACTGAAAATGTTGTGGAACTCATTCATTCCTATAGCATACGTCAGTGGTTTGCAACCAGGGGTACAGATACCCCTAGGGGTACACAGAGGTCTTCCAGAGGGTACATCAACTCATCTAGATATTTGCCTAGTTTTATAAGAGGCTACAGAAAAGGCACTAGCGAAGTCAGTACGAACTAAAATTTCATACAATAACTTGTTTATACTGCTCTATATACTGTACACTGAAATGTGAGTACAATATTTATATTCCAATTGATTTATTTTATAAATATATAAGCAATTTTTCAGTACCAGTGTGCTGTGGCACTTCTGTATTTTTATGTCTGATTTTGTAAGCAAGTAGTTTTTAAGTGAGGTCAAACTTGGGGGGTACACAAGATCAGTCAGGCTCCTGAAAGGGGTACAGTTGTCTGGAAAGGTTGAGAGCCACTGGCATACATAACTCTGTAACCTTAACATAATGACTTATTTCCAATGTAAATAATTTTCAACAATAAAACTGAGGGGACATCAACTTGTGTGGAACATATGGAACGCTACAGTTGAAATGAAGGATGTTTGATAAGTATGGCTGCAATGTAAGGCTTTTGATTGGGGGTGGGGGTGAGGTGGGGAAGGGTCAGCAATTTGGACAACTCCCCACTAACCATTCTAGGCCTACAAAGGGAATAAAAATATTATAACATCTCCGTGTACTTTCCTTTTGAGGTTTGACAGGGTGGCCAAGTCTTCCATGTCTGTTTGCCCCTCACCCCCTCATGTCATAAGCAGATTTCTTTGCCTTCCTTCACCTGTAGCGAAGGGGAAAGTGACCTGATACATAGGTAAAGGAACAAAAATATAGGGCTTCCCCAGAGTCTGGGGTAGTCCAAACATGAGACCATCCCAGATCCTATTGCACACTTACAACTCAATGGAAAGGCTACTGACAGTACACAAGCTCCCCCACCACAAAAAGACAGATGGGCTCCAGATTTGACATTAAGGTAAAGAGACAGATCTTTGAGAAGGACTATGGAGCCAGGTGACCTGAGGTTGATTTCCTGAGTCTTTCTCCTTCCCCTTCCACACATGGCTACCCGCCATGGAAAAGCTGGGCAGGGCTGAATGGAACCTACAGAAAGCTCAGGCTCATGTACAATTGCAGAACTGTCCCAGGAGTAGAACTGTCTTTGCCATATAGACAGAGGTGGGGAATGAGTAGGTGAGCCGGGCGGGTGGAGGGCTGAGGAGGGGAGTGGGTGGGCAGTGGCAGGGAGGGCAGGTGAGCCGGTGGCGGGGGAGGGGTCTGAGGAGGCAAGTGGGCGGGCAGTGGCGGGGGGGCAGGTGGGGTGGGGGGCTGAGGAGGCGAGCGAGCAGGCAGTGACGGGGGGTGAGTAGGCGAGCCAGGGGAGGGGGGGCTGAGGAGGCAAGTGGTGAGTCGGTGGCTGACCTGTTCTACTGATCTGATCTGGCTCCCTTCCCCTCTCCCAGGGCCGGCTCCAGGCACCAGCAAAACAAGCAGATGCTTGGGGTGGCACATTTCTAGGGACAGCATTCTGGTGCCGGCCATCATAGGTACCAATGCCAGAGCATGGGAAAAAAGTGCCCTCGCCGCCCCAGCTCGCCTCCGCTCTGCCTCCGTCTGCTCCCCTGAGCACGCTGCCGCCGCTCCGCTTCTCCCCCCTCCTTCCCAGGCTTGGAAACACTTGTTCAAAAGAAAAGAATTGAGTGATCAAGGCTGGCATCCTTGGTGGAACGAAGGAGGGACCTGACCTTGTGAAAAGGTCTCATAGCTCTGCCCTGCCAAAGTTGTTAAAGATTTCAAAAGTAAGGGTGAGGAGTTTCTGTTTTAGGCCATGGAAGAGGGGTAGGCAGTGAAGAAACTTAAAGAGGGGGTAACAGAGCAACGAGCCAGAAAGATTATTTTAGTAGAAATATTTGGAATGGACTTGAAGAGGGGCAGGATAAGCTTGCAAGTATAGCGGCCAGAGAGGAGGGGATTACAGTAGTCCAGGTGTGATACGATCAGATCTTGAACAAGAGTTGTGGCAGTGTGAGCAGAGAAGAAAGGTCAGATCTTGGAAATATCTCACAGGAAGAAATGGTAATATTTAAATACAGCTTGGATGTATGGGTCAAAGGAGAGGACCATATAAAAGATGGAGCCAAAATTACAGGCTTGAGCAACAGGAAAGATAATGGTGCTGTCCACTGTAATAAAATAGGGAAAGACGACGGCTTCAGATGAAACAATTGGGAACCCAATTTTGGCTATGTTATCATCAATGGCTGGACATCCACAGGAAGATGTTAGCAAGACAGGGTCAGATTTTGGTTTGGATATAGAGAGCATGGGTAGTGGGTGGAGCCCCCCTTAGGGAAGGCGAGCCCCCCAGCTCCACCCCTTCTACCCACATACTTTCCCAGACCCCACAGCCGGAGCCCCAAGATCCCCTGCCCCTCCCCCATGGCCCGACCCATGAGTCCCATCCCCTCCCCCCCCCCACACACACACGGAGGAGTCCTGAGCACCCCACCACCAACCTGCCCAGAGGAGCCCTGGGCCAGCTGAAGGCCCAAGTCTCCCCCCACCATCCGCCCAGAGGAGCCGCTGGCCAGCCACAGCCACACTGCGCCTCCACTCTCCAGACCCCAAGCCACTGCAGGGAAAAGCCTCTCACATGCCCCATGCAGGTTCTGGGGTGTCTGAGGTGGTGGTGTTTGCTACTCAGCTTCCTGTGTTCATCAATAATCTCTCTGGAGTCCAGGGAGATTACTGATGAACCCAGGAAGCTGAATAGCACATACTGCCTCCTCAGCCACCTCAGAATCTGCATGGGGCATAATAAAGCAAAAACTTCCCCCTCAAACCCCAGAACCAGGGGTCAGGCAGCAGCAGCAGCACCAGGGGAGGCAGAGCCTCCACTGGCCTATTATATCTGCCTCCCACAGTAGAGAGGTAGATTTATGAGTCATCAGCATCAAGATGGTAGTCAAAGCCATATTTGTGATGAGGTCACCCATAGGAGGGAAAGAAAGAAAGAAAAAGATTGTAGTGGGCAGCTAAGGACAGAGCCCTGAAGGACCCCAGCCAAAAGCGAAAGTGGGGAGGAAGAAGACCCAGTGAAGGAGTGATCTGAAGGTAGGAGAAGAAGATGGAATTACAATGACAGGATTTTGAGGTGGTGGTGCTGATTATGGTCAACAGCCTCCAAGGCAGCTATTGACCTACCTAATAGGAGGATAGCGCTGAAAACTAGCCAGGTAGAGGTAATTAGAGAGCCATTTCAATAGAGCGTAGGGGGTCTAGAATGAAATTGGAGGGCAAGCATTTAAGACTGAATGTGCCATCCACAGCCAGTATGAGTTTGGAGATGAAAGGGCACAGGGAGACCGGGCAATAATTGAAGTGACAGGTAGGGTCAAGGCTGAAACCAATGCAGTTTGAAGAGTGAGAGGCTGAGATGAAGAATGAGAGTAGGAGTGAGAGAGAGGTCAGGAGATTAGAGTATGAAGTGATTGAGGGAGGCGGAATGGTTAGATGTGGATGCAGGCTTACATATCTGTGACAGGAGAGTATCATGGAGGAAAGGAGTGTGGAGGTGGAGAGATGTCACCTGGACAGTCCATTTTTTTTTTTTGAAGAAATTGGCAAGATTCTGTGAGGTGAGGAGGGTTTTAAGAAGGAATAAAAAAATAGTGAACACACAGGTGTGATTGCAAGAACAGGAATCAGAGAGAATCAATCAACTGCTTGACCAGAAAAATGGCAGAGCTGAAGGGTGTTTTAAAATCTGGTTCCACTACAAGCACACATTTGTAAATAAAAGCAAAATCACCACAAGAAATTGGCAGCTAAATGAAGCCAATTACATGTGTCTAGGTTAGCTCAAATACAAAGAAGATTATATTTTATGCCCTTTTATTCAGTGTTTTCATCCAGATTAATTTATTACCCATCCAAGAATTGGTAAATTCTAGGCCTGAGCCTGCTCATAATAGGGCCAAAATTAGTTCCAGTCATGAAATAACTGGCAGCAGGAGCCCTGCTTGTTCTGTCCTTTCTACAAAATGCAGGTATCGGCTCCTTCACAGAACATTCAATGAATTTTTTTATGCACACTAGTCATTGGTTAGAAGTAGGGGAAGGATACATAAGGGAATGCATTAGCATAAGATCTGTTTCCCCTCAACTGAAGATCTATTTGGGCAAAAGTAAAACAGCCCTATTACAGTTAATTGCACACACATTATTCAAATACAAAACATACAGAGGAGTTTGGCATGAGAAGAAAACCTTTTGGAAAATAAGATGGAAAAAGCAAAAAGAATCAGGAGTTGGTCTTTTGGCTTACAGAAATAAATAAGTAAGCATGTAGTGCGTACAGCAGTGTTAGCGTGAATAAGGAAAGCAGAACACACACAAACAATATATTAATAGAACTTCAAAAGCCTCCTACGCAGAGTACTTAGCACAAGATGTGTTAGAGCAAAAAGACTTACAGTTTAAAAAAAATGAAAGCTAAACAAGGAATTAGGCCCCACAAAACCAGTTAAGCCTCTCAGATATTTGTGTCAAGCTTTCATAAAGTTCATTTTTCTATCCAAAATAAGCTTCCACCTTGTAGCCTCCCCTCTCTCGTGCACATGCATGCACACACTCCTAGTTTCTAGAACCAGAGAGATTTTATAAAAGGTCAGATGAACTCCTTAAAACAACACACACACACAGTTTGTTGTTAAGTCTGAAAGGGTAGAGTAGCAGGGCAGATAATTAAATTGCCACGGTGCCTTCTCCAACCTATTCTCAAACACAGTCCATACTGTATGTGTTATCCCAACCCTCCACTTTTCCTGGTTTTGTTAACTTAGAAATTAGTAAAAAAACAAAAGTAAATTCACTTTAGCCCAGGCTTGGCTACTTCTACACTTCCTTCCTCCAGGCTACTTAGCTATATATACAGATGGGGTAAAAAATTACATCTGTCAGCAGAATCCATTTACCATTCTCCAGCAGGATCAACACCTGCTAACAAGATGAGGGTATTTCAGGCAAACATAAGTAGCCTGTTACAATTAACATTAATGAGTAATCTGTTTTTAATGTATGCTATGCCTCATTACTTTGCAAATTGCTAAATTCAGTGTAAAATTCAAACTAGTTGGCAATAGAAAGAAAACTTTCCAAGTCTGTGGAGGTGTACTCTTTTGTGACTTTCATAAGATCAAAGAGAAAAACAATAGTACCATTAAGAAAGAGTATATGCAGCTGACTGACAGGAAGGCATTGACTGCTACAGTAGCTACTGAATGACTGCAAAAATAAATGTGCCCTCTTGACACTATGCAAGTAATTCAGGTTTGAAAGCCACCACAAAAGTGCATGAAACATTTCATGATACACAATTGCTTGCATTACTTTACATCTATTTAGCATTCTGTCAGCCTGATCATGTGAACACTGATCAATCCATAACTGACGCGAACAAGTCAAGGCAAAAAGCCATCACTATCTTAATAACCCAAAACACAATCTGAAGCAAGTACAGCAATTACTTAGACACAAACAGTATGATAACACTGACTAGTAGTTTGCTGCAGTTAGTTTTTCACTTGACTTCTGGACACTTTTTCACTTGGCTTCTGCGATTGACTCTGAGAGGGGCTATACAGCTGCAATTCCTTTCCATGATTTAGGTGCATATCCTGCCCACTCCTCTGCAAATGTGGTGGGCTCCACGTACAGTGAAACTGGTATGGTCCAGCTGTGTGAGGTCAGCAGGCTTTGGGGAAGGGTTATGCAGCCCAGGTCTGGAGCAGAGGCCAGCTTCAGGAGAGACGTGAGTTGTGATGTGTGCACGGATTGGTGGAAGGGCAGGACATCAGGGATATGCATATCCTCCGCTCCTTTCCACCTCCATCAAGGAAGATGTGAGGGGCCTAGAACCTACTCCAGCTTTTAGGCTAGAATGGGCCTCAGAAAAAGACATCTTGTTATAGCAGACAAGGGTATAACAAGATCCAACGGCTGGAAACTGAAGTTAGGCAAATTTAGACTTGAAATAAGGTGCAACAGCGAGGGCAAATAGCCATTGGAAGTGGAACACTTTACTGAGAGTTATGGTGGCTTCTCCATCACTGGGAATTTTGAAATCAAGACTGGATGTTTTTCTAAAAGATCTGCTCTAGTTCAAACAGGAATTAATTCAGGGAAGTCCTATGGCCTGTATTATGGAGGAGGTCAGACTAGATGATCATCTTCTGGCTTTATAATCTGTGACTCTATCAATCAGAATGGAATCCTGTCCTTTTCTCCCTGTAGAATTTACCAGTGTATATCTAGTCACTCAGGCAAGTAATGGGGAAAATGCTTTGGCCTTTATTCAATAGATCTGTCTTTGCAACAGTCTGAAGAGCACTGTCAGAGCAGGGTTTAAGAGTATCTTAATTTCAGACACAAATGTAATCTGTCTTCATTAATGAGGAATAATCTCTTTGTTCCAAAGTCTCTATGAAAAAACCACAGTGGGCCAAATAGTCAAAGAATGACAGAGTAAGGTAACATCAGTTATTTAAAAGGACGCTCTCCATGAACTTTTCATTCATTTTATAAAAATGTGTTACTGCTTTTGCAGTTTTTAACCAGAAGACTAGTGGCTAGCATTTCTACCACACTCTGAACACTTAAGTATTACTTAAGTGCTAAGTATTAACATAACAAATACCAAGTATTTTAGAGGACAAAACAGTGATTGTATCTTTCTAAAAGTAATAAAATGTACACATAAGAAAAGGGAAAGAGAATTTCTGCCACCATCCCTAAGTAGGAAGGAAGTGGGAAAATCAGCAGCCTGAGACACATAACTAATAAAGTCCCAAAGATTCTTAATTGTTCAGATTGTACCCTGCTTCACCAAAGGTGCAAAATTAGCCAGTAAGTAGACAGAAAAATTCCCAGAGCCAAATTCTCCCCCAGCAGGATAGAGGTGGCTTCCACTGTCTTCTGGATGGTAAGAACTGGGTCCTCAGATTTTCATACTTTCCTGAAAAAATATGCAAACAAGAAAAACCTAATACCTTACATTTAGATTGTATCCAAGGCCCCACCACCCTTCATATGTCATTTCTCTTCTTAGGCCCCAGTCCATGCAATGCACAGAGTAATGCTATGCCCACACAGAGCCCCGTTGAAGTTAGTCTGCCCAGGTGCTGTCAATTGCAGATTGGGGCCTTAGATTGGTAGCTCCTCAGGGTAATATGTTTGCCCAACCCCTAGACCAGGGGTTAGCAACTTTTCAGAAGTGGTGTGCTGAGTCTTCATTTATTCACTCTAATTTAAGGTTTTGTGTGCCAGTAATACATTTTAACGTTTTTAGAAGGTCTCTTTCTATAAATCTATAATATATAACTAAACTATTGTTGTATGTAAAGTAAATGAGGTTTTTAAAATGTTAAAGAAGCTTCATTTAAAATTAAATTAAAATGCAGAGCCCCCCGGACTGTTGGCCAGGACCCAGTCAGTGTGAGTGCCGCTGAAAATCAGCTTGCATGCTGCCTTTGGCACGTGTACCATAGGTTGCCTACCCCTGATCTAGAACAATGGGATTCTGTGGCAAGCACTGCTACAGTAACAATAATAGTTTCCCCACATCTTTCTTGTCCAAGAAGGTATGTTTGTACTGGCAAATCACTTATAACTAGACCAATGTTAGGGAAGCAAAATCAAAAGAAATATGAGGAGCATGCAGAGAAATATAGTGACTACAAGGATGCCTTAAAAAAGAAAAGAAAAGAAAAAAGACTGCAAACACCTTGCACCTGCATGGGGACTATGATTGCCCAGTCGAGCTATAACTAGGGGCATACATTTCATTTTGGCGATATATGCCATGTCAGAGCCTGAACTAGCTGCACTGTGCATCTACTTCCAGAAGCACCTAGCCAAGGGCTTTATTAGTAAATCCACTTCACCTACCGGAGTGCCAGTCCTCTTTGTTTAAAAAAAAAAAAAAAAAAAAAAGGATGGAAGCCTCTGATTATGTGTGGAGTATTGAGCCCTAAATCAAGTCACCATTAGAAACCAATACCCGTTACCACTAATTCCTGAGCTAATGGACTGCATGAGCACTGCCCAGGTATACACAAAGCTAGACCTCAGGAGGGCATATTACCTAGTACATGTTAGAGCTGTGGACAACTGGAAGACTACCTTTCAAATGTGTTACCGTCACTTCGAATATCTCATATTGCTCTTTGGTTTGACAAATACACCTATGACATTCCAGCATTTTATTAATGATATACTCCGGAACATTCTGGACCAATATGTGTTAGCTCACCTGGATAACATTTTTTTGGACAATGCCAAACAACACACCATGCATGTCCGTTCTGTCCTGAAGAGGGTATGCCAACATGGCCTCTATGCTAAGCTAGAAAAATAAAGCCTTTGATTAGTCCTCCGTAGAAGTCCTAGGGTTCATAGGATCTACTAGAGGTATTGAAATGGACCCGTGCAAGGTAAAGGCAGTCCTGGAGTGGGCAGTGTCATGGAATGTTCATGAACTACGTTTCCTGGAGTTCACAAACTTCTATCAGTGGTTCATCCTGAGCATCCTGGAGCAATCACCCCTTTCACTATCCTGCTCCTCAAAAAGATTAAGTTCCTCTGGTATCCTGAGGCCCAGCGGGCCTTCGAGGAATTAAAACTCATATTTACCACCACTTCCATATTGGTCCACTCTGACACTTCACATGCCTTTATCATTGAAATGGATGTTTCCAACTTGGTGATTGGAGCAGTGCTATCCCAAAGGCCTGGTCCTCAACAACTGTTACATCCATGTGCTTTCTATTCCAGGAAACTCACACCTTTTAGGGGACCTAAAAGACTCAAACCTGAACACCTCCTGAATCCTCAAGCCTCATAAATTTCTAGGCATAGCTCCCTGCCAAGAACTTCTCATCCTCATATAATCAGCTGAGCCATGGTATCCGAGATATGGTAACCTATGTGAAAGGGCATATACACGTTCCCATAGAATCTCCGAGGACTACAGCCCTACAAGTATGTCATGCCTCTCATCTGGCAGGTCATTTTGGCTACTTTAAAACTCAGCACCTCATTGCTTGTGTTTTCTGGTGATCTTGCATGTGGGCCACAGTGCAGGCCTATGTCACCTCTTGCAACTTATGTGCTTGCTTCAAGGTGCTGCACAATAAACCCATAGGATTCCTGCGATCCCGCAAGACTCCATCTAGCCCCTGGACAGTCATCACCTTAGATTTTGTAGTAGAACTACTCAAGTCCAATGAGTTCATGACCATTCTGACAGTAGTGTCCCACCTCACAAAGATGGCATACTTCGTCCCCTGCAGTGGCCTACCCTCCTCCCAGGAAACTGCTGGCTCTGTGTGGACGATGTTGTCCACCTCTATAGCCTCCCAGAGCACATCATCTCTGACTACGGTGCACAGTTTATCACCTGCTTGTGGCGAGAAGCTCTCTGGATTTTGAGCACCCGTTTCTGCCTCTCCTCCATCTACCACCCTCAGACAAATGGTCAAGTGGAGAGGACCAACCCGATCCTGGAGTAGTATCTTTGACACTAATAAAATCATGATAGGTCCTCATTGCTATCTCAAGTAGAGTTTCCATACAGTAATGCAGAACATGCATCTACAGGCCAACACCCTTTTTAAAAAAAAACTATGGGTCCTACCCTCAGTTCTCCCCACAACTTCCCACAACTCAGCAGCACTGGGCTGGATACAACACATATGCCAAAACAAAGATGACCTAAAAGTTCACCTGGAGGATGCCAAGAAGAGCTATGAACAATATATGGACTGTTAATGACAGGAGGAACCCACCTTTTTGGTAGGCCAGAAGTATGGCTCTTGGCAAAAAACCTACACATGAGCAGGCCATCTTCTAAATTGGACCAGTTCCTTGTCCCCTACTGTTTTCACCGGCAAATTAACCCAGTCACATTTGAACTTGACTTGCTCCGTTCTCTCTGAATACACTCAGTTTTCCATATACTACTCCTGAATCCCTGCATTCAGGACCCATTCCCTCAGTGCTCCCAATCACCTCCCTCCACCCCTTGGGTATGTGTTCAATGAGTATATCACCCATGAGATCCTTGATGCCAGAATCAGATGGGTTAGACTCTGGTATCTTGTGGATTGGGAAGGCTATAGACCTGAAGAGCGCTCCTGGGGACCAGCAGAGAATATCCATGCTCCTGACCTGGTAAATGCCTTCCATAAAAACCTCCTTAGAAAACCTGGCCCACTACCACCCAAAGGGTGCCTTAAGGAACAGGGTGATGTGAAGGACTGGGGGCCTTGAATGTGGGGCGCAAGTCTCCAGGCAGTGGTCAGACACAGCAACCGTCCAGCAGCTCACCTGAACGGTTGGACCAGCAAAGCTCTAGCTTGCAAAGGGCCTGTCCGGGGGTTGAAGCTCAAACCTAGCAATACCACCCAGCGGCAAGAGTCATTGGCTGCATTGCCCAGTAGCAAGAGTCAATGGCCAGGGTAGAGAAACCCAGGCCCACTCTGCTTCACCAAGTTCCAACCCAGGGCCCTGTGAATAATAGTTCAGATAAGTGACCTAGAGGTGGGTGCCTTTATGCCTGTTCCTGGGGCTACTTCTGACCCCAGCTTCTGGATTCCCCCTGGAGTTCTCTTCGATTGCACTCCTGAGGGTCTTCCTCTATCAGCAGTGATCTGTTGTTCCCGGCCTACATGTGGTGAAGGGACCATGGCAGCTTGGCAGTAGAGCCTGGTCTTGGCTGAGTTGAGCCATAGCAGCTTCTCTTCAGGAACTTGCAACACACGACTGCCTCCTGCTCTGAACATCCAGAGTGAGCTGAACTGCTCCCTTTTGAGCCCCGCCTCCAATGCAGGCATGCCTAGGAGGTTCAGATGGGCAAGGGCTTTTGGGCCCAGAGCTCTTCTTTAACCCTCAGTTTACCAGTGTAGGGCTCAGACACCCCATCACAGGGCCCCACCCACAAATCTCCTCACTGGGGGTTACTTCCTGCCCTACCAATTGGCTGGGAAGCCGTACTTAAACCGGAAAGAGGCACAGGAAGTTGTCTGAGCAACTAAAGGAATCCTTGGCTGGCTGCTACTATGGACCCTGCCTACTTACCTGACTCCTGGGCCCTGCCTTCTCGCCTGTTCTTGGTTCCTGCCTCCCAGCCTATTCCTGGTTCCTGTCTTTCTTATTCAAGACCCTGTCTGTTCCTGGTTCCTGCTTTCTTCCCTTGTTCCAAGTCCCTGTCTCTATACCTTACCCCAGATGCTGACCTCCAGCATCGACCCCTGGCTTGACTCCTGACTGTGGCTCCAGCTCTGACCTTTGGCTTGGCACCTAACTCTCACCCCAGCTCCGGGTCCAGCCGCGTGACTCTAACAATTAGGCATGACTGTCCATCCACCCAGTCCCTATACCCAGTAAAGAAGCTGAAAGGGAATCCCAGGGAAATGGGATGAGACTATTGCCATGGGGGAAGCACTCCCCCATCCTGTGGGAGATAGGGAGAGTTGCACTGGAGTAGAGCTTTTTCTGTGGTGAGCTGGCCCATTGTGAAGAATAATATGAGTTTGCAACGAATCTTTTTAAAAATGTTTGTTCGTACTTTGGCCTCACCAGCTATGACAAGGTCTCTGAGCTTATATGGCAGCATCCCATTTTTATTTTAGCTGCAGACTTGCATTCTGTGATGAAAAATGAAAAAATGGCTGAAACGTAAAGAGGCATGTGGAATCTTAGTCTCCTTTGGCCTATAGCACATTGCCTCCCAGACACAATGCCTCAGAGATAAAAAGCTGTTGGTGAGTCTATGGAATGAGCTGATGTGTCTGAGGAATTTCCTTGACAGGTGAAATTGCTGCTCGTGTTCTGCCCAGTGTGTCACGCCCAGATGACATGTTGCAAACTTTGAAAGTGGTGTGTGTGAGTGAGAGATCACGTTTTTAGGTTAAGGATTTGAAAGAAATTCTAGATGACAGAGAGCAAGGCACTCCTATGTATTTACTCCCTCTTGAGCTAAATTGGGTCACACTTGAAGTAGGAAAAGGTAAATAGCTAAAACCTAATCTTGTCTACAGTGAAAAGAGGATAAAATGATTAACATGTGTAGTTTAACAAGGTAGCGATATGTTTGTGTATGGAAGAGACAGAGGGCCAAATTCTGAGGTGATGGGTTAGTTTTATGTCTTGATTGCCTAGTGAAAGGAGGTCTAAGTGAATGTAAGAATTCTAGGTTGGTGTAACTTAAATGCCATGGGGCAGAAGGTATAAATTAAAGGAAAGAGAGGGCATTAACTATGTGGAGAAAAAGTATGATATTTGAGAAAAAATATGATCACATAAGTAAAGACTATTTAGTAATGTAAACAGGCAGGGGGATGGAGTCAGCATACTCAGCCTTAACTTTGGTATTTATTATTTGTAATGCCTGTGTGTGTGCCAGGCACTTCATATACATAAAAAGACTCCCTGCTCCAAAAGAGTTTACAGTTTACATGTAGAGAAGACAGGGAGGAAGGGTAAAATAAAAAGGGGAGAGGTGCAGGAAGAAGATCATGCCCTTGACCCTCACCCCCACACTGACCCCTCTCCCTCCTAGCCCCATCTTTGCTAAAGATCCCTGTCTCCACAAAACTCTGCCCTGCTCTATCTCTCAAACCCTCCCCCTAATAACAGCTACACCTCCATTCCCCCTCAGTTGCCCTAATGCTACCCACCACTTGAGCTCAATCCCTTCCCCCAGAGCCCAATCTGCCTCCCTACTAGAGAAACAAGGTGGGTGAGTTAATATATTTTATTGGACCAACTTCTATTGGTGAGAGAGACAAATGTTGAGCTTACACAGAGCTCTTCTTCAGGTTTCCCAGACTGGAAGAAGAGTTCTGTGTAAGCTTGTTTCTCTCACCAACAGAAGTTGGTGCAATAAAAGATATCACCTCACCCACCTTTCTCTCTAATGTCCTGTGACCAAGATGGCTAAAACATTCTACTCAAGTCAAGGATAGAGCGGATTGGAAAACTTTGATGAAAACAAAATTCAGATAAAAAAAAATAACAAATTTTAGGTGTTCATTTGTGCCTGCAATCAGGGAAGCAGGCTGGCAGCATCAAAAAACAAAAGTAGTTGATGGAGCTGAGTACTGCTATTGGCTAATCTTGGCAAATCGCCATTTCTTCATGACTAATTAAGGGAATAGCTATGTTTGAGCTAGACTGTGCCTTTAAGGTGAGAGTGTAGCTGCACCACACCAGAAACATCTCTGGAAAGGAACCATGCCTCAGAGACACCTCTGGAACTCTTCTCACGAGCGTGTAACATCTACCCATCAGCATATTTGCCTGATCATGTCCAACCACCAGGGCAGGGAGCTGTGGTTAACTCTACTCCCCATCCTCTCCCTTTGCTTGCAATAGGAAGTATGGGAATCACAATTTACAGCTCTCCTTCCTGCATCTATAACTGAGTTTGAAGACTAAATTCAATTATTAAAGTGTGAAACAGATGGCTGTTAGTCCCGCTTTAAGTGCAAATCTCAATGCACTCTTACGTATGGAGTTGCTACTGTCACCATCATTTGAATATACATTATGCATACACACAGTGATTCCCATAAAAAACAGTGTTATCAACTTGCAGTTAAATTTATTGTAATATTTCCTATTATAGAATCATAGGACTGGAAGGGACCTCAAAAGGGGGGAAGGGATAGCTCAGTGGTTTGAGCATTGGCCTACTAAACCCAGGGTTGTGAGTTCAGTCCTTGAGGGAGCCACTTGGGGATCTGGGGCAAAATCAGTACTTGGTTGTGCTAGTGAAGGCAGGGGCCTGGACTCAATGACCTTTCAAGGTCCCTTCTAGTTCTAGGAGAGGGGATATCTCATTTAATTAAATTAGTCCAGTCCCCTGCACTCATGGCAGGACTAAATATTATAAGTGCAGTAGATACACAAATCCCATGAACAAAATAAGCAAAATGAATAGAGGCCAATTTTATCTCATGTACATTGTATACATTCTCTCTCTGGGCAGGAGTGGGGGGGAGGGATAGCTCAGTACATGGAGTGTTAGTTAGTCGATGCTATTCATATTTTGGTCGCTAGAGGGCATCCATGTGACTTTTTCAAAGGAACTTATTAAGTGTATATACAAAATTTCACACAACATTCTTTTAGTGTAGTTTTTTAAAGGTGCAAAGTCAAGAACTCAGAAGTCAGGAAACACCAGCATGAAGGGTGCCTGTGCAACCCCTGTGCCTACGCATTGTGAGACAATTGTTACCTACCTGGTCACATACAATTTCCCCCCCCAGGATTCCTGCCTCATTCAGTGCACAGGATGGATGCTACTCACTGAATTAACTGATATTAATATTTTATTTTATCTCCATTTTTCAATGTATGGCCCTAGATCTTATTTACTTCACACTATTGAAACCCTGCTGTGAAGATAGAAGTATTAATTTCATCACGGGTTCTTCCAACGTGCTCGTGGTTGCAGTGTGGGTGCCTTGCAAACATTAACTTCATAAGAATTCTGTGAGATGAGGGGGCATTATTATCCCCATTCTACAGCTGGCGAAGAGACAGATTAAGGTCAAAAGTGTCCACTAATTTTGGGTGCTCATTCTGAGACACCTAGGACTTGTATAATGCTGTGCTTAGCATTATATAGCACTTAATATGTTCAAAGCACAATTCCCATTGACTTCAGTTGCAGGTGTGAGTGCCAAGCACTTCTGCAAATCAGACCTCAGATCTGACACCCAGAAAATGAAGGCTGCACAATTAGTGACCACCTGTGAAGAGTTTCGTTTAAATTACACTAGTCTACAATTTTTGAGAAGTCGTCTGCTTCAGAGATAAAATGTGCTATTTATTATGTATTGTGATGTGCTGAATTCAAATATGACAATTAAAACAACTGATTGGCTACTGTTTCTAAGATATTTAAGTTTTTACATTTTATGTCTATGTATATTGTGTAGATAGTAGAGTTTTAATCATAAATTGTAAACCTAGGTCTTTTCATGTGTTTATGGTTGCTTTACATGATAACATGTCACCTGTCCTGTTTATGTAACACTTTAAAAATTGGCAAAAGGGTTATATAAATAAAATTTATTATGAAACAAAAGGCAAAAAACTATTATGTACATAGTTTAGTCCTATTCAGTGTCTACTCGGCGCTTCTTGGCTTGTCTCTTGTATTCATTAAATGGAGCATCTCTTGTCACTGTCCAGCAATAGTCTGCAAGCATTGATGGGCTCCATTTGCCCTGATAGCATTCCTCCATTATTGCAATGTCCTGGTGAAATCGCTCGCTGTGCTCGTCGCTCACTGCTCCGCAGTTCGGTGGAAAAAAAATCTAGATGAAAGTGCAAAAAATGTATCTTTAGTGACATGTTGCAACCAAGGCTTTTGTATGCCTTGAGGAGGTTTTCCACCAACAACCTGTAGTTGTCTGCCTTGTTGTTTCCGAGAAAATGTATTGCCACTAACTGGAAGGCTTTCCATGCCGTCTTTTCCTTGCCACGCAGTGCATGGTCAAATGCAACATCTCGAAGAAGTTCACGAATCTGAGGACCAACAAAGATACCTTCCTTTATCTTAGCTTCACTTAACCTTGGAAATTTTCCACGGAGGTAATTGAAAGCTGCTTGTGTTTTGTCAATGGCCTTGACAAAGTTCTTTATCAGACCCAGCTTGTTGTGTAAGGGTGGTAACAAAATTTTCCTTGATTCAACAAGTGGTGAACACTTTTCCTCCAAGGCTCCAATGACTGTCGGAGTGGCCAATCTTTCTTGATGTAGTGGGAATCTCTTGCACGACTATCGCATTCGCAGAGAAAACAGCAGTACTTTGTGTATCCAGTCTGCAGACCAAGCAAGAGAGCAACAACCTTCAAATTGCCACAAAGCTGCCACTGATGTTGGTCACAGTTTATGCACCTCAAAAGTTGTTTCATGTTGTCATAGGTTTCCTTCATATGGACTGCATGACCAACTGGAATTGATGGCAAAACATTGCCATTATGCAGTAAAACAGCTTTAAGACTCGTCTTCGATGAATCAGTGAACAGTCTCCAATCATCTGGATCGTGAATGATGTTGAGGGCTGCCATCACACCATCAATGTTGTTACAGGCTACAAGATCACCTTCCATGAAGAAGAATGGGACAAGATCCTTTTGACGGTCACAGAACATGGAAACCCTAACATCACCTGCCAGGAGATTCCACTGCTGTAGTCTGGAGCCCAACAGCTCTGCCTTACTCTTGGGCAGTTCCAAATCCCTGACAGGGTCATTCAGTTCACCTTGTGCTATGAGGTGTGGTTCAGAGGAGGAGGATGGGAGAAAATGTGGGTCCTGTGACATTGATGGTTCAGGACCAGAAGTTTCATCCTCTTCCTCTTTCTCGTCTGACTCAAGTGAGAATGATTCTGGTGCATCAGGAACCGGCAGTCCTTCTCTGTGGGGTACTGGGCGTATAGCTGATGGAATGTTTGGACAATGGACAGTCCACTTTTTCTTCTTTGACACACCTTTCCCAACTGGAGGCACCATGCAGAAGTAACAATTGCTGGTATGATCTGTTGGCTCTCTCCAAAGCATTGGCACTGCAAAAGGCATAGATTTCCTTTTCCTTTTCCACTGGTGAAGATTTGTTGCACAAGTGTGGCAGCATATGTGTGGGGGCCACCTCTTGTCCTGATCTCCAATTTTGCAGCCAAAATAAAGGTGATAGGCTTTCTTAACCATAGTGGTTATACTGAGCTTTTGTGATGCAAAAGTCACTTCACCTCAAACATAGCAGAAGTTATCTGCACTGTTCACACAAGTACGAGGCATCTCTGCTCACTTTGGCTAAACAGAAATGTGTCCCTTTGCAAAATCAAACACTGACAAATAAGAGAGCATGACACTGTATGATTTCTAGAGCTGATATAGGGCAATTTGTTCAGCAGAGTGATGTAAGCTTCGTTATGATTGCATCATCCATGACTTCTAGGAATAACATGATGCAATTCATAGCATGTATGACGCAATACCAGCTTCAGATTGCATCATTCATTGTTTTGCCTAAAAAGCAAGTACTGTCCAAACCCAGTCATAGATTTATTCATAGATCCAGTCAAAGATGTATTTTAGTCATTTCTGGTTTAAATTGAGATCCCTTCCCTTTATAACTCACTTATCCTCCGCCATTCCCAAGTCAAGGGTCGTATATACTGACCAATAGCATATCTTGAAAACTAGAGCCAGTCAACAATTTTAAGCATCATTTTCATTCTCAGTGACCCAGAATTAGTAAAGTTTGACTACATTTATTTCAGAAGCATTTTGGCTGTAGAGCAGTGTTACCCATCTAGCATCACACAGGAACTCTGTGACAGAGGCAGAGAGAGAGTCTCTAATTCTCCAGGGTAGCATTCGACTGCCTTAACCATGAGACTATCCTCTTACTTCCTGAAATTCTTGCCTCATTCACGGACACATCCTCCAACTTCTTTAACACATTGTTATTTATTATTTGTATTATCGTAGTGCCTAGAAGCCCTAGTCATAGACTAGGAGCCCATTGTCCTAAGCACTGCACTAACACAACACACAACAATTCCCTGCACCAAGGATCCTACACTCTAAATATAAGATGAGACAAGAGACGGATAGAGACAGACGAGAGAGTCCAACTGAACAATGAGACAATACTGATCAGTATGGTAGGCAATGCTATCGGCAAACCCTATCCTAACTCTTGTCAAGTTTTATGTAGGAAGAGGAGAGTTTTAAGGAGGGATTTGAAGAAGAGTGAAGTAGCTTTGCAGGTGCTTATGGGGAGTACCTCCCAGGCATAAGGGGCACCAGGGGAGAAAGCACCAAGGTGCTCATTAGCAAATGTTATGAGTGGGTGATGGGTGCTGTCATTATGGGCCTATTGAAGGCAGGCATTGACCTTTTGCTACTGATTGAGGCAGGGACCCTACAGGCAACAGCCTCTTTGCTAAACAACTTTGATTTGCCCTGAGTGCACCATCCATCCTGTGTACTGATTGGGTCTAGGATCATGTAAACAAACTGGTATGTGATGTAATTAAAGACTTGTAATGATTCATATGCACAAGGGGGCTGAGCTAAGGCTGCATGCACAACCTTCATTCTAGTGTCTCTCAATCCCCCAGTTCCCACTCTCAGTCTCCTCCCAGCACCGCTCCCCACCCAGGTCTGGCTCTTGTCCTCCCTGCATTCCAGTCAGGCTGATTCCTCCACCAGGCTTCCTAGGCACCAGCAGTGGGAGCAGTCAGAGCACAGGAAAGACAGGCTCCCTGCTGCCAGCTGTGGTGTTGGTGTCACAAGAGGCCCTACCAGGGAGGAGCAACTATTGGAAGAGGCGTCCTGCTCAGCTCCTGCAGTCCCAGTCTACAGCATGCCCAGTTACGTTCTCTTTGGAAAATTTAGCTGCCAAACTCTGTCTCTACTGAGCATGTGCAAATTGAAAATTTTCAATGGCTTATAACTTGGCCAAAATGTGGGGTGTGCCCCCCCCCCACAACAAAAGACACATCTTTGACACGAGGGTGGCCGCCCCCTCCAAATTTTAAGTCCATGTTTCAAATGGGGCACTAGAGTTTCTCAATGAAATGTCTGTAAACATGGGCAGCAGACACCGCCGCCGGACACCTGGGCTGTGGTGGCTCCGCCTGTGCTCCATCCCTTCTCCAAGGCCCCCACCGCCCACTGCTGCCTGATGAGTCCCTCCTTGCTCCTCTCTTCTACTCCAGTGCCCCTCTCCAGAGGTCCCTGCCGCTATCCACGTCCTCTTCTCCTCCACCTCATTCCCCTCCCCACGAGACCCACCCCGGCCCGCTGCATCCCTCCTTACCCACCCACAGGGGAGGGGGATGGAGGAGAGGAGGGACATAGTGGGTGGTGGCAGGAGAGGAGGGATGAGGTGAGCGGCAGTGAGGGGGGCAAGCAGGGAGAGAGCTGATCAAGGGAGAGGGTGGAGTGGAGGCGGGGCCTGGGGCAGAGAGGGGGTTGAGTGTGGGCGGTGCCATGGGTGGAAGAGGCGGGACAGGGAACTAGCCTCTCCCAGGGGAAGCTTCACCCTACGCCCATGTCTGTAAGATATTTTTTTAACACAGGCAAAACATCATCACCAACTCAGGACGTCAGGTTGTCCTGCTGGGCACTCACTGTCAGAGATGACCTTCCTGTTGTGCACTCAGGTTTTAATCTCAATGTCCTGAAATTGACTGTGGTCCCTACTAGGCCTGTTGCTATAAGAAGATGGGAGGATGTGCCACCTCCCCGTCCATCCTCAGTGCCTTGTCTGCAGCCACCTCTGTGGGAGCAGGGAGTGCACTGAACAGATGCTCTCTTTCTCCTGCTATAGGTGCTCTATGGAATCCAGCTCTCCACAAGGCAGAGAACACAGGGAGGATGAGATGCAGCCACATACCCAGGCTATGTCAGGGTGAACCAAAGAAAGTGGGGCCGGTGATCGCTAAGTCACACAATACACTCCCAGCTATAAATACTGTCAGCTGGCCATACTCTGGGAAAGGGGTCAAAAAACTTTTTAACAAGATTATTATTAGTATTAGGCAAGTAATGTTTTGGTGGATCCAGGCCTACCAGAGTTCTAAGCTGCCCTTCCTCCACAGAGGTCATCACGGGTGAGGTGAGCACTCTAGAGGCTAGCTAGCTGCTGGGACTGAATTAGGGAAAGACTTTTTTCACGACTTAAGCACACAGCAAGATTTCACATGCTGTACATCCAGAAAGCAAGTTAAGATTATTTGTTACAACTAAATTTTAAGGTGGCTAATGAACCTATTACTCATAGCCTTGAATGTTAAATGGCAGATCTGATTGCAACATATCCCTAGTGTCATTTATATGGCGCTGCAAAATTAAAACGAAGTATCAAAACAAGCTCTAGCCAGCATTCAAAGTAACCGGTACCAAAGAAGAGCAGTAAACATTAGCTGCCTGAACTGTGTGCATGCTTTTTTGATTGGTTGTCCAATGTGGTTCACAGAAGTTATAACATTTTTAAAAGTCTCCAGTGAACTAGAGTTCTCACTATGATAACACAGTCATCAATATTTTGTCTGCTCCGACTTTATAACAACTTTACTCTGCACTTGACACATTACAAATATCTTTAATACATCCTACGCTTATGCAGAGTTCTCTGAAAGTGCATCAAAAACCACCAAATAAATGAATGAAATATTGAAGAAACATACCTGCACAGTAGGCTTTGTAGAAAATGTGATTTTCTTTCATTGTGCAGAGAGGATCCGGATAGGATTAGTTTGGAATAAAGAGGAACTCAGAGATGACATTCTCTACCCATTGAGGTCCATTGTCCTTCCATTGTGCTCTGGATCTCTCTTTAGTGTGTAAAGCCTCTTCTTTTGATGACTTAAGAACTCATACAAAACATTTAAGCATCAAAGTCATTTCCAACTAGAAGCTACAGAAAATAGACCCCAAAATAGAGTATTAAACTGTATAAATAAACTTATCTTGGAACAAATTGGCATGTAGAGTGCAAGTCTTCCGTACTGTACTTTATGCTAGTGATACACTGCTAAAAGGATTACAATTTAAAAATCAATATCTCATTAAGAGAATTTCTTTTGGCTAGCAAGAAATTAGATGACTGCTCTTTACATGGACGTAATGGCAAATCCTTTATCAGTCTAACTTTAAAACCGTAACAAATTATTAAAACTTTCTGCAGATTCTTGCTCCACACAGAGATGTATTTCAGCAATATATGAAATTCAGGCTTACTTAAATCAAAATTTGTGACCCAGGGACCTCTTGGTGCCAGCTGGCACATAGGTGCCTAGGGTTTTACAGGGATCCCCTTGGTCAGATATATGCAAAATAGTTCACCAAAGGGTGGTATGTCAGGTTTCTACAGAGAGCCAGGACCCTCTAGTCATCATGATCATTGTGCAATGTATATATGGATAATATTTAAGAAGTTATCTATTACTGAAAATTATGTTCTTAAGGTCTTGATGGCAAGGCAGGTCACCAGGAGGTGACTTCCTCAGACATGTTCCTTCCAGGCAGGTTGTAATAGATGCTTATCTCCATGTCTGGTCATTTGTGCATTATATATTGGCTGCCTCACAATGGAGGCCTATTTGCATACTGAGCCAAGTGCTAGTCAAAAGGTTGCAAAATCTACAAGAGAGAAAATCTACAGGAAGGAACAAAACAGCAGGTGGATGTCTTATTTATGAATGAAGATAAAGGATGGGACTTGTATATCTTGGGAGGCAAAGAAACACAGAGGGTCCTTCACTGAGGAGACAAGCTAGTAGCATGTCTATCTCATGAAAACAGGATCACAGACAAACCTGGCTGTAAAACACTGCAAGGACTTTGGGTGACCTATACTTTACAAGACATGAGTGTATCTAGTTAATTAAGTCTAGGTTCTAGAATGCATGTTATGCTTTTATTCTATGTGTAATCATTTGTTTCCAATACTTCTACCTGCTATTTCATGAATCTCTGGACTTTGTTAAATAAACTTATACTTGCTTTCACTCTAAACATATCTGAGTGCTGTGTGTTCAGGGGAGCGATGATCGGAAGTGGAACTGGTGGGCTGCAGTGTTCTTGTTCTTTGGAAACAGCGAATCTGTGAATACTGTGTGTCCAGTGGAACAGGGCTGGACACTCCAGGGAGACATTTGGAGACCTCAAGGGCTGGAGTGTGCCTATCACTTACCTGCAGAGAGCCAATGGGGCCTGCAAGGCCTAGGGGGGAGTGCTGGTGTTGCCCCGGCCGGTAGAGTTTGGGAGCTGACACAGACAAGGGCAGGTGGTAGTGAGGTGCCTCACAATGCTCAGTACCCACAGGAAGTGCCACTGTAGTATTGGCAGTAGGGTCCAGACCCCATCTGCTGGTTAGACCAGGGTCACGCTCCAGACACTCATATACCAGCCAATATAAATACTGAGTGATTCAACAGTGAGAAGGTTGGAAACAAGTAAAGAAGAAGGGTACAGTTACTTTCTGTTTGGTTATTTCAGGTAAGGGAGATAGAACAAAGGAAAGGACAGGATGAGTAAGCTGGAGACATATGCTAAACATACCAAATTGCAGTTGGAAAAGGGTTAGGTGCTCAACACACTAGAGCAGGGGTCGGCAATGTTTAGCACGTGGCTCACCAGGGTAAGCACCCTGGCGGGCCGGGCCAGTTTATTTACCTGCTGACGCAGCAGATTCGGCCGATCGCGGCCCCCACTGGCTGCGGTTCGCCGTCCCGGGCCAATGGGAGCTGCGGGAAGCAGCGGCCAGCACATCGCTCGCCCCCGCCGCTTCTCGCCGCCCCCATTGGCCCGGGATAGCGAACCGCGGCCAGTGGGGGCCGCGATCGGCCGAACCTGCCGCGTCAGCAGGTAAATAAAACTGGCCCGGCCCGCCAGGGTGCTTACCCTGGCGAACCGCGTGCCAAACGTTGCCGACCCCTGCACTAGAGGCAAATAGAACTACAAGGCCCAACTTCCTAGATGGCAGGAGCATATGTGGGTGTAACTTATCTACCAAGGAGACAGAAGGGTGGGGTTGCAGCAAGAGAGCAACCAACAGGAGAATATAAAACAACATGCATAGGGAGGAGATGGTGTGAAACTATTTAATCTTACAACTTCTGCCCTCAACCCCCTTACTGCTCATGACCAACATGGAATTTCTACCACCATTTCTGACCTCTGAATTTGATCCCAAAATCCTGTCTTGAGGGGCTTTACAAGTGAAAGTTTTAGACTGAAAATATACTAATGAAGTTTGTTAGTGAAGAAGACAGAAGTATACAAAAAGGAGCAATAGCACCCTTTTGGGGCCCTGGCTTTCCCACAGAGCTGTCTCAGCAGACTGTGTGGTAGCTGCCTTTTTATACTGTACTTTGTAAGTAATTCTATATCTTTTAAAAAGAACAGTGGCATTCATTGGTTGAGTAACACTATAAAGATGGAAATTCAGTGCAAAGGATACTGCAAAGCCTCTTGAGAATAGATTGAGAGCAAAACTAGTGGATCCAGATAGAGACTTTACAACATGTCAGATTTCAAATCTGTAACTTGCTGAGAAATATCAGAGGGGTAGCCGTGTTAGTCTGGATCTGTAAAAAGCAACAAAGAGTCTTGTGGCACCTTATAGACTAACAGAAGTATTGGAGCATAAGCTTTCGTGGGTGAATACCCACTTCGTCAGACGCATGTAATGGAAATTTCCAGAGGCAGGTATAAATATGCAGGCAAGAATCAGTCTGGAGATAACGAGGTTAGTTCAATCTGGGAGGGTGAGGCTCTCTTCTAGAAGTTGAGGTGTGAACACCAAGGGAGGAGAAACTGCTTTTGTAGTTGGATAGCCATTCACAGTCTTTATTTAATCCTAAACTGATGGTGTCAAATTTGCAAATGAACTGAAGCTCAGCAGTTTCTCTTTGAAGTCTGTTCCTGAAGTTTTTTTGCTGTAAGATGGCTACCTTAACATCTGCTATTGTGTGGCCAGGGAGGTTGAAGTGTTCTCCTACAGGTTTTTGTATATTGCCATTCCTGATATCTGACTTGTGTCCATTTATTCTTTTACGTAGGGACTGTCCAGTTTGGCCGATGTACATAGCAATGGGGCATTGCTGGCATATGATGGTGTATATTACATTGGTGGACATGCAGGTGAATGAACCGGTGATGATGTAGCTGATCTGGTTAGGTCCTGTGATGGTGGCGCTGGTGTAAATATGTGGACAGAGTTAGCATCGAGGTTTGTATTCACCCACGAAAGCTTATGCTCCAATACATCTGTTAGTCTGTAAGGTGCCACAGGACCCTCTGTTGCTTTTTGCTGAGAAATGTTATCAGAAACCACCAAAGTAGTAAGAACAGAAGTACAGGATAAACCGAGGGACAAAAAAAAGCAATTATACAGTTAGCATTAAAGGCAGATTAAATATCTAAAAGCAGTAAATATCACATCACCAAGATCCCCACGCCCATAGTAAGTTATCTGTAATCCATAGCAATTCTGTCTCCATATGCTACACTCTGAACTGTAGAGTGATCACACTATAAAGATACACATTCAGGGAAGTGGCTAGCTACAATCTTTATTTTTGCACGGGAGGAACGGTGAGTGTATGTCACAGCATATTATCTTATGCTGCCAGGGAGGGAGAGTTAGAACTGCGAAACATAAAAAGGCTACAGATTGAAGAAACAGAAAGATCTACAAGAATATCCCTATTTATTAAATCATGGTAGGCGTGTAACTTGCAGTTGTTTCAGAGGAATGTTAGTTACTCTATAGGGGGTTTTAGAGTGACTAACAGGTGCGGTTTTCAGTGCTGTCTGGAATTTTTGTCAAGGTCATTGCTTGTTATGACTCCAGGCAAACGTACATTCCTTTTCCCCTGCACTCCTGCCTTCCTTCATAATAAGGGGAAATTATGATTAAGTGTTACTTAGCACTAAGCAGCATCGTTTGTCAGCTGTTGTATTTCCTCTGGGTAATGTCAGCCTGTTGCCATCAGCTGTTCAGTTGGAAGTGTATTGCTGCTTGCCTTGCAGGGGCACTTCTCTTATTACAAGGCAAGCCACACTACAGTGCATTCGGAGCTGTACAGCTGCTCTGGTGGCAATGGGCTTATGGCACCTCAAGCAATTGCAACAGATGACAAAGGGAAAGCAATGGGGCATCCTAAAGTTAATCAAAACACCCCAATGAAGTTCTGCACAAGGCAGCACCGAAGTATGGTGAAAACTTGAGGGAGACGGACTCAATTCTCTTCCAGCGGGGAGGCATCAGCCTGCAATGCATTCTGGACAATCACACTGTGGATTCGATTGCTAATAGAAGACGACTATAATTCTACAACTGTCCCCACAGCAGTGCCACAGAACACACACACTCTGCTGCAAATTAATCACACTACAAGGGACTATCAGCACACTTCTCTGTCCCCCTGCTGTCTCGCAGTTGCAGGCCATCTGTAAATCTGGTGACCTATGGGGATGGTGTGCAGGGAGCAGTTATCTAGGTGCCTTAGCCATTCAGCTAAGTTAAGCCTTTAAGGTCCAATTCTCATTTATGCTAAGGCCCCTTTACACCACTCTGGCAATGTAAAGGGCCCTAAAGTGAATGTAAATTAATTTTATGCCTCCCCTAAGACCACTTTGTACTGACAGGGTGGTGTAAAGGGGCATTAGCTTACGTGCTAATTGGTCCTTAACTAGATATACAATTTCCTCCCTCCACTTACAATTAACTGATTCCTATGTTCACTATGAGCGCAGGCCTGGCCTTACTGTTTTGAAGAGGGTCATCAAGAAGATTCTTCGAGCCCCCCTAATCTACTTGACTCATTTTATATAAAGGGAATTTGGTAGAGGAGAGAGCCAGGCCACCAGCAGTTTTCTCTGGTGCAAGAGACGTGGAGCTCAGTATATACAGCCACCAATACAGACAGTATGTCAATGACAAACTGTCATGGGGTAAGAAGGAAGGTCCTTTCATGGATCAGTAACTAGTTAAAAGATAGGAAACAAAGGGTAGGAATAAGTGATCAGTTTTCAGAACGGAGAGAGGTAAATAGTGGTGTCCCGCAGGGTCTGTACTGGGACCTGTGCTGCTCAACATATTCATAAATGATCTGGAAAAAAGGGGTAAACAGTGAGGTGGCAAAATTTGCAGATGATACAAAACTACTCAAGATAGTTAAGTCCAAAGCTGACTGCAAAGAGTTACAAAGGGATCTCACAAAACTGGGTGACTGGGCAACAAAATGGCAGATGAAATTCAGTGTTGATAAATACAAAGTCATGCACATCGGAAAACAGAATTCCAGGTATACATATAAAATGATGGGGTCCAAATTAGCCGTTACCACTCAAGAAAGATCTTGGAGTCATTGTGGATAGTTCTCTGAAAACATCCACTCAACGTGCAGTGGCAGTCAAAAATGCTAACGATGTTGGGAATCATTAGGAAAGGGATAGCTAGTAAGAAAGAAAATATCATAATGCCTCTAAATCCATGGTATGGCCACAGCTTGATCGCTGAGTGCAGATCTGGTTGCCCCATCTTAAAAAAGATACATTGGAATTGGAAAAGGTTCAGAAAAGGGCAACAAAAATGATTGGGGTATGAGGAGAGATGAATAAGACTGGGACTTTTCAGCTTGGAAAAGAGACGACTAAGGAGGAATATGATAGAGGTCTATAAAATCATGACTGGTGTGGAGAAAGTAAATAAGGAAATGTTACTTACTCCTTCTCATAACACAAGAACATAAGAACAGCCGTACTGGGTCAGACCAAAGGTCCATCTAGCCCAGTATCCTGTCTACCGACAGTGGCCAATGCCAAGTGCCCCAAAGGGAGTGAACTTAACAGGTAATGATCAAGTGATCTCTCTCCTGCCATCCATCTCCATCCTCTGACAAACAGAGTCTAGGGACACTATTCCTTACCCATCGTGGCTAATAGCCATTAATGGACTTAACCTCCATGAATTTATCCAGTTCTTTTAAACCCTGTTATAGTCCTAGCCTTCACAACCTCCTCAAGTAAGGAGTTCCACAAGTTGACTGTGCGCTGTGTGAAGAACTTCCTTTTATTTGTTTTAAACCTGTTGCCTATTAATTTCATTTGGTGACCCCTAGTTCTTGTATTATGGGAATAAGTAAATAACTTTTCCTTATCTACTTTCTCCACATCACTCATAATTTTATATCTCTATCATATCCCCCCTTAGTCTCCTCTTTTCCAAGCTGAAAAGTCCTAGCCTCTTTAATCTCTCCTCATATGGAACCCTCTCTAAACCCCTAATCATTTTAGTTGCCCTTCTCTGAACCTTTTCTAGTGCCAGTATATCTTTTTTGAGATGAGGAGACCACATCTGTACACAGTATTCAAGATGTGGGCGTACCATTGATTTATATAAGGGCAATAATATATTCTCCAACTTATTCTCTATCCCCTTTTTAATGTTTCCTAATACCCTGTTTGCTTTTTTGACCGCCTCTGCACACTGCGTGGACATCTTCAGAGAACTATCCACAATGACTCCAAGATCTTTTTCCTGATTTGTTGTAGCTAAATTAGCCCCCATCATATTGTATGTATAGTTGGGGTTATTTTTTCCAATGTGCATTACTTTACATTTATCCACATTAAATTTCATTTGCCATTTTAAGAACTAGGAGTCACCCAATGAAATTAATAGGCAGCAGGTTTAAAACAAACAAAAGGAAGTATTTCTTCACACAACACACAGTCAATCTGTGGAACTTTTTGCCAGAGGATGCTTGAAGGCCAAGACTGACAGGATTCAAAAAAGAACTAGTTAAGTTTATGGAGGATAGATCCATCTGTGGCTATGAGCCAAGATGGGAAGGAATGCAAAACCATGCTCTGAAGTATGCCTAGCCTCTGTTTGCCAGAAGCTTGGAATGACAGGGGATGGATCACTTGGTGATTAGCTGTTCTCTTCATCCCCTCTGAAGCACCTGGCATAGGTCACTGTCGGAAGACAGGATACTGGGCTAGATGGACCATTGGTCTGACCCAGTATGGCCGTTCTTATGACAAGTCTCAAAGGAGCTGGGGTAGAAGGCCCCCACCTTGCCTCATGGGTTCCATATGCACCCTATGTGGGCCACTGCTCCCCATGTTGCGGGCTTTCTTGCTCCACTCTCCCATTCGTCTGCCTCTCCTCTCTTTCTCCTGCATGGATTTCACCATTTTAGCCTAGCCCTCCTTCTTAAGCCTGGTCCTCTCATTTTAGTGTGGTCCTCCTCCTCTCTTATAGCAATGAATTCTCCTAAGAGATCTCATTGAAACTTTCATTATACTCTCTGAAGTGGCAGTGGAGGGGAAGGATAGCTCAGTGATTTGAGCATTGGCCTGCTAAACCTGGGGTTGTGAGTTTCAATCCTTGAGGAGGCCACTTAGGGATCTGGGGCAAAATCAGTCCTTGGTCCTGCTAGTGAAGGCAGGGAGCTGGACTCAATGACCTTTCAGGGTCCCTTCCAGTTCTATGAGATGAATATATATATATGGAGATATACCTTTTTTAATTTTACGTCAACATACCTTGTGTTGACCTAACTTTCTAGCATAGACATGACCTGAGTGTTAAGCAGTTTCTATAATATTCATCCACAGTTATTCCTGAAATGCTATTAACCACAAAAGAATGAAGATTTCCACATGGAAAAAGTGGGATATTGTTTTAGTATATTTCACTTACAAATTGAGAAAAAGATAATGAGCATTCCAATCCCAGACTGTAAAGTGTAGGAGCACAGAGCTAGTAGTATGGAACCATTAGAAAAAAGTCACAGAATAGTAATTTAATTGAATTTAGTAGGTCACTGCATTAGAACTCTAGCACCAAACACTATACTAAGAAGAATAAAACCAGACACAGTTATGTGATCAGTATCTTTTGCTTGAGAGAGAAAAATTCTACTTCACCTTTATTAGGATTAAACTTTAAGGCCTTAATTCACTATACATTATTCACATTGTTACATTTTAATACAGTAGAGAGGTAATCAGCTCATTAGCTCTGAAATGCATTTAACAATATACTTTTCTATGACTTCATATAAAAATAACTGAGCTGTTACATACTTTAATTACCAGTTAAGAAATAACAAATCTAAGTCATTGTAACTGCTGCTTTTTCATGAAAAACAAGAGCACTTCAAGCTTTGCCACCTTAGACTGTTCTTTTGTAACAATGCCCAGTAACAATTCTCCCTTCTACCAATCAGTCTGTCAATATGCTTCTGGAATCACATCCAGCTACTAAAGCACTTCCTTTTTGCGAACAGCAGCCCATGTCCGATTTGGCACCGGTTTTCCTTTTTTAAGTTCACAGGTGTAAGATACTTCCTTTGCCCTGCCACAGGAGGCTATCCAGACAAATACTGTGGCTGGATTTAGAATGAGAGACCCCATAACTTTATGGCCATTTTTAATGATTCTATCCATGTAAGCTGAGACACTATTATATTCAAAATTCATCCTTTAGGAGAGAGATGCCAAAAATGCAGCTCGGCAGCCAAATATGACTCTGCGATTCCTAAAATGCAACTGTGGTCTTCCCTCTGCGACTTACTGCAGGATGGGGGCAAAGCTGATCAACCACAGGTTTTTATTGCTGGTGAATTAAAAAACAAAAAGACTTCTCGTAATCAAACAGGAACAATGCACGCACAGGCAAATACTATGGTTGTGTTAATTTAATTTTGCTTTTAAAATTTATGCACAAGTGTAGCTCTTGAACTCCTGGCAAGTTGCCAAAGCTGGTGGCAAAAAGTTTGGGCACCTTTGATTTAGGGCATTATGCCAACTGATCACCGGGAAGAGTCTAGAATGAATCTACCCATTTAGAATTGGGGAGGTACATTTTGGGAGGGGATTTGTTTTTCTCTGAAGCATCAGGTACTGATCACTGCTGGGAGCAGGATACTGGAGTGGCTGGACGATTGGTCCAAATAATTATGGCAACTTTTATGTTCATATGCTTTCTTGTTTTCATGGCTTATTTAATATTTGTAACAGCCTGAAACATTAGAAAATAAACAATGTTAAAATGCACAGTATTTAGAAAGCGGGTCTTGGCTTCTATATTTGCTCTTGCAAATACAATTCATCTTTACTTTTTAATTAGTTTTCCTCAAAGTCTCCCCAACAATCCTTCCGAGTTTCTTGTTGGGATCTATGCTCCACCTCAAGTTTTCAGACAATATACAAACTTGGAAGTTAACAATTAAAAAAATGAACAACTATGTGGCCTGATGGACCAGTAGTAAGTACAGATAACGCCATGACACAAAATAAAAACAAACGGCCTCTGGAATCTGCCCTTTTTGGATAGGACTGAAGCTTCTGTCAAGTTAGACTCATTTTATGTGTATCGCAAAAAACAGCAGTAGCTCAGCACAACGATTATAGCAGCCACACAGCAGACTCTGGACATCTTTTGCTCATCTAGCGCATTGTCAGTTTTTGGTCCTTTGTCAGCCTCTAGTTTTCATAGCCCATGAGAGACTCCACATTTCTTTTTTATAAGCATCAGGTCCCCTTACATTTCCCAAAGCTATACTACAGCAAAACTGGTATCTTTACAAAATGCTTTACAACATTTTACATTGCATTCTATTTGATGTTCTTTTATAGCCTATTGGTTTCTTCCTCTTTTTCCTCGGGAAAAGAGGATAAGTGTCAGATTTAATTCACAATAGAAGACTTCAGTGTCATATGTTGAAAACATGGTCAGTGGCTAACAGTTAGGAACCCCTAATTGTTCGTGTGACAAATATTCCACTGAAAAATGGAGCAACATCAAAAAACTAGAAAACAATGGTACAGTATTGTTAATCTCAGTTCTGTCAGTGCTGCAGCTGGTATTCATATGCTTTAGTTTAATCTGATAGACACGTCTTCACAGTTTCTAGGCATCAGTTTAGCAAGAAATCTGGTTCCTGATATCCAAAGAGTTTAAAGTCTCCTTCAAAGCGGGCATATAGGTGTCTTATATCTCTCTTGCTAATGCCTGAGAAATAACGCTCTACCTTTGTTTTGTTGTATACCGTTATTCCTGGTGGAATTGTGGGATATGATACCAGATGGTCTATTCCTGCTTCTTTCAAGATATATGGAGCATCATCCTCCAGGGTTTCATGGTGTCCAATCACACTATATGTTATTTCACATGGGGCACAAAGTTCCACGTATGTTACCCAATGAATTATGTGATCACCAAACTGAACATCTAGCCATCGGTGGTTAGGGTCCCCCAAATAGCGCACAAAGTCCTCAAACTGCAGCCCCCTGGTCTCTGTGCGATTCTTCCTGTATTTCCGAATAATGCCAGGAGCAATTTCATGCCTGTACCAAGGTTCAAATCGAGGATTGTGGACAAACTTGTCCTTAAATGCAGAAATAAGTCTTTCAAATGGATCTCTTACAATAAAAAACTTGAAGTATAAATTCAGTCTAAAGGAAAACACAAATGGAAGGGATTAAACAGATAGAAAAAGTGAACTAAGTATCAAAGAGCTACAAAACTGAGATAAAATACGACCTCTGAAACATCAAGAATATGACTTGTAAGAAATAGCCCACTTTTCACCTATCTCTGAATACCATTACCAATAGCATTTGAAATAAAATGTTTTACTTGTTTTAACACAAAACAGAATATACAAATGGTCACCTATTAAGCAGGGTTACTCATAGGAGACAAAATAGCTGAATCCATGACCTCTAGGGCATGTGGTGAAGTTTCTAGGAAAAATCTTATCCAGGATTACTCTTACAGCGTACGCATTTCCAGGGACCTGATTCAAAGGCCATTAAAAGCAATGGGAATCATTCCACTGACTTCAAACCTGAGCTCAAATGAGCTTTGGGCTTTGGACCTGGCCTCAAATGAGATGTCACCTTTCTGTTATGGAACTATCCCTTCTGAAAACCAATTCTTCAAGGTGGCTTATAAAAACCCTTAGTCTTATACCCAACAAAAAACTACATTTTCATAACCATCTAGGCACAAGTCTCCTAAGTGACCACAATCATTTTGTTCCTATCCTCCCGCTTCCTCAACCTCGGGACCCAACTGATTTCAGTAGCATTACTTATGAAGTAAGGCACTTGTTGATGTGAATAGAGGTGGCACAATCTGGCCCTTAGATTGTAAGTTTTTCTGAGAAAGGAATCTTTGTCTATCTTTTATTTAAAATACCCTGAGCACTTATGGTGTTATATAAGTAACAGATGAACCAGAGAAAACCTAAGCACATCTAAGCACAGCCTGGGTTTGAGTCTCCACTCCATTTCACCAGTAACTTTGGTTTTACTCCTCTGAAGTAAACATGAGATGGTAACACCAACATCAACAGAATCAGCAGAGTTACACCAGTGTAACAGAAACTGAGATCTCCTTTGTTCGATCTGCATTTTAATGTGTGATCCTCCAATTTTCCTCTCTGGTTCAGAAACCTATCTCCCTGGGAAATCACCTCTTACCGTTTTTGAATTTCAGAATCACTGAAGGAGGATAAGCGTGGAAGTCCGTTCTTCTCATGGTCATGTACTATGTTCTCTGGGATCTCTTCTATGGAAGAAAATGCTCCTAGATAAAGAAAATAGACAGAAAAGGTTACCTTTAAAAGAGGTGGGGAAGGGTATTTGTCTCATAATGGTGTTTTTATTTGGTTTCTCTCTCTTCTGTGGCATTAGTAGCTATGGTTACTAGGTACAAAAGCTGTTAAATAAGGGAAGATTCAGATTGCAACACTAACGGCTTTTCAACACTCAAAAGAATACAGATTTGGAGATTTGTAACATGACAACTCCTGTCTAAACCAAACCAGTGTTCAAGTCTCTCAATAATGCATATTAAACAAGCCTTATTTGTCAGCCCTCCCCTCCCTTCCCACAACTTTCCTCCCACATAACCCAGTTGGAAAGACTCTGAAGCTTAGCTTTGCGGGAGGGATTGGCTTTTTTGGTTTAGTTTCCAGCAAACAGGAAACACTGTAAAGTGTCTACCTGAACCATGTAAAAAGCAACAAGGAGTCCTGTGGCACCTTATAGACTAACAGATGTATTGGAGCATGAGTTTTCGTGGGTCACTACCCACTTCGTCAGTATTCACCCACGAAAGCTTATGCACCAATACATCTGTTGGTCTATAAGGTGCCACAGGACTCTTTGTTGCTTTTTACAGATCCAGACTAACATGGCTACCCCTCTGATACTTGATACCTGAACCATGTTAACTCGAAACACTTCACTGTCAGGCTCCTGGCAAACTTTCTTTGCTTGGGTCCTTTTTTAATTAAACAAAACACTATGCTGAAAACTACCAAACTTCAGATCCTTCCATGTTGCATAAGAGAATAAAATACATAACACATTCAGAATGGCGAGCATCCGGGTGTTAGTTTATCAGTCGTTCTGTAGGCACATGAGGTGCAGGAGAGGGTAACTGCTAGTTTAAGACCCCAATCCTGCAGTGACGTGCCAATATAGAGCACCATGGAACTCAGTGGAATTCCACGTGGGTGGAAGGACAAGTGCAGAGTCATCAAACTAGCAAGTCTCCATGAAAGCCACCGTGCCCATCTATACACGAGTGCTCCCACCACTGGAATCGCACTGGTGCCAGGAAACATGTTTCAGAAAAATGCCTAGTGTCGATAAGGCTGCAGTGAATAATTCACACAGCTTGGAATCTTAATGTCCTCAGTCTTGTCGGTTTTATAATTAATGCTTTTTGTCCTCCCCTTTTCTTGTGTGAATTTAATGCTGGCAAATGCCAGACTTGACAGCCTAGGACACTGAAGTCCTCTATTCATTCAGAGCGAAGTTACAGCATAAGCAATGGCAGTGTCAATTACTCCATACTGCCCTAGGAGCGTACATCAACCCTGATCTGCAAAGATCATCTCTAGGGCACCTACTCTATTATTAGGCCTGTCTGCTGAGGCTGCTCAATAAGGATGTGATTAGTGGTGGTGGTGGTGGTGCTTGTTAGCAGGCACCTGCCTGCTGGGAACTGGAACAAGTCCCCCAAATGCATCTTACATAGGCCACCGACAATCAAATGGTAACAACTTTCTGTCACTATCAAGCTGGGCTGGATTTGAACCAGTAAGGTGGAGGTAAGATGCTCTCTATATCTAATGATCAATCCTGTTGTGCTTATTGCAAAGCTTTACTGAGTGTGAACATCTGGATCTGAATCCTTCCTGCGCTATCAGACATTGCTTAAGGCCCAGACAAAGCTCCACCATCTATGTCTATCCTGAGCCACTCTTTGCATGTCCTCTAAGTCCCATATGTTTTCCCTCTCTTAGTACTGTTCAGTGGAGGCAATCTTTCCACCAGCCCCTTTTACGTGTTCCTCTAGCTGCCCCGTGGCAGATGCTCTGGCTTCATTCTTAACTCATGTCCCAGACATTTTCATCATCTTTTCTGGACAACTCTAGAGATAAAGAGTAATTGAAGTTTCTGATGAATCTGAGATTCATTATAATTCATTTAATTCAATATCTAGTATTTTCATGAGGCATTTGCTTCCAAAATCATTTAGTTGTCTGTCTCTACCTTTAGTGGATTTCCAGCTTTCACATCCATATGCTAAGGTAGAAACAACATTTGTGTTCAAGCTTTGTAGTTTGGTCTTTAAGTGGTAGATTTCTGTATGACCAAATCTTGTTTAAGATGGTGAATGCAGCTGTTGTCTTGCCAATTCATAACATTATGCAGGGGGTTGGACTAGATGACCTCCTGAGGTCCCTTCCAACCCTGATATTCTATGATATTCTATGATTATTTCTTTTTGGACATCCCCACAGGCTTGCACTGTACTGCCAAAATATGTGAATGGACTCATCTTTTGTATCCCTTTGTCTTCTACTATAATACTTGAGTTGGGAGTTACTGGGGTTCCGATTAGATTTGTTTTTTCATAATTAGTTACTAACCCTGTCGTTTTTGCAATGCTGGACTTTTGGTCTTTACTTACGTGTTTGTTGAGCAGTCACTCAGAAAAGCTACGTCGTCAACACTATCTAGATCTAATATTGTACTGTTGTCAAGCCATGTGATGCCTGTGTTGTATTCATCTACACTTTTTTCCAGAATGAACTTGGTGGCAATACCAAATGGGAGAGATTAGAGAATTCATCCTTGTTTGACATCAGTGATTACATTAAACCCGGGGTTGGCAACCTTTCAGAAGTGGTGTGCCGAGTCTTCATTTATTCACTCTAATTTAAGGTTTCGCGTGCCAGTAATATATTTTAACGTTTTTAGAAGGTCTCTTTCTATAAGTCTATAATATATAACTAAACTATTGTTGTATGTACAGTAAATAGGTTTTTAAAATGTTTAAGAAGCTTCATTTAAAATTAAATTAAAATGCAGAGCCCCCCGGACTGGTGGCCAGGACCCGGACAGTGTGAGTGCCACTGAAAATCAGCTCACGTGTCGCCTTCGGCACGTGTGCCATAGGTTGCCTACCCCTGCATTAAACCATTCACCCAAGTTTGCATTTACTTTAACTGTGCAAGCTGCACCTTGAGATATAGCCTTGATGAGGTTAATTATTTTTGTTCGCATACCATAGCACTTCAAAGATATATATAGACAGAGAGAGAGAGAACATGCACCTGTCAGAATGTTATTTTAACATAAATCACAACATTGTTCCTTTTCTCTTGTTTTAAGTCATTCTACAATTTATTTTCACTGACCAGGCTACAATTCTACACCCTTAATTGTATGATTGATTCTTATTCACTCATGCCATGGCCCATTAATAATGTATATACAAAATTCCAGTGTTACAGACCTGCAGCAGCTGCCAAACTGAAAACACAATTGTTCCTTTTGTTGTTGGGTTCAAGTCACAGGATTTAAATTACCCTGGTTTAGGGGATTACGATCCTTTACGATTCACTTGTTTAAAAATTCTACTCACAGGGTGCCCGGCCTGCAGTGAGAATAAATCCACCAAATAAATCCTCAATGGCTCAGATAAATCACTTCTGAGGTAAGCTACAGTGATATTTATTCTAGCAGAAAGAAGGTAATTTTTAATTTTTCAAAAAGGAGACATTTAAAAAGGACTAAAAGGAACCGTAAGGAATGAATGAGTGGAATTAAGTAACTGTTTGTAAAGAAGAATGTTAAGAAATTAGTTTTAATGCTTCCCTCATTCTAGTGATTCTGCCCTTTCCCCCTCAAACAAAAACCTTACGCTCATTAGAGCAAGTAGGTACCATTTAAAACAATCAAGACTTTTTTCCATTGAGTGTTGCCCACTTTCGGAGTCTGACAGAACAGGATCTTGTGCTTGTCACAAACAAATATTCGGTCCAAGACAAACTTGGAAATGGTAGTATGAGAGAGATTTCTCAACGCTGCATCTCTGCACACATTCTTGAGAAGCTCAATCCTTTTCACATGGACCAGGGGTTGGTGCATCGGATCTTCAGAAAAAACGTTTCCAGTCGGCTTATTAAAAAAAACAAAAACAAGCAAAAGTTTAACTTCTAGATCAAATTTTAGAGAGTAAGAGCCCAAGCACTCAAATCCAGTATTCTAGTAAAGTATATATTATGTTCCCCCCCCCATTCTGTATAAAAAATATTGCTAAATTTACATCATCCCAGTTGGTTTCTGTTGGCTTCCTCAGTGTTGCTACTACAGAGGCTGGTGATTTTCAATCATTATCTAGGAGAGTAAGAACCTTTCTATACAGCAATTTTTATCAAGTTTGGCCTAGTCTGTATAGAAAGGAACAAACCATGCTTTTACCAGAACTTAAAATCCCTTATCTAAGTGCAGTGGCATGTAGGAAATTTTCCAGGTGGTGGGAAGGCAGAGCTAAGCCATCAGTTTCAGCAGAAATTAAGTTTTCATTTGAAACATAAAAGATTTTTAGCCCTTATGGATGGGAAGATAACCTTCCGTATGCAAACTGATGCTGTGCTGACTTCCTGTATCTGCACACACAGACAGCCCCAATGCATCTGTTTCTCCAAGCTGCAGCAAAGTAAGGTTGACCAAATTCTGCTCAGTTTCACGAACACTCTTCAGAACCCACAATGGGCAGCAATGAAGCAAACATTAACGTCCTTTCACTCTGCAGCTGCTTGGGAAAGTTTTGCACAGCAGTAGAGGCAGGCCTTAGCGCTATTCTGGGTGGGGAGGAGGAACTACTTAATCAAATAGCAACCCATCACTCAGAAAGACAAGCAGAGATCATAGATTTCAGAGTAACAGCAGTAATATCTTAAGAACACATCAGGGTAAACAGCTCAAGCTCTGCTTTATGGAAATGGTCATATCTACAATTATTTCATTCAGTGTTAGGTGTTGGCTTTCCAGAAAGCATACAGAGCATTCTGATTCTGTGAAAGTGAGACATTGGAATGCTTAGGGAAATTCCACCCCCCAAAAGACCCACAGATTAACAGTTTAAAGTAAAGCAGCTTGAGTTTATGAGGCTGAAAGCTGGTACAGCCCTACAGATCTTGCAGGGTAATAAAGCTTATGGCCTTTCTGCATTAGCCTCAGAACAAGGGTTAATACATATAGAGACTTAAGGTCAAACATGTGACAGGCAATCTAAACGGAAGTGATTTAATCCTCTGAAGAAGGGCGTCTGCAACAAGCACCTTACATCTTTCAGAGAGTGGAGGACGCCTTGGTGAACAACCTACAGCTTAAGAGAAGGGACAAGAAGAAACGTAAGGCTTGAAGCACATTCTGCCCCTTCTTCAATGCTTCTTATGCTCTCCTTCTGCATTTCTGTTCTGCTACCCAACCTCCAATTTTTCCCTGAGTGATACAACCTCCTCAATGTGCTAGCACTCTCCATGCCCTTCTTCCCCACTGCACCTCCAAGCTCTCCTTACCCCATCCATCTCCACTGGGCCTCTTAATATCCACAGGAAGTCAGCACCTTAGGAGGTCTACAGAAGGGAGTACTGGGGTTAGCAGGGGCTTGGCAGGGGCAGGAGGAAGAGGATCAACAACAGAAGGTGTCAACATTCACCCTTCCCCTTGAATAGATGAATTAGGATCCTTCCATTTTAATTGCCTCCCACTTTCTGGTCTCAAGCAAGTATCTGGCAGAACTGTGGCAACTAAAAAAAAAAAGAGGGAGCTCCTTATTTATAAATAGCTTGCCTGATTAACTTCAATTTTGTGGGGGGAAAAGATCTGTATTTTCTACTAACAAGCTTCCCTAGAGATTGGTTTACACTGTGAGGCCTGATTCTTTAAGGAAAAGGTCTAGAAACTTTCATTTAAAAATGGGAAGATGGGATTAAAAGAAAACAAATGAAAGAAAAAGTGTCCTTACATCTCCAGCAGTTATTTTAAGTGAGTCTAAGCCAATGAGCTATCTTGATACTGCTATCTACAATAACTTTTGAAGTTAGTGTTCAGTCAAGTAATATTTGGTCCTGTGCACTAGATCTCAACTAGATGAGTCCAGAGAACTAAATTTTATATAGAGTGGTTGGATACTGAGGAAAAACACACATTTTCACAAACTAATTTTCACTCAAAGTTGCCTCTCGTTTTTCCTCCCTTTTCATATGGTCTCTTGGTGCAAAACAGTAAAAAGTTGGAAAGCTTTGTCGACTCTGCTGAACACCTCCATTTCTAGGCTACCAGGCACCATTAACTTCAAATGCGGGAAAAAAATTTACCTTTGCCCCAGGCCTGACTACCAGCTTTTGGATTTTAGAAGAAGGATGGGACAAAATCTGATTTATAAGAAAAATTCAGCTACAACCTTAACTATGGTGTGGCTACCGACAGCCCTTAATCCCCCATGTTATTGGTTCCAGCTGCATTCTATTCATACTATCCTTATAGATTTCTTATTGTCACTGCCGACCTCAGCACAAATGTTAGAAACAGATTGTGAAAGAATATTTTCTTATTTTTCTCATCTTATTTTCTTGAATAAGTCCGTTATTCACTTTGAGCTCACTGCTAAACAGGTAAAATTCAGAAGGATTTGATTAAGGGAGCTTGGAAAGCCAAGCACTGTCATCCATGTTGGCATTCAAAGTGTCAAAAGCTTCAAGCAAAGTGTCTGTGAAACATACATAAGGAGGCTAATTAAAAGCCTTTTTGTTTTCCACCCCAATTCTCCATGGGAAAACAGGATCTTGCTTTCTGCTGCTACTCGTCTCCAATCTCTCTTGGCCATAATGAAATCTGAAAAACCTAGCAGATTGCTTGTCTGACTGTAAACATCCCCTTTGCATGTATTCTGGATTAACAGCACTGCTCAGCACTTCAAGCTGTCATAGAGTCATGAGGGAGATGGTATTGGATCCAGGCACTTCATTATTCTTTCCCAGATATGCAAGGGCAGATTTTATACACTTACAATATTGCCAGCCTTATATCAAAGTACTGTCCAAAACCCGGGGCTTTCTTGGTTTGAGCATTCTGGTAACGACTTCAATGACAACCTCTACATGCAAAAAATCAGCCATAACATGACTTGAGTCAGTGGGGAAAAGATGCTGCCCTCAGAACAACACCAGAACAGCCTCCCTCATCAGTTCTTTACTCCATGACCTGGGGTTACTGGCATGTCTCTGTAAATTAGAGAGTACCAGACTTGTTTTGCCTAATTTCCAATCACTCAAAATTGCATGCTAGAAAGTTCAACCTGTAATGAAGTCTATTGGGTTCATGTTCTGCTTAGGTGAAACCTTGAGATGTGGAGCAGAGAGTACACAATAAAAGCAGAAGGGGAGTGTGGGGGAAAAGTGGAATGGAGCAGGCAGAGCAAAAGACAAAAACAGAGAGACTGCACAGAGGACTAAAGGAACCAAAAGTGGAAGGGGGGAGAAGCGGGGAGGAGAGACAGTCTGATTACAAAAATAAATACAGTGGGCCAAATTTTGCTGTCAAGAACTGTGCAACCCAACTGACTGCAACAGAGGCTGCCCAGAATTTGGGGTGGTACATATCTGTCACAGATAGGGCAACCACTTTTGCTAGCTTTGTGAGCAGCACGGATGCTATTCTCTCCTGAATACACAGCACACATTTCTCTTTAGATAGAAAGGCAGTTTTTCAGTTGACTCACTATTAGAAAACAAGGGACTTATGCCATTTGGGGGAAGAGATTTATAGCCACAAACCAGTTTTGTGATCCCTGTGATGGGGTGTCTATCCCACACCAGGCCTGAACACGTAGAATAGGCCAATTAACCTTATAGGCTGTATCTGGAGAAAAGCCAGACACTGATAAGGCTAACGGCTGATGATGCTTGTCATAACTATAAAGGGAAGGGTAACAGCTGTCCTGTGTACAGTACTATAAAATCCCTCCTGGCCAGAGACTCCAAAATCCTTTTCCCTGTAAAGGGTTAAGAAGCTCAGGTAACCTGGCTGGCATCTGACCTAAAGGATCAATAAGGGGACAAGATACTTTCAAATCTGGGGGGGGGGGGGGGGGATTTTTGTTTGTGTTCTTTGTTTGGGAGAGTGTTCGTTCTCGGGACTGAGAGGGACCAGACATCAATCCAGGTTCTCCACATCTTTCTATACAAGTCTCTCCTATTTCAAACTTGTAAGTAAATAGCCAGGCAAGGCGTGTTAGTTTTCCTTTGTTTTCTCAACTTGTAAATGTACCTTTTACTAGAGTGTTTATCTTTGTTTGCTGTACTTTGAACCTGAGACTAGAGGGGAGTCCTCTGAGCTCTTTAAGTTTGATTACCCTGTAAGGTTAATTTCCATACTGATTTTACAGAGATGATTTTTACCTTTTTCTTTAATTAAAAGCCTTCTTTTTAAGAACCTGATTGATTTTTCCTTGTTTAAGATCCAAGGGGTTTGGATCTGTATTCACCAGGAGTTGGTGGGAGGAAGGAGGGGGAATGGTTAATTTCTCCTTGTTTTAAAATCCAAGGGGTTTGGATCTGTATTCACCAGGGAATTGGTGAAGGTTTTTCAAGGCTTCCCAGGGAAGGAAATTAGCCTTGAAATGGTGGCAGCGGAACCAGAGCCAAGCTGGTAGTTAAGCTTAGAAGTTTTCATGCAGGCCCCTACATTTGTACCCTAAAGTTCAAAGTGGGGATACAGCCTTGACAATGCTCAACTGGGGGAGGAGCTGGGATAGGCTTATAAAAAGAAGAAGCTGGTGGTAAGAGGGGGTTCTGTAGAGAAAAGCACTGCAGTCACTGTCTAGAGAGGTAGGAAAGAGCCTACGGAAACAGAAACAGGGTCAGAGCTTGAGCAGAGTATGGTTGCTGGGCACAGGGTCTCTGAGCTGGAACCTGGAGTAGTGGCTGGGCCTGGGTTGCTCTACCGGCTACTGGGAAAGTGACACAGACTTGGCAGTGGATCAGAAGACTGCCTGAAACAGCTTGTCCAGTGGGACTTTGATACCGCAGAAGGGGAGAAATAAATAGTGACTGGCCGGAGGGCTGAGACATGAAGAGGGAGCATCTTGACTACAGAGAGAGACCACAGGGCAAGTCACAAAGAGGGAGTAACTTGAGTGGAGAGAGAGAAAAAGAGAGAAACCAGGGGCAAGCAACCAAAGAAGGGTATGTCAGACCAGTTCAGAACTAATCCCCAGGTGTAGCCACAAGGAGGCGCCCCAGCAGTGAGTGAACCCCATGATAACTCCAAGAAGAACTGTATGAAATTCACCTAACTTTATTCTAAATAAAATGGCCAAGTACATATTTCTGGTCCAGCAATTCCTGATATCCTAAAACAAGAGCTTTCTTTCATTAACTCCATATTTTCACACATTTTTCAGCAAACTTAACAATTATCTCAAAAGCAGGCACCTGAAATTCTTCAGGCAAACATTTCTCCTCTGGCACTTGTATCTTTTCAACTTTTGTCATAGCCGTCAGCATTAATGGCTCTTGCTTGACACCATATACTAGATAAGAATGAGAGAGAAGAGAATTATAGAAAAATGTCAATTATTTCTGCATTACAGCCAACTACTGGTATCAATTCTTGAATCAACACACACATTTTAGAGCTTGCTTTAAAATGGGAGGTTATTGAAACAAACATGGCACAATATGGCTCACTAATATTTTAGAGGATGTCCTCTTCTGGGATTTTGGTTGCTAAGGGCCAAATTCACCCTTAGTATAATTTCAGTAGAATTACACCAGGGATTAATATTGCCCTATGTCTTTATTAGGCTTTTATTAACATTGCATAAGGAAGAGCAGAGAAACACATGAATTCATAAATCCAACGCTGTAAAAAAGATTCATCTAGTCATTTCACATATTGTTCGAGTCACTAATGTATGATATTTAAATTATATTCAGTAGACAAATGAGCATAACTATATGGGTTTGACAGCAGGAGATTTTTACTTTCAATAAGCTCAGCTAAGTGTAGCCAAAAAGAAAATTAATCCATCAGTGTTTGCACATCTTAGTATGCAGGTTTGTCCTGTTGTAAATGTCACCGTTCAGGGCAACTGTGCCTGTATTCCTCCCTGTGGTTCATAACGGCACTCACTCCAAGCTCCCAGCTCCTCAGCCGTCACCTCTCTTGGGCCGACATCCACTTCTCTCTCTCTCTCTCCTGACCATGGTTTTTCCAGACTGCACAATTCCCTGCTAACATCATGATATTCCCAGCAAGCTAGACTGCTCAAAAGGCCAATATCTGCACTTTGCTTTCTCTCCAGAGGCTAGAACCCGGATATTATCTGTAGTTATAAGTTAACAACACAACTCTTTTTAAGAAAGCACATATTATTTTTAAGGTGAAAGCATTACATAGAAAACATATTAAAAACAATAAAAAAAACCTACACACACACACACACACACACACACACACAATCTTATCAGAGGTCACCCTAATTCAACAAGGGATCTGGTAGGCGTCAATCCTTCAGAACTCAGAACTGGTTTTTCCCCATGGCAACAAGTTTGTGACAGTCTCAGATTCAGACTCAGAACCACCATGACTATTTCAGTCTTTCCTTTATACAGCTTGGGACTTTGATCTTGGCCTCATGTAAAAGGTGATCAGCTCACAATGGCCCACTCCTCAGGGTGTACCTTCAAAAAGCTTTTGCATAACCAAGGGTGGGGAATTTGCATTTACCTTCTCCTAGACCCTGTGCACTCAGAGGAATATTTGGTCCAGGGCAGAAGGAAAAAAATGCCATACTCATAAAATATGGAAAACAAATAATTGATTCAAAGAACAATTGCTAAACAAAATAAATTAAAATAAACAAGCCCCTTGTCAACTGAGTAAAATATTTTTGAGGATAATCCTCACTATGAGTATTAATTGTAAGGGGTTGGGTCATACTAGTTTCCCCCCAGTTTAGCACTCTATATTTTTTTTCTTCTATGAAGACAGTCACTTGTCTCCATTTGGCCTAGTACAAAGATAGGCACCCTCCAGCACTTGTTGCTCCATTCATATGCCTGTAGTGCAAAGTGAAATTTACAAGATCTTTTTACTTTAACTTTACTGTTTGCACAGGGAGCAAAGCAGCAATCTAAAATTGGAGTAAAGAGGAAGTAATCAGATTTTGCCATTTCCCTTCACGGCAGCAGCAAAATGAAATTTAGGGAAACCCTTCAATTTCCTGTCAATTCAACTCTGTGCATACATAGAACAAAGTAGCACAGGAGGGAGAGAGAAGGGGAAGTGAGCAGGAAGATAAATGGGAAAAAAAGGAAGACTGTTCCCTTGTGTTCCCCATCTGTTGGCTGTCTTCACCTGGTCTCTTATCTTATACTGCAGTAGCCCCTGCTCCAAAGAGCTTATAGCAGAGGTGGGCAACCTACAGCCCCAGGACCCTCCTGCCTGGCCCCTGAGCTCGTGGCCCGGGAGGCTAGCCCCTGGCCCCTCCCCTGCTGTTCTCCCCCTCCCCCGATCCTGGGGGGGCTCCTCCGGGGGCGAGAAGCAGGAGGGGTCGGATAGGGGGTGGGGCTGGGCCACACCTGGCTGTTTAGGGAGGCACAGCCTCCCCTAACCGGCCCTCCATACAATTTTGGAAACCGGATGCGCCCCTCAGGCCAAAAAGTTTTCCTGCCCCTGGCTTACAGTCTTTTTGTTCTATGTTTGTAGTGCTATTGTGTCCTGGTCCATGACTGGAGCTCCTAGACACGACCCACAGTACAAATGATAAATAAATAACAATTGCAAAGATATTGTGGGACACACACCCACACCCACACACGCAAAGCCTTTTCTCAAAAATAATATTCTATTGTAACTTTCAAACAAACAAAGATTCCCAACCCTCTGCCCTATGGCTTAAGATGTCTCCTGCAATAATAATTCATCAAGACAGTATATGGCACTTCATTACGTTACTCTCACATTTTTACAGATGTATAAAAATACTTGAAAGAGCAAGCCACCTGCAATTTAAGGACAATTATGAATCTCAGTGAGAATTTATTATTGCTGAAACTAGAACAGAAGTCTCTCAACTTGCAAGCTAAGCCATCTTACCTGTCAAGCAGGTTTATTCTTCTTCAAATTAGTTCAGGGGTAAGTAATAGAAAAATTAAGTAGTGGTAGTGAAAACAAGTTATGTAACTTAAGCAGACTGAGGTGGAGGAGGATAAATCAATGCTTGCTAAAGCTTGTAAGTCACAGCAGGAGGAGATTAAACAAATGTAAACTAACACTTCTATAAAGACAAGGGGAAGGAAGTCAGTCATTTATTTTTGAGGCTACATGCAGATAAGATAGAAAAATCAAACAGAAGGCAAAGCGAATCATGTCTCACTGGAGACCAGAGTAGAACCCAAAGAATCAATTCAGCTCTAAGGCGCCAATCCTGCAATGAGCTCCTGTAGGCAGACTTCTGAGCCAAACTGCACAGGTGAAGCAGTCTGCCCAAGCACAGGTCATTGCGGGACCCAGGCCCAAGTTGCAAAAACATTAAAAATAAGCCAGAGAGTTGCCTACTTAACCACAGGAGCAAATAAAGACCTAAAAAGCTATCCACTGAAAGCAATTTGGACAAAACATACACCTTATGAAAACTGGTTGCGTTAACTCAAACAAATAGTATTTTCTACCTTTAAATTGTCTCGCAAGAGTTGACAGCTTGTCACTTAGGAGGATCAGAATATTTTTTTATAAGTAATCAGTATTAAATATTTCCTGACCAAAACAGTTCAAGGCCAAAATTACTCTCCCTCTTTCCCCCATCATCATTTTGGTAAATCATACACAAAACTAATGTTTATGATCCCTTTCCAGAAATCTTTAGCTAACAAACACTGTTCTTACAGCTGTCTGCATTCTACACAATATCACTGGATGGCAGTTACTTAGCACAATAAATAAGGCTCTGATTCTGCAGAGGTATGTACGTATTCTATGTGAATACTCCCAATAAAATCAATAGGGCTATTCACAGTGTGTAAAGTTAACTATGTGCTTAAGGCTTTGCAGGATTGGAGCCTAAGGAATTGCATTGTCTTCTGTTCCAATAGCAATACTGGGAGGAAAGGAATCAGTGTTGACCCAAAAAATTGGCAGGGACAAAAAAGAAAAGGGGTGAATGGGTATTCCAAATAAAAGATTAAAAATAAATAATTACATCTGAATTCTCTTGACATTTCCTGATGGAAAGCTGTGACAACAGCTACAAAGAGTTCACATCTGTAAGCCTTGCTGAATAAGACTGAAGACACTATCAAGCATGCCATTTAAGTGAACTAATTGTGCCTTTATCCATTGACAAGTCATTGAAAAGAACTGAACTGATGACCTTACTCTCCAGTCATATTTCTTTAAGTGTCTTAAAAAGATACAAGAATAGAATATCTTCTTACATCACACACACACACAGATATATACACACTCAAAAACACTATCTGCATGTCATGTCAGTGCTTTCATCATACACTCCCTGCAGGTCTGCTTGTTAACAGCAACACATCAGTATACAGAGAATGCGGCATGCTGTGTGTAGTGTCATCAAGTGGCTTAAAACTCCTTATCAGTCTAATACCATCTGGGCTACTTAGGCTAAGCAAAAGCCTATAAGCTATTTGTCAATCAAACAGCAGAGGATAAAACAGAAAGTAAGGAGCAAGGCAGGAGAGGTTAGGGTACGTGCACTGCTAATCAAACTTTACACAATGTCTCTTGAATGCTATAACTGGAAGGCAAGTATTTAAAATGGTGCAGAAACTAAAAACTCTGGAGTTACTATTTAGTTACTGTGAAATTTCCTTTCTCCCTAATAAGAAACAAAACAATTCAGGGGATTGTTCTGCATTGCTTCAAACAGGCACCATTTGTTTACTGACTAAGATGTTGAAATTGAATTGGTTCAAGAGCCTGTTTATTAAAAGGCAGACTTTCAAAATGTAATCCCCTCTGTTCCTAAATGTAGGAATCTGGTAACAATGTTATTTTTTCAGATCTTTATGAACAAGAATGTAAACTGTATAAGTATTAGCATTGTCACTTGCTAGCAATGTATAAAATGCACTGCTCCAATCTCTAATCCTCTAAAATAAACAAAGAGATAACAATGTGTTGGGATCTGCTTTGGGTACAATGATTACACTGCCACTTTTGGACAGAACATTGTTCAATATTCTGTATTATATCAAATTTAATTAAAGGTGAACTTACCATCTGGGTCTTTAAAAGTCAGTGTGATGAACTTGCTAGCAACCATGAACATGAATATCACCCAGAAGCATGCAGCTAACAGCAGCCACTGATGGTGCATGTTGTCAGTTGTGAGCCATATAAAACTTTTGTATCTTCCTGCTTTAAAAAAAAAAAAAAGTAAAAATTACCACATACAAAATATATTTCTTCTGTTTTATAAAACCAGTACTCTGTATAGCAGACATTAAAATATACATATTATATTTCTGCCTGAAGTCAAATACACCTAGCGGATTAAACTTGATAACAATATAGCCTTTAATATACTTAATACTTCTACAGTTATGATATAATTTTATTACTAGTGTTATAGTAGGTGCTTGAGGCTCTAGCCTGGTCAAGGCTGCCATCATGCTAGGGTGCTGTATGGAAGGGTAGTAAAAGAATATCCCCGCCCCAAAGACATGACTATTTTGGGCCCCCATCCTGCAATCAGATCCACATGGCAAGCCCCTTTTCTCTTACAGAGCCGCATCAAAGTCAACAGGGCTCCAGGAAGGTGCAAAGTTTCTCCTGGAGAGATTGCGGGATCAAGTTCTTGGTTTAAAGGCAAAGTATAACAAGCGGTGAACCAAACAGGGATGGGAGAGAGGATGGAGTAACAGTGGTAGGCTACCTATGCATGCAGTTTGCAGATATGCTGGGGTAGGAAGGTTGCATGTGGGTTTTGTTTAGTTTTGATCAGCAGCTGACATCTTAGCAAAAAAATTCTCTGAAAGGTAGAATGCAATGCTTTTAAAAATAAAAACCAAAAATGATTTAGGATCCCAGACATTAACTGAATACACATTTTCAAAATGTGTGCATTTGTAGGGCAGGATTTTCAAATGGACTCAGCATTGGCCTAACTCTGGTTGGGTAAAACGCCCATTGACTTCCATGGGAGCAGCTAGACCCATGTTGAGTGCTTTTGCAAATCCCACCCATAAAGGTTAAGTCTATACAACTTTTTAAAATTCTAGTTCAATTTCCATTTACCTGCGAAGACCTGAGACTCCTCAGGTGTTGATGTTTCATTGCAAGAATGAAGCAGAAGCTGTATTCCTAACCCTGCTTTCAATATCTGTACTGCCTCAACTGTTACTGGATAAACACAAGACACCCAAGGGCCTGAACTCGGGTATTTGCACTTCACCTCTAAGGGAACTCTTCTCCGTGAAGATAAATATGATAATGAAACTTTGATAGCTCTTAACAAAACGAGGATCTAACATACAAATGTCAAACATGAATATTACTTCACAATGATGTGGGGAGGCTTAGCTAAATAATTAGCTCCCACCCCTTCAACCACTGGGGAAACAAAGACCTGACCAAATTCCATCAGAGGGTAATCACGTGCAACTTCCATTCACTTGAATGGGAATTTCAAATTCTTATCCTTGGGATTTTGTACCCTGTTAAGCGAGTTGCCAAAGATGTCATGGTGAGTGAGAGAGCTGAAGATAGACTAGTTATCCTGATTCCCTGGTCTTTGCTTAGATCGTAAGACCACACTATTTATATACTTTAAACAGAATTTTAAAAAAAAAACATGTCCTGGATGACAGCTATTGAACAGTTCATTTATCAATTATACATTAGAAACAAGGCATCTTTAAAGTATTGTTTCTGGGATTCCATTCGCAGGATTGATAATCAATTACCAATTGATGCCCTTCTCAACTCCTACTTTTCTCATTCCCGCAAAGCTTAAATGACAAAAGTAAATGTATTTCATATTGTTCAGCTGTGTCCCTTTCCTTCCACCTGCTGACCTGCACCATCTCTAACATCCCCAGTGTTGACTGCTTTTCTAGCCAATGTTTGCCTGACTGCTTCAAGCAAGACTCATCCAAGAAGGCTTTGCTCCTGTCAGTCATAGTGACAATCACATTCGGTGCCATTCTTTGGAACACATGCAAGTAGAAGAATATACATTTGGGAATTCTGGAACATAAGTACGTGAAATGGATGTGGGGAAAAGGAAGAACTATTGTACTTCCAATTACAAAGAAAAATCCAACAATCTTTTAACTTTTGGAACCAGTGTTCAGAGCCGCTTTTGGAGAATGCATAAGGAAATCTAATCTACCATTAGAAAGATTAATATGTCTTTAGCACAATGAATTTGATACATTAAAAAGACAGTTTCTCTATTGTTTTAAATATCCACCAGGAACAGACACATTCATAACCATAGTGGATATTGAAACATTAGTACTATTTTTTGCAGTACTGATAGAGATCAAATTAAAAACTATCCTACACAACATAAAGTTCTCTTTAAAACAATTGAGCAATGTCATTTTTGTTGGTTAGCTGAATTAGGGCCCAACTCTGCAGTATGATGATTTGTGTGTGGATACCAGGATCTGCTTGTGTGGAATTCAGGGTATGTGGACTCCAGAGCCCTGGCACAAACTGCTCAATGACAATCTTACAGAAGTTTTTTGTTCTCAATGTATCATTTTTAGTTTGGCTGTTGAAAGAGACAGTTTCCTTCATTATCATACTTCAAGAGTTTTCTTCTTAAAAACCATGCTCAGTTACATTCAAGTCAACTATCCTTTGGATTTTTATAGACTCTGTAGAAGATTCATCTCTGCTACCCTCACTGGAGGACAAATACCTTGTCTCCCATTTCTAGGTCAATTCCCATTTTCTAAGCACAAAATTTTCTAAATCAGGCTTTACTCCATTATCAAAAACTGGAGGCCAGAAAGGGCAAGTACTATGATCGGAATTCTAGAGCAAGTTCCACTGAAACAGAATTCGTCCTTTAATATTCATAACATATCTGCTAGGAAGACAAGTTTTGTTATTGTGATGAATATGTGGGTGCTCAGTAAGGTTTATTAACCTGTATTCCCAAATGTGATTTATGTATTTGATTTCTAAGATGGGGTGTTAGGCTATCAGAGAGGAGCAGATAGTTTCAATGTACTCAGGTCTGCATGGTAGTAGCAGTTGGGTAATTGAACAGCCCAGGGCAAAATACTCCAGTGGAATAAAAACACCACCATAGGCCTCAATTCTGCAATTTCCTCTGCCTGAATGGAGCCCCATTGACATTAGCAGGGTGCTGCATGGGTGCAGCAATATACCAAAGCACAGTATATTAAAGGATTGAGGCCACAGTGAGCAACTACCATGTGCCTCCTACACACCATTAAAATGAAAAGAAGCTTAGATGCTATAGAGATGGAGGCCATGCAGGTACCTAGACAGATATAAACTCTTATGACTATCAGGCAGGAAAGTATTTTATTCCTTTACTGCATTCCATTGTGTCATGCTGTCTGGAGTGGCTCAAGACTGTGAGTGTCTACGTCAGGGCAGACTGGCAAAAATAGGACAGACACCCCAAAGTGGTGGTATGTTCTATAATTAGATGTCACAATCCTAGTAACAAAGGTGAACTCCTGAATCACTATAACAGTCTTACCACAGAGTCACAAACAGTCCCCTGGGGCTCTCCAGTCTATCTTGCCACCCAGGCAAGCTGGACTTGGTGTTAAAAGGTCACTTGCACCAAACATTCACAAAATATTCAGGTTGCTTCCAGTCCCAAGAGACCAGTCACTTACCCCAGATCATTTCGTATCTTAGCCAATCCTGTAATAAACTAACTAAAGGTTTATTAACTAGGAAAAAGAAATAAGAGAGTTACTTATAGGTTAAAGAAAGCCAGCCTATAACACAAATGAGTTACAATCTAAATCCTAAAAGACAGAGTTGTAGCGATTTTCTTGTGACCTGTTTTATCTTTTACATTTAGTGATTCAGTCTGTGAGACGAGCTCCCTTGCATGTAGCATTTCCAAGGTGTGATAGGGCCATTCACCAATCCTTTGTGTCCCAATATTCATTAATGGCTCGTTTAATCTTGATAGGCCTCTGAATGGACACGGCAGTGGGGGACATGACAATTTCTGAGCCTGGGTTCACAAGCTCAGAGCAAACTTTTTCCTCTTACGTATTTCCTTATATCATGGATACAGGTCCTCTCTTCAGGGTGTGGGTTATGGGTCAGTCTGGATGATAATGCTTAGCTTTCTAAAGTCCACACAAAACTTCATGGTTTGTCTTTTTTAGGTACCACCACAATAAGAGATGTCCAGGGGCTTTTTGACTTAGTAGATAGCATGCTGGTGATGGAGGTATCTACCTCTTCCTGGATCTGTTTCTGCATTTCCTTTTTAGCATGACATGCCTTTCTAGGAACAGGGCAGGGCCCTGAAGTTTCAATAGAATGTACAATCCTGTCAGTTAACCCTGGCCAGTTGGAAAATATAGGTTTGTGGTGGTTCAAAAGGGCCAGCATTTCCTGCTTTTGGGATGCATCCAAACTCTTCCCAAACTCAATGCTTTCCAAGGGACTTTCTTCCTTGCTCTCTCTGACCAAATCTATCAAAGGAGCATTAACCATTTCTTCATCAGCACAACGAATCATATTCACTGCCATTTCCCTTTCATGGTAAGTTTTTAATCTACGTTTGCACAGATCCCCTGCCATGCCCTATCATAAGTGACCTCAATTATTCTCTCTATCACCTCCAAAGGTCCTAAACAACAGTCCTGCATTCTGTTTTTCCACACCGGAATCAGCACTAGCACCAAATCACCAATGCAAACGATCTTTCCTCAGCATGCCTATAGTACCAACCCTTCTGTGTCTCCTGACTTTTTTCAAGGTTCTGTTGCACTAAATCCCTCAGAGCCTGTACATTCTCCTTAAAACAAGCGACATACTCCCCCTACAGGCTGTCCTATTTCCTCTGTCTTGCACTCCCAAGAGCCTTGAATAAAAGCTAGGGATCCCCTCACTGCCTCCCATACAGCATATCAAAGGGGACACATCCAGTAGATTCTTGGGGAATATTTCTGTACCTGTATAGCAAATATGGGAGTAACACATCCCAGTCATTCTCGCACCTCCTGACATACATTTTTAGCATAGCTTTTAAAGTTCCATTAAATCTTCCCACTAGACCATTGATTTCTGTATGATAGGAATCTAACAGCTGCTCCCTCACTCCACATAACTGTTTAAAGACTACAGACATGAAGTTTGCACCACAGCCTGTCAAGATCTCTCCAGGAAAACCTACTCTGCTAAAAATAGTGAATAAAGCTGTAATCACTGTTTCAGCTTCTATATTAGATAGTGCTGTGGCTTCAGGGTACCTGGTGGTGGAATCCACCACAAGTATATGGCCATGTCAACACTACAAACTTATGTCAACTTAAGTTATGTTGGCATACAGCGGCTGCAGTTATTACATCACTTGTACATGTACATACTTGGTTCCTTGTGTCAGTGGTACACATCCTCACCAGGAGCACTTGTATCCATGCTGAGTGCAGTGCACCCTGGGTAGGTATCCCACTGTGCAACTCACCACCATCCAGTGCAGTCTTTTAGGAAGTTGTCGCAAGGACTGATGGGGGCCGAAATGAGTCGCACAGGGGCGACTGCGAGCAGAGGGTCCACTTCCCATAATGCAGAGTCTCCATCCCATAGTTTCATCTGCAACCATAATTTTTAACCCTTCTTTTCAAAGTCCCACAAACCCATGCATCCTCTCTCACTGTCCGCCATCTCTGACAGAAGCATGGAGCCTGCACCGCTCTCGCAATTGTGATGAGAGCTGCGAGCACAATGCACCTAATACTGCAGTATTTGCATAGCTGCAAGAGGAGCCGCAGGGAAAATGACAGTTCCTTGGAGGCTAGATTGCTGTGGACATAGAAAGAAACAATTCAAGATTGTTGGTGACATTCACAGAGCAGCTGCAGATGGTAGAGTGCCCGTTCTGTTGCCTGAGAAACAAGCACTGACTGGCGGGATGGCATCGTCATGCAGGTTTGGGATGACAAGCAGTGGCTGCAGAACTTACAGATGTACAAGGCCACACTCCTGGATTTGTGTGCTGAACTTGGCCGAGCTGTATTGATAGCAGAAAAGCAAGTGGTGATTGCACTGTGGGAACGTGCAATGCCAGACTGCAACCGGTCAGTCAGTATTCAGACTCAATTTGGAGTCGGGAAATCCACTGCAGGGTCCACGGTCATGCAAGTGTGCAGAGCCATTAATCGTCTCCTGCTATGCTATGTGACTCTTGGCAATGCATTGGACATAATGGATGACTTTTCAGCAATGGGGTTCCCAAACTGTGGAGGGGCAATAAATGGCACACACATTCTTATTTTGGCACCAGACCACCTTACCACAGAGTACATCAACAGAAAGGGTTACTTTTCTATGGTTATGCAAGCACTGGTGGATCATCAGAATGTTTTACCAATATCAATGTGGGCTGGTCACGGGAGGTGCATGACACATGCATCTTTAAGAACACAGGACTGTTCAGAAAGCTGCAAGCAGGGACTTTCTTCCCGACTGGCAGATTATCATTGGGAATGTTGAAATGCTATTAATGATCCTGGGTGACCCAGCCTACCCTTTCTCCCATGGCTCATTAAGCCATACACCAGCCACCTCAATAGCACCAATGAGAGCTTCAACTATAGACTCAGCAGGTGCCGGATGACAGTTAAATGTGCTTTTGATTGTCTGAAGGGTCACTGGCATTCGTCTACTTACAAGATTGGACCTCAGTGAGAAAAATATCCAAATGGTTTATAGCTGCTTGCTGTGTCCTGCATAATATCTGGCAAGCAAAATGGGAAAAGTTTCTGCTGGGATGGCGGTGAAGTGGTTGTCAGCTGAATTTGAACAGCCAGAGAAAAGGCTATTAGAAGAGCTCAATGCGGAGCTATCTGGCTCAGGAAGGCTTTGAAAGACCATTTTAATATTGAGCCAGAGTAGTGTGTGTTGTTGTAGTGTGCTGTACCTGGCCTTGCTCTTTTGCAGCCTGGTATGAATTGTGTGGTGATTGCTGTGTATGTAGGAATATAACAGTGTCAATGCAGCTATTAATGTTTGTGAATGATGTTATGAGTTGCCATATTGTTGACATGAGTTGATGTTCTGATGTTATGAGTGAAACTGCAGTAACAGGTAACTGACCGCTGTGAGACCTACTCAGCATCAGCCAGCCAGCATATGCTGTGAACTAATAAAGATGAATTTTCTTTTTTAAAAAAAATATAATTACATTCTGTAACATGAAGTAGGCAATAAACATTCAAAACTTAATAACATTTAAAAACTGATTGGACTGCCGTGGAGTCAAAAATAGGTCATGCCTTGCTGCACGGCTGGATCCCCCAGTCACCTGTCCCTCATATTCCTCCTGCACTTCCTTGTCCACTTTCTCCTCCTCACTGTTCATGGCAGGGGCCTCTGACTTTGGAGTCTTGGAAGTATCCACAGTGCTTGGGGGGGGGAAGGGGAGGGTGACAGGTGTGTCTGCCAAGTAAGGCTTGTAAAAGTGACAGGTCTGCAGCTTGGCACTGAATCGATTGCTGGCCTCCCTGCGACAGCTCCTTGGATTTTATGCGGCACTGCTGCTGGCACCTGTTGTAGCCCTTCTCCTGCATCCCCTGAGCAATCTGCTCATAGATATTCACATTTCTACAGCTGGTCCATAAGCTGTGCCTGCACAGCCTCTTTTCCCCACAGGCCCAGGAGAGAACTGCTAGGTGTGCTTGCCAAGCCAGGCAGCCAGGAAAAGGAATTTCAAAAATTTGTGGGGCTTTAAAGGGGAGGGGCGGCTTTCTATCTGCCTGACCAGAGGAATTCACAACGGTGACCAGAGCCATCAGTGTGGGGCATTGTGGGACAGCTGCTGGAGTCCAGTAACAGTTTACGTAAGCATAGGGTGACCAGACAGCACGTGTGAAAAATTGGGATGGGGATGGAGGGTAATAGGTGCCTATATAAAATAAAGCCACGACTATCAGGACTGTCCCTATAAAATTGGGATATCTGGCACCCTACATAAGTAGTACAGTGTCTACACTCTGACTGCATTGATCTAACTACATCATCTGTGACTCTACACTGCTCAGGGAGGTGGTGTTATTAAATCAGTGTAGTGGGGCGCTTATGTTGGCGGGAGCCAAATTTAACTGAAGACATGTCCACAGTTAGGTCCATGTAAGCCGCCTTGTGTCAACCTAACCATGTAGTGTAGACTAGGCCTATATTTTTCCATTCCTGAAAGGTTTACTGAGGGGACCCACAATATCCACCGACACTCTGGCAAACACCTATTTAATAATGGGCAGAGGTTGCAACAGCGCTTTGCAGGGTCCCTTCAACCTCTAATGCTTCTGACATAAGGCACAACTCTTGCAGTATCTGTCTCAAACAGCTGAGGCCAATAGAAATTCTTTTTAAGCCTGCCACAGATTCTCTCCACTCTTAAGCATCCTGCAAATGGACAATCATGAGCTAATTGGAACAATTCTCTCCTGTACTTCTCAAGCACCTCAGCAGGACTGTCTCTTTCTCCCTGTGGGAGCCTGTCTATACAACAAACCTCTGACAAAAAAAAATCTACCTTTGCCTTCCTCAACCGGGGAATTATTCCCAGCTGCAACCCTCTCCTGGTCCAGAGAACGGTCATCTTGTTGAGCCTTCACCAATTCCTTTTGAGCCTCACTTAAATTTAGGGCAGACTCTGGGTTTATCATGGTGCCGGGCTCAGAGTCAGAAGGGCCCCTGCCAGCCCGATCCCCCAGCCGGCTGAAGCGGCCAGGAAAACTGCCCCCGCCCCTGCTCCGCCTCTTCCCAGCCTTGCTCCACCCCAGCCCCGCCCACACTCCATCCCTTCCCCTGCGCTATGCCCCAGGGGACTGCAGCAGGGGTCGGGCATGCCCTGCACTCACGGGGCGGCGGAAAGTGGAGCGACCCGGCTCCAGCCCGCTCCGCGCCACCGATGAATGCTGGAGGGCATTTTCCCCCTGCCTCCCAAGTCCCAAGGCTGGGATCCAGGGGAGCAGAGTGGAGTGGGCTGGGGCCGGATCACTCCACTTCCCGCCACCCCATGAGTGCGGGGTCGGGCCTGCCCTGCAATCACCGGGCGACAGGAAGTGGAGCGACCCGGCCCCAGCCCGCTCCGCTGGCTCATGCTGGGGGGCAGTTTCCCCCCTGCACCCCCAAGCCTGGGAAGGTGATGGAGCGGTGGGGAAGGGGCATGGGATGGGAAGAGAAGGGGATGGGGGAAGCGGGGGCAGGTGGGAAGGAAGGGGGTGGGGTGGGGAGGAGATGGAACGGTGGGGAAGGGGCATGGGATGGGGAAGAAAAGGGGATCGGGGAAGCGGGGGCAGGGGGGAAGCTGGAGCCCAGCATGCGTCATCCCCTTGGCAGAAGCTGGGGGCCCCCTGTTAAGCAGGCCCATCAAACCCTCACCCTGACAAGCCCTGCCTCCCCTGCATCTGTACCACCCCACTGAGCCCCCCCGACACCCTCCCCACTGAGCCCCAACCACCTTCACCTGGATCCCCTGCAGAATCCCATTGCCCCTGCACCTGGAACCCCACAATGAGCTTCTGTGCATCCAGATCTCCCACTGAGCCACCTGCACCCAGATTGCCCCACAGAGAACTCTCTTACCCCCACCTGGCTCCACCCACACTATGTCCCCCTGCACTTGGATCCTGCTGCCGGGCTGAGCCTGCTCACCCACACCTGGTGCGCCTGGCACAGGGGGGCAGGGCCCCAGGGTGTTTCTGGGGCAGGCTTGGCCTTGGACTGTGTCAGGGTCGGGTGCAGCCTCACTGCCGAGTCCCTGTCCCGGCGTGGGGTGAGGAAAGGCTGCAGGGTAAACACCCATCTCCATGCAATCAGTGGCCTGTGTTCCCCACTGCCATGTTGGAGCCTTCACGTTTATTTATTGACAAATAAAATTTGCAGAATTTTAAAATAATGTGCGCAGAATTTTTAATTTTTTGGTGCAGAATTCCCTCAGGAATATGGGGTGCTGTGCAGCTGTGATGGTGGGACTCTGAGGAAGGTGGTGGGCAGCTTTATGGGTGGGGGACGCTGGGTGAGCGGTGTGGTGTGCAAGGTGCTGTGCAGTTGTGATGGGAGGCCAACGGGGAAGGTCTCTGGGAGGGGTGGGGGCTGGGCATAGAGATCTGTGGTGGTGGTCTCTGGGCGAGTGGGCGCTGGGCATAAGGGTGAGGCACTGGGGAGGGAGGTGATGTGGTGCGGGCCCACCCTCAAGGGGAAGGGGCATGCTGGCAGCACAGGGCTGGGCAGGCCAGTGTGCGTCTGGCAGCTGCAGGTTCGTAAACACTGCTCTCCTGCTGGGCTGCGCAGAGCGGCGCTGCTCCCGCCGCGCTGTGCCTCATTGCCCCCAGCCTGCCCTTCACTCTGGAGACTGACCATCCCGCCCCCCTGCACCTTGCCCCACGGGGGCCCACAAATATGTTTGGCGCCGGGCCCACAAAAAGTTAATCCGGCCCTGGTCACTCTGGCACAGCAGAAGAATTCTCACACTCTTCCTCTGAAGCCAAGACATTACCCTCAATAGACAAAGGACTGAGGATATTCTTCCCTCTCCCTCACAGCATTCCCTGCTGTCCACAGACAAAGCAGGTGACTCAGAGCCACACTCTCTCTGGCTGCACGTTAGAACATGAACCTGCTTAGACATGGCTAAAATGTTATTACCTATTAAAATATCAGCAGGCAGCAAATTTCTGACCCTTAAAATCCTCCCACTCAAGGGAGATCTTAACCAGAGCCACAGTTCTCTGACTGTTTAATTAAATATATATTTAAACTCTTACCAGGGAGTTTGGCTTCTTCTCTTACCAAACTCTCCTTCACCAAAGTGCCTTGGGACGCCGTATCTCTCCAGCCTACAATCTATGCCAGGGGTCTCAAACTCAAATGACGAGGGCCACATGACGACTAGTACATTGGCCCAAGGGCCGCATTTACTGACACCTCCCCCCGCCCGCCACCCTCGGCCCCACCCCCTCTCCACCCCTTCCATGAGGCCCCGCTCCTGCCCCGCCTCTTCCCACCCCCTCCCTGCCCCCATTCCAACCCCTTCCCCGAAATCCCCTCCCCAACTCCACCCCCTTCCTGCCCCCAGGGGGTGCAGGAGGGGTGTGGGGTGTGGCAGGGGCTCAGGGGTGCAGCAGGGGATCAGGGCAGGGGGTTGGGATGCAAGAGCAGTGTTGGGTGTGGCGGGGGTTCAGGGCAGGGGGTCGGGGTGTAGGGTGCAGCAGGGGGCTGAGGGCAGGGGGTCAGGGTGCGGCAGGGGACTCAGGGCAGGGGGTCAGGGTGCAGAAGGGGTGCGGGGTGCAACAGGGGTTTCAGGGCAGGGAGAAAGGGTGCAGGAGGGGTGCGGGGTGCAGCAGGGGGCTCAGGGCAGGGGGTCAGGGTGCAGGGTGCGGCAGGAGGCTCAGGGCAGGGGGTTCGGCTGCAGGGGAGGTTCAGGGGGCGGGCTCCGGCCCGATGCGCACCGGGGGCAGGGCAGGCTCCTTGCCTGCCAGCCCTGCCCCTGTGCCGGGAAGCAGCCAAAACCTGGGGGAGGGGAGGCGCAGGGGTGTGTGTGGCTGTTGCTTCAGGCATCATCCCCAGCAGCTCCCATTGGCCGGGAATGGGGAACCGCGGCCAATGGGAGCTGTTGGGGGCGGTGTCTGAAGCAACAGCCACACACCCCTGGGCCCCTCTTCCCCCAGGTTTTGGCCGCTTCCCAGCGCGGGGGCAGGGCAGGCAGGCAGGGAGCCTGCCCTGCCCCCGGTGCGCGTCGCGCGGGAGCCACTCTAGGTAAATGCTGGGGGAGAGCGGGGGGGGGGGCACGAGGAGTTCGCTGGCTGCAGAAAATAATCCCGCAGGCCGCATGTTTGAGACCCCTGATCTATGCCATTCACTCTAGCATTCTTAGTAAGCTCTTCACTACCTTCCCAAGACAGAGCTCTAACACTGTTCACTGTGCTATGCACTTCCTCTGCTGTTCCCTCTGGGGCCACGGTAGTAGCATTGGGGGTACAGGTCATAGGGTGACCTTAACTTTGGGGCAATTTGGCTTTATATGGCCAAGAGATCTGCAGTGACGGCAGACTACCTGCCTGCCTTTAGGGCAAGGGATTTTAAAACCTAGGATCCCTTGAGGAGTTTTTTTCTTTTTAATCAAAGTTGAGATTAGGTTTATTCCTAGACCCGTTTTTTCTCTTAACCTGGGGAACAGAGAGATTACCCTTCCCCTGAGGTTTGCACACCCCATGAGTCCTCGATTCAGTATATTCATCAACAATTTCTGCTGCCTCCAAAACAATGGAAGGTTTTTTTCCTCCCACAGATGGCTGCTTTTATCTCATCGTTCATCATTCACAACAGTTCTTGCACCATCATTTCAAACAGTTTTTCATAGTTACCTTTAGGCTCCCCTTTATCCATTTTTTCATAAAATTACACATTTTATGCACATATTCAACATGCATGATACTGTCAGACATTTTAAGATTTCTACACTTCAATCAATAGGACTCAAGGGTAATCTTAAACCTTTTCAAAACATTCTCTTTAAATTTCTTATACACCTTTAGTATCACCTTGCTCCATATCATTAAAAACTTGTCTTGCCTTCCCTGTAATCTAATCAAAAGGACTGGCAATCCCTTATCCTCTGGAATCTTGTGGATCCCAGTCTGTCAAAGGTGAACATCAGTCTCTTGAGTGGGCTTTCTCCCACTCCCCAGTGCTTTGGGTGGGGTACTCACTGGCTGAAGCTGCTGCTTTTGCTGCTCCAGTACTTTGAGCTGCAAAGTGTGAGCTTCCATCTGTTTCTGGTGTGCTCTCTCCTTAGCTTGTAGTTGTTCCATGCATCTGCGGTGAGCTTCCTCCCCAAGTTCAGCATTGGCTTTGCATCTTTCGTAGACTCTCTCTTCCACCTCCCCAGTTTCTTCCTTTCCCTTGATCTGGAGTTCCACCATCAGTACCTGGTACTCACATTCTTCCTGGGCTGCCTGGTGCTTCAGCTGAACCAGTTCCATGCAGCGGTCTCTGTGGCAACTGGAATGGGGGGTGCTCAGACCCTGCTCCTTAGTCAAAAAGTCTATGAGTGCAGCTCTCAGTTCCTCATCTGAGGCTTTCTTTTTGAGATATTCCCCTATTTTTTGCATAATTTTTCAATGTTGTTTATTTCAAGACCCTCATCTTACTGCGATTCACTCATTGTGACTAATCTTAAATACTTAAAAACTCTCAATATAAAATTTAAACTTTTAATAGCACTGGGGTTATGAGCTATAAACCCAATTAACCTGCGGCATGTGAATTCTGCCAAGACTACGCCAATTGTCACGCTGTCTGGAATGACTCATGACTGTGAGTGTCAACCTCAGGACAGACTGTCAAAAACAAGTCAGACATCTCAAACTAGTGGTGTGTTCTATACTTAGACTTCACCAACCCAGTAACAAATGTGAACTCCTGGATCACTACAACAGCCTTACCATGGAGTATAACATAGTCCCATTAGGCTCTCCAGTCTATCTTACCACCCAGGCAAGCTGGTAAATGGTCATTTACACCAAAAATCACAAAATATTCAGGTTGCTTCCAGTCCCAAAAGACCAGTCACTTACCCCAGATCAATTGGTACCCTAGATCTTACTCAAAGACAACGCCTGTAGCCAATTCTGTAACAAACTAACTAAAGGTTTATTAACTAGGAAAAAGAAATAAGAATTATTTACAGGTTAAAGCAAGCCAACATACACACAAATGAGTTGCAACCTAAATCCGAAGAGAGACAGAGTGATAGTGATCTGTCAATTCAAGATGTCTCTTTCAGGGCAAACCGAGGGATAAACCTCCTGCCTCAGTTTAGAGTTTCTGGCCCTGAGTTCAAACAGCAAAGAGATGGAAAATCTTCTTGTGACTCCCCATTTTATCTTTTATATTTAGTCTTCAGGTCTATGAGATGAGCTGCCTTATACTTAGCATTTCCAAGGTGTGATAGGGACATTCACCAATCCTTTGTGTCACAATGTTCGTTAATAGCTCGTTTAATCTTGATAGGCCTCCTGAATGGGTGGAGGGGACAATTCCCATGCCTGGGTTCACAAGTTCAGAGCAAACATTTTCCAAGTTATAAAGCAAAACTTACATATTTCCTTATACCGTGGAACACAGCATTACAAGTGAGATTAATGCATGCAGCAATTTACAAGCATTTCATAGAGACTAAACACTAAATACATTCTTATAAGACTAATACCTATTTTGAACAAAACTAACATACAGTGAGCCAGTTTGGTTCCAGCTATGAATCTGTCAGTTCTTAGTTAATCTCTATGGCCTTGGCATTTGGTTTAACAGCATCACACATAGATTCCCAGATTTATGTCTACCCACCCTTTTAGAGCTCTCTCACCTATTCTTGTAAAGGGAAGAAAACTCACAAAGCTCCGCAGATTTCCTTCATTTTGCTTGCTAGACGAGTCTCTACTATGGAGTATACCTCTCATTTCTGACAGTGCCCCTTGACTGTCAGCAAGAGAACTGAATGTACTCACACTACTTTTAACCTCCCAGCATTCTTTATAGAACTAGTACGCATAGAAAAACTCTCCCACCATGCATTTTAATCTCAATTACGCACTCATGAGAAGTTACAGATATTCAGGATCTTTTTGCTTTGGATCCCTTCTTTGGAGATGGGCTCACTCTCTCTCTCTCTCACCAAAATGTTATAAGGGAACCAACCCACAGAAAAAAGGAGACATGAATTTCAAATAAGGAACTTGAAGAAGAGCTCTGTGTGGTTAGGGTGACCAGACCGCAAATGTGAAAAATCGAGACGGGGTGGAGGGTAACAGGAGCCTATCTAAGAAAAAGATCCAAAAATCGGGAATGTCCCTGTAAAATCAGGACTTCTGGTCACCCTATGTGTGGTTCAAAAGCTTGTCTCTCTCACCAACAGAAGTTGGTCCAATAAAAGATATTCCATCACCCACCTTGTTTCTCAAATAAGGGAGTATAAGTGATCTCCTGGATTCTACCCTTTTTTAGAAATCCTCATTCTCCCTGACTGTCCTATGCATTGCACGTGTCTAAGGGTAGGTCTACACTAAGGCTACATCTACACTACAGCAAGATTGACGCTCCGGCGATCGATGCACCAGGGGTCAATTTAGTGGGTCTAGTGAAGACCCACCAAATTGACTGCAAATAGCTCTCCAGTCAATCCTGGTACTCCACCCGCAATGAGAAAAGTAAGGTAAGACGACAGGAGAGTGTCTCCCATCAACCCAGCGTGGTGTAGACACCGCAGTAAGTTGACCTAAGCTTAACTAAGCCATAACTTAGTTCCACTTACTGCAGTAGTGTAGACATAGCCTAAAAACGCTACATCGCTGCAGGCCGCTAGAGCAATTAAATGAAAATGCTCCTACACCAGGCATGGGCAAACTTTTTGGCCCAACGGCCACATCTGGGTGGAGAAATTGCATGCAGGGCCATGATGTAGGGCTGGGGACAGGGGTTGGGGTGCAGGAGGGAGTGCGGGGTGTGGGAGGGGGTGCGGTGTGCAGGAAGGGGCTCAAGGCAGGGGGTTGGGGTGCAGCAGGGGACTCAGGGCAGGGGGTTGAGGGCTCAGGGCAGGGGGCTGGGGTGCAGGAGGGGGCTCAGGGCAGGGGGTTGGGGTGCAGAGTGCAGGAGGAGTTCAGGATGTGGGCTCCAGCCCGGCAGTGGCGCACAGCGGGGCTAAGGCAGGGTCCCTGCCTGCCCTGGCCCTGCACCGCTCCCGGAAGAGGCCAGCATGTCCAGCAGTGACTCCTGGGGGTGGGGTGGGGCAGGCGGCTGCGCTGCCCTCACCTATGGGTACCACCCCCGAAGCTTCCATTGGCTGTGGATCACCGTTCCTGGCCAATGGGAGCCGTGGGGTGCGATGCCTGCAGGCAAGAGTAGGGCATGGAGCCCTCTGCTTCCTCCCCCTCCAGGGGCCACAGGGACGTGGTGCCGGCTGCTTCCGGGAGCGGGGCTGGGGCCAGGGCCAAGGCAGGCAGGGAGCCTCCTTTAGCCCAGCTGCGCCACAGGGCTGACAATCCCATGGGCCGGATTGAAAGCCCTGGCGGGCCGGATCCAGCCCGCGGGCCGTAGTTTGCCCTCCCCTGTCCTACACCCACAGGAAAGAGATCTCCAATCGGCGTAGTAAATCCACCTTCCCACAAGTCAGTAGCTATGTCAATGGGAGAAGCTCTCCCGCCAACATAACACTGTCTACACGGGGGGTGGGTTGGTATAACTACATCACTCTGGGGTGCAGATTTTTTACACCCCAAGCCAGACAGTTATACTGACATAGCTCTGTAGTGCAGACCTGACCTGAGTTAGGCTATGTCTACACTATGGACCTTACAACGGCATAGCATGGTGCTGTAAGAGAGACGCTCTCCCACCGACATAGCGCTGTCCACACTGGTGCTTTTGTCGGTGAAACTTATGTCTGTCAGGAAGGGGGAAGGGGGTTCACAACCCTGACTGACAAAAGTTTTACCGGCAAAAGTGCTAGTGTGGACATAGCACCACAGCAGCCTGCGGGCTGTAGTGTTTTTAGTGTAGACCTACCCTTGCTCCCTTGGACTTTGCTGGGTTTCAAAAGCCCCATGCATGGCTCTGGACGCTGGGCTGAAAAGTGCCAGTGGGTTATTGGTCTTTAGTACCTAGGAGTTTTGCGTTAATCCAGGCGTGGGGTTTGTTTGTTTTTTTTCAATCCCTCATCATCCAACGCCCCGGGAGGCTGGAGGGGCCAAGTCGGAAGCGCAGCCACAGCTCCGGCCCTAGCCGGGCGATGGGACCATCTCCCCCGGCTGCGGCATCCAAGCCGCCGGCCCCAACCCCGCACAGGCGCTGCAGGGACAAGTCTCCGGCGGAGAAGCCAGGAGCGGCGCAGCATCCCGCCCTGCTCGCCGATCCCGCAGCCAGGCCTCCCCCTGCCCCGGCGGGCTCGGCAGCGCCTCCGCGGGGTGGGCGCTGCGCCCGGAGCCCCGCCAGCCCCGTCCCCACCTACCGGGCCCTGCAGCACCGCTCACCGCAGCCTCGGTCTCCCCCGGCGGGGTGGCAGCTCTGGGGCCTCCCTCACTCGGCGGCGCAGGCGGCCGGGGGAAGCGGCTCTGGCGGCTCCATCGCTCCCCCCCGTCTCCTCCCGCTATCCGGCGGCGGCTCCACCTCACCGGCTGCCCGGCCCGGCTGCCTCCTCCACATACCGCCGGGCCCCGCGGAGCTCGCTTCCCGCCTCCTCGGGGAGGAGAGGCCGGTCCGGCCCCGCAGGCGGCCCCCGCCGCGCTGGAGCAGCCCCTCTCCCGGCGGGGGCGGAGGCAGCGGGGCTCAGGCCAGACCCCCACCTCCAAGGCGCAGCAGCGCCTCCCCAGACGGCCTCTCCAGCCAGCTCCCTCCCGGGGCCTGGCTCTGTCCCCAAGGGGGGAGGCGACACCAGCACAGCCCCCACCCAAGGGCAGGCTCTAGGTTCCCCCCCCCCTTTTTTTTTTGGCTTTTACACGTTTGCACTGTGCAATGGTTTTGTTTTTGATTGTTTAAAATAAAAAAAAATGAAAACAGAGAATTTGTAGTTAGTGAAATAAAACAATTTCCCTCCCTCCTCCCCCTATTGCAGGTGGACTTTCTAACAAGTGTCTGAGTACTGCTGGGTCTGGCTATGTATTGGCTTGTGGACAACACAGTTAGTATTGGGCGGGATAGCCCTGTTTAGGGCCCCCAATGAGCTAGCCTCGCCTATGCCCAGCGCTACCCCACCCACCCCGCCACCCGGCTCCTCCCCAGGCTAGGCGCAGGGGGAGGGTGGCAACCTGGGCAATGCGCTTCACCCTGCTCACCTGCATCATAGAAGGCGTCCAGCACCGCCATCTCCCCGAAGTCCAGCTCCCTGAAGTTGACCATGGTGAGCTGGGCTCCCTGCACCTCACAGGCTCGCACCAGGCAGTGCAGCGCTCCAGTCTTGGCTTTCAGGCTGTCGTTCAGCACATACACCGCCCGCAGGGAGCGCTGCCGTGGGGCTGGGACACTGCCTTCCCCTCCCAGCCCCGCCGCCACTGCCTTGGTCCCGGGCTGCTGCTCCACTTCTCCACTGAGGAAATGCTGCCGCTGCTGCTCTGCTGCGGCGCCCCCGCTGCCCTCCATGGTGCCCGCCCGCCGCCCTGCACTCAGGGCCAGTCTAGGTTTTTTTCAAAAAAAAAAAAAAAAAAGGGTGGCTGGAATGCCACCCCTGGAAATGTGCCACCCCAAGCACATGCTTGCTTTGCTGGTGCCTAGAGCTGGTCCTGCCCCACCCCAGAGCCGCCACCTGCCTCCCTCCCTGGGGAGCGCACTCCTTGGCAGGGGAAGCTCTAGGCACGCACCAAGCTTGTGCCTGGGGCGGCAAGTCGCAGGGGGCGGCCTGCCGGTCACCATGAGGGCGGCCTGCCGGTCACCATGAGGGCGGCAACGAGGCAGCCTTCGACGGCATGCCTGCGGGAGGTCCGCCAGTCCCGCGGCTTCAGCGGCAATTCGGCGGCGGGTACCCCGAAGCCATGGGACCAGCGGACCTCCCACAGGCATGCTGCCGAATCACATTACCAGTGGACTTCCCGCAGGCATGCTGCCGAAGGCTGCCTCACTGCCGTGCTTGGGGCGGCAAAATATATAGAGCCGCCCCTGCTCCTTAGGCACTCGCGGGGAGGCATCCTAAGGCCTGGCTTCAAGACCCACTGGAGTTTGAGGGTAGCTGAGGATGTGGCCGGGGATCTTGTTTCAGTGATCTTCTAATTGCAGTCCTTTTCGTTTAAATCCCCACATTCAAATGGTCCCAGGCTGCCCAACCTGGTTAGTATTTATCTAATAATAAAATCATAACCAATGTCTTATAAAGCCCCAGTCCTGCACCCTCCCTGCGCCCCTGGACACCCATTTCCATAGGATTATGGACCAGTTCAGGAATCTGCCCATGGATCACATTGAAGAATCCAGGCCTGAGTGCAGGGCTGCTAATTCTCACCAGTTTATTGTGAGTCTGACAATATTTGTTAGAGCCCAGCTGCTGGAATCACCCCCTGATTACATGAGACTCTCAGCGTTCTCTCTTAGTATGTTTCTAGCCCTCCCAGTTGCAGAGAAAAGCTTGAAACTGTGATCTTGTGCCCCAAAGACACCCAAAAGTCATGTAAAACAACCCCACATTTATTACATTTTAAGATCTCATGATTTTAAATTACTCTTTTTGGGGGGGGGGGGGAGAATACTTGGTATTGGCAATAAATCTAATAAGACATGGTTCCCAAACTGTACTCCACAGTGCCCTTGCTAGGAGAATGACTCAGAGAACTAAGCATAGTGAGACTGAGATGCTGGGAAAGGAGGACGGTATGTGAGACAAGTTCTTTCTTATGAAGTGGCCAAACAGAATTTTTAAAAATTTGGAAAACCCCTGCTATACAAATTATTAGAGTGCATGGGCATGTGTGGTATGAAAACATAGATGATAATTATTAATGTTTGAAGACATAAATTGAGATTTTCAAAGACATCTTAAAGGATTTAGCCAGACAATTCCCATTAATTTCAGGGGTACTTCTGTGGCTATATCCACTAGTATACACTGAAAATATCCACCACAATCTTATAAGAAATATAAAGAAAAAAATTACAATCTAGAAAGACAAAAACAGATTAAAGTCTCAGTTATGCAAGAGTTCAGTGTAGCCAGACACTGTGCCTCCACAGAACCCTACTGAAGTCATTGGGGCTCTGCCCAGGGATAGGAGTCCTCCTCCACAAAGTTCACTGCAGGACTCACATTTTAATAGACTCCTACTCCACTGACATCAATGGGGTACTGTGAGAGTGCAGGACTCTGCCTACAGGGATCACCTTACAGGATCAGGGCTAGAGTGATTTGTTCCAGACAAAGGTTCAGATTCAGAGAGAATAGAGCTGTAAAGAGGTTTTCAAAGCTGCCTACAGGATTTGGATGTCCAGTTCCCAATAAAATCAATGGGAGTTAAGTCTCTAAATCCCATAGAAGGCTTTGAAAAAGTCAGCCATAAATTACGTGTTAGTAGGTGAGTTCAGACTGGTGTAATTTCTACTGTGATAGAGCAAAAGAAAGTATAGATTAGAGCAGGGCAAGCCCACTTTAGCTTAAACCTGTTACCTAGTTCTGTTATTTCTGCTACACCCTTTCAAGTCTCTCATCATATGGATTAAATCAATTTAGGGAGTTTGAGTCCAAGATTTACTCACAGTCACTAACTTGTAATGTGCATCATCTTATTGATACATATTTGTTCGAAGCCCCAGGAAATAGCACTTAGTGTACTAACTGAAATGGTTTCTTCCCTCACTAGTTAGCCAGAAGGCAACACCCCTGTCTGTTAGATGAGGATTTAGTCACTATAATCCGTGCCTTTTCAGGCTTGACTATTGTAGTGTAATGCGCTATATTAGAGGCTGACCAAAAAGGCCACATGGAAACTGTAGCTGGTGCAGATGCTGTACCCAGCTTACTAAGCAGATCAGGCCAATGAAAGTACATCACATCAGTGCCTCATATGCTACCTTGATTATAGTTAACTATACAGTGGAAAATTAATTTAAAAGGAGCTAGTCCTCATCATTGTGACCTAGTGGCTAGAGTAGTGAACCAGGATTCAGGAGACCTGCGTTCTATTCCAGGCTTTTCCACTTAGCTGCTGGATGATGACTTTAGGCAAGTCACTTTTCCTCTTTGTAACTCCATTTCCCCTTCTAGAAAATGGAGATGATGATACTCCTTTGCAAATTGCTTTGAGATCTACTGATGGAAATCACTATATCTAGGTATTACTATTTTTTTTTATCTACAAAACCTTGTATGAACTAGGACCCAACTACCTTGGAAGTTATTTTTCTCTTCAGGCAATGAGAATGGCAACTGCAACTACATGGACACTAAACTTAACAGTCATGGGCCACAGGCAACTTTACTGATAAAGAGCTTGTGGCTGTGGAACCTGTTTCTGCCAGTTACCAGGCTGGACCCAAGTACTTTGAGCTTCTGAATATACTGCTATAGGCATATGTATAATAACTGAATCCAATACACAACCAACATATTCAAACTGAGCAGGTGAGAGGCTATGTATTCTCTATGTGGTCATGAAAGGATCTGAGGAAGTTGAAAAAAATGGTTGTAGGCTGATTCAAATTTGGATTAAACAATTGCTGGGCCAAGCTAACACAAACCTCGGCTCCCCTCTTCTTAGTGCATGTGTAACCCACACAACTAGCCCATCCTCAAGTTAACAATAAAAAGGTATAGGCTTCTCATTCTTTTACTCATAGGAGAGGAGGTAGAGGTACAACAAACAGAGGTAGAGTTGTTATCTGCTTTTCATTCCCCTGTGGAGTTAGCCAAGGGTAGGGTGGGGTGTTATGGGATTGGGAACAGTTTGTTTATGTACATAGGGATGTCCCTGTATCTTCCTGAGAGATCTTGATGAAACTTTCATGGAGATAATCTCCAATCCTCTCCCAAAGGTTTCTAGGGATGGCTGCCTTATTTCTTCCCCACAATAGGATACTTTCCCCCATCACTCTGTGATGAGTTTGGCTGGCACCAGTCCAGTAAACAGGCTAGCAGCAGAGGGGCCCAGGTGGCTTTGGGACACCAGTTACATGTGTGTTCTCTGTGTCTCTTTCACTCTCAGAAATTAGATCAGCTAAAACCACTACCGCCTGTGGAAAATAGTGTCAATATTCAGTGCCGTTGCTCTATATTCATACCTATGGAATAGGGACCCAAATGTTATTGTTTCATGCAACCAAAATTCTTCCCCCACCCCCTCACCACAGGTGGGCTATACTCACCATGGTTGGGGCTGGAGAGTGATGCTGAGCAGAAGCACTCTAGAGCTGAATTGTCAATAAGCATGTCTTATTAAAAGCGTTTGTGGGAATGAGGGAAGGAAGTTTTGAAATGTTTCTTTCGCATTCCCTTGTGACTGTAAATCCAGTGATCCATCTGTATGGTTTTATCTGCAGCTTCTGCCATTGTGGCCTTGAAGGGTGCCCCCTCCACCCCCACTGAATGCCTGATCCTGAGGAGGGCTTGGAGGGCCAACATGACAGACAGCAGGGAGAGAGAAAGAGTGGACAGGAGGAAGTCCGAGGAGTCTCATAAAGGAAAGGAGAAAGAAATGTACCAGGACATAATGGTGGTTCTCAGGCAGCAAACCCAAATGCTGCAGACCTTGGTTGACGTGCAGGTCCAGAAGTCTTGGACTTCTCTCTCTTTGCAATCCTTGGAGAATTCTGTGGTAACAATTACCTACAGCCCCCCCAACATACCACCTGCATCACGGGCCACATCCTCACCCTTATCTCTCCATGTCAGGGGATAGTGAGGAAAACACAACTTCATATGCACTGACCTGTGAGAACGAAGGCTGCTGCATATGTAGACACCAGGGATTACATTTGTGCACTGAAGTGTACAAAAATGTTTGCTGCCTTTTCAATTTTAAAGTCTCATTTCATTAATTCAGTGTTTCTCAAACTGGGGTCGCCGTTTGTTTAAGGAAAGCCCCTGGCGGGCTGGGCTGGTTTGTTTACCTGCCCCGTCCGCAGGTCCAGCCGATCATGGCTCCCACAGGCCACGGTTCGCCGCTGCAGGCCAATGGGGGCTGCTGGAAACGACGGCCAGTAAGTCCCTCGGCCTGCGCCGCTTCCAGCAGCTCCCATTGGCCTGGAGCAGCAAACCGCGGCCACTGGGAGCCGTGATCGGCTGGACCTGCAGACGGGGCAGGCCGGACCTGCGGACGGGGCAGGTAAACAAAACCATCCCGGCCCATCGCGGTTTTCCCTACACAAGCGGTGACCCCAGTTTGAGAAACACTGCATTAATTTATGTTAAAAGATTGTATTGCATTGCCTGTTTGGTGCACGTCATTTTTCTGCACGGGTGTTGCCACTCAATACATTTCTATTGTTGGAGAGTAAAATTATCTTTATTAGTTCTCAACGCATTTCAGAATGCATAGCAGTACTCAAAACACACAGTCCTCATAAATGTACAGCAAGCACCATATATTTCATAGCTTCAGGAAAACATGCAGTCATATTTCTAAGTGTACAACAAGCGCTACCCAATTCCCAGCAGCACCCAGAGCTCCAGGGCCAGAGAACAGTGCAGCACAGAATGCTACTCTGCTGGCCATAGTGCTTTCTTAAAGCCTCCCTCAACCTCATGACCCCATACTGAGCTCTTCAATCCTTAGGTGTGTCTCTTCAAACTCAGCAGACGGCCTGATCCACCTCTACCCTTCACCCTAGCAGCAAATTTTCCCCTTTTGCCCTCACAGATATTATGCAGGACCCCACAGGCAGCTATAACCATTGGAATATTTTTCTCCCTGAGCTCCAATCTAGTGAGTAAACAACACCAGCATCCCTTCAATCTATCAATAGCACATTCAACAATCGTCTGCACCTGCTGAGCAGGTAGTTGAATCTTCCCTTGGGGCTGATGAGGTGGTCAGTGTAGAGCTTCATGAGGAAGGGATAGGTTGGGTCCCCCAGAATCACTGTTGGCATTTCAATTTTGCCAGTAGTAATCCACTGGTTGGGAAAGGATGTCCCCGCTTGCAGCTTTCTGAACTGTCCTGTATTCTTAAACCTGCCAGCATTCTGCACTTTCCCTGACCAGACCACATTGATATTGGTGAAGCATTCCCAGTGATCCACCAGCACTTGCATAACCATAGAAAAGTAGCCCTTTCTACTGATGCACTCTGTGGCAAGGTGAGCAGGTGCCAAAATAGGAATGTGCATGCTATCCCCCCACAACAGTTTGGGAAAATGATTGCTGCAAATCCATCCACTATGCCACGCACATTGCCCAAAGTCACAGCTCTGCATAGTAGGAGATGATTAATAGCCCTCCACACTTTCATGGTAATGATCCCACTGTGGATTTACAACTCCAAAATGATTTCCTACTGATTGGTAGCAATCTGGTGTCAATGCATATCTCATTCTAGTGTCCCTGTGCTGGAGGAGTGGGGCAAACTCAGCACATAGATCCAGGAACATGGTCTTTGCATCCAAAAGTTCTGCAGCCACTGCTTGTCATCCGAAACCTGCTTTACAATACAATTCTACCTGTCAGTGCTCGTTTCTTGGGCGAAGAAGTTGTGTTCCATCATCTACAGCTGGTCTTTGAACACCACCAACTTGAATTGTTGCAGTACTTCCTATGGGTCTTCAAATACAGGAGAATTGTGTGTCCTGTATTTGCAATATTAATAAAAATAGTGCAGAGGTCTGCAGGCTCCATGCTTCTGTCAGAGATGGCAGGCACTGAAAAGTGTCACAGGTTTGTGGGATTTTTTTTTTTAAAGTGCAAAAATTATGGGTTATGAATGCCATTATGGGATGCATTATGGGATGGAGAAAATTGCATGCTGAGAATGACTCTTAGCTCCCAGAGATCCCTGAGTGAGTCATTTCTACCCAACATATTGTAAAAAGTTTGCAAAAGGCATTGTGCCAGATGACGGTGTGTGGCACACTGGGATACCTACCTGGGGTGCACCTCACTTTGCATCACCACAAGCACTTCCGCTGAGTACATGAAGTGCCAATGCAAGCAGCCAAATACGCAGGAGCATAAGTGATATACACAGTTTGGCAGCTGTACACCGGCCTAACTTGCATCGACCAAAATTTGTAGTGTACACATCGCCTGTCATAAAAGTGGGCCTCTTTAAGCCGCCTCTCTGCAAAAGAAAGACCTTTAGTCTTAAACCCATACAAAGAACTCTAGAAATATCCTTATTGAAACTAATTTTTTATTAACTCTCTAAAGTATTCATTCTTCACATTTTAAGGAGAACATTTATGGCTGGTATGACAGAGGGCAATATGTCTGTATCAAACTGTGAATGCCATTTTGTATTGTGTGCAGAACATATATCTAACTTAGCCCAAGGCAAACCCATTGAAATGCAATCCAGATAGCTGCCCTGCTTGACACTTCATTGAAGGCTTATCATGGAGAAACTATCAAGACTACAATCTGTGGCTATGAGCTTTGAATGACTCTCATGAGAACATAAAAACGGCCATACTGGGTCAATGGTCCATCTAGCTCAGTATTCTGTCTTCCGACAGTCGCCAATGCCAGATGATTCAGAGGAAAGAACAGAACAGATGCAATTATTGAGTGATCCATCCCCTGTCATCCACTCCCAGCTTCTGGCAATCAGATACTAGGGACACCCAGAACATGGGGTTACATCCCTGACCTTCTTGGCTAATAACCATTGATGGACCTGTTTTCCATGAACATATTTGGTTCTTTTTTTACCTTTACAACATCCCCTGGCAACATCTAGTTTTGACCTTCACAACATCCCCTGGCAATGAGTTCCACAGGTTGACTGTGCATTGTGTGAAGTAGTATTTCCTTTTGTTTATTTTAACCCTGCTGCCTATTAATTTCATTGGGTGACCATAAACAACACTTCCTTGTTCACTTTCTCCACACCAGTCACGATTTTATAGAACTCAATCATATTCCCCCGTTTGTTAACCTGAAGAATCTCAGTCTTTTTAATCTCTCCTCATTCAGAAGCTGTTCCAGACACAATCATTTTTGTGGCCCTTCTCTGTATCTTTTCCAATTCTAATATATCTTTGAGATGGAGTGACCAGACTTGCACACAGTATTCAAGGTGTGGGTGTACCATGGATTTATATAGAGGCAATATGATATTTTCTGTCTTATTATCTATTCCTTTCCTAATGATTCCCAACATTCTGTTTGCTTTTTTGACTGCTGCTGCACATTGAGTGGATGTTTTCAGAGAACTATCCACAATGACTCCAAGATCTCAATCTTGAATGGTAACAGCTAAATTAGATCCCATCATTTGGCATGGGGGATTATGTTTTCCAATGTGCATTACTTTGCATTTATCAACATTGAATTTCATCTGCCATTTTGTTGGCCAGTCACCCAGTTTTGTTACATCCCTTTGTAACTCTTCACAGTTTGCTTTAGACTGAACATTTTCAATAATTTTGTATCATCCGCAAATGTTGCCACCTCATTGATTACCCCCTTTTTCAGATCATTTATAAATAAATTGAACAGCACTGGTTCCAGTAAAGATCCCTGGGGTACACCACTATTTACCACTCTCCATTCTGAAAATGGACCATTTATTCCTACCCTTTGTTTCCTATCTTTTAGCCAATTACTAAACCCGGGGTTGGCATCCTTTCAGAAGTGGTGTGCCAAGTCTTCATTTATTCACTCTGATTTAAGGCCAGTAATACATTTTAACGATTTTAGAAGGTCTCTTTCTATAAGTCTATAATATATAACTAAACTATTGTCTAAAGTAAATAAGGTTTTTAAAATGTTTCAGAAACTTCGTTTAAAATTAAATTAAAATGCAGAGGCCCCCGGACCAGTGGCCAGGCCCCAGGCAGTGTGAGTGCCACTGAAAGTCAGCTCGCGTGCCACCTTCAGCACGTGTGCCATAGGTTGCCTACCCATGTACTAAACCATGAGAGGATCTTCCCTCTTATCCCAGGACTGCTTAGTTTGCTTAAGATCCTTTGGTGAGGAACCTTGTTAAAGGCTTTCTGAAAGTCCAAGTACATGATATCTACTGGAACCCTCTTTTCCACATGTTTGGTGGCCACCTCAAAGAATTCTAATAGACCAGTGAAAGCTCCAGCAAGGAGGAGGCAGAACCCTCTTTCAGTACAGCCATGATGCCCATATTGCAAATGGCTCTGTTAGAGAAGTTTGATTTTAGTGACCCAGGCAGCTTCTGGTTTAATATACAAAGCACAAGAATAGCAGGCAAATGCCCTGATATTTGCCTTGGGTAATGCTGCTGCTCATACCCTACACCTCACTGATGGGGAAAAGAAAGAATATACCACAATGAAAGAAGTTTTTGATGCCCACTTCATAGTGAGACAATCATAGGGGCTGACTTGTTTTTGCTGGGGCTAGGGTATGCTCTGCGAGCAGACCCCAGATACAAAATTCAGGGAGCCAGGAACCACTATGGCTGGTGGGTACTGACCCCCCCCCTTTTTTCCCCCCATGGGTGCTTGAGCCCCAGAGCATCCATGGAGTTGGTGCCTATGGACAGAATAATATATATGTAAGGGCCAGATTTAAACAAGAGGTGCCAGGAACAAAGGGAAATATCTGAGACTTATTACTGCAGTTCACAGTCTTGCTGAACATTGCAAATATGGAATGGTAAAAGAAGAACTAATAGAGACAGGATAGTTGGCATAAGAGACACCAATTTATCAGCATGGCTTCAGTTAGACTCATATCTCATGTTAGAAAAAGCTGTAGCATAAGTGAGAATGCAAGAAATCATAAAGAAACAGTAATGTGACTTACATGTTGGCAGCATAGGGGAGGCAGCATCAGACAATACTGCCACAATATAGAGAAAAGACACAAATGCGAAAGGGGCAGTCAGACCAAGTTTACAATATAAGAAACAGCACCCCACTAGAGAGTGGGTGACCAAAAAACCTCAATTGGGGGGGAAGCTTGGAAAAGCTGTGGAAGATGTGGCAAGACACAAACCCATAGGTGGCAACTATGTCCAGCAAGAGAGGCAGAATGTAGGAGGTGTCACAACAATGGGACATTTTGCAGTAGAATGAAGGTCACCAAGAGTAGTGGAAACAATCCAAGAGAGCGTTATCATCAGATGACAAGGAGTCCATAGTTCTAGGACTATATTCTCAATAGAAGAGACATTGGTATACAAGCATGAATCTAAACAGTTTAAACTTTAAATCTAAAATGGATACTGGGGAAGTAGTCACTGCAGTTCCAAAAGATTCTGTCTGTGTGTGTGTGTATATATATATATATATATATATATATATATATATATATATATATACACACACACACGATCCTGGGGTGGAAATTTCCAAAGACCAAATCAATTTCTACGTTGGGCTAGTAACAATACATTACATGTTTATGGGTAGTTCCTTGGGAAACTGGAGAAAGGACAGAGTTTTTTGACAAATAATATGTGTAATATAAGGATATCCCCTACTACGGTTGCCAGCAATACAAGGACTACCCCTATCAGAGAAACTGGAATGCATTAATTGCCAAAAAGCAAACTATATATGTATCCACACATCTTCACAGGGCTAAGAAAGCTGTCAGGGGAGTACAAAATAAAACCAATGCCATCAGTGACTCCCTTTGTTCTCACAACCCCACAGCAGAGCTCTAGATTCTTGCTAGGGAAAGCCAAAGAAGAATGAAAGAGAATGACAGATATTTCCCAAATAGAAGAACTCACTGACTGGTGTGTGGGGATGGTTGTAGTTCTGAAGCCCAATGGCAAAATTTGCATCTGTATGGACCTTACATAACTTAATAAAAGCATGTGCAGAGAAAGACATGCGTCCCACAGTTGACAAGACATTAATTCAGTTAGTTATCGGAGGACAAAGTGTTCTTAAAGTTAGATGCTACAGCAGGCTTCTGGCAAATTCCCCTTTCTGCAACATCTGTATTATTAACTACATTCATCACCCCATTTTGAAGATTCTGTTTCAATTGGTTTCCATTCCTCATATCTTCAGCACCAAATATTTCCAGAAAAGAATTTCAGATCATAACAGGTTTGCCTGTTCTTTGCCATGCAGATGATCTGTTGGTATATGGCAGAGATAGAAATGAGTAACTCCATCCATCCCTTTTGAGATGCTTCCAAAAGGCCAGTCTCACTCTGAAAGAGAAATGTGAATTTGGAAAGGAACAGATGAAATGTATAGGACATTGACAAAAGTTCCTCCTCTATCTTGGTGGGTCCTGCACTTATTGGCAGATTTTCTTGCCTCAGAGATTCACTATGTGGGTTGGAGAACAGCCCAGAGACCTTCCCCTCTGGAAGAACCCACAGTCCAGGTCAATTGGGAGATTTGGGGGGAACCTGGGCCCGCCCTCTACTCCGGGTTCCAGCCCAGGGCCCTGTGGACTGCAGCTGTCTATAGTGCCTCCTGTAACAGCTGCATGACAGCTACAACTCCCTGGGCTACTTCCACATGGCCTCCTCCAAACATCTTCCTTATTCTCACCACAGGACCTTCCTCCTGGTGTCTGATAATGCTTGTGCTCCTCAGTCCTCCAGCAGCACTCCCTCTCAGCTCCTTGCGCCTCTTGCTCCCAGCTCCTCACACTACAAACTGAAGTGAGCTCCTTTTAAAACCCAGGTGCCCTGATTAGCCTGCCTTAATTGATTCTAGCAGCTTCTTAATTGGCTCCAGGTGTCCTAATTAGCCTGCCTGCCTTAACTGGTTCTAGCAGGTTCCTGATTACTCTAGTGCAGCCCCTTCTCTGGTCACTCAGGGAACAGAAAACTACTCATCCAGTGACCAGTATATTTGCCCTCTACCAGACTCCTGTACCCCACTGGTCTGGATCTGTCAACACATAATGAGCAAACAGGGAATTCAGCTGGATTCAGACAAACTGAAGGCATTACTCGCCTCACCCAAACTCAAAGATGTTTCTGCTGTAAGAAGATTGCTGGGCATGACAAATCACTTTGGGAAGTTCTTACCACATTTAGCTCAAATACCACCTTTAAGAGATCTCCTTAAATGGTTGCAATATGTGGATCTGGGCAAGTCCACAATAAAACACATTTAATAAAATAGAAGAACTAGTGATATCTCCACCTGGTTTGGCATGACTCTGAAAACAATAGCAGTAGATGCAGCTTCAATTGGTGTAGGAGCGACACTCACACAAGAGGAGGACATCAGAGAGCTGTTGCAGTCTCATCAAGAAGCATCTCAGAAACCAAGCAGGAGTACACTCAAGTGGAAAAGGAAGCTCTATCAGTCACTTGGGCCTGCCAATGGTTCAGGGCATATCTGTTTGGCTTAGATTTTAACATGGAAACAGACCACAAGCCTTAGTGGCAATACTGAGTGCAAAACAAATGGATCACCTTCACCTAGGATTCAAAGTGGAGACTCTAAAAGGACTTCTCCATTGGAATTGGGTTCATCTTCAATATTTCCCTACCCAACAGAGAGAGAATCTAGGCTCTTCAGGTACTCTGTCAGGAAACAAGTACATCTTTAAGGAATTTGAAGTTATTTTGAATCATTGTATGTATATACATTGGTTTATAATACAAGTTTTAATTTTTTATTATAAAGAAAGGGAGACAAGGAGTGGTTATAGGTCAGTTGGAAAAATTAGATTTTATTCCATAAATGTTAATTTTTACAGTACACACAACAATCTATGAAAAAGTATTTCTATAGATAACAATCAAAGTTGACAGATTGGCAAAGAAAGAAAAGTGCTCCTTGAAAAATTATTAGAGTTTGATTTAAGGATATTTTGACATGTGATGTTGACAATTTGTGTTTAAAAGTTATAAATATTTAATTTTTTTGAATCTCAGCACCTGTCATTATATTATCTGACTTTCCCCATTGTCTGACAATTTCCTGCAACTGTGAACATTCAAATAGATAAAAATAAAAACAAATACTTCAAACCCATAACTTTGCAGTACTGTGAAAATTTAATTTGATAAACACCCAAAAAATGCTTAAAAATAAACATTGATAGTCTGTCAAAATGATCAAAAAATAATAAAATTCTGCCAAACCTAATTAGAGTTCCTGGTCCTCACAAGTTACCAGAAAGGACCAGAATGTGTTGCAGGGGGGAGCTTAATAAACATACAAACTTCCTAATCAAGGAATTCTCTAGTTACTGCCTAACGTAGTGGTTCTCTGTGTTTACATCATCGCGCTACACCTAACCTCTAATTTTGAATCAGTTAAAACCCATATCAGTTTTCCTATTATTTTTCTCTAGATTGGTGTCAGGCTAACTGGCTTATAGTTCCCTGGGTCATCCCTCTTGCCCTTTTGGAATATTGACACAACGTAAGTAGTCTTTCAGTCTTCTGGAATTCTTTGATATTCCAAGATTTATTATAATTAATCAGGCTAGATATCTCCTCAGCCAACTCTTTTAGGACTTTTGGATGCAAGTTACCAAGCCTGCTCATTTAAAAATGTTTATCCCAAGTGTGACTTCCCCTGGTGTTATCTGGGCTGGTGATCTGCTAGGTCACGCGAATCCTCGACTCTGGGAGCCAGCCTTATCCTGCTCTGCTGTGAGAACCCCCACTCCTGGGTTGTTCACATACAGCCTCTAGCATGTAAGCAGCTTGGATTGTGCAACTGAATGAAACTAGCTAATATCTCCAGTCCAAGACACAACCCTAGGAACCTCCATCTTGCAGTATCCAGTTATGCCCGCTGGATGCTGCAGCTGCAAGCTTATATGAATTTGTCAATTTAACAATGAAATTGATATGCACCAGGCTTCTTATCCCAAGGGGAGTCTCTGACATGCTTCAAAACAAACGCACTGCTTCAGGTAGAACATACGTATTTATTAACTACAAAAGATACATTTTAAGTGATTATAAGAAAGCACAACAAGTCGGATTTGGTCAAATGAAATAAAAGCAAAACGCATTCTAAGCTAATCTTAACAATTTCAGTGCCCTTACAAACTTAGATGCTTCTCACCACAGGCTGGCTGGTTGCCCTTCAGCCAGGCTCTCCCCTTTGATCAGCGCTTCAGTCGCTTGGTGGTGGTGTCTGTAGTTGGAGGTGGAAGAGAGGAAGAGCATGGCAAATATCTCTCCCTTTTATCACGTTCTTTCTTCCCTCTTGGCTTTGCCACCCCCCTTCAGGGTTAGTTAAGCATTACCTCATTGTAGTCCCTGTCTGACCAAGGGAAAGGGGTGACTCACTCGAGAGTCCAACAGATCCTTTGTTGCTGCCTAGGCCAGTGTTCCTGTGAGGCTGGGCTGGGCTTGTCCCATACATGCCTTGATGGGGTGTGAAATGTCTCCCTATTCCTGGAGAGATTTTGCCTGGGCTTGTTTTAAGCCACAAGGACACATTTTCAGCCTCATAACTATATACATGAAATTACAACCAATAACATTACTCTAACAACAATGCTCAGTGCATCATGAGCCTTCCGAAGACACCCAACATAAACTTTGCATTAGATACCACACAATCATATTATAAGGATTAACATGGGGGTGCAGGGTGCTCCCCTGAGATACAGAGTGTCACACCAAGTATGTTATTCAACATCCTCCTTAGTTACTAGAAGACTGGAAAGTACATCATCCTCATGTGATACAAGAACATCATTCTCCTTCTTTCCAAATACAGAACAGTCATATCTATTGAACACTTCTGCTAATTCTGGATCATTATCAACAGTTTTATTATCTCCATCTAGTAATGGGCTTATACCATTGCTGAGATTTCTTTTGTTCCTAATATACTTTAAAACACTCTTTTTTATTGTGTGACCCCTTTGTCAGCAGAGGGTGCCATAGTAGTTCATCAGCCATGGTGACTACATCAATGAAGCCAACTGACAACTCTCCAGCACCACCTAGAACAAAGAGCTCAAAGAAGACCCCACACCACAATTCACCCATGAATTTGAGGCTATCATGATTATGTCATGGAGGTCCCGGCAGTCACAATCATTTTCTGCCCTACTCTCACAGCCCCCAACCTGGTGGGGAGAGGACCCCGCAGCTGCCCAGCTACACCAAGCAACTGGCAGACCCCACGCAGCTGTCCAGTGGCGGCAGACAGGTGGCGGGACCCCGTGCACCTGCCCAGCCACAGCGGGCAGTCAGCAGACCCTACACAGCTGCTCAGCCATAGCAGCAGGGCAAACGGGGGGACCCTGCACAGCTCCCCAGCTGCAGCCAGGGCCAGCGGCTGGGGGATCTTGCAGCTACCAGCTGCCTGGGCAAGGGGACCCCACATCAGCCCAGCCCCAAGGGCAGGGGGACCCTGGAGCTCCCATGCACCCCATTGGTGGGGGACCCAGGAGCCCCAGCAGCAGTGGGTGCTGAACCCACCTCTCTCTTTTGTCAGGGATATTTTTAGGGAAAGTCAGGGACAGGTCACAGGCTGCAGGGAATTTTTGTTTATTTCCAGTGACCTATCAATGACTTTTACTAAAAATATCCATGACAAAAAACTTAGTTTTAATCATCAAATCCTTCCCCACACAACTCCAGGAGAAACTCTACAACCTCACTCCCCATGAGCCCACCTCAGGGACCTTATAAATGCTTCCTGTAGCGAGGTGACAACTCACCGGTGCGGGGCCTCCTGCTGGTCGTCCTGGTAATTAGCTCTTCCAGCCCAGAGTGCCCTCTGCAGGCCAGTGTCTTGCTTGCCGCTGGCCCCCCCGTGTCCCTCCTGGACCCTGGTGCCCCCCTATGTCAGGGTTCTGCCCCCAGCAGTAACCCACAGTCTGCAGCTCCCCTCCCAGGGGAACCCCCAACCCTCTATCCCCACCTTGCCTCAGTGGCTACTGCCAGTCATCATCTAGCCCCCGCTCACTGGGGCAGACTGCAGTCTGTAATGGCCACTCATCATCGGCAAGGGATAGGACCAGCTGCCTCTGCCTATTCCCAGGCTGCCCCTCTGCAGTCCCAGTACCTTTCTGGGCCTTTACCAAGGCCTGCAGCCTGGGGGTTTACCAGGCTGGAGCTCCCCAGCTCCCTTTGCCCTTCCCCAGCACTGGTCCACTTCAGGTACCTTCTCTCAGGCAGCTAGCCCTTCCCACTCCAGGGCTAGAGTGAGACTTCTCCAGCTCCTGGCCCTCAGCCCTCTTATAGGGCCAGCTGTGGCCTGATTGGGGCGTGGCCCCAGCTGTGGCTGCTTCTCCAATCAGCCTAGCTTTTCTCAGCCATAGCCTTCTCCAGGGTTGCTTTAACCCCTTCAGGGCCGGAGCAGGGTGACCACTCCACTACACTTCCCAAGATACACAAACAAGGGAACCCAGGTAGACTCCATCATATCTGTCCATGGCATTCTTACTGGAGAAATTTCAGGACTCATAGAAACCATCCTCAGATCACTCACCGCACAAATGGCCAGCTTCCTCCAGGACACAACCAGCTTCCTCCAGAAACTCTGCCCTTGTTTATCCTCCCACTCTTTATCTGTCTTTCCTATTTAGACTGCAAATGCTTTTGGACAAAGTGTATCTTATGTTTGTACATAGTGTATTATTTTATATGTATTACAGTAGTGCCTAGCCCCATTGTGCAAGTGTGATACAAATAATAAATATTAATAATTGTTCTGTAAAAAGCAACCCCACACATATAGCTTTTCAAAAGGACCACTTCCTAAACTGACATTGTGACCAATTAGAACTGGTCAAAACCAGGGAAGCATGTTTCTTGCAAAATGTTGAAAGAAACATTTTGTTTGTTTCTTCAAAATGTTTCATGATATTTTTCATTAAAAAAAATTCAAAACAAGATTTTTTGAAACTTTTTCCATTTTTTGTAAATGTGTTTTGTTGGGGGGAAACCTACTCACTTTCTTTATTTACACACACACACACACTTTTTTCCCAGTAGAAAGAGAGAATGTGTGTGTGTGTGTGTGTGTGTGTGTATACACACTAGATAGATAGATAGATAGATAGATATGTGAGAGAAAGTGGAATTTTCCCTCCCCCCAATAATTTTTGTTTAGGAATTTTGTAGAGTTTGTCGAATGTTGCAGGAAAATTCAAGTTTTCCTGCAACATTTTTTGTTTTAGTCAAAATGCCATTTTTCATCTAAAAACTTTAGCAACATTTTGACTGACTCTACTTCCAACCCTTTAAAAAAAGCTATAAGTTAGAATAGGAAAGACTGAAACAAATAGAAAACTGTCCTATTCAGTCTCTCCATAAATAAATCTGTACTCCGGTGCATATCTGAAAAATCGTAGTTTTAATTTAACCAAGGGAAGTGGTGATAATCAGGATCATGCCTTTAGAAGGATCTCCCTATATATCCTTCCTAACAGCATCCTAGGTCCTTTTCTTATAAGAGGGATTTAAGTCCATGCCTAAGTCCTGGCCTATATTAGAAAATTTTACCATCATAGTTATGTTGGTTAGGGCTGTGGGAGGCGGGGGGGGGGGGAAATCACACCCCTAAATTGATATAGTTATGCCGGCAAAAGCCCTGGTGTAAACACAGTTATACTGGCATAAAAGTGCTTTGTGGTATAACTTATTCTGTCTGGTGAACTGGTGGCAGACGTGATGATAAAACTCACTCTTTCGGTCCTCTCGTTTTTCAGCTGGCAGTTGTTGTCGTCAGACAGCTTGGTGCCATTCTCCCCCCCACCCCGCCCCCCAAAGTCTTTTCTTTTAAGGTGCCGCAAAAGGAATGTTCAGTTTAATAGCACATCCTCTTGTTATTTAGTCCCCCAATTTCTGACACGCCAATTTTGGTACATTGATTTCTCATCCCCCACTTTTCTTGTTCACTTGACATGATCTTATAAAACAATCCTTGAGTTATATCCATGATGCTGGGGGCTTAGGCAAACTCTAGGTCTATATATCAACTAAGAGTCTGTCAGGCTTAATGCTGGGTGGTAGAACATTATTACAATTAAGTTGCTAAAATTGCAGTAAAATCTGTAGTGTTTTTCACATCTGTATATTTGTGCTACATAACTCGCATGGCTGGGACAGACCCCATGACAACAAGAGCCATTAATCATTGCTGAGTTTTGCTGATAGAGATGATTACACCCCTTAAAGGAGAGAGTGATCTCTTAATACCCAGTAAAAATCAACATGTCCAGAGGAAACTCCTTGTTTCTCAATACAACAGGTAGAAACCAGTTTATGGGACAATGGAGAAGGGGCCACTCCCACCCAAGGATGAGTTACAAAGTATTACATCATGGACCCTCCTCCCCCTTCACCATTGCATCCACGAGCCCTAGGGTCAGAACAGTCACATGGCCAGGTTTTCAGATAAAAGCTGCCTACTGAAAGGAAACAAGGTTCTTTTTACCAGTCTGGATCCTAAGAGGCAAGGACTTTTCTAGGTAAAGGACCCAGAGCTGTCACAACTGGGATAAGCCTCAGAAGCTGAACCTGTAAGGTTTTGTAGCGTTGAATTTTTATGAGATAGTAAGATAAGTTTACATCTTTGTCTGTATCTTTAGCATTGGGCAAATCTCTCTTGCTTCATTTTCATTTAATTAATAAAGCCAACATAAGTTTATTACAGGATCAGACTGAGCACTGCCTGGGTGGGTAAAGGAGGGAGATCTAAGGAGGAACTGACCCTTGGTATGAGTCTGGTCCTTTTGGAACAGAGGAAGTTGGATTTTCTGGGACGTTATGGGAAAAGATCCTAATATCACAGGCTCCACTTACTTGGTGTCAAGAGATAGTGGAGATCCCAAGGGGACTGTTTAAACTCTATACTGAGGCTAGCAAAAGCCTAGGGGGTTAATAAGCAATGTTGTTAGCTGCCATGTCTAAGGAGCTTGACCCACAGCTGGCACTGGATTAACTTTATTCTTACTGAACAGCCTGCCCTTAAGTGGAGCCCACCATCTTGAGATAAAAATTCCTGCTGGTATTGTGTTTGGATTAATTTAGTCTTTTCTGTCTAACTTTCATTGCAGAGACTATTTACAAACTGCAAATCAACTCTCCTCTTTGCTTCTGTCTCAGTCAAATTTCTCCATATTCTTCAATTATTAGTCACAGGTTTTTGTTCAGAAATCCTGGGTGCTGAAATGCTACTGAGACTAGCTATATCCCAAACTTATTGACACCCACAGATAATTCTTCTGCTTCTCAGCACTTCAACGAAGCTCCTTCTTTCCCTTGTCTGTACATATGCATGTGTGTAGCGGAGGACGGGGGAATTATTAACTTTAATCCTCATGCCTCTCTTTCTCCTAGTGCAGGGAGTTCAGGACCTCCAAGCAGGGATTTCATTTGTACAGTAAAATTACAGCTCATTAAATTGGCTTCGCACTGGTAAATCCATTGGCGATGCTGTATATTAAGCTAACACCATTGAAATGAAATATACAGAAGGAGAAAAACAATTCTGGTTTAAGGAAAGAGAATGTTTTAATAATTTGCCATGTGGTAAGTTTTTTGTGTTCTGTTCTTTAAATAGATGCACTCATGCTGCCCCGTTCATTATAATACTTCCATTGAGACACTACCATCCTGAGTGTTGTGACTGAAGTTTTTAATAACTAAGCTTATAACTAAGTACCTAATTTTAGCAAGGTACTTAAGCATGTGCCTAACTTTAAGCACACGAGTAACCTCATGGACTTCAATGGGCTATTCATGTACTTGAAATTAGGCAGTGTGTAAGTACTTTGCTGAATTGGGGCTATAATTAGTTGGCCAAATTAGGAGGTCTAATAGTTGAGATAGTAACTCCTGCCTGAAGAAGAATACAGTACATAGCCTGCACATTGCTTAACAAACAGGAAAATCCAAATGAGTGAAGAATCAGGCCCAGTAACTTTGGGATGGTCCCTAAAACTGAATTATGTTGTACGTGACTCAGCTTAGAAGAACATAACATCAATCAAACCAAGTAAGCTCTTAACAGTTTTCTAATTTACAATTAATTCAGTAGTTAATTGAACACTGATTCCAGAACACAGCTTTACAAAACGCATGTTCCTGTAGCCAAAGGGTGAGCGTGGTTCAAATCCTCCATTACATGACAAGAGAAACACAAGGTGAACAATAACTTTTATTTCTGGCAAAGGAAAAATGTCAAAGGAAAGAGCAGACAATTAATTTTAATATGGACAACACATCCTTCCACATTTACCAGGCCTGGTTTAGCAAGATGTTACTCCTCTTTCATGCTAGGGTGACTCCATTAAATTGCAATGACATTACACCAGAATAAAACTGGCATAAAGCTCAGACTGCCTCCTCTCAACAGCAACTCCAACCTCGTCCTGCTGTGAAAAAAAAATCTCTTCCTACTTTGCTGATAAGGATTAACAAATCCAAGCAGGCACTTGAATCCAGAATTGTACAGACCTTACCAGAAAAGCAACACACACAGTCTGCAAAAAGAGGTACTAGAATCCAGGGGTGGCAGAACTGGGCTCTGTGTGTGTGGGAAACTAGTGTCCCCCTCAATGGGAATATTGGGGGGTAGATCTGTGTTTCCATTCCTCACCAGTTCTGCCCCCATGATGTCTGGCAGAGGTGAGAGCAGATAAGTACCTGGCTATGTTCTCCACGTGTGGGTGTGGGGCAGGAGGGGGGGGGGAAATGCAAGCAAAACCCGGAGGAGGCATTGCAGCCATCACTGGCCTGTGGCACAGATGAGATCAAGGTGGCTGCTGTAGACCAGGTAGGACTCCTGGACCAGCCCAGTTCCATCTTTCAGCCACGTCCAGTCCCTGCAGAGACACCTGGCCCTGGGAAGGGGCAGGAGCTTGTGTGCCAGCTATTCGGGTGGGGCAGGTGATAGGACAAGGAAACTGGCCTCTGGGTGGGAGACATCAGTGCTCAGGGCTGTAGGAACAGCAGTAAGAACTTCCCATCCTGGAGCCGATCCCTCCCTACACAGTCTATAGCTCCTCTTGCTCCCCCTCCTATCCTTCTGTCCCGCCTGCTAGACTCATTGAAAGAAGGTAGCCTAGGAGCTAGGGTGCTTAACTGGGACTCAGAAGACCTGGGTTCTATTCTTGGCACTACATCTACCCTGTTGGATGACTTTGAGCGAGTCATTTTACTTCTCTGTGCTTATGTTTCCCTATCAATAAAATGGGAATAGTGGTACTGACATCCTTGGTAACGTACTCAGAGAGCCAGCACTATTGAAGAGCTAGGCATTCTTATTATTAAGCCAGTACTCCCATCTGTGACCTGGACCCATGCCTCTTCCTGGTGGTCAAAGCCATTGAGGAATGTGTTGGCCCAGTGCTAACAGAAACAGACATTCTAACCCCCCATGCAGGAATCATGCAGCAATCTGTCTCTTGTCCTCCAAAGAGAACAAAAATCAACACTCTGTGCCAACAACCTCATTCAGTACCATCCAGTCTTGGATCTCCCATTTCTAGTCAAGGTGATAAAGGTGATGATAGCAGACCAACTTCAACAACATCTGACCTCCACTGATATCCCAGATTCCTTCAAGCCAGATTACTGTACCAAAATAGCTGTGGAGTAGCAAAAGTGCAATAATCTCTCATCACAATAGACGGAGGTGAAACAACGATGTTGAAGATGCTCATTCTACCACTGGTTTTTACCACAAGGTACTGCTGGCCTGCCTGTGTGTCCTGACAGGAACAGAATCATGCTACTTTGGCTAATCTAATTCCTTTCTCACAGAAAGCAACTGCTCCTCCTTGCTGTCGGTTCTGGCCTGTGGAGTGTGGATGTACAACCTGTATGTAGTACAGCCTGTTTGCATGAGAGCAGTTTTCATGTAAAGCCTTTTTTATACAGAGAGAGGCAATGCGGATTCTAAACGTCTCCATTCTGTGTTCTTGGAGTCTTGACTAATGGCTGAGGTCGCGTTGCAGAGAGCGTTGATTTGAGAGATATTGCTGCATAAATAAAAGCACAGCGTGACACTTATGACTGAGAAAACCAGGCCCATGCACAGTGCTGATTGGTTCCCCTCGCAATGGGATACAACTTGTTACAAATACACGTCTCCAGTTTGGGCCAGTCGCCCACAGGCTGAGCATCCACCTTGCCATCTGAAGTCTGATGTGAAATGCTCAGGTCCTGGCAGAACAACCAAAGTCTGTCCCCAGCTGGAAGGAACCGGCGGCTGAAAATGAAACAACATCCTTCCCCCTTCCCTTTGATCTTCGCTCTCTACTGCTTCTGTGCTCTACAGTTCACCTCAGGTAAGACCCGATCTATCCCCATAACTGCCTCCTACCCTGAGCTATGTGGATAAAGAATAGTCGCTAGAACAGGACTAATACAGAAAACTTAACTAGTTCTCTCTCCCTCCCTCACACTCCTGGCTTGGCTTTGCAGTTCGGAAAAGCTAGGCTCGCTTCAGACTCGGAGAACAGCTGTTCCAAACTAATTTGAACCTGATCTCTAACATTAAGCTCTTCCAAGGAGCAGAACGTGCTGGGATGAAGGCTGCAAATAGTTTAAACAAAGGACCTGGCTATTGGCGTCCTTCCTCCCAAACCATCAGCAGCAAAAGACCGAAGGGCTGCTGCAGTTTTTAAGACTAGACAGTGCTCATTTGAAGGGGGCAGCAGGGCAGGAGGGGGCTGGGTGACATGCCCCTTACTTGATGAACGGGGGGCTCTTAGTAGGTGCACAATAGGTTCTTATCAAAGTGACCGGGACAAGTGACTTGAACATGAGAAATGGACATTTTCAATAAGCCCCGGGGGATTGGTGGGCAAAGAGGGAATGAATATAGCCCTGGGACCAGAGCCTCAGCGGAGCTACCCCCATAGACACCAGCTGTCAGTGCTAAGGGTGGACAAGAGGCTAAAACGATCAGGGAAAGTTTGAGGAAGAGAAGGCTGGGGACTGCCTCTTCTGCCGGAGCCTCTGTCCAGGGTGCTGAAGCGGGCGGGGATCTGCTCTCGGCTGCGCTCTCGGGGCATGCACGGGACCCCGCTGATGTGCCCGGTGGTGGGCACAGAGAACTGTGGGATTCGGCATCACAGCACATCCTGGGAGCAGTTTGGAGGCGTGTGTGTGCACACTCCGGATAGGCGTGGGGGCTGCCCATCCCGGCATCTAGATCTGCTCCTGTAATGCACGCCAGCCGAAGGGGGGGGGGGGGTTTGTTGGGTTATTTTTTGCTGTAGAGTTTCACATTGGAAGGATACTTTTTTTTTTTTGCTCTTTGTTGAAAAATATTTTTTAAAAGAACAAAGCCAAGCACCCCTGCTAAGCCCTCTCTCTGCCTTAGTGTTTTAACCCGGCTCGGGTTTCATTTGTACCGGAGTTGTGGACCCATTATAGCTTCCTCGTGGTCTTGGAGAATCCGCTCCCTGAATTTGTACTGGGGTAGCTTTCAAATGAAGGGCACAGTCACCCTTTTAGTGGAAATTATATTTGTGAATGCTTTATCTCAATAGGGTTTCCTCAGCCTGTCTCCCGTTCTATGGATGCGCCAGACATTCCTAAAAGCGAGGTACGAAACGTTTTCATAACATGGCAATCATAAACTGGAAGCATGTTCATAACAGTGCAGGGGACACTGAAACACGGCTGAATTACCATTAGGGAATGAGAAACCAAATACACGTGATCATTTTCCGGTTAGCCAGTGGCTAAGGGTGCATTATTAAAAACCCTTTGCTCCCCATTCTAACAACACACACATAAATATGCAGAGTGGAATAATTCAGGAGGGGGTTTAGGGCTCACCTATGCCTTTTGTAGGTCATTGACTATGCTGCAATTCTGAGAGAGAAACAAGTTTGGTATCACTTATATGGGTTTTACAAAGAAAATAAACAAGGAAATAGGACACTAAACTAATATATTACTGACTAATTTACTTACAATTTCGCTAAACTAATTGAAAATATAAGACAATGCAATGATCAAATCTAGGTTACAGTTGAGGTTGAATTGATAAATCAATGAATTAACAATAACATGAAATGGGGGAATGTCCAATCGATCATCTCCCAGTTAGCATATGTCTATAAAGCGACCTTTTGCTGCCCATTTTAACAAAATACACACATTAAGAGTATCTGAGCTGGGAAAGGCCTTGGTAGAATATTACTAACGCTAAATTTTCTCACGCTAAAATGCGGGTTTAACTGATCTTAATGTCTAATCTTTATTTTTAAGCTGGCACTATGTTTCAGTCAGTGGACAGAACTGTCTAATCAACCCCAGGTAAATGGACTTAATAATTTATTGAACTGACTCTACTCTTCCAGGTACATTGGCTATCCCATAACAATTAAAATTAGTATCTGAAATGATAAATATAAATGCCTCTTCCATCTCCTCCAAGGTGTTGAATACTCAGCTGTAATGATGTAAATGCTTCTGCTGGCTTATGTTCTATTTTCCCATAGTATCATTTAGTGAAATTCGATTGTATTTGTTTTGTATGCAGCATATGATTATGCTGACATAATTAATATACTAATATTTTTTCCTGGTATAAAATATGTCATTTTTATATCTGGTAGCTGCAGAAAGATTTACTCTGGAATAATGCCATTGGCTTCAGAATTACTCATGATTTAAACTGTTGGAGATGAAAATTAGGCTTCTTACCTCAAAAGTCATGTACAAAACATACCATAAATGAATGTATGTTTAAAAAATTATTTTTTTTTAGATCTCCAGTAAAGTAATGGATCTTTGTAATGCTATTTTTAATAGCATGCAGATAGAGGAGGTAAGGTCTAATGATTTTCTTTCCTTGAAGAAAACTTTCCCAAAGTTTTGTCCAACCAAACAGAGTTTGACTATCATCATTATCTTTACTAGGAAAACAATGAGGACATATACAAAAGAGTAAGTATTTTTCCATCTTAGTAATACATGCATATGACTTCAACCCTTAAATTCAATAAGACTATATACTAAAATTGCTCTTTTTATGCAGTTTTTATTTCACTACTCCAGAGTTCAAGAACCAACATATCCACTTAAAACTGGGGTCAGTATTTTAACATAATCATCACTTTTTCATAGCATAACTATGTGAACAAGATGCTTACTAAGTCTATGATTCAGCAATGTACTTAAGCATATGCCTAACTTTCAGCATGTGAGTAGAGTCATTGATTTCAGCGGGGGTGTCTCACGTGCTTAAGTACCTTGCTCAATCATGTATAGAAGTTCAGGCCTAAACTGAGGCCCTCAACTCATGTTGATTACAACCAATGTCAGGATCAGCCCCCAAAGCCTTTTTCTCCTAGTGCACCTTTTTGGTTAATGCTAACTATTCAAGAGGATTTACCCACAAAAATTACAGAGTTCCTTGAACCCTGTTTATATCTGAATGGCTTTAGTGAGAAAAGGATAAAATGCACCATGATTATGGAGTTTCAGACAATGTTTACTCAGATCATGTGCAATGACTTTAAAATAATTACAGGAAGTGTTTTTAAAAGGTGCTTTTCTATCTTTTCTATACTTTCTTGTCAGTTTCTTTACCTTCTAATTCCGAGCACATTTTTTAAAAAAATTGAATAAAAAAGCATTACAATATTTACATTGTATTCTAATTTACAGCCCTCCCCAAACAAAAGCAAAACAAAATAAAAACCAAACAAACATCTTTTAGACCTTGACTGTGTAGTAAATATATTTAATACAATGTTAGCTAAACCACAAACCCACAAAATGCTGATTAGGGGTTTCCCAAAGTCAGCTAGAAATTATGGGTGGAATCCTGATCCCATTGAAGTCAATGGTAGTTTTGCACTGGACTTCAGTGGATCCAAGATTTCACGCTATCTGATCATTCTTCAGGCCTAGAAGATGACCCATATTGCATCTTTCCAAGCGATGTAACTGGCCTTTGCCTCATAGCAGTTTGTGGCCACGTTTCGAGAATATGGTCTATTTGGGGCCTTATCAGAAGCTATAAGAATGGCTCAGAGCCAGGATTAGGTCCAGCTGTGAGGTGTGGAGAAGGAAGGATTCATGTGAACTCTAAACTTTGATGTCCTAATAGATCTGTGAAGCTGGACAAATCTCCCTGTCTCTGGCCCACCTGAACTTTCCCCAATACCCTGAAAACTATGGGCTAAATTCAGCCTTAGCATAAAATACCATTTCTTATTGAATAGATCCTCCTCTTACATGGTACTATGAATTTATGTGGCATCATGTGGATTAGAGTTTGATTAAGGCATTAAGATTAAATTTTATCACAAGGGATGACATCTTTGCCCCACTGAAGTCAATGGCAAAATGCCCAGTATTTCACCCAAAATGTGTAGCGTTTCTTAAAGTCACCTGAAAGAACTGGGTAGAGAGTTTAGTTTCTCCCTCCAATCTTTGTGTAAGCTTTACAGCTGGAGTTTTCAAAGGAGCCCAAGGGAGCACCCAAATCTCATTGAATTTAGGTCCTTATCTCAATTAGACTCCTTTGAAAAATTCAACCTATGATTATTACAAAGCTCTGTTAAGAAGCTCATATTTTGTAATGATTCTGCACTAAAGTAAATTAAGTTGCATTATAAATAAGTCTGATTTTTGAAGCTCCAGGCTATCAAAAACGTTTAGTCAGCAACTATGTTTGAATGTTGTGTGTCTAATTGATCTTAATACAAAACTAGTGTTCACAATATCTCTTTGTTGTAGTCTTCCCCGGTGCATCCTTTAATGCGCCTTGCTTCAAAGCTCTCTGAGAGAAGAATGAAAAGATTCCTTGATCCAGTATGCACTTGTTTCTTCCATAGTATTTTATGGCACTAAAAGTTAATTTCAATTGTTTTATAAATCATTGTCTCAATGTTCGAACTGTGAGTATCTAACAAAGGAAAATCCCCTTACTTTATATCCTGTCCTGAGTTCTCCTCTTTCCTTCTCTATTTTTTCCTTTTTTAAATTTAAATTCCTTCCCTTCCCTTTTCAACCTCACCTCCCCTTTTCTTCCTCTTGCTGTCTGTTCCCCATTTTCTGGCCCCTCTCCTCCTTTATTTTTACATCCTTGATCTAGTCTTCCATTTTACTTACTCATTTTTAAAATGACAGGTTTCAGAGTAGCAGCCGTGTTAGTCTGTATCCGCAAAAAGAACAGGAGTACTTGTGGCACCTTAGAGACTAACAAATTTATTAGAGCATAAGCTTTCGTGGACTACAGCCCACTTCTTCGGATGCATATAGAATGGAACATATATTGAGGCGATATATATGTGTGTATGTATGTATGTATGTGTGTATATATATCGCCTCAATATATGTTCCATTCTATATGCATCGGAAGAAGTGGGCTGTAGTCCACGAAAGCTTATGCTCTAATAAATTTGTTAGTCTCTAAGGTGCCACAAGTACTCCTGTTCATTTTTAAAACTTATCCCTGATAATTAAATCCAATCACTGGTGCAGTTGCTGCTGTCACTGATCTCTGCTGATGCTACTAAATGTTGTTTTTTCCATTTAAGGTCCAAAGTCAGTGGGGCTCTACAAGGGGTTGTCCTTGTCAATCAGATTGAAGAATCAGAGCCTTCACTCACGCAGGGCTTGATCTTGCTGCCGCTGAAGTCAATGGCAAAACTTGCATTGACTTCAGTAGTGCAAGACTGGTCCCAGAATGAACTACCTTCTGAAAAATAAGTACAGCATGAGCTGAGTTTAGTAGCAGCAACCCAGATTGGATTTAAAAAAAAAAATCATTGGAAATCTTAAAGATGGGGAACCAACCACATTTCAACAAGGCAAGAAAAATCAATATTACTTTGAAATCTGGTGAATGCTGTTCCTTATGTTCACTTCAGTTCAGGCACTGCATTGTTCTCAAGAGCATGACTGTCTAATTTGAATTACAGTGACAAGAATGTATTTACCTTGAAATCAGTTAAAGAAATACTTAAAATAAAGGCAGCAAATTTTGATTTGCTTCTAGATTTCCTGTAACTATCTGATTTGTGTTTAAAATTCTCACTTCCAAAAAAAAAAAAAAAAAAAAAAGATTGGAGCAATGTACTTAAACTGTACTAGAGGATTATGAAAATCTCATGAACAGCTGGATATGTTAAAACTGATATGCACTATCACCTTGCAGGAATCACAGATTGCTGCTGCAGAGTTTACCAAAAAGGTACGTTAACTTAATTTAGATTTAAAAAAAAAAAAAAAAATCAGAGACCACAGTTGTTCTGAACTAGTTCACATGCTGCTTCTGAGAAATAATCAATCACTTCTAAATCAGCCTTCAAGCTATTTTCTAAAGCCCATGCAACATCATATTTAATTATGTTTTTTTAATATATGTACATCAGGCAAAATGGATGATTCTTGACAATTCCCTCTCGGTATTAATGTTTAATCAGTAGTTCAGGTGAATGGGCACTGGGGACTAGCAGTATCTAGTTATTTGCATACTGCTGAAAAGGCTCCTGAATTATTGATGACAACAGCTCTGACAGTGACACAGAGACTTGTCAATATAGCCATACTATAGTTTAAAAATACACGTATTTTTAATGGTTTGTGTTTTATTTTACAGGATAGTGCTGGTACCATGGGACGGCCTTTTTTTCTTTTCAGGGTATCAGATTTGTCTTTTCCTTTTTACAATTTTGAATCATATACAATTTCATATAGCCATGGAAAACAATATAAAACCGTTTACATCTAAAAATTGTTGCCTGGTATTCTATAGATGTTGCAGTCTAAGGTCATTGCTTGAAAAGCTTAGGGAGTCAATGTGGTGCAGTGGTTAGAATAAAAGGTCTATAAGACTGTGAAATCCTGGGCAGTAATGGATTAAAACTTTCTGTTCTACAGGGGTGACCATTAAAATGTTATCCCTTGAGCTGTTCTACCTAGAGATAGGGTTGGGGCCAAATGTTTATTTCCTGTTAGACTGACTAGTGCACTGGCACTAAATTCAGCAGACAAACATAAGCATTAGCAGTGCATTGACCAAATGATCCAATTAACACATTCAGTGCACAACAGAGTAAAAAAAATGGAAATTATGAAAATCATCTGTGGTTAATTTTTTTCTCATTGCGACTGTTGGATCTTTGCCCAAAGTAAGTATCTTGCTGATCCTGTTCTAACCCAGATTCAGCTAGAGACACACTATGTTGACCTGGGCAAAATGTTTTTCACATGCCTCTATCAACACAACAAGAAAAATCAGTTAAAAAGAGGCCCTGACTATAACCCGGGCCCTGATTTAGCAGGATACTTAAAAATGTGCCTAGCTTCTACACAGGTCAATATTCCAAGTGATGTCAGTGGTATGATTCACATGATCAGAGTTAGGCATATGCTTTTATATCTTATTGATTGGGGCCAAGATGTTGCATAAAAAATTAATCAGATTCTTCAGTCCAGAGGCTGATTGAAGATGTTACAGACCATGGGAATTCACCTACCCCATAGATAAGCCCTATTTCCACTCAAGACCCATCACCCACTTATGGTAAATTTGGAACAAGATTTTATGATTTTCCTAAATGCACTATGGGAGTCATCTTTTGCTGCATTTACTTGTCTGACCTCAATATGATTATTTAATTACATTTTCAGCCTAGAAATGGAAGAACTATCGAAGATGGTGGTGAGTAGGCCTCTGAAAGGTGATTTTAAAAGGCTTCATTCTATTTACTCAACAAATAATAATCTTTGACAGAGAAAGTGTTATTTAGAAATAATTTGTTACACGCCTAACCCCCTTCACTGCTAGCTGCTCTGCACAGGGACCAGGGCCAGCTCTAGGCACCAGCAAAGCAAGCAGTTGCTTGCGGCAGATTTCCAAGGGGCACAAGAATCCAGCATGGGAGCTGAGAACCAACAGGGGGCCCTGGGAGCTGTAGTTCCTTGGTTAGCTCCCTGCCTATAGAGCCAGCCCTGGAGCAGGGAAAGAACTACTTTTCCCAGCATTCCCTTGGCCACTAGCAACAGGAAAGGGAGGGGGAAGGAGTATGGAACTGAAATCTGCAGCTTGCTGTGAATGGTAGGAACAGAGCCAGCTCTAGGTTTTTTGCCGTCCCCCCCCCCCCCGCCCTGGGCTCCCCCTGCACCCCTGTATTGCCCCAGCCCTGGACTCTCCCCCGCCCACACCCCCTGCTGCCCCAGCTCTGGCCCCCACCTGCACTCCCCTGCTGCCCCAGCCCTGGACTCTCTCCCCACCTGCACCTCCTGCCGACCCAGCCCTGGGCTCTTCCCCCCCCACGCATCCCCAGCCGCCCCAGCTCTGGCCCCCATCCGCACCTCCTGCCACCCAGCCCTGGGCTCTCCCCCCACCCTCACCTCCTGCTGCCCCAGTCCTGGGCTCTTCCCGCACTCCCTGCCGCCCCAGCTCTGGCCCCCATCCCCTGCTGCCCCAGCCCTGGGCTCTTCCCCCCACCCACACCTCCTGCTGCCCCAGCCCTGGGCTCTCCCCCAAAGAAGGAATTGGGGGGACTAAATGGACAGTGCACCTCTCTATCTGAAACCTAGCAAGGGAGGTATGTGGATCCCACTAGAATTTAAAATGAAAAGTAAGGGAGGGGAGGCTCTGGACCTGGGCAGCTTTAGATTCAGTACCAGGCACTTAGGAGGATTTCCACTTCTGAGCCATGGAAGCAGAAATTGACTTTTTCTTTCCAGATATAGCTAATATTCAGAAAGGGAATCTAGCACCTGCCTTCCAGATTTGAACACCCTCAGAATTCAGGAGTGCTGAAGCTCAATTTGGGCAGCTGTTACTTCATTTCCCCCAAATCAAATATACTGATCTACTGTAACTTGCTGTAGAAAAAGTAGAATAAATTGAGCAAGAAATGCTTCCCAGTGGTTATTAGGACTGGAATTGCTATTTTCAACAGCCATTGCTTTTTTAAGTTTTATTTGTTTAAAAGGAAGACCGTGATAGTGCATTCCCCATAGAAACAAAGAATGGAAAAAAGAATAATAAAGGCACCTCAGCTTTTTCTCATTTATGTAGGACAGTCTTATAATATGCATCCAGATATCCTCCAGTCACAGAAGCTGAAAATTGTTCCACTTTACTGCAGTTCTGTAACCATATGGGAACCAATCCTGTCTGTGTTCTGTGCACATCCAAAATTCCTGCTGAATGACCCACCCTGGGAGCAAGTTACGAGTGACCCAGGGCTGGGGCGGCAGGAGGGTGCAGTTGGGGGGGGGGGGGGCGGAGAGCCCAGAGCTGGGGTGGGGGGGCAGCCAAAATTTTTTTTGCTTGGGGCAGCAAAAAACCTAGAGCCGGCCCTGACAGGAACAGGTGTTTGTCTGCACAGAACCCCTTGAAGGATCAGGGGGTCTTATGTGTGCACTGTAGACAATGAAGTTGAATTTTTTTTATGAAGTGGGCTCATTATAACTTTAATGCTCTGTCAAAGAAGTAGTAATACAAGCATAAAACATTTCTACTATTTTCCTGTTCCAAACTTGGAAATACTATTATTTACACAACACCCAAAAGCATGCAAGGTGCTCCACAGAGATAAATATAAAGACAAGATCTCGGTCCTGAAATGCTTATAATCCAAAGCCACTCGATACTACATCAGAACCCACTAACATGGATCTTTGCACTCATATGGAGTCCCATTGACATTAGGATTGAGACCTAATTTTAGCTGAATAACAACAAACAATAGGGGTGGGTGTGTGAAGAAAGACAATGGGTTATAATAATAGCACATGCTCGCTCAGCTTCAGTGTGTTCACATCTTGATTGTTCTATTAAAGTCATGATTAGGTTTTAATGGTAAATTAAGTAGATATTTATCTATAAAGGAAACCACGTGCTCTTTCCTCCTCCCCCATCCTCTCCCAACCCTTCTGAACTTTTCAAAAGAAAAGGTCACTATTTTCTGTTTGTGAATTATCTGCTTCCACTGCAACTGGTAAAGCTGGTGATAAGAAAGGATGGTGACTAGAATGACAGCAACAAAAAAAAATCTACAAAAATATACTTTTGATATTAAACCATTTAAGGAAGAAACAAGCCACAAATACACTAGATGATCAATGGAGAGATGTGGAATGACCATGCCTAGAACTTTTTGGCAAAATGATTCCAACTATGGTTAGTGTAAGAACATGTTTAAACACTTTGGGTGAAATTCACCCAATGCCAGGGCCAACAGAAGGTATATGGCAACAAATAAACCCCACTCAAGTGTTATTGTGTGGACTAAAGTGTGTCTTACTGATGTGCCTCCTTTAAGGGCATCAGTTTTCACCTACTGTGCAGTGTGTCTTCTAAAGGGTCAGCTTAATGGACTGCAAAATAAACACTATGCTCCCCAGCCTTCAAGAAGAAGGCCTCCTAGATGGCGGTAGACCTTGGTGATGAAGGAAAAAGTGTGTAGGGAGGAAGGATTCATAGTGTGGGTGAAAGACCTAGACTCTGGATAGTTATTCAGACTTTTTGAGGTTCATCCACTACTACTTGCAAGGGCTAAACTTTAGTGCCATTATATTTCTAGCTTTGGGATGGAACTGACATACAAAATTGATTTTTTTCAGTACATCATTTAAGAGCTCAACACAAAGTATAGTCTTAACATGTGCTAATTTCTTTCAGAATTCCATGGAATATGAAGCTCATGGGTTGACTTAACATCTTGAAGATTTGATTTATACAAAGAAAAAAAAATCCTGTTGGACTGTGTGTCTATTGTTTTAAGTGACTCATTTGACTAGAGGCTACTATTCCATAATAAATTTGCAGTCATTAGTTACTCTGTACTTCTTTACATTTTTTCATTGTCAAGTTTTACACACACACTTCTGGTCACTGAGCAGTTATCAGCCTTTTTTATGTTACACTTCTTTGTCTGGCTCCAAAATAGAGTTCTTTATGGACAGGAAATCAAATCAAATATATTAAGATAATACACCTCTACCCCTATATAATGCTGTCCTTGGGAGCCAAAAAATCTTACTGCATTATAGGTGAAACCGCGTTATATCGAACTTGCTTTGATCTACTGGAGTGCACAGCCCTGCCCCCCCTCTCCTCCCGGAGCACTGCTTTACCGCATTATATCCAAATTTGTGTTATATCGAGTTGCATTATATTGAGGTAGAGGTGTACAATGAAGAACCATTCTCAAAATGTTTCCTCTATCATCTTTTTATGTAGGATGACTTCTGTTAGGATTATACATGATCAACATGCCCTTTTTATGACTATGCAATGTATTTTGTTTAGGATTTGAGGTACACATTGCTCTACCACAAATTGCACAGCACACAACATTTTCATAAATGAATTATCTTCTCCAAAACAAGAACAAAAAGCTGATCATGATAACTGATAGGTTCAAATAATCTACTTTGAGTGTCACTGATCAATGACAATTGTTATTGACTGACCGTATCTGACCAATTTGCCAAAATGGAAACTGTGATTTACCTTTTCCACCCTTCCCCTACTAGGCATCATAAAGAATAAATCAGGGACCAAATTATGAGATGTGCTTGTCCCTGTGCCTCAGTGGGTCACAGCTGAGAATACCAGATTCAGGATAAACTGCTGAGAAATAGGGCAGACTCACCTCAAACTGGTGGTTATTCTATCATTAGACTATACCAAGACAGTAACAAAGGTAAACTTCTGTCTCACCACACTGGTTAACAAGAGGTCAGAGATGCAGTCTCCTAAGGCATTCCAGCCCTTGTCTCACCACCCAGACACTGGACTCTATGATGAGTGGTTACTGAAAAACAATTTAATTAAATATAGGGTCCTTTTCATCCCAAGAGATCAGCCACTTAACCAGGTCAATATATAACCCGGATGTTACCAATAATCACCCTACTGCCAATCCTTTAGTAACTAAAATCTAAAGATTTAATAATAAAACGCAAGAAGAAAGTTATAAATGGTTAACAGATCATATGCATACAACCATTGCAAAGTCTTTATCTCAGGTTTGTAGCAGTGATGGAATAGAGTGCTGGCTTGTAAAGTCTCTCTGGTAATTTCCAAAAGATTGGAAAGTCTTCAGTCCATATTCAAAATACCCCTTTTAGTTCTAAATCCACAGAATCAGAGAATCAGGACAAGAAAGAGGCAAAATGGAGATATCTCAGGGGCCTTTTATATCCTCTGCCATGTGTCTGGAAATTTACCATCTCTGTTTGTGGAAAGTTATTGGGCTAAGATGGAGTCCAGGATCATGTGAGCATATCACATGTCCTTACATGCTTTAATGACTCAGAGGGGCAGCCATTGGCCATATTCTTGCTGATGCAGCTACAGGAAGAGCTGTGTGGAGAATTGATTCTTCTTAATGGCCCATCAGTCTTGAATAGACCATTCACAATGGGCTGGGAAGACTGTATGTAAAGTACCTTCTAGGTGTTACCCCAGGAACAAACACATTTGAGATACAGATATATAGCCAATATTCAAAACTTCAGATGTAGTGATGATATATGGATTTAGCCAGCATAATGGTATTTGATAGACTGTAACTTTTTCATTGACACTTTACATGACACACTTTGTATAAGATTTGTTGCAATTGTAGAACAATGATACAAAGGGTCATTCTCAATCAGACAGCATCACAGTGCTGAACATCTGAATGTTCCATTGAAGTCATGTTTTTGTGTGTGTGTGTATGTGTGTGTGTGTTTTTGTCTGTCCAGCAGCCTGTGGTATTTGTGCCCTGGGAAATAGTCAGAACTAGAGTTGAGAGGGACTACAACGCTAGAGGAATTGTATGCATAATATTAAAATATGTGGTTACCTCATCACAGTATATATGTTCTTTCATGGGGAGAAACTATCAGGTATTAAAAGGCTTTTTAATCTACTAGAGAAAGGTATAACAAGAACCAATGGCTGGAAACTGAAGCCAGACAAATTCAGATTAGAAATAAGGCACATATTTTAAACAGTGAGGGCAACTAACCATTAGAACAAACTACCAAGGGAAGTGATGGATTCTCCATGTCTTCAAATCTTTGCCTTTCTGAAAAAAAAAAAAAGCTTTAGCCAAACACAATTTTTTGAGCTTAATACAGGAGTAATTGAATGAAGTTCCCTGGCCCATGTTATATAAGACATCAGACTAGATGATCTAATGCAGTGATTCCCAAACTGGGGTTTGTGAACCCCTGGGGGTTCGCAAAATGTCACAGGGGGTTCTGAGGAAATAAATTCCCTAATGGCAGACAGCACTGTCCTTATGGTCCCCGGGCAGCACGGCACCCCTGGATTTCCAAGAGCTAAGCAGCTCAAAGCAAGCATCTCTCTCACACTGAGGAGATTTAAACTTCAAGACTCCTTATCAGAAATGGAAAGAGAGGTGGATTTTTTTTTGCTGTTTTAAAAATTAAATAGGCAGCTAGTATTGTTACTAAAATTATTATGAAGAACAAGTTTAAGCTTTGTTGTAACGTGCATTGTTTGCCTGGACTGCTCAAGACCGGAATGCTTGTGTAGGAGGAACTCTTTGAGTTGGCTTCTTAAGTACCTTCATGCAGTTTCACATCTGATACTCCTTGATGAAACATAGGAGACTTGTCTTATAACAGGCTTATTCGAAGTGATACAAGCTACGAAAGTGAGATCTTGGAAGAGTGTTGCCATTTTCATAATGTAATAAAAATACTGTAATGATAAATAATAATAAATAGTGTGTAATAAGCATGCCATAAAAACAAATTTTATATTTCCAAGATTACTGCTTTTATAATCAGGTAAAGGAGAAAATCCCTGGAAATATTCATTTTAGGAGGGGGTTCGCGAGACTTGATATTTTAGTGAAAGGGGTTCACAGGTTGTTAAAGTTTGGGAACCACTGATCTAATGATTCCTTCTGGCCCCAAATCAAACAGATTGTTGACAAATGCATGGTAATTCACATTTGAAAGAATAATTTGAACTACTCATATACAATTCTAAATTAACTGTAACATCCAGGAAAATTTCTGTGGACTGCTCAATGAACAGTGATAATCAAAAAAGAAAATATACCAAAGGAAATGTGAGGAGAAGGAGAGAAAACAATACTGAAAATATTAAAATGCCATAACATAAATAATTAAAAGGGCTTTAGACACTTGTGATCAAAATGATCAGAAGCATAGAAAGATTTCTGTAGGGAGACAGACTGAAAACATTGGTCCTCTTTTGGTAAAAGAAAAGACAAATAAGAAGGGAGAAGTATAGAAAAATAATGAATGGTGTAGAGATAATAAATTTGGTGTTCCTATTTATGGTCCCATAATAAGAGAACAAATGAAGACATTTGATTAAATTGAGAGGCAACACATTTAAGAAAGTAAAAATATATTATTTTTCTACAACACACAATTAACCTGTGTAACTCAATGCCAGAGACGTAGAGACCATGAGTTTAGTAGCATTACAATATATTAGATATTTATGATAAGAACATCATCTATTACATTCAATAGATTCAAGATACAGGAACAATAACTCATGCTTCAAGTTATGCACAAACCACTAACTGGCAGAGAGGTTAGGAAGAAAATTCTCTTATGGCCAGGTTATTCCATATTTGTTCACTATGGAATTGCTTGCACCTTCATCTTAAGCACCTGGTACAGAGACTGGGTACTGGACTAGAAGGATCAGAGCTGGTATGGCAATTCCTAGCCATATGGCAAACAAGCATGTTTTTAAAAAAGGTCTGCCTACGTTATCCTTTCATGTATTTATATTGAGCAATCCATTCAACAAACTATCAATTAAAATTCTTCACCACAGCACCTTTGCTAGATTACCAAATTCCATTATGTTGCTGCACCCGACTAAATATTAGAAAACAGTATTTTTAACATTTAGCATTTATACAGCGTACTACATCTTCAAACGTTAACTTATTAATCCCCTAATACAGAGCCCACAGTAAGGTAAACTCCCACTGACTTTAGTGAGAGTGTGACTGCTGAACTCTTGGCTAATCCCTGGTTCAGTTCCCCCACTAGATCACCAGGCTTGAGCTAAAGAGCCTAGTCTTTGTACTTGGGGACTGTAACAAGTCATCTCCTCTGCAGATGGGCCCAGAGTGGAACCAGTAAAATACACTCACCAATGGATGACAAGAGCAGCACTGGGCCCATATAATGCTACTCACAAGCCATCCAGTAAACAACACCAAATCTTTAGCTACTGTAGGTCACTTTCTCCAGTCTCCACATGCTGCAGTGAAACACATAGCCTCATTCATGATCAAGTAGCTTCTTTTACATCCCCTTTGCTCCATTTGTAACTCATATGTAGAACTGCTAAATGTCCTTTTCCCAGGCAAGAATCCCTGTCTGATTCGGCCCAGATTCAGCAAACATGGACTTAAGTGCTTTGCTGAACTGGGGTAATCATCAATTAAGGACATAACCAAACAAACATTAAAAAGTAGTAACGATGATTGGTCCAAAAAAAAAAAAAATCAGTTGAAACTTTTTCAATGGATAATTGGTTTTGCATTAAAACTGCCTGCTTTCAGTGAAAATTGTCAATGTTTTGTTTAAAAAATTAAAGAAAAAAAAGGCCCCCAAACTGAAATATTTTGATTGGGATATGCTGCTATGGTACCTAATGGGAGCTGTAGTCTGGTTGCTTATGTCCCCATCTTCCTCTGTGGGCTGGGATCTGTAGCTGAACTATATTTCCCATAATGTACCATGGCCAGGAACTCCCATGGTGCACCTTCTCCTCCAAGAAAGGAGACTAGGGGACATCGTGGGAGATGCAGTCTGATCAGGAGTCAAGTCTAAAAAGGAAAATGGGAGCATGAGGCACTGCAGAACCGAGATTTTTCAAAAGCTTGTAACTTGACCAAATATGATTGGCTTTTTCATGGGAATAGCAAAAGATGCATCCCGGCACAAAGGTCACTCCCTATGCCAAATTTTAATGTCGCTGCTCCAAAGCATAGAGGCACAAGAGTTTCTCAAAAGAAAAGGTCCCCAGAATTTTTTAACATGAGCAAATCAGTGTTTTCTTTTTCCTAGCCTCATTTTCACATTCAGTTGAACTGTTATAGATGAAATTAAAAAAAATAAAAGATAGCCTGAGTCAGATACTCAGATTGGAAAATTTCAGCCCACACAGAGTATGGCAAAGTTATATACAACTGAAAACAGGGTTTTATAATGAGAAATTTCAAGCAACTTTAACAAAATGAGATGCTACCGGTTCCACCTATAATATAGGACCCAGACCACAAAAGGCTTGATAAGTTAAAGTCATCTTCTTGAATTGCATCCAGCAACAAAGCCACTGCAGTCTATGCAGCATATTTGTGAGCAACAATACATGCCAAGGTACGTCATAATGGTGCATTGCCATACTTCAGGTGCACTGCAGGCTGATAGGCACAAGACCAAGGGCTTAGTTGTACTGCAACCCACTGGTGAATGTGTGCTACAAATTGTCGCGGGGCAAGTACACCCCATCCCACTTCTGGGGTGGGGTAGGGTCATGGTAGCCTCACAGTTAAGTTTGCCAGTCTACCCTCAGCATCGGGGCAGTGGAGCCTAGTGGACAAAATCTATAAAGTCACCCTTCCAGGTAGGACTATGGGGCCTGGTGGCCAAATTCAATTATCTGCCCTCTCCCTGAGGGCTGTGAGGCCCAACAGACAGAGTCAATATGGCTGCCCTTCTTTGCAGGGCTGTGTGGCCTGGTGGCCAGTCGGGGAAGTGAGCTGCCACCTAGGGGTCGGTGGCAGACGGGGTAGGGGGACCCAGGCCTTCCCTGCTCCACCAGGCCCCAGCCCAGGGCCCTGGCAGTGGCAAGTGTGCTTGCCACTGAGTAAGCGGGGATCTGACCAAAACACACTGGATGCCACCTGGTACAACCACTAGTCCCCCTGGGCTACTTCCTACCCTGTCTCTGATGCAGTGGTCTGGGCATCTCCAGGCTCCTCAGCCTGTGCAGCTCCCAGAGGCTCCAACCTTCCTTTGGCATCTGCAGGTGCGGGTATCTGCCTTGGTCTCAGCACCTCTAGCTTCTGCAGTCTGGGATTTCCGCAGCTCCCAGCTGGAGATTACAAGGTGCATCTTTCCTTCTCATGCATACTGGAAAGGAAGGAGAATTCTGCCAGCATTCTTCTGGAACACAGCAGCCTTTGCCTAGAACAGGGGCAGGTTTTACTTTGCATATTATTTGCAGCAATTCTCAACTTTGTAACACCAATATGCCACAGTGATGGACTCTACAGAAATGCTCATAGAGAAATAGGACATGAGCCTGATCTCCCATTGGTGTTACACCAGTTTTACTCCATTGATTTCAGTGGAGATACTCCTGATTCACAGCAGCTCAGTGAAGGCAGAATCAGGGCCATAAATCAAACAGAGGGAAGAGTGTCAGAAGAGTAAAGGGGAAATACATTTAGTGCAGCTGAATGGCTCTATGAGCTGCAGATTTGCCAAGTGAGTGAGATAAAGTTTTGTAGCAACTAAGCTAAAGTGATTAGGTCTCAACTGAGTTAATAAACAGGTCATGATAATTCCACTGGAGGAGATCTGAAAGGAAAAAAACAAAATGTGTAACAAGGAGCGATAAGAAAGCTGGGAGGTGGTGGGACAGTGACATATGACAGATGCTTAATTCTTCCTCAACAGATGTATAAATGAGCCATGTTTGACTTCTCCAGGAGCAGTATGTACCATTCTCAATGAACTTGGCTAGCACAGAATAATTTAAGCCTCATCAAGTAACCACATGATGTTGAAAGGGAGAGTGAATCACAATAAAATCAGTTTGATAGTTCAACAAGCTGTCTGAGCTTTATCCCAGATGTTTCTGAAAAACTTCAATAGTAGAACTACAATATGGGGCAAAAATCAGCAATTACTTGGCTACTTGAGGCACCTCAGTGCTTCTCTTCACATGCTTCCTTCATTCCTGCATAGACAGGACCCTGGATTCAGTTGCTTTCTGGAATGAACTTGATGAAAAAGCTTTGGACATTTCTCTTTCATTATGATCCAGAGGAAGGAAAGCTATTTCCAATTTATTAGCTTGCTTTTCTCATAGCAGCATTCCATGTAATGAAAAGTAACCCCTTTAGACTTACTACCACTTTATTATTAATTATTATTAGTAATAGCAATATTAACATAGCATCTAGGAGCCCCAGTCATGGACCAGGAACCCATCGCACTAGGCGCTGTACAAATGCAGAACAAAAAGACAGTCCCTACTGCAAAGGGCTTATAATCGAAGTATAAGACAAGAGATAGACAGACCAACAGGGGAGCATCAGGAAACAATGAGAAAATATTGGTCAGTATGACAGGGGCTCTGCACACCAGCAGCCTAGCTGGTGTCAAATTTTTGTAGGCCTCACAGCAAAAGGGGGGTTTAAGCAGAATTTTGTAGGTGGATAATGAAGCAGCTTTGCAGATGTGTACAGGAAGCACTGTTGTGCTCATTGGGTCTACAAAGTGTACCCCTAGTTTGAGCTCAATTGTAACAGTATGTGAAAGCTCATAGTGTGTTACAATAACCATGAAAAATAAGTCACCTTGTTTATGATGTTGAATTATTTTAACAAGTGCATGAGAACCAAACAAAGAAGCTAGATTAATCTAAACCAAAATATCCATGTTGATATAATTCAAGGACTGTTGAAATTATGCTTGATAAAAACTGAAGATGTGGGGCCAAAAGTTAAAAGACCAAAATCGATGTGAGGGATATTAGGCCTAATTGGTGGACAAAATAACGAGGCGGATGAACTATGCCACCTACTTTTGCCCTTTTGGGGTTTATTTAAGAGACTGAAAAAACCCCATCATCAGTTCAGTTGTCTCTCTCTATGATCTCCTGTCCCACCTTGCAACCCAGCCTATCCCCCGACCTGCCAGCACTGCAACTCATCTTGACTCATCTAGAGCAGTGCTTCTCAAAGTCGGGCCGCCACTTGTTCAGGGAAAGCCCCTGGCTGTCCGGGCTGGTTTGTTTACCTGCTGCGTCCGCAGGTTCAGCCGATCACAGCTCCCACTGGCCGTGATTCGCCGCTCCAGGCCAATGGGGGCTGCGGAAGGTCGGCCAGCACATCCCTCGGCCCGCACTGCTTCCCGCAGCCCCCATTGGCCTGGGACGGTGAACCACAGCCAGTGGGAGCCATGATAGGCTGAACCTGCGGCCACGGCAGGTAAACAAACTGGCCCAGCCCGCCAGGGGCTTTCCCTGAACAAGTGGTGGACCGGCTTTGAGAAGCACTGATCTAAAGGACTTTCTTCCTGAGAGGAAGGCCGCTGGCCTCAATCTTGTTCAAGGACATTTGTTGTCACCTGTAAGTGCTGAAAGTCATCACATTATCATGACATCCAGTCCTCAGCCCATCAGTGGGATATCTATTTTCCAGCCCTGCAGAGATGGATAAGATCCTGCATTGTTTTCCCTTCCCTTGTGTTATTATCGGCCCCCTCTTTCTTTCCGTCTACCATCTCTCTCACTCTCCTGGCTTTTCATCCCATCCTGATGTCAGCTATGCTGTATTTATCTAAGAATGTATTGTCTAAGAAGAAAAGGACCAATCAGATGACATCCCCGACCAGATTGTAAACCAGGGTCCAAGTAGCACATGTTATGGTCAACGTTCCAACCAAAACTTCTGCTTGTAACTATCCAGAGGCCCAGTGTTTCAAAACATCAACAAAAGTCGTATTTCAACCATTTTTCCATCCTGTCTCTCCTCCACTTTGTGTCTGTCTGTTAAGAACAGGATAAGTAAATGCCCTCTACACATCAGGGCCCAGAGTAAAATTAACCCTTTCCTTTCCATCAAAGAAAGGTAGTTCTAAAAATAAGAGACTGATATTTTGCCTTCAAAAGGAGAAGGTTTTGACTAAGTTTGTTTTGCATAACCATTCAGCAATTGCCATACAAAGGGTTATGTTACTTTCCTGTTCTTTCTTATGTTTAATCAACACACTTTTAATTTGAATTAATGCTTTTGGGTGTTTGCTAACTAACCAAGTAAAACCAAGGCCTCTGTTTAACCCCAAACCTACCTACTAAACCTACTGTTAATGTTGGACAGTGAAAGAGTTTATAAACACCTTTGACTCTTTAGATCTATATCAATACAACAACTTCTTACAAGCATGAGGGGCAGCATGGGAGAAAGCCTGAAGATTTAAGAAAGTTTGAAAGTTAAGTTAAGAAACTGTAGAAAGTTTGAAAATTTAACAAGTGGGCAATGGAAGCTGATATCATGGCCTGATCGGAGATGGGAGTCGACCTCTTGATAGTCTTGATAATGAGAAGAACAGGAGTACTTGTGGAACCTTAGAGACTAACAAATTTATTAGAGCATAAGCTTTCGTGGACTACAGCCCACTTAGTCCACGAAAGCTTATGCTCTAATAAATTTGTTAGTCTCTAAGGTGCCACAAGTACTCCTGTTCTTCTTTTTGCGGATACAGACTAACACGGCTGCTACTCTGAAACTTGATAATGAGAGATGATACATGTGTGGGGATAGTCCATAAAGGGCCTTGAAAGTGAATACAGCGTATGTTTGATGCAATAGAAAAGGGGGAGCCAATGGAGGGATGCAAAGAGAAAATGGTATAATCAAAGCAACAGGTTAGGAAACAGGGGTGCTGGAATAATTTGTATAGTGGGGGATCTGGGAGCCATTGAATCAAACTGTAAACCCTGTATAGGATGGAAACCACTTCAAGCCAGGGGGTGTGGCAGTACCCCCAGAACCCCTAGTTCCAGCATCTATGCTAGGAAAATGATCTTTATAGCAGCATTCTGACTGGATAAGAGCGGAGCAAGACTGCAGTTGTCCAGGCCAGAGAAAAGGGTGTTACAGTATTTGAGAGCTGGAGGAGAATTTTAGCTGTATGGATGAATAGGAAAGGCTGTATCTTAGAGATGTTATGCAGAAAGAATCAGCAAGATTTAGATATAACCTGGATGTAAGGACCTAAACAGGGGTCCGAGTCAAAGATGGACAGGTTATAGACTTGAGCAACAGGTAGGATGGTGGTGTCCGCACTGACAGAGAAAGGAGGCAGCAGGGAGGGCTTGTGATAGAATATTAAGTTCTCTATTTTAGTCATGCTCAGCTTCAGATGACAGCATGGGCAGTGAGTATAAGTTGCTTGGGGTGGCTAAGCCTCTCCAAATGTGGCAAGAAATGCCAGATGCAGCACACCTCCCTTTGGAGGCACACTGGCTCGCTGCCTTTGCAGCGCCGCTGCCGGAAGCTCCCGAGAGGTGGGGGGCCAACGGCACCCTGACTATGGATTTGCCCGGGCTCTGCTCCTGCTCCACCCCAAGGCCCAGCTCTCCCTTGGTCTCTTACCCTGTGGCCCTGCCCGTGCTGTGCCTTTTCTGCCCCTGCTCTGCCTCTTCCCCCCAAGGCCCTGCCCTCACTCCGCCTCTTCCTGCCCTTCTCCACCTCTTCCCCTGAGCCCCTCCCCACCCTCCGCTTGCTCCTCTCCGCCTCTTCTCCCAAGTCCCCCCCCTCCCCCGCCGCTGCTCACTCCTCTCCATCCCCTCCCCTGATGGAGGGGACAGAGCAAGAGCAGGAAGAGGTGGAGTGGGGGCAGGGCCTTGAGGGAAGAGGCCGAGTGGAAGTGGGGCCTTGGGGCACAGCGGGGGTGGAGCATGGGTGGGGCCTTGGGGGGAGGAGGCCAAACAGAGGCAGGGCCTCAGGGTGAAGCAGGGGGCGAGGCCACAGTCCAGGCACCAGTAGCCCTCTCCCCTTCTAGGGAGCTTCTGGCACTTGCGCCCAGCCTCCCCAAATGCAACAGTTATGTGCTGCCTATGGCTGACAGCTGGATATCCACAAGGAGATGTCAGAGAGCCAGGCTGAGATTTTTAGTTTGGACAGAAGGAGACAGGTCTGGAGTAGAGCAGTAGATCTGTGAGGCATCAGCATAGAGATGGTGGTTGAATTTGTGTTAGTGGATGAGATTACCCAGAGATAAGGTGTAGAGGGAGAAAGGAAGGGAACCAAGGACAAAGCCCCTTGGGACCCCACTAAAAGCTGGTGGGCAGATGAGGAGGCTGCTCCAGAGGATAGGTTGTAAGAACGATTAGAGAGCTAGGAAGAGAACAGAACCATGGAAGCCAAGGGAGGATAAGATTTCAAGAAGAGCATGATTGACTGTGCCAAAGGTGGCTGACACTCAAGGAGGATGAGAAGGGAGTACTGGCTCTGATCTTTAACTAAGAAGAGATCAGTAGAGATTATGGCAAGAGCTGTTTCAGTGGAGTGCAAAGGGCAGAAGCCATATTGGAGAGAATTTGGGATGGAACTGGAGGAGAGGAACTCCAGACAGCACAGCATCCTTCAGTTATCACAGAGATGAAAGGGAGCAGAGAGGCGGAGTGGTAGTTCAAGAGGTGAGTGGGGTTAAACTGAGCGAGACTAAAGCATGCTCGCATTGTGAGGGGAAGAGCAAGAGGAGTGTCAGAGGTTAATGAGAAGAGTATAGGATGGGGTGAGAGTGGGTGCAAAGGAGATCAGGAGATGGGATTGGATAAGGTCACTGGCACAAGTGGAGAGACTAGAAGAGGAGGGCAGATGAGAAACTTCAGGAACTGTGATGGGAAGAAGGAAGAGAGAGTAGCGATGGGGAAGAGAAAAGGCGGGAGGTGAGCTAAAGGGAGGGAGGAAGGTCACATCATATTTTGTCAATTTTCTCTTGGAAGAAATTGAAAATCCAGTGCAGACACAAAAGTGGAGGCAGGAGGAGGGGACAGTTTGAGGAGTGATTCATAGGTGTCAAAAAGGGTGCTGTGATTGAATACATGGGATTCAATTATGTTCTAGAAATAGAACTTAGCTTAGCTAGGCAAATCACAGAAGGAGAAATTTATTTTGTAGTGGAGGAAGCTCGCAACAAGTAGTTAAGAGAAAACTTTGTATAACATGTTTAATACACTGGCAACCCTGACAATGGAAGTAATAACTGGATCTTCTGTATTTTCAATACTGTTAATTCAATCCCCATCTCAAATCCCTCCATTCACTTCTTCCCTAAACACTGTTAGTTGTTTTTCACCATTATAAACTCACAGGAAACAAAACCTTATGTTATTCCCTCCTCTGGCGTTCCCTGTGTGACCAGTCTCCTCTTGTCTTTTAGGCTGTAAACTCTCCAGGGCATGGACAGATTCTTTCTTTGTGATTGATACGGTACAATGACCAGCACATTGTCAGCACTAAGCAAATAACAACTTACAGATTGCTAAGGATAGATGCGCAAAGGATCAAAAGCCTTGGCATTGTGGTGGTGACCCTTGTAAGGGATTTCCGAATCGAGTGTTCCAATTCAATAGGGAACTCACTCCAAAACAAGCTAAAGGCATGTAAGCACTATATTCATAGCCATGTTATCATTTTTCTACAAACAAACCTGAATCTAAAAGAAACAGCCAACCACGCACAATACAAGGAGCCAAAATAGTGGTGGGAAGGAAGCACTGTTATCACTAGCTAACCAGAACTCAAAACAAGGAACAAAGCAATAGCCCAGTCCAGCTCCCACAGAAGTCAATGGAAAGACCCCTTTAATTCAATAGGAGCTAGATCAGGCTGCCTAGCAAATCACTAAGGGCCCAATCATGTGGGGATTGACTCTGATGGGAGTTCAGGGAAGACAGAGACTATCAGGTCAGTCCCTACATTTTCCTTATTGTGGGTGTGATTTCATCAGCTTTAAAGAGTCTGATTGACTTTCCCCCCCCCCCCCCCTCCCGGACTTGGCAAACAGCTAATAACATAATAAAAGTTGATATGGTTACTAGCTCACTTTCAGTGTATTTGTTTTTCCTGGATGGAATGAGTCTTGATGGAACCCCATCACCATACTGCTGGCAAAAATATCGTCACAGATGTGATGCACAGCATCTATAAGAAAGCCACTCATGCAATACAGGTAGTTTGAGCTGTTAGAGAAAGTGTCATTTTCACTGCTGTGCTAAGAAATCAGCTGTTCCCTTCCTCCACATACATGCTTTAAATACCTCTTTATTGGGGGTTTTAATGAGTTACTTTCATAAACAAAGTCATGATGGTTAACATTTCTACCACTTTACAGCTGCCAAGCATTCAATAAACATTAGCTAGTTAATAAGCAATCTGCCCAGGAGGTTGGAAAGTAAATACAAGTGGCCAGATCAGAGACCTGAGGCAGCAAGATTAAACCCCAGAATTTTAAAGGTATTTAGGTGCCAAATGAGATTTTCAAAAGCACCCTGGTACCTACATAAGAAGTTGTGGATTGGCTGACGCCCGTAGTCTGTGCTCTGACCTTTTGAAACAATCTAATAGCCAGGATTCTAATGCACTGGTGACAATAATGGGCATTGTCTGCAGTCTGCCCCTTCTCTTTCCTCAGTCATGATCAGCTGCTGCATCATTCACAGGCTTCACATGACTTCCTGCTTTCAGGTCACCCCCACCCGTTTCCAGCAGCTCAAACTCCTACCTCATTCACCCAATCTCTCACACTTGCACAGAGTTTTCAGTTATATAATTCTCTCCTTTAAAGGATGCTGTTCTACCAGCTAACCCATTGCTGGCCTCCATGTGGCCCTCCTGATGCAGGGCATAACAGGTTAGGTTTGGTTCTGGTGCACCTACATTTTAGACCCACACTGGAGAGATACATGTGCCCACACCTACTTTGCAAATGCCTCATGTCTATTTTGATGGTAAAGGCTATGAATAAAACTAAGGGCAAAGAAGGAAATTTATGGTCATAGCCATATTATGCCATGAAATTCTAACAGTACTTAGGTCTAGATCCACAAAAAGTGCTGAGGAGTTGTGACACTGAGCATCATAAAGCCTAACTTTTAGGCACCTAGAAAAACATAGGAACAGCATTGTAATCCACAAAGCCTGAGTTAGGCACCCAAGCTCCCTATACAATGAATGGGGAGAGACAGGCATCTAGGAATGGGATCCATGAAGCCAGCATGCTAAGCAGGAAGCCACCTAAATTAGCCAATGGGAAATGCTGATGACAGGGTGCTTATTAAGCCCTGCCATCAGATGAGTGGGGCTTAGTGCACACCCTGTCATTGGCATCTCCCACTGGCTAGCTTTGACCACTCCCAGCCTAACATGCTGGCTTTTGTAGATTGCATTCTAAGGCACCTCTCTCCCTGCATTCATTGTATAGAGAGCTTAGGTACCAAACTCAGGTATTGTGGATCACATTGCAATGGTGTTCCTGTGATTTTCAAGGCCAGAGATCGGCAACCTTTGGCACGCAGCCCATCAGGGAAATCCGCTGGTGGGCTGGGACAGTTTGTTTACCTGCAGCGTCCGCAGATTCAGCCGATCGCAGCTTCCACTGGCCGCGGTTTGCCGCTCCAGGCCAATGGGGGCTGTGGGAAGCAGTGGCCAGCACATTCCTCAGCCCGCGCCGCTTCCCGCAGCCCCCATTGGCCTAGATCGGCGAACCACGGCCAGCGGGAGCTGCGATCGACTGAACCTGCGGACGCTGCAGGTAAACAAACTGTCTCGGCCCGCCAGCGGATTTCCCTGATGGGTCACGTGCCAAAGGTTGCCGATCCCTGTTCTAGGCACATAAAAGTTAGACTCTATGATGGTAAGCATCACATTGCATAAATTCCTTTTGTGGATCTGGGCCTTATAGTATTCCCAAGGAAAAGCCAGAGCTTATGAATTTAAAGTTAAGAGTAGTCAAAACACTAGAATACACACTATTTGGAATAATCACAGATTGGTAAGGAAATGCACTAAATGATATAATAGTGCACGAAAGATATTTTAATATCTAACTATTATTTGATAGAGACAATAAAACATGATTTCCCCCCAAACATTCCCTGTAAAATACGTCATTCATATTGATACAATAACCATTATACCTGATTTTTAACTAGCATTAATATAAATGTTTAATAGCATTTAATGTATCTTTTCTAAAATACAATGGTCTTCAGTCCAATCTTTTTGCCTGAACAACATTAAACAAAGAAGCCAGACTACGTTGCACTTAAAGTGCAGGATTGCTAGCAAGTGCCATCCCCAGAGGAGTGGGGAAAGAGAGGGGAAAGGACAGTTATCAGTCACACTTCATGGGTTATTGGATGCTTCCCTCTCTTCTTCAGGTATTGAAAGGGTTGTTTTTGTGACAGGCATTTTTGACATCCTATACTTTACTTAGGTGGCTGACATTCTCACCGTACCTTGAGTCAAATGTCTCAAGCAACGTTGTTTCAGTTAGCTTTCCTTGTTCTCACCTCAGTTCATGTCTCCACCTTTGCGAGCAGAAAACCTTATCTAGAAAGGTTGATGCAGTTCTCTGCAGCACCATCTTTTTCTAAAGACCCTCACATCCTTATGTTCTAATGCTGTGTCCAATTTTGGCTGTCCAGGTTACCATATGCAGGCTTCTTTTTAAATAGGAACAGCTCTGCTACCAGTCAGTCTTGATGGACTGTTATTCTGCCAGCCAAGCCACACAAACTGAGATCTATGTGCAGAGCCACCCCTTCCAAGGTTTGTCTTCAAATGCTCATTTTGTAGAAGTCAGTCATACATGCCATTTAGAGTCATTGAACTACAGAGAGTGAGAATAACTCTAGCCTGGTGTTCAGGAGACTCACATGAGCAGTGGGAGACTCAGGTGTTACAGATATGGAAATTTGCTGCAATACCCTTGGGAGACCTCATTGGATTAAGTTTAAGTGCCTTTGGAGTCTATTGTATTAAAGAGTGGTTTATGTATTGTTGTGGGCTGCAATTGTTTTACCTCTCGAGGGGGAAGCTGTGACATATGTGAGTCCTGGTTCAAAGGACTATATTGAACAATGTGCCAGACCAGCATGGACTCTTGGAACAAAAAGTGTTATATGGTTTTCCTGGGAAATATATAGGGGGAGGGGAATACAAATTCCACACTTCTAATTATGCAAAAACCCAACCTTTTGAAGCTACAGTCTGAAGACTGGGCCATTGGCTGCTGCTCACCTGTCACATGAAACCAAGATCAAAGGCCAAGGTGTATAAAGGAAAGATTGAACTATTCATGGTGTGTCTGAATCTGAGACAGTTATGAACTTGTAACCACAAGGAAAATTCAGTTGCTGGTTATGAAGGGTTGACAGCTACCAGGGGTGCGGCTGGAATTGGTATGATCTCTGGTAAGCTTTTTAGCATGTGTGTATGTTCTTTTATGTTTTCTCTGTAATGCTTTTACCCTAAGAATAAATGTGCTTGCTTAGAAAGAGCTGTGTGATGACTTATAACTGCTGGCAATACACTATTCATAACCTCTGGGAAAACAAGCAAATAATCTACACTGGTCTTTTAGATGGTATGGCTGTCCAGGTTACCATATGCAGGCTTCTTTTTAAATAAGGAATATGACAGTGTAGGCAGGGAACTGTACAACCTGGAAACCACACAGTCAGGGGGAGAGAGAGATATGCATAAGAGAGGTGATGGAGGAGGAACCAGGAGTCTAGAATAGGTGCCAAGGGACCATAGAGGGATAATATGCTACAGTTGCCCTGAACTGTGGCTCCAGGCCCTCTGCCCCAATGACTAAGTATTTATCCATAGAGGAACAAGTTCAATCAGAGAGCTTGGTGGCGCCCCATATCCGAGTGGCCCATAGCTCATTGGTTAGAGCGGACATCTGAGAAGTAGGGCACCCCTGTTAAATCCTGTCTGCCCTATTGAACGGGAGTGCTTTAATCACTGCACTAAGAGTTACAAAGTTGGGAGCAGCTGCACCTCCTCTGGCCTCCTACCAGATTGGGCCCCTTGAGCAAATTAGACAGCCCAACACCTATCTTCCCAGTTTATGGATTGCCTAGAGTAAGCGAGCAGCACATATGCCCAGGGGCATAAACCTAAGAACTGAGTAAGTTTAGGCGCCTACAGGATTCAGCAGGAATTTTGTGGATTGCAATGGAGCCTAAAACTACTCATACGTGCCTAAGTCTGGGTTTAGGCCCATAAGTGCCTTTCTGAAACTACCTCAAGGAACAAATAATGCACGGGTGACCATCATTAAAATTACCAGGGTAGTCCTACTCCACCCCTTACAGCACAGGAGAGAAATCCACACCTACTTTATCATCGCTATAGGAAACCTGAGTCAAGGTTTCCCTAAGCTGCCGTATTACTTTTGAGTGCCCAATCTGAGATACTATAAGAAGGCCCCACTTACCAGAAAGTGCTGAGCACCCACACTCTGAAAATCAGGCCCACCCAAATTAGTCTCACTTCATGCACACGCAATCATTAGTTTTTAAAATCTTGTCCCCAAGTTTCCTTAAATTAAGAAGTGGTGGGACAGCAACTTCCTTCTCAAGTGTCAGAGAAACTATGGCCTATCTGCCAACTTCAGAAAACAAGTTTCAGGGGCTTCTCTATGCACTAAGTATTTATTTCAAAGTCGATTTAAAAACCACACACCACAGGAGGAAGTCCTTAGGAGGTTCCATATTTAGAAGCAGTGAAGACATACAGTCTATGTATAAATATATGGATTACAACCAAGAGTCCTATGTGCATGAAGTGCTAGTGTTGTGGAGAAAGCCAGCCTTAGAAACAGCACCCTTTCAGCAGACTAGCGGTTACTAGAATTCCTGTGACTGGCCATCTTTTAGTCCTTGCTTAGGCACCTTTGTGGTCTTGGGAACAAGAGCAGGAAGGATGTTGGGCATAACTCCTCCTTCAGCAATGGTCACCCCAGCAAACAGCTTGTTCAGCTCTTCGTCATTCCTCACGGCCAGCTGGATGTGTCGTGGCCCAATCCTGCTTTTCTTGTTTTCACGAGCAGCATTTCCTGACAGTTCCAATATCTCAGCAGTCAGATATTCCAGCACGGCCGCCAGGTAAACCGGAGCGCCAGCACCTATTCTCTCAGCATAGTTCCCTCTTTTGAGAAGCCGGTGGACACGACCCACTGGGAATTGCAGACCAGCCTTCGCTGACTTGGTTGTCTTCGAGGCAGTTGTCGGTTTCACATTTTTCTTTCCGCGTCCAGACATCCTAACAATCAATCTAATGTAGAGAAGCGGGGGAGGGGGAAGTAAGAGTGAACATTAGCCAGAGGCTTGTCTACACTAGAAAATTAGGTTGGGTTAACTGTGTTGCTCAGGGGTGTGAAAAATCCACACCCCTGAAGGGCATAGTTATGCCTACCGAAGTCCCCATATAGACAGCCCTAGGTTTATGGAAGAATTCTTCCATTGACTAAGCTCCTGTCTCTCGGGGATGTGGATTCTCTAAACCAAGAGAAGAACCTCTGGGCAGAGGCAAATTATGGTTTTGTGGGGCCCCAGGCCAGAGCAAGTGAGGGCCCCTCCCCACCCCTTTCACCTGCAGTCCTCCCCCCCCCCAGCACTCCTGCCGGGGAAATGTGGTCAGGTCACAGGGGCTTACCCCACCCCACCCCCCTCAACACTCCTGCTGGGGAGCAGGAGAAGCCCCCGCACCACGACCCCACTCCTCAGCACTAGCACCGGCAGGAGCAGGTCAAGCCCCCATGCCCTAACCCCATTCCTTGGCAGGAGTGCTGGGTGGGCGGAGAGGGTCAGGGTGCTCATTTTTCCAGGGGCTCCCAACTGGCCAGGGCCCTTAGGCATGGGCCCCATTGGCCCAGTGGCTAATGCGCCACTGCCCCGGGCATAGGGAGTGTCTACACTTAAGCATTACAGTGGCACTGCTCTAGCATTTTAAGTGTAGACAAGCTCCAGGATGTCATTATAGTATCCAAGTGTTTCTTAAGCTATAAAGAAGCAGGAGCCAATAATACACCCTCTCACTTTCCCACCTTTATTTGTTCTCTTTATGAGGAAGGTCCTGATTTTAAGATGCCAACTTAGTAGTATCAGAGGGGTAGCCGTGTTAGTCTGAATCTGTAAAAAGCAACAGAGGGTCCTGTGGCACCTTTAAAACTAACAGAAGTATTGGAAGCATAAGCTTTCGTGGGTAAGAACCTCACTTCTTCAGATGCAAGTGAGTAGTAGTAGTAGATCAAGTGAAATGCCTCACGTTCTCTCCTGAAGAAGGAGCCTGTTTGAGTCAGACAGCTGGTTAGAAGTCCGGTCAAGGGAAAACCACAGCCCATCAAGAGTCTCCGGTAAATTCAGATGGCAGGTAGAAAAAAGCAATGAAAGTTTTTTTCCTGCTGCCCAGAGAGAGAAGTGTTGTCCAGGCTCAAGGTCTTCAACCCAAGATTTCTATTTCAGAAAGAACAGGCGAGGCCCCTTCCTAAGAGGAAAGGTCAAATTGGTCAAGAGGTAGAATAAATACTTTAAGGCTTTATGTATTCAGGATTCTTACAGCTTTGAGAAGCTCTGCATAAAAACCGTGTCAGGAGCTTCTCCTACAACACTGGGGACCCCAGGGAGGAAAAATAAGCAGTTTCACCAAATCAGCCCCAAAACACACAAACTGGTAAGCAACTACAAGAGTAAAAGGAATTCAGAGTTTTCTTATGTTGTAGAAGCCCCCTGAAGTGAGTTTTGTAATCGTTGAATAAGGGGACCTCAATACAGTTAGTGGGTTTTTTAAAAACTTCAAAGTTAGTAGTAACTACTACTGTTCAACATGTGCACCTCATTATTAGGTAGCTAGAGACCTGTAGCTAGGTTTTAGTACAGTTATTTGCAGGATTTGGTAAGGAGGGGAAACGACTAGGATTATTAGAGAAATAAGATTTAAAAGTAGTGACCATTTTCTATTTAGAGTTGGTGACAGTTAAGTAGGGTACCAGATGCAAAGCAAGATGAGTTTAGGCAGAGTGTTCAGAAGTTGAACAGCAATGTCTTCAGGAGATCAGACCCCCTAGCTCAGTATCAGGATTAGGGAGAAAATAGAAGCTAAACTAGTGATTTACATTGACACAGAATAGTAACAGCAACTGAAGTTATTTTGTTTAGAAACCTGCCTTGCACTACACATCAAATACAGCTACTTAAGGTCTACTTAAACTAAAATTAATAGATCATTAGAGAAGAGACACTTTCCCCCCCTAAAATAAGGTATACTTTCCCTTGTGAGAAAGGAACACACTTTTACCTTAACCAAATTCTTTACTTAATTCTCCTCCCCAGGAACACTACTATCTGAATCTAACAGATTCCTCTTTTTGTAGAAACTACTCTTTAAACCCTTCAGTAATAACCACTCATTAGCAGTGTCTACTCCAGATCATTTGAGCTCCACCTGGATTATCAATGATTCAGTTACACACCCACACACCCCAAAATGATTAACTTGTTTGTAGGGAGAAGAGAGAAACAGCATAAACACCTGTGAGGGGAAGATGTTTCTCTATTAGTTGATGAGTTAGTTAGGCCCTGATCCACAAAGACCTGAGTTAGGAGCCTAGGCACTGACTGGGGAGAGATAGGTGCCTCAGAATGCAGTCCACAGAAGCCAGCGCATTAGTAGATGGGGAGCCAACTACACTAAGCAATGGAAGCTATTGATGGGCGTGTCTTAAGCCCTGCCCCTCTCACAGAGATAGGTGCCTAAATCCAGGCTACAAGGAGGCACCTATCTCTGCTAGCAATCCACAACAGGAACCTCTCTTCTGCAGATAGGTGGCTAAGAGAATGAGCTAGGCAAGCCCTTAATTCAACTCAAAACAACCTTATAACTTTTAGCCCATGAAACTTTGACGCGGGAGACTCTGGTTCAATTCCCCCCTCCCCTCGAGAGGGCAGAAGGATTTGAACAGGGAGAGGCGACCTCTTGGGAATGGTGCTCTAGTGGCTGAGCTGTGTGATATTCTGATGTAGGGCTCCCTCAATCTCTGCTGTTGCAGCTGTTCCACTTTATATAAATAATTAAAGAGTGTTGGGAGCATCAGCACTGCATTCTGGGGCCCTCTGCCTCCAGAGGTGCCTTAGCCTCCAGGGTATGGTGTCATTTTTTCCTCACTCCCTCTCCTCCAATGACTTTTTAAATATTTATACATGGTGGGACAGTTCCAAGAGGAGATATTGAGGGCTTCCCCTCCCCTTCAGAATATCCCATAGCTTGGTGGTTAGTACGCTCTCCTGAGAGGTGGAAGCAGGGCCGGCTCCAGGCACCAGCCTGGCAAGCAGGTGCTTGGGGTGGCCACTCCGGAGGGAGGCGGCACGTCCAGCTATTCGGCGGACGGTCCCTCACTCCTGCTCGGAGCAAAGGACCTTCCGCCCAATTGCTGCCGCAGATCGCGATCGTGGCTTTTTGTTGTTGTTGTTGGCTGTTTGGGGCGGCCAAAATCCTGGAGCCAGCCCTGGGTGGAAGACCCCTATTCAAAAGCTTGCTCCCTATCAGGCAGAGGGAAAAATTAAACCTGGGTTTCCTGTATACCAGGTGAGTGTGTTAACCACTAGGCTAAAAGTTATAAACTTTGTAAGGGGAGCAGGGCCTCCTCTGGCCATATTTTGAATGGGTCCTGATCCTGTAGGTGGTATCTGAGCACAACTACTGGATCAGGCGGCCCTCCTATCTCCACCCAGTTTGTGGATGGCGTAGGCAGCAGGGCACATGCCCAGAGGCAGAAATGTAGGTGCCTAGGGAACTTTCCCAGTGAAAATATAGGCACCAAGTAAATATTAGGCATGTACAGGGATCAGCGGTAGCTGGAGGGGAGTTTTGTGGCTTGCAGTTGGAACCGAAAACTTGGATTTAGGTGCCTCAATCTGTCATTTAGGCAACTGTACCTTTTGTAGATCTGGGTCTTAACTGCTTTGTGACCCATTTTCCCCATTTGTAAAATGAGTATAATATATTACTCTACCTTGTGGGGTTATTCTGAGCTCTGATTGGCTGATATTTTACAAAGGGCTTTGGGCTCTTCAGGTGGAAAGTGCTATATGAATACTAAGTACCAGAAATGATTTTAAAACTATCTAGAACATACCGAATGGCTTCCAAATTAAGAACCTTTATTTAATTCCTCAACAAACTCAGGGATAGCTTAGTGTTTCCGCAAGAGCTGACTTTTAAAATGTTTGTGAATATCTATTAACATAAAAATGTTAATTTGCATAGTTAATTTGCACAGACATGTCTAGATCCCTGTAGGTAGCTACTCTCACTCACTCCTAGCCAGGCACAGATTGGAACGAGTGACCTACACCATATTCCTTTAAGATACCCAAGCCTAGGCAGATCCCGTCCCAACAACATAGTGCAGTTTAAAGACTTAAGGCTTTAGAAATCTCTGCCCTGTTACATATCCCCATGTCTGTCTGTCTGTCAGTCATGGAGGCCATGATTTTCATATTAATATATATGTAGTCATGACTTATGACATATTGGGTCTTTTGTTGTATGCAGTGTAGTTGTAGCCATGTCGGTCCCAGGATATTAGAGAGACAAGGTGGGTGAGGTCTTGTGTCTCTAATATTGGGTCTTCTTCCAGTGTGGGAAGAGAACTTCTTTAATTGAGAGCTGACCAGCTGAACACTGGGCTCCAGGGAAAGCTCACAGAAACAGTCATAATGAGGGCGTCCTGCACTGCTGTCACTGAAGATGAACTGGCAAAAATTGGGTTAGCTGCAATAAATGGTTTTATATGAATTCAAACAGTTCATTGCAAAATAAGTATTTTGATCAAAATAAAGGGACCTCTCTTTCTATAACCAAACCAGAAGGGAAAATACATGTTACTCTATCATTTTACTGAGTGAGGAAGTGCCTTGATCAGTGCATTCCTCAGAGTGACACTGATTCTCCACAAACTCAGAGTCACTGGGATTTACCAGTGCTAGAAGTCATCTTCCTCCTTTTAGGCCCCTTCAGCAGGCAGCCAATGCAAGTTGAACACATGAACAGAACACTTAACAAAATGCTGTGCACTCTTCTCACTGTAATCACTAAAGGCCAAATTCAGCAGGGTTTCACTGGGTAAGGACTGCAGGATTTGGCATTAACTGATTTACTACTGGTAGGAGACTATGAATCAAACTGATGGTCTATTCTGGGATCATGACTTAGGTGGGATGTACTTATTAGTACAACATGATTAGTGTGTTTGGGATTGTACAGCTAGAGGAACATAAAACTTCTGGCTCAAGAAGTGAAATTAGACAAACATGATCTGAACACATTACAAGTGGATGAGCAAGTGGTGTTATAAAACACAAAGATTAATGTTTTTGTAGTATCCCCATCCACCCCTTCCAGAAATACCCACCCAAGACTACCTCACAGAAAACAATTTGTTTTCTTTAGTATTTTTATATAACATACTTTACAAGGCAAGCTGGGTCTTGGGCCTATTCTGATCTCACTTCCTCTGGATTTACACCAGTGTAATGAGGTCACTGTCTGCTACTGTTATTTTAAGTCCTTATACTGATGATTGGGTCCAGGTAAAATATCCCCAAATCTATTCTCTCTCCCTTACACAAGTCCTTTAGAAATTTTATTTTGTTTTCTCCCCTCCATACCTATTGCAACTGAGGTTTAGCACTAATTTCTCTTACTTGTCTCTGCTCCTTCCCTAAAATTTCCTCTTCATTTACAGGGATAAAACCGACACCTGTGAGGTTTTGCTCCAGTCACATGCTTTCATTTCACAAGGCTAAATCAGTCTCTGCCCCCAGAGTATTCAGATGGCTGAAGTTCTGTCTTTCAGAAGTGTTTTTGCCTCCCTTTGCTACCAGCACACTGTGACGTTCTGTACCTCGTGGGAACACTACACCCCCTATGTTCATCTTTATAATATGATTGAGTGGTCTCTAATGCAAAGTTTGTCATGCCAGGTCTCTTCAGAAGGGTCACGATGTACTGAGAATTGTTATAGGTTGTAATTTCATGTATAGAGTTATGAGGCTGAAAAATGTGTCCTCATGCCTTAAAGCAAGCCCAAGCAAAAACTCCCCAAGAGCAGAGGAGCAATTCACACCTCATCAGGGCATAGGTGGGACAAACCCAGCCCAGCCTCACAGGAATAAAGGACACTGGCCTAGGCAACACAAATAATCTATTGGACTCTCCAGTGAGTCACCTCTCTTCCTTTGGTCAGTCTGGGACTGCGATGAGGTAATGCTCATCAGACGCTGAAGGGGGTGGGGGGTTAAAGCCACAAGGGAAGAAAGAACATGATCAAAGAGAAATATTTCCCATGCTCTTCCACCTCTATCTACAGACACCACCACCAAGCAACTGAAGCACTGATCAAAAGGGAGACCATGACTAAAGGGCAACCAGCCAGCCTGAGGTGAGAAGCATTTAAGTTTATAAGGGCACTGAAAGTGTTAAGATCAGCTTAGAATGCATTGTGCTTTTATTTCATTTGACCAAATCTGATTTATGCTTTGACTTATAATCTATATAGTTAATAAATTTGTTTATGCAAACCAAAAGCAGTGCTTGAGGTAGAAGCAGCTCAGAAACTCCCCTTAGGATAACAAGCCTGGTACATATTAATTTCTTTGTTAAAACTGATGAACTCCAAAAGCTTGCAGTGGACATTGCAAGACGGAGGTGCTGAGGGTTGTGTCTGGGACCAGAGGTTTTGGCTAGTGTCAGTCGGTTGCACAATCCAAGGAGCAACTTACATGCCAGAGGCTGTATGTGAACAGCCCAGGAGTAGGGTTCTTACAGCAGAGCAAGGCTGGCTCCCAGATTCAAGGAGTGGAGTGACCTAGCAGATCACCAGTCGAACATGTGTGTCTCTCTCTGACACACACACCCCATCTTATCTTGAAAGATTCACTGAAGCCCTCTTACACCTTCACCCACCTGCCACAACCCAGAGAGGGGTTGCTGCTACACTCTCCCAGTCCACTGTATACTCTATGAAGGGAGGTAGTTAGCCACAGCTTCCTTTTCCCTCATATGTACTACCTCCATCTCTGTGGAGCCAGCCTAATTTCCTTTTTCTAATAAAGATCCTAAAAGTTAAGTGGATAATCTAACTGATGCCATCCTCTGCAGGAGTCAGAGCAAACCTACCAACTAGAACCTAAATTTAGTGAGTCACTTTCTCCCATGGCTGCCTGAAGATGTTAGCAATGGAGAGAGTTATTCCCCCCCGCCCCACACACACACTTTCAAAACAAAAAGGTGTTAGTTTCTTCTCTCTCCTGCCCCAGCCCCCCAAAAAGAATGGATAGGGAAGTTTCATTTTAATTCAAAAATTGAGTTTAATACAAGAAGATTCACATTTTCTTTATTTTTCAAAAAAGCTTTTTCCTCATCAGAAAGGAGAGAGAAAGTGTTTGGCCAGCCTTAGCCTGTCTGCCAGCCAGCCAGAGACCCTTGTTATTCTACATCCACAGAGGTCAACCTGCACAGAATGTGGAGAGATAGTGCAACCATAGTTTCCCAAAGGGAAAAACAGGACACCACACAGGGCCAGCCTGAGGCCTCTCCCCCATCCCTATAAGCCACACCCCAGCCCATGCATGGGGCTAGCCTAAGGCCCCCTTCCACCTGCCCACTAGGGGCCAGCCCAAGCCCTCCCACCCCCACCCCTGCACGTGGGGCTGTCCCAAGACTCCCTGCCACCAGCCCGTATAGTTCTGGCCCGGCCAGAGCTGCTCTCCCGAGTCCTCCCTCCCATGTAGGGCTGGCGTTGCCTTGCCCGTCATTCCCCCAACACCCCACTTTTGAAAGAAAGAAAAAAAAAAAAAAAAAAGTGTGTGCATTTGATTATCAGTTGGCAAGAGCAGACAGGCAAATTCCCAGTTTTGCCAAAAGAGACACAGCTTAAGGATCTGTCCTGGCCAAAACAGGATATATGGTCACTCTAGGGAAGAGCATGGAGACCTCACACTATTACCCAGCATGAATTACATGCAACAAGCATAAATTTCTCTTTTCTCACTCACCCCACTTCTGTGAAGCAACAAAAGCCATATGGGGTCAGACCAAAGGTCCCTTGAGCTCAGCATCTTGTCTTCTGATGGTGGCCAGTGCCAGGTGCTTCAGAGGAAGAGAGCAATTTCAAGTGATCCATCCATTGTTGTCTAGCCTCAGCTTCTTCCAGCTGGAGGTTAGGGACATCCAGAGCACAGGCTGCATGCCTGACTATCTTAGCTAATTAGAGAGACAAGTTGACTGAGGTGATATCTTTTATTGGACCAACCTCTGTTGGTGAATGAGACAAGCTTTCAAGACAGAGCTCTTCTTCCAGTCTGGCAAAGTTACTCAGAAGATCACAGCTAAATGAAAGGTGGAACAGATAGCACATGTGCGTTAAATTAAGGGACTATTAAAGGTAGAGTAGCCTGTTACCACCTGTGCAGTCATAGGATAAAAACACACCAAGTCCTAGTCCACTACACAACATATAGTTAGGCAGCTTACATCAAACCTCAAACTCTGGTTTGAATGGGACAGTCCAAATCCTGGATAAAGGCTGTACTAGGGAAGTGGGAAAAATCCAGCTATTCAACTAGAGCAGCATCACAACTGACCTCTGTGGCCCAGAGGAAAGACTCAGCTGCTTGATGAATACCTCAAATGCAAGGAAAGGCCAAATCACGTCCAGGAGCATGCCATCCTGACTAACTGGTGGTTGTTGAAGGAAGAAAATGATCTGCCCCAAAATAGTTAAAACATACCTATGGCAGGAGCCACCCCTTATTTGAGTACAGAGCGCTGCAATGGACGTGAACTGCCAAAAGGCAGTAAGAAAGGAGTGAGACTATTACAGAGCTTTATATTTAATTCACCATCATGCCTTTCTAGACAGTGTCTCTGAAGAGAGAGAGAGAGAGAGAGAGAGAGAACTACCCATTGCTGATCCATTCAAAAGTCTTTTAGCTGATCAGGGAGTAATAAGTCCATTCTACAACGTGCATGACCATTGAAGGTCCTGGACTCAACTCCTCCATTACAAGTTCATATATGAAGATGGATTTGTTATTATTTTAGCATGTAAAAGCAGACGTCTTCTATTTCCCTTCATCCCTCCCCACTGCAGAGTCCTCTCACCTTCATTACATCCATAGGTGCAAAGAATCTGTGCTCTCCCCCCACTCTTCTTTTTGGAGATTTAATTAGACTTTGGAGTCTAATACAGGGTCTGAGGCCTGGCTAGCTCTCCTCTGAGCATGCTTGCTTTGAAAGTGCCAGAGAAGCACATTTGTTGTTTAAGAGCTGCAAGTTAGACTTTTCCTGGAGAAAGTGTTAATTCTCCCCTCTCCTTGAAGGGAAACAGTATATCAAGTCAACTGCTGAATTCTAGAAAGTTTATTACAAACATCTAAAAGACACACAAACATTAAAGCAATCACCCTGAGTAATATTTAACAGTATTAGCACATACAGAGCATTGATAAACATGAGTCAAAGGAAAGGCAGGAGTAAATCAGTGGTTACTGGATTCTTCCTGGGAAGCAGTAGCATCCCCTCTTGGTAAAGGATCTTTAAGAGTTTTCTTGGGAAGAAGCTGGGAAAGGATGTTGGGCATAACTCCTCCTTCAGCAATAGTCACATCGGCAAACAGCTTGTTCAGCTCTTCATCATTCCTCACGGCCAACTGGATGTGTCGTGGCCCAATCCTGCTTTTCTTGTTTTCACGAGCAGCATTTCCTGACAGTTCCAATATCTCAGCAGTCAGATATTCCAGCACGGCCGCCAGGTAAACTGGAGCACCAGAACCTATTCTCTCAGCATAGTTCCCTCTTTTGAGAAGCCGGTGGACACGACCCACTGGGAATTGCAGACCAGCCTTCGCTGACTTTGTTTTTCTTGATAGAACTGCAGGTTTTGCAGCCACCACATTTTTCTTTCCACGTCCAGACATTCTAATATCAAACCAGAGAAGCAGAACTATGTTAGGACTTTGTTAGAGCATTCAAGTGCTTGAGCCACAGCTATATAAGAAGAGCCAAAATGGTAGCAAGGTTAAGTATACCCTCCTACTCCCACACCTAGATTTATTCACAAACTCACAAGTAAAGAGAGCCCCTCCCCCAGAAAACCCACCTTGACAATTCCTTAATAATTTCTTCAGCTTGAAATACAGCTCACCACCAGTAATTCTCTCTTTAAGCCATCTCTCTCTTATACAACAGGTTTTGTTTAAATTTGGTGAATCATTTTCTCCCATGCCTGCCTTAAGTTAGCAAGGAAGCTAGTCAAGAATAGTCTACCCAGAAACCACTTTTCAAGAACAATTTTGGTTCCCCTTGCCAAGAGAAGGCACGGGTGTCACCATCCACTCTGTTTGTATTGCACAGAAGCAGTTTTGTTGTTTTTTTTTAAACTCAGGAAATAGCAGAGGAATATTTGGCTCGCCTATTCAGATGCAGCATCTTTAAGCTTATTTTCTGCTTCAGAGCAACCAAGCCTATTCTTAAGGGACACAGGTAGGGTCTTACCAGCCACTTTCAAGTGCCAAGAATTCCTATAACAACTTCTTAAGCAATGTATTCTTAAAATGCTCCCAGTAGTTTTTTCACAGGCTAGTGGATGTTTCATGGGGGATTTTTCTGCTAAAGGAAGATACCACTAGGCTCCCTAAGGCTGTTTTTATTAAATAATAATAATATTATTAAATAAGCTAAACAAAGACCTTCAAGAACCCTAAAGTAGAAGATAGGGGATTCCACAACAAAGTAGTAAGAGAAGGGAGTCATGGGACAGTCAGACTTTTATTTCTCTCAAACCACAAGCATCAGTAGGTATTACTCTTCACAGTTTTTACCTTCTCAGTAGATACTAACTAGTTTTCACCACAGTTACTGCAGGATATATTAGAGTTCAGAGGTCATCAACTTAAAAGAGCCATTAAAACTCTTCTGTGTAGTAGTGGCAGAGTACAGTATGAAAACAAACTGATCTTAAGTCTAGGATTCACAGTTGAGTGAAGAGATCTCAAGGGAAATTACAAAAAACAAAAACACCATGCACCACACATGTCTATTAGGCTAGGAAGAAATAATAAGGCCAACTAAACAGCCCTACATAGTTGCATATAGAGTCAAGAAAAATCTTAGATATGAACTAAAGACATAAGTTCTACCTTACACACATCTACTAATACCCAGTGTTGTTTTTTCCAAAACAATACTTTCTCTGAAATACAATATCTTCACCTTTCAGGTATATACCTTAACTAAAAATCAAGACAAATATCCCATTACCTTCAATAAACCTTACTTTATCCTATCCCAAGCTTGTGAGCAGCTCTATCTAGTAGACCTGTCTTCTAGTAGAAGCTAACTGCCTTCTTTTTAACCTCTCAGCAGTAGCCATCTTATTAGCAGCTTTTATTCTAGATCAGCTGACCACTTGGATTACTGATGAGCCATTCACCCCCCAAAATAGTAAACTTTATTACGGATGAAAGCAAGAAATCTATTACAAACACCTGAGAGGTGCAGGAAGTTTCTTTTATCTTATCTGAATTAAGTCTGGAAATAAGGGTGAACTGTCTCCGACTGTTTTTTAGAGGAAGTCAATAAATTGGCAGTGACACCACTTGTTTGTTAAAGGGTATAAAAAGAAAAATCTTAAAGGGTCCATTGCTAATACCTGCTTGACAATGCTGAAGGTGACTAACATGGGTCTCAGCACCCTTAGGTTTAGCCTGTTTGTAAGTACCTTAATCAAATGCTTATAAAATGTTTTGTTATTGTTTGGATGCAATACATTGCTTATTATTTAGGCATGTTTAGACCAACTGCATAAAGTACTATTTGGCCTTTGGATTTAATAAAGGAATTTATGGTTACATTGGTGTTTGGTGATTTCTCATAGTACTAATTTCAAATATTATTAGAAATTCCAACAATCCATTTGTCTGAATTGCCATTAAAGCTGCAGGTTAAGCTGCATACCTAGGCTCTCTAGCCTGGATGCATAAAGGGGCTTGGATGTTGCAATACTCAGCATTGCAATGCCTCATTTTTAGGCACCTTGAAAATCATGGGATCTACAAAGCTTGATTTAGGTTCCTATGCTCCCCATTCCTTGGTACCTGTCTCTCTCCAAGCATTGTACAGGATCTACAAAAGCCAGCACAGTAAGTAGGGAGCAGCCTATGATAGACTATGGCAGAGACTGATAATGGGAGTGTGTCCTCATCCCCACCCCTCACAGAGTTTGGCATTTAAATCAAGGTTGGAGGGAGGTGCCTCTCTTTGCATAGGGTCTATGAGAATGAGGTAGGGTACATGCCTCAGACCACAAAAAAAGGATAGGGATAGTGTGGACAAGGCATAAACCTCCCTTAAAATCGTTAACCCAGTGATTTTTGCTTCTTGTGCTATCCTCAGAGGCTACGGGCTTAAATTGCAGCAAGGAGGGATGGGGGTTAGGTTGGAGATTAGGGAGAAACTTCCTAATTGTCAGGCTGGTTAAACCCTGGAATAAATTGCCCAGAGAGGTTGTGGAATCTCCATCACTGGAGGTTAAGAGCAGGTTAGACAAACATCTGTCAGGGATGGTCTAGATCAGCATTTCCTAAACTGGGGTTGCTGCTTGTGTAGAGAAAGTCCCTGGTGGGCTGGGCTGGTTTGTTTACCTGCCCCAGCCACAGGTCCAGCTAATCACGGCTCCCACTGGCTGTGCTTCGCTGCTCCAGGCCAATGGGAGCTGCTGGAAGCGGCGCGGGCCGAGGGACTTGCGGGCTGCCGCTTCTAGCAGCTCCCATTGGCCTGGAGCAGCGAACCGTGGCCAGTGGGAGCCGCAATCAGCCGGACCTGCGGACGGGGCAGGTAAACAAACCGGCCCAGCCCACCAGGGTGCTTACCCTGGTGGGCTGCGTGCCAAATGTTGCCGATCCCTGAGATAATACTTAGTCCTGGCACGAGTGCAGGGGACTGGTCTACAAGGCTGGGGTGGGGGCAGCCAAAATTTTTTTGCTTGGGGTGGCAAAAAACCTAGAGCCAGCCCTGGGTCTAGTCTCCCTCTCTGCCAGATGAAAAGGGATTTGAACAGGGAATTGACTCCCACTCAGGTGTGTGCCCTAACACTGGACTATAAAGTCATTCTTATTTTGTCTTTTCTCCAATAAAGTGGAATGGTTTCAACAAGAGAGACTGAGGGAATATCCCCTGGTGCTACCCCCACAGCAGACTGCCCCATAGCCCCACTTAAATGAGAGATGATAGATATGTTCCCCTTGTTAGGCAGAGAGGGGAATTGAACCAGGGGGTTCTCACAGCCCAAATGAGAACCTCAACCACTGGGCTAAAGGTTAAAAGGGAGGCCTCTTCACCCAGCCATTTTCTGTGAGAGGCCTATAATCACCCCTACTGGATTGAGCCCTGCTGGTAAGATGTTCCTCTGCCCATCTTCTCCTGGTTTCAGGGCTGTGCTGGGCCTTAGGCACCCAGATGCCTACCTGAGGCCGCAGCGTGCAACCCCAGAGGCAATAAGTTAGGCACCAAGAGGACTTTTATGGCAAAAATGTAGAGGCCGAGTGAGTTTAAACATCTACAAGGTTCAGCAGCAGCCAACTAGGGGGTTTGTGGCTCACAATGGTGCATAAAACTAGGACTTAAGCACCTAAATCTAGGCTTTAGGCACCTAAGTTCCTTTATCAGAGGGGTAGCTGTGTTAGTTTGGGTCTGTAAAAAGCAACAGAGTCCTGTGGCACCATTAAGACTAACAGATGTATTGGAGCATAAGCTTTCGTGGGTGAACGCATCCGATGAAGTGGGCATTCACCCCCGAAAGCTTATGCTCCAATACATCTGTTAGTCTTAAAGGTGCCACAGGACTCTTTGTTGCTAAGTTCCTTTGTGGATCTGGCCATCACTGACTCCCGGCATAGCACAAACTGGAACCAGCAACTAAGGCCTCAGTTCTGCAAACACGTTGGAATTGGTAATAATACCTGAAATTATTTATATTGATATGGGAAACCACCAAAACACTAATTTAACCATAAATTCCTTTATTAAATCCAAAGGCCAAATCGTATTTTATACACTTACTCTAAACATGCCTAAATAATAAGCAATTTACTACATCTCAACAGTAACAAAACATTTATAAGCATTTGACCAAGATACTTACAAATAGGCTAAACCCAGGGGTGCTTAGAATCATATTGGTCAGCTCCAAGGTGGTCAGACAGTTATTAGCAATAAACCCTTTAGGAGTTTACTTTTTATACCCTTTAACAAAGAAGTGATGTCATTGCCAGTTACTGACTTCAGCTAAAAAACAATTGAAGACAGTTAACTCTTATTTCCTGTTTTAATCCAGCTAAGATTTACAACCTCTTTTTTTACCAAGGCCTTTCTTCTGCTCCATCTTGCTATCCAACAGTTTTCCCATTGCACCTGGGTTCACACAGGTTGTAACACTGGTGTATGCGTTCGGGAAGGGCTGTGTTAGCTCATTTTAGGACAGATTCTCAGTTTGATTTAAAACCATCTGCAGTCACACCTAGCAGTCAGAGGTCTTCTTTTCAGAAACTTCCCCATATCTCTTTAGTTATTCTTTGCACCAGACATCCTCTCTACTTTATTCTTCTGGCCTCAATACTGATTATTTCCAAGACCTTCCTTCTACTTGCTAGTCAGAGCCTTTCTTTACAACACATATGTATTTCCTTAACCAAATTTAAGCTAATTTTAGTTCTTTAATTTTATACTTATCCTACAACACGTATGAACTTTACGCATATGAGCCCCAATCCTGCAAACGCTTGTGTATGTGGTTAACTTTACTATTGTGAACAGCCCCATTGAAATCAAAGGAACTACTCATAATAGTAAAGTTACACACATGCATACATTTTTGCAGGATTGAGGCATAAATTAGTAGATTAGAAAAGGGCATAGTGATTATTTAAACAAATAAACATAGAAATGCTGAAAATGAAGACTGGATTTATTGCAAGGATTTCAATAAAAAAATCAATCAATAAAAATTGTTGATATTTTCCAAATCAGTAATTTCAATCTCTGAAGTGTTCCTCGCTCTCCTCCTCATAATCTTGTTATGTCTTTTGGAGCTGATTAATGCCAGAGGTGTCATTTCCTCTGGATTAATTGTTCTGAAAAAAGTGTTAATGAGTGGTCCTTGCTTAAAAACAAGAGTGTTAATGAGTGGTCCTTGCTTAAAAACAAGTCTAGAAGGACAGGAGTCTTAAATATACATTCGAATTTTCTGAGAGGGGAAAAAAATTATGAAAAGGTAAATTATTGGCTTATAATATTTTAAATGTACTGTAATCCACTGATGTCTTAGTATGTGATGCTTTTAATGTGAAGGACTTTTTCCTTCTAAGAGTGGACTTTTATTCTCTACTACTACATATATGTGACTGAAATGTCACAAAGAAACACTAAAGCTCTTTTACTTGGGTGTAAGTACAGACCTGCACTTCACTAAATGTAAGTGAGAAGCTATGGGGAAGTAGTAAATCAAATGAAAAGAGAACTGGAAGGGGTCTTTCCTCTACCATTTTGAAATACTAAGTATAATTTCCTGCACTTGGAAAAATCTTAAAGGGAATTTATATTAGATTTTCTCACACACTGTTTTCCTCCTGAGGATCTGTTGGAGGTAGTGATGGTGAGCAGGGAAGAGTGTGGTAGTGTTCCTGAATGTAGGGGCAACTAAGAGAATCAGATGCTAGACCCACACGGGAAAAAACAGTTCAGTTCAGTTCTCATACTAGCTCTGTTATAAGCTTATGACTGGTCTAAGCTATTATTGCTAACAAGAAAGGCAGGAAATGCTTTGGGAAGTGATACTTCTCTGTAGCACTGGACATGTGTAAATTTATGAATGTATATCTCCATAAAAATAAAGCTGGTGACAATGTCAGAATGGTTAAATGTGGTATGTTGCTAAAATATCCCCTACACTGAACAGTCAATATAATTAAATAATTACTGACCTACTTTTAGTACTTGTATATAGAGCTGGCTGGAAAACCATTCTGTTTTGTGAAAAATATTGAGGTTTTGGAATTGTTTTTGTTCTCCATCAGAACAAAAATGAGACCTTTCAAAACTTTTTGCCAAAAAATTAACCTCCTCTCTACCCACCAGAATAGCTAATCACTCAATGATTGGGGCTCTCACTTGGGGATGTGGCACTTCAGGTTTAAGTCCCTATTCTGCATGATTCAGAGCAGACACTTGAACCTAAGTCTCCTACACCTCAGATAAGTACCCTAAACACTGGGCTGTTGTAGGGTTTCTCACTTTCTCTTCCTGGTTTTGGCCAGAAACACTCCATCCTGGATCTGAGAAACCTTCCCAAAAAGGCTGGTTGAAACCGACATGTTTCCACTAAAAGTTTTGGTTCTGACCGTTTGAGATGTATTTATTTATTACAAATCAGTTCTACTTCTATGCCACCTAGTCCTACAGAACTTCAGCCTAGGACTGGATAATGGAGACATTACCAATTTACCACTCTCCTGGTCTCCAGGCAGAGAACAGAGCTTTCCCACAAAGGTAGTGAGCAACTGGCCTGCACCTGAACAGAACTAGAATTCAGAAACTCAGAATTTCTGTTTCATGTGAAATCCTGACATCCTGAAATTTGGTTTTGTTCCAAATTGGAATGAAAACAAAATTTCTGAATTTCCTGCAAAACAAATTTTTTTGAAAAAAATATTTTGGGTCAATTGAAATGTTCAATTTCAATTTTTAAAAGAAAAGTTGTTTTGAAATGACAACCTAGAAATGCTTTTAAAAAAAACATTTTGTCAAACATTCCCTTGAAAAAATTAGATAGAAAAACATTTCATTGGAAAAGTATTTAACCAGCTCTACTCCTGAACTCCCTAGGTTTCCAACTCACCTTAAGAGAACAAGCTACACAAAAGAAGACCAAGGTGCCACTGAGTTAGTACCACAGTATAATCTGCTGTTGCCCACTACCATTGACACCTTGACCCCAAACCATCCACTCACCACACACTGACCAAGAAAATCATTGTGACTCATACAGATGAGCTATGACAGATGGAGTGCACAAGCAGAACATTAGAATGCCAAAGGTCCAAAAATCATTCTCTCTGACAGACTGGTATTTATCTAGTGCTATGTATAACTACAGCAGTCTATCAGTGAAGAAAAATTGTAAGGATACTGACTGGAATTTTTACTAGCTTTTCTACTACTGTACTTTTATCAAAAATGTAAATCTTATGGGCATGATGCTTTGAATGATGAGATTTCACCAACCTCCCCCCACCCAGCTGAATAAAAATGTCATCAACTGGCAAAAAGGCCAACAGAAAAACTGTGCTTATAAGGAAAACAAAGTCCTCAAGAGCTGGTCTGCAATTCCCAGTGGGTCATGTCCACCAGCTTCTCAAAAGAGGGAACTATGCTGAGAGAATAGGTGCTGGTGTTCCGGTCTACCTGGCGGCTGTGCTGGAATATCTGACTGCTGAAATACTGGAACTGTCAGGAAATGCTGTCCGTGAAAACGGGAGTCAAGATTTTACCACAACACATCCAGCTGGCCGTGAGGAACGATAAAGCGCTGAACAGGCTATTTGCAGATGTGACCATTGCAGGGGGAGGAGTTTTGCCCAGCATTCTTGCCCAGCTTCTTCCCCAGAGAACTCCTAAACAGAAAAGAAAGTTCTTCCTTCCCAGGAAGAATCCAGTAATGACTGACCTAGAGAAAATGTACATTTCCTTCTCATCTCCAGTTCTTCATCAACATGTAACTCTTGTTAATCAATATGTTGTGTGCGCAAATTGCTGCTAAATATTCAGACTGATTATCTTAATGTGTGGGGTTTTTAACTGTTCAAATAAACTTAATTCCAATCTACTATCTGATTCTCTTCTCCTGTCCGTTAATTCAATAACATTTTCCCAGGGAAGTGTTTAAGCTTGCAGCTTTTAAACAATATGAACTTCGCTCTTTAATGTTACTGAAGCAATTATACTAGGAGTAGGGCTAGCCTGACTGACCTATTTTGTAGTGCAGGCAGGGCTTAAATTCAGTTGGAGCTGTCTGGAGCAGAGCTCCGGTAAATATTTTCAAACCCACGGGGCTGAAGCCCCAAGCCCCAGTACCCCCAACAGAGCTGAAGCCCTGAGTCCCAGTGCTCCGGGAAATACTCTGAGAATTTAAGCCCTGATTGCAGTGTATACTCAGCTCTCCTTAGCAGGAGAGTTTTGAAGAATAACAGAAGCCTATTATTGCGGTGCAAACTATTGGGTTGAGTAGGTTGGTAACTGTGTAAGAACTTCTGCTCCCATTGTGTACCTAATCTAGGAAACTGGTCGTCAGGTAGTTATTACTAATTTGAGGAGGGTGTCTGAGAGGTTGGAGGCTTATCTGTATCTACCACATTTCTCAGGCCACATTACATATAGAGAGCCTATCAGAGAGGCTGTGGGCAGTGCCACTGGCATATAATGTTGCCCACTGTTAAAAGCAGCAAGGTATTACCTGTTCCAATGAAGGATGGTCCTGGCACTTCCAAACTAGTAGCTGAAAACCCAGATGTTCTATTCTACCAGTCAAATGCCTTACAGAAGTCTAGGTATTTTACATTAACCGTATTATCTTTTTTAATCAAACTTCTAATCTCTTCAAAAAAAATACCAAGTTAGTTTGACAAAGCCTGTTTTCCAAAAATCATGTTGATTAGCATTATTATATTACTCTCCTTTAGCTCTTTATTAAATGACTTGGTTATTCCATTATTTTGCCCAAGAATGATGTCATGGGGGAGGGATAGCTCAGTGGTTTGAGCATTGGCCTGCTAAACCCAGGGTTGTGAGTTCAATCCTTGAGGGGGCTACTTGGGGATCTGGGGCACAGTCAGTACTTGGTCCTGCTAGTGAAGGCAGGGGGCTGGACTCAATGACCTTTCAAGATCCCTTCTAGTTCTAGGAGATGGGATATCTCCATTAATTTATTATAGGCCTATAGATCCCTGGGTCATTTTTAAATACTAGCACATTAGCTTTCCTCTAGTCACTTGGAACTTCCCTGATTATTCTAAGGTTTACTGAAAATCAACATTAACAGTCCACAGAGCTCCTTGACCAGCTTTTTTAAAACTTCTGGATGCAAGTTACCTGGCCTGCTGCTTTAAAAATGTCTAACTTCAGGCCTGGTCTACACTATGACTTTAATTCGGATTTAGCAGCGTTAATTCGAATTAACCCTGCACCTGTCCACACAATGACGCAATTTAATTTGAAATAAAGGGCTCATTAAATCGATTTCTAGTACCCCACCCCGACGAGCGGAGTAGCGCCAAAATCGATTTTAGTATTTCGAATTAGGGTTAGTGTGGCCGCAATGCGATGGTATTGGCCTCCGGGAGCTATCCCACAGTGCACCATTGTGACCGCTCTGGACAGCAATCTGAACTCGGATGCACTGGCCAGGTAGGCAAGAAAAGCCCCGGCAACATTTGAATTTCATTTCCTGTTTGCCCAGCGTGGAGAGCACAGGTGACCACAGATAGCTCATCAGCACAGGTAGCCATGCAGGCCGATAATCGAAAAAGAGCACCAGCATGGAGCGTACGGGAGGTAGTTGATCTGATCGCTATATGGGGAGAGGATTCAATGCTAGCAGAACTTCGTTCTAAAAGACGAAATGCAAAAACTTTTGAAAAAATCTCCAAGGGCATGATGGAGAGAGGCCACAATAGGGACTCGGATCAGTGCTGCGTGAAAGTCAAGGAGCTCAGACAAGCCTATCAAAAAACAAAGGAGGCAAACGGTCACTCCGGGTCAGAGCCGCGGACATGCCGCTTCTACGCCGAGCTGCATGCAATTCTGGGGGGGGCTGCCACCACTACCCCACCTGCGACCGTGGATTCCGGGTCGGGAATAGTCTCATCAGCTACACCTGAGGATTCTGCGGACGGGGAAGAGGAGGAGGAGGAGGAGGGCGAGCTTGCAGAGTGCACCCAGCACTCCGTTCTCCCCAACAGCCAGGATCTTTTTCTCAGCCTGACTGAAGTACCCTCCCAACCCTCCCAAGCCAGTATCCAAGACCATGACCCCATGGAAGGGATCTCAGGTGAGTTTACCTTTTAAAATATAAAACTTGTTTTAAAAGCAAGCATTTTTAATGATTACTTTGCCCTGAGGACTTGGGATGCATTCACGGCCAGTACAGCTACTGGAAAAGTCTGTTAACGTGTCTGGGGATGGAGCGGAAATCCTCCAGGGACATCTCCATGAAGCTCTCCTGGAGGTACTCCAAAAGCCTTGCCACAAGGTTTCTGGGCAGTGCAGCCTTATTCCGTCCTCCATGGTAGGACACTTGACCACGCCATGCCTGCAGCAAGTAATCTGGTATCATTGCCTGACAAAGCCTGGCAGCGTATGGTCCCGGTGTTTGCTGGCATTCAAGCAACATCCGTTCTTTATCTTGCTGTGTGATCCTCAGGAGAGTGATATCACTCATGGTAACCTGGTTGAAATATGGGAACTTAATTAAGGGGACAGAGGTGGCCGTTCCTACTGGGCTGTTTGCCTGTGGCTGAAAATAAATCCTTCCCTGCAGTTAGCCAAGCGCAGTGTGTGTGTGGGGGGGTAATTGGCCCAGAGCTTTTCGCGTTTGGCTAGCAGGGATCTTCCCTGATACCAGCCATGCGGTGAGGGGAGGGGTACAGCGATCATCCCAGAGAATTCATGGCCGGAGGGGGGAGCGGGGGGGTTAGTTTGGTTTCTGCAGGGATCTTCCCTGATACCTGCCACGCGGTGGGGGGAGGGATAAAGCGATCATCCCAGAAAATTGGATGGGGGGGTTAGTTTGTTTTCTGCTGCTGAAGGTTAACAGGAAAACCGCAGCAGTCAACGGGCTTTGCTCGGTATGTGGGAAAGGAGGGCGCAGAAGCCGAAAGACAATGGCTTACCATGGCTGCATGCAAGCTGAATTCTATTGCCCGGACCTGTGTCTGTGATCTCTAACACCAAAGCCACAGGCACTCAATATTAAGATGGAAATTGCGACCTTGTACTGAAATCACATGTGCTATGTAATGTGAATAGTGTTTTTCACCAAGAAAGAGTATAAGCATTGTTCTGTAAAATGTATCATTTTAAAAACTTCTCTCCTTTTTCTCAACCCTCCCTCCAGCAGCTGCAAATTTATCAAGCCTCCCTCCTCCGTCACGAAGGCTATCTCAGATAAGGTGGCGTAGAAAGAGGACAAGAGACGACATGTTCACTGAAATAATGGAATGCACCCGAAATCAAAGAGCTCATTTGAATGAGTGGAAGGACACTGTAACTAAATTTAGGAAAGATGCCAGTGAACGCGAGGTCCTGAGGGACGCTCGAGATGAGAGGTGGCAGGCTGCAATGCTGGGGCTGCTGCGTGAGCAAACGGACATTCTCTGGCATCTGGTGGAGCTTCAGGAACGGCAGCAGGATGACAGAGTGCCACTACAGCCCCTGTATAACCTCCCTCCCCACTCACCATGTTTCATATCCTCCTCACCCAGACGTGTAAGAACGCGGGGGGGGTAGGCTACGTGCACCTTCCCACTCCACCCCAGTGGACAGCCCAACCAAAAGGCTGTCATTACATTGAATTTGTTCAGTGGCCTTTTACTTCCCTCCTATCCTCCTCCCAAACCTCACCCAGATTACCTTGTTGGTTCTTTCCCTATGTTTATAATCAGTTAATAAAGAATACGTGATTTTTAAATGATATTGACTTTATTTCCTTTGAAAGAAAGCTGGGGGAACGGGGAGGGTGGGTTCCTTACAGAGAATGAATGAGTCAATAAAGGGGGCGGGTTTTCATGAAGGAGAAACAAACAGAAATTTCACACTGTAGCCTGGCCAGTCATGAAACTGGTTTTCAAAGCCTCTCTGATGTACAGCGCTTCCTGGTGTGCTCTTCTAATCGCCCTAGTGTCTGGCTGTGCGTACTCAGCAGCCAGGCGATTTGCCTCAGCCTCCCACCCCGCCATAAAGGTCTTCCCCTTACTTTCACATAGATTGTGGAGCACACAGCAAGCAGAAATAACAATGGGGAGATTTCTTTGGCTGAGGTCAGAGCGAGTCAATAGTGATCTCCAGCGACCTTTTAAATGGCCAAATGCACATTCTACAACCATTCTGCACTTGCTCAGCCTGTAGTTAAACAGCTCCTGACTCCTGTCCAGGATGCCTGTGTATGGCTTCATGAGCCATGGCATTAAGGGGTAGGCTGGGTCCCCAAGAATAACTATTGGCATTTCAACATCCCCAACGGTTATTTTCTGGTCCGGGAAGTAAGTCCCTTGCTGCAGCCCTTTAAACAGAGTAGTGTTCCTGAAGACGCGAGCATCATGAACCCTTCCCGGCCAGCCCGCGTTGATGTTGGTGAAACGTCCCTTGTGATCCACAAGTGCTTGCAGCACCATTGAAAAGTACCCCTTGCGGTTTATGTACTGGGTACCCTGGTGCTCCGGTGCCAAGATAGGGATGTGGGTTCCATCTATCGCCCCACCACAGTTAGGGAATCCCATTGCAGCAAAGCCATCCACTATGACCTGCACATCTCCCAGAGTCACTAGCTTTCGTAGCAGCACCTCAGTGATTGCTTTGGCTACTTGCATCACAGCAGCCCCCACAGTAGATTTGCCCACTCCAAATTGATTCCCGACTGACCGGTAGCTGTCTGGCGTTGCAAGCTTCCACAGGGCTATCGCCACTCGCTTCTCAACTGTGAGGGCTGCTCTCATCTTGGTATTCTGGCGTTTCAGGGCAGGGGAAAGCAAGTCACAAAGTTCCAAGGAAGTGCCCTTACGCATGCGAAAGTTTCGTAGCCACTGGGAATCGTCCCACACCTGCAACACTATGCGGTCCCACCAGTCTGTGCTTGTTTCCCGGGCCCAGAATCGGCGTTCCACGGCTATAACCTGCCCCATTAACAGCATGATCTCCAAAGCACCAGGTACCGCGGTTCGATAGAATTCCATGTCCATATCCTCATCACTCTCCTCGCCGCGCTGCCGTAGCCTGCTCCTCACCGCCTGGTTTTCCAGGTTCTTGTTCAGCATAAACTGCACGATAAGGCGCGAGGTATTTACAATGTTCATGACTGCTGTCTTGAGCTGAGCGGGCTCCATGCTTGCCATGGTATGGCGTCTGCACTGTTCACCCAGGAGAAAGGCGCGAAACGCCGTTGTTTGCCGTTGCTTCCTGGAGAGGGGGGAGGATATACCCAGAACCACCCGCGACAATGTTTTTAGCCCCATCAGGCATTGCGATCTCAACCCAGAATTCCAATGGGCGGAGGAGACTGCGGGAACTATGGGATAGCTATGGGAAAGCTATCCACAGTGCAACGCTCCGGAAATCGACACTAGCCCTGGTACATGGACGCACACCGCCGAATTAATGTGCTTAGTGTGGTTGCATACAATCGAATTTATACAACCTGTTTTCCAAATTCGAATTATATAAATTCGGATTAATCCCGTAGTGTAGACATACCCCTAGTAGTTAGTTTTTCACATCATCCTTTGTTAATAGGGTTGCCAACCCTCCAGGATTGGCCTGGAGTCTCCAGGAATTAAAGATTAATCTTTAATTTAAGATTGTCATGTGATGAAATCTCCAGGAACACATCCAACCAAAATTGTCAACCCTACGTTTTACTCTTGGGGTGGAAAGTATTTAATCATAATATGATGCGAATACATCTTGTTCTTTACCTCCTCCCTCCCCCCAACACAGGACAGAAATATTTATTTAATACTTCTGCCTTTCTTGCATTATTATTGACAATTCTCTCAGTAACAGACTAGTACCATTGTTAAGATTGTTTTTGTTTTTGACATACTTTAAAAACTCCTTTTTTATGGTCTTTCATGCTGCTGGTCACAGATTTCTCCTTGTGTCTTGTTGTTTCCCTTATCAATTTTCTACACTTCCTACCTTCTACTTTACATTCATTCTTCATTTATTTTTATATAAATCTCTTATAGTTGCTTTCACTTCCCCTCTAAGACAGGCTGGTCTACTGTTATTTTAAAAAATTCCCAACTAGACAGTTAAACAGAAAAATGTGAAAACTTTCCCCCAGCTGATTCAGCTCCTAATTGTTTTTGATTTTGCAAAACGAGCCCTTTTTAAAAGCAAGTGAAGTTACTGGTTTGGACTTGATTCTGTTTGCACATAACAAATGTACTCAAACTATAATCACTTGCACCTAAACAAACAGTAATCCTTAGTTCTGTGATCAATTCCTCTTTATCTGTGAAGGGGAGGGCTAGCAGATAATTCCCCCAGGTTGTCTCCAACACTTCTTGAATTGAGATTTTGATAAATTCAAAGGACATTTTAATACTGACAGCCTAGGATCTCTACTCCATCGCACTCCGATTGAAACCAGTTAAATACCTGGAGAGGGTTACTCTCTCAGAGTGCGGATATGTTTGGCATTCTCTAGCCTAGCAGAATCCACTTCATCCAGGCCCGTGAGAAGGGCCCTGAGCTCTGATGTGTGAGGAGACCGCTTAACAGGTAACACTAGAGTTACAAGGGAAATTAGAAAGAGGAGTACTTGTGGCACCTTAGGGCTGGTCCACACTAACCCCCTACTTCGAACTAAGATACGCAACTTCAGCTACGTGAATAACGTAGCTTAAGTCGAAGTATCTTAGTTTGAACTTACCGTGGGTCCACACGCGGCAGGCAGGCTCCCCTGCTGACTCCACGTACTCCTCTTGCGGAGCAGGAGTACTGGCATCGACAGTGAGCACTTCCGGGATCAATTTATCGCGTCTAGACAAAACGCAATAAATCAATCCCAGAAGATCGATTGCTTACCGCCGGACCCAGAGGTAAGTATAAACGTACCCTTAGAGACTAATACATTTATTTGAACATAAGCTTTCGTGGGCTACAGCCCACTTCATCGGGTTTTAGCCCATGCAAGCTTACGCTCAAATTTTGTTAGTCTCTGAGGTGCCACAAGTACTCCTCCTTGTTTTTGCTGATACAGACTAACATGGCTACCACTCTGAAAAGGACATTATAAAATCCTTGATTAAGGCTGGACAGGGCTGCCCAGAGGATTCAGGGGGCCTGGGGCAAAGCAATTTCAGGGTCCCCTTCCATAAAAAAAAAGTTGCCATACTATAGAATACTATATTCTCGTGGTGGCCCTGGTGGGGCTTGGGACAAATTGCCCCACTTGCCCCTCCCCCCCGGACGGCCCTGGGGCTGGAGCCCCGCTCGCTATGGCAGGCACCCCCTCTCCGCCAGCCCCAGACGACACAGCCCCGCAGGGTCCGAATGCGAAGCGGGGGATGACCCTGGCTGCCCCTACAGCCCCTGGCTGTCCTTACAAGGCTACCCCGGAAGCCGCCGCTCCCGCCGCGTTACACAGTTCCTGCTCCGGGGCCTGCAGACAGGAGCGGCACGCGGGGGCTGAGCGTAGCCGGGGGAACTTGCCCTGTGGCCGGCCCCAGAGAGGCGCTGCTGCTGCTGCAGTTTCGGGGACACGATGCAGGTGAGGCGCCGCGAGCGCCGTGGGGAGGTTCCCGGGAGGCAGGCGGCGTTCCTGCCTCGCCGGCCGGGGGAAGGGCTCGCAAAGCCCCCGCGCTGCGGGCTGGATCCGGCTGCCCCTGGCGGGGATCGGCGTCGCCTGGCCCCAGCTGCAGCATGGCCCGTAAGGGGCCTGCTCCGCTCGGCGCAGCTGGGGGCTCGCTCGGGGCCTCCCCTGGGCAGGGCGCCGCTGTGCGCTGGCCGGGGCTGCAAGGAGGAGCCGCCCCCTCTGCCCCCCGTGCTCCGCTAGCCGCGGTGCGGGGGAGTAGTGCTGGCCGGCCATAGCCATATAAGGAGCGCGGTGCGGACTCGCTTTGCCCTTCCTGGGCCTCGGGTTACAACGTTGCATGGGGGATGCTCCTTGTAAGGGGGAAAAGCCTCCGCCGCGATCCCCTTCCGCCTGCTCTGGGCACGGGTCTTGCATTGCTAATAGCCCCCGGGGGGCCCTGCAGCATTGGGGCTGGGCTCCCACACGAGCTACCAAAGCGCCAGGACAGGAGACTTCAAGAGAGAGGGTGGGTGCGGTGACATCTGCTATTGGACCAACTTCTGTTGGGGAGAGACAGGCTTTGGAGCAGCCCCGAAAACAGCACTGAATGGCTCCCAAGCTTCTCTCTTTCGCCAACAGAAGTTGGTGCAATAAGAGATGACCTCAGCCCCCTTGTCTCTAATATCCTGGGACCCACACAGCTACAGTAATACTACAGGAAACTTCAACTCTATCAAAACACACTTCCTACGCTCTGGGCTGAAGAGGGAAGGGTGGAGGGACAATTCTACCAGGCCCTGAGCTCAGCCTGACCACAGTCATATTTATTACGAAATGTAAAATTCCAATACTGCCTCAAAATAAAGCCTAATTGTATTGACTTACCAGTGGTCTTACTCCCAACAGTCTTATGATACTTGTTCTTAGCATTGTGTCTGCCCCCCTTATTTTAAAACACTATCTGTGCTCATGTCCCATACGGCCCTAGAATATATTAATGTGTAAACGGTGACTTGACATGCACTGACAACATGCTTTGTCTTTATTTTGATGTCCTGTAAAGCATTGTCTGCCACAAGGTCTTGTAGTCAGGAAGGTGTATGTTTATGTAAAGTGTGGTCTTAGTCTGAACTATGAGTGGCTGGGTAGCATTGTGGAGTTGTTTATTGTCTCAAAGCTCAGATGAAATTTGTTTTGGCTTACAAGGAAAAAAGAAGTTGGTTTGTTTTCCTAGGTGACAGACTTACAAATACACCCTTGGCTCTGGAAGCCTACTTGGATTGTTTCTGGCTTGTGCATCACCACCAATAATACAATTTTGCTGGCCAATTTCTACCTTCAGTGGCACTTGTGCACCTACAAAATTTGATGGTGCAATAGGAAATGATAGTGCTATTGATCTGTGAGATAGAATGATAGAGCCCATCTCGGTCTTCCAAAGCTATATTGCTTGGAGAGTTCATAGAAGTACATCTTGCGTTAGTCACCCAAGTAATCAATACAGATACTGAAGTGATACGAAACATGCAAGTATCTGAGTGACTCCCTGTATTAACAAAGTAAGGAATCATTAGCCCCATTTAGAGCCACTAATTGAACCTATATGTCCTCATCAACTCCTGTGACTCCCGCAATTTTATTATAACTCCAAGATGTATAGTATGTGTTATGTGTCTGACCTCTGTTCAGCATTCCTCTGTCTTCTCCTGAGAGGGATACAAAATCACTTTGTTTCTGGTTGGTGGTGGCTGTATGTATCTATGTAAGTATGTATGTATTAAAAACAATATATGTATTTTTTTTTACATCTTACTTTGATATCTTTCTGTCAAGATAGTAAAACAAACTGTTGGAAAAGTTAGGCATTGCATCTAAATGTTGCCAATAAACAATAAAACATTGCAAGAACAGACTCTTTTTTTTAAAAAAGTTCCTACCTGGAAGGAAATGACAAAAGTACCTACTGCTTATGTTTTGCTAGAATCCCAAACCTAGTATATTCTGGACCTTACATTAGTCCTTGTCTACACACACCTTTATATAAAGGTGTGTTCGTTTAAACCAGTACAAAACCCTGTTTTGGTTCAAGATGCTTATGTAGATTTAGCTAAACTTGATTCCGTAGTGATTTGAGCTAAACCCAAATAAAGTGTTTTCACAAACTGGTGCAATTTTAACAAAATTGGTTTTGAAATCTATTTTAAGTTAAACTGGTGAAACTTCGTTGGGTTGAAAAAGCCAATGTGGCAGGAGTGATTACTGGGGGACTGCCATTTGTACAGTTGGTGAACATTTTCTGACTGGAAAAAAGGAAATTTTCTTTTCTTTTTTTCTAGCTAGCTGTACCCATAAGGAGGTCACAGGTTCTGTGACCTGTGTCGTCTTTTTTTTTTTTTTTTTTTTTAAGCAAAAGCAAACTCCTGGTACCGACAGACACTCTGCTTTCTCTCTCCCTGCCCTCCCACCCAGATCATTTCTCCTTTCCCCAAGTAATGGAGTTACAAACTGTGGTGCAACATTCTCCTTTTTTTTTTTTTTTTTTTGAATCTGCAGAAGCCCTTCTGTAGGGTTTGAGGTAGAATGAAAAGGGGTGAAGCAAGGTACCAGCTTCTTTGCAGGGCACTATCCCCTGTTCAAGCCTGAACAGAAGTCCCATCAGCAGGAGAATGTGTGTGTGTTTTCTGTTGCAAAACCACTACTCCAGTAATGTTGTATGTCTCTGGGGGGAAATCCTCGTGCCGCACCCTCCCTCTCCCCCCGCGCACATCCTCCCCCTCAAAAAAAAAAAAAAATTTGACTGGGACTCTGTTGTGGAAGTGATAGAAGTGTTCCTTCAGTTTAAAACATACACATCCTCTGTTCTGTTCTGTTTTAGGATCCCAATGCGGATACAGAATGGAATGACATTTTGCGTAAGAAGGGCATCCTCCCTTCCAAGGAAAAGCCAAAAGAGCAAGAGGAGGCGGTAGAGGAGCAGGAGCAGCAGAGACTTCAGCAGAAGTCTGTTGGTGAGTGATCAGGCAATAAGAGGCAGCAGAAAGCTAAATCCCGAGCTGCTTCTGTATTAGCGTGTCCAGTCACTTTAAAATGTCCAAATGAAAAACAACCTTTTCTCCTGTAACTTAGGGGATACCAAGAGTAGAACTCATATGACATGTTTCGCTTGTTACAATATAGCAGAATTGCAGAATTCACTTTTTTTACAACTTTGGCCGATATTGATCGTTTTAAAGCAATTTTTAGATTTCTTTTATGGATATTGCGGGAGGGGGTGTCAGACAATCTTTTTGTAATAGAATCTCAATTTCTACTGTCATTAAAGTTAAAGCTTTATGAACTGTTAAAAGATAAATTGTGAACATCGCATGTCAAAATATACAAAATAAATATCCTTAAATCAACAAGTCATATATGTTTTTCCTATTCATTTACTAGTCCATTTGTAACAAGTCTAAATCACTGGATTTTGACTCTAGTAAATTCTCAAGCAGCATTTTTCTTTCTTTATCTTTAAAATGTGATTTATCGTCTATGGGGGGAAAAGTTCATTGGTTTGTGTGTGCATCTATGGTTATGACACTAAGCACCCCTGAATTCACCCCCTACACACTATTGTAATAATCTTTGTACAAAATATGCCTTGTGAGATATCACTTGAAAACTCATAGACTTTAAGGCCAGAAGGGATCATCATGATCATCTAGACTGACCTGCATATTGCAGGCCAGAGAATCCTGCTTACCCACTCCTGTAATAGACCCATAACCACTGTTTCGTTTCTTGCATTTGTTCAGAAAGTAGATATTGCTGTTAAGTTTTGCTTCCTTTTTCATCATGTTGTGGAGTTTACATTTCAGATGACTAAATTTGATATCTTCCATTGTTGTATGTAGTATAGTTGTAGCCATATTGGTCCCAGGTTATTAGAGAGACAAGGTGGGTGAGGTGATATCTTTTTTTGGACCAACTTCTGTTAGTGAGAGAGACAAACTTTCCAGACGCACACAGCTCTTCTTCAGGTCTGGGGAAGATACTCTGAACAGGTGGAACAGATTGTTTAGCCTAAGAAATTAGCATTTATACTAAAGGATCGTGCAAGGCAGAGTGGCCCATTAATGCCTCGGCAGTCCTTTTTATAGGACAAAAAGTGGAGGTTAGTGGGTTACAGATTGTTGTAATAAGTCATAAATCCAGTGTCTATGTTCAGTCCATGATTTTTCATAACTTTGCTAGACACTAATTTAAGCTCCCAGCTCCATTTTTTGAAAGTGTTGTGCAGGTTTCCTTTGAGGATAAGTACGGATAGGTCAGTTATAGAGTGATCGCTTTGTGGAAACTGCCCACCCACAGGTGATAGTGTGTTTTTGTCTTTTATCATTTTCCTATGTGAGTTCATTTGAGAGCATAGTGATTATCTGGTTTCACCCACATAGTTGCTATTGGGGCATTTAGTGAACTGGATGAGTGTGGTAGACGTGTAGGATCCCTGGATCTTGAAAGATGTGCTTTGGTGAGTGATGATCATTGTAGCAGTGGAGATAAGTCTGCAGGTTTTGCATCTGTTTTGGCAGAGTTTGGTGCTGTTTTGAGTTGGTGTGTCCTTGTATGTGGGGAGCTTGCTTCTGATGATGAGCTTGGAGAGGCAGGGGGGTTGTTTGAAGGCCAGAAGAGAGGGTCAGGAAAGGTTTCTTTCAGGATGGGGTCCCCATCCAGTATGGGTTGTAGTTCATAGAATCATAGAAGATTAGGGTTAGAAGAGACCTCAGGAGGTCATTTAGTTTGATGATACCCCATATGGGTTCTAGTACATGGTGGTAGGCTACAACAAGGGGAGTGTGGTTGGAGTGGGTTTTGTTTCTATATTGAAGCAGGTTCTCTAAGGCTATTTGGGTAGCCCATTCCATGATGCAATCTACTTCTCTGGGCTTATTATTCTGCTTATTCATTTTCAAAAGAAATAGATATCATTGTCTAAAATAAGGTTTGGCTTGGCTATTGTTATGAATTTTCAAAATAGTCAAATAACCCTGGGATAGAGTCAAGGGAACAGAGCTGATGATGGTGTGAGGCTGGTGACTGTAATCCTGAAATTCATGACTTGTTTAAATTGTTGGAACCTTAATTGTAATGCAGTACGTATTTGTTCGTTGGGATCACAGGATAATCAACAAGAACTGATGCTTAGAAGTAACTCAGAAGTCACTTTAGTAACTTTTTGATCAAGTATTTGCAGTTGCATCCCAGATATTTAAAATAGTAAATCTGTGGAGTGGTGTATGGATAAAGTTCTACCATCCCTCTTCCAGCTCAAAGTGCTGAGTCTGAGGGTTTCTCAACTCCCTTCTCCGATAATTGTATGTGGTCTTACTGTGTTATCTTGTTCAATAGTTTAGAGAAACAGCAGAAAATAACATGCATTTTCTCAAGAGGAATAATGCATGATGTGGGGTTACAAACTTGCACAGGTTAATCTTCCTTCTCTAGTGGAATATTGCTAATCCTATATTTCTCCCACTCCAGTGAAAACATATGAAGACATGACTTTGGAGGAGCTAGAAGAAAATGAAGACGAGTTTAATGAGGAAGATGAGCAAGCTATCAAAATGTACAGGTGAGAGCAGCTTGCACAACTGTCTAAATGAAACTATGTTGGTTACCTCCTTACACGCTAAAACAATGCAATTGGATTTCCATTTTCCTGAAGAGAAGGGGAGGAAGGCTGTGCTTAATAAGGCCCAAGACAGGGAGCTGGAAGGCCTGGGGTTTGTACCCTAGTCTGAAAGACTTCTTAGTATCCTTAACTAAGCCACTTGGGTCTACATCTTGGGTAGCCTATTTAGGGTTCAATTTTTCATAGATACTCTTAACACAACCCAAGTTGAAGTCAATGGGTGCAAAGATCCTATGCAAATCAGATCTTGGGTTCAGCACCTAACTTATTGGAGACTTCTAAACATTTTGGCCTTAATGAAATTGAGGCAGAGAGATTATGGGTCTGAATCTCTACCATGTTTTTACTTAAGCAGTCATTTATATTGGTTTAGTGTGGGAGTAAAAAAACTCTGTCATTCTGACTTGGTATTATTTTGTATAGATATAAATGACTGCTCAAGGTGCAGGATAGTGGAGAGCTCGTCCCTAAGTATTTTTAACTATTTACCTCTATCTCAGGGACTAAATATATTTTTATGCACAATGTCTGAAGTTGAATATTGTGACTTTATTCCACTATGATACAAACATTAATCAGTTTTAGACTGCTCTTATATTTAAATGCAAAACTATGTAAATTCTCCTTCTCTACCCTGGTGCTTAGAGACCTTTATAATTCATCTCTGCAGACTAGGCTTCAAAACCCGTGATGTTGATTGTCTAATCATCTCTCTGTTATACAAGTGTATCTGTTCTCAAGACTGTTTGATTTCTCTGCTCCCATCTTTCCCCTCCTTGTTGTGTAGACAGCAAAGGATAGCAGAATGGAAAGCAACTCAAATAAAGAACAAATTTGGGGAAATTCTGGAGATTTCAGGACAGGATTATGTTCAGGAAGTTACCAAAGCTGGCAAGGGTATATGGGTAATCCTGCATCTTTACAAACAAGGGTAAGTAAGCTGTTTTTAAATAATTAGCATTTTCAGATGCTATTAGTGAACAATGCTAATACCTTTAGACAAGTGAATAACTGTGTTATGGACATTAGAATTCTGGAATTAATTCTTTATCAGTTAAAATGAAGGAAAACCACACTCTTTATGCTTATCGCTTACGACCAAAGTCTACTGAAACTTCGCTACAGAGAGCTTCTGGGGACAGACTTAATCCTTTTCTGTATAAAAGCACTTGAGGCTATGCACTCAAGATCACCAGCTCTACCCAATGGAGTTCTATGTGGCCCATCTTCTCTAGCTGCACAAAATTTGGGTGAGCAAGGTACTCAACCCCACTGACATTACAAAATAGCTTTTCAAGGAAGTTGTCATTACTTTGGAAATAAATCTGTGTGTTATAGAAATGATTCTAAAAACTTGCTTGTTCGTTGTCTTTAGTGTAATTTAAATTAATCAACTCTTCACAGCACACAATATTTTGCTTCATCTTTTTAACAATACAAATAGAAGTTTGATTCTTTTCTTTAAAAAGCTGTTATTTCTCTCCACCTTGTGTCTACTTTTTTAGCATGCACTAGTCACAGAAGTGGCATCTTGTAAACTAACTTTGTTCTATAATAGAGTGGGAAATCTTAGTTCAACTACTGTAACAAATGACTCTAATGGCTCTAATCTTATATGTATACTGGAGTGATGGGCACTGTAGTAATATCTATACATTGTTTTATACATTTGTATTTCCATAAGTACTGTTCAATAGGTTGGTATTTCTAACTTTCCATGTGGAAGGGACTATTCTTGATATTCTATCTCTTAGCTCTTCTTTTTATCTGTTTTCTTTTAACAGAATTCCCCTCTGTACCTTAATAAATCAGCATTTGAGTGGACTTGCCAGGAAGTTCCCAGATGTCAAATTTATCAAAGCCATTTCTACAACCTGCATACCCAACTACCCTGATAGGAACCTACCTACAATTTTTACGTACCTTGAAGGAGATATCAAGGCCCAGTTTGTTGGGCCCCTGGTGTTTGGTGGCATGAACCTGACAAGAGACGGTAAGCAGCTGCATCTAGTATCTTGTAAAGGAAAAGCAGAATGTCAGTAACCAGTTTAATTAATCTTCCCTATGTTATGCTTGCACTGACCCTCAGAATGCAGGGGCTGGGAATTGGTGGCAGGAGGAAAAGAGTGTAATAGGTCATATGATTATTTACATTTCTCATGTACATCTTCTGATTCAAGAGTATATTTTAAGCAGTAAAATATATACACACTTTCTGTCATTTCTTCCCTCCAAAGTTGTTTGTATTCCCTGACCATCCTCCGCTTGCTTTATAACCTGTACTGCTTGGTTGTGTGTTCTTAGAGTTCTTCTCTCTTACCTTCCTGACCCACGGACTCTGTTTCTAAGTCACTATGCCCCTAACTCCCAAGAGGCAATGTTTTCCCTACCACCATTGGGGCTGGGAGCTTGAAGATGCACTGCTCTCTCTCCCTCCTCCTTCTCCCCGCTGCTGCATCTCTGGCAGTAGCTGGGGTCTCTCTCATCTCTCTGAAGTAAAGTCTGAATCTGAGCTCTGAGAAGAAGTGGTGTAGTCTCTCATAATTCTAGAGTGGGGCGGGGGGCACCTACACCAGGTGCCCTGTGGGGGTGAGGCGCTACTTTTTCTCTGGGGTTCAGGGCTCAATTTAGCCCATATTCCCCGGTGGCAAATAATCTGGGCACAGGCTACCAGTGTTGCTGAACCTTTTAACATACTTGATGCAAATGTTTGATAAGCATATCATACGCTCTGTACATGAGGTCTGACAAGGTATTTCAGCACTGAGTGTTTTTTTCCTATGAATGTTGTTGTTCTTCAAGCTTGTCTGAAAAAGCATTTCTTTGAAAGTGAAGGGAAGGGGAACAAAATTCTTCTTAAACGGTACATCAAGATGAAGGATGTCAGCAGTAAAATGATACTTCCTGCATGTTGGAAACTGAATGAAACCCTTTATCCTGATTTAAAAGGGGATTTTATTGTAATTAAAACGATATTGTTAAATTTCCCAATGGTTCTCTCCAGTTACCTTTAAATAAATTTGAGGGTGCCGAAGAAGTACACCACCAATAAATGGCATTTCAAGTGCTGTATTTAACTATATCACTTAGCTCTTTCGCAATAGCATGCAAATAGACTTTCACTAATCAAAGTCGTGGTTTAACTAAAACCCTGGTCTTTTCACATTCTGTGTGTAGTACTCGACAGTAAGTGTTCCTGGCTTTCCAGTGGAAAATTCACTAATACCTATCTCATAGAACTGGAAGGGACCTTGAAAGGTTGTTGAGTCCAGCCCCCTGCCCCAGGGATCTGGGGCAAAATCAGTACTTGGTCCTAAGTGGCCCCTTCAAGGATTGAACTCACAACCCTGGGTTGAGCAGGCTAATGCTCAAACCACTGAGCTATCCCTCCCCCATCATGAGAGCATTGCTTTGGGAACAACTACATCTAAATGTAGAGATTGGCTAATTATACATCAAAGTGAGAAATAATTAAAGGTTCTATTATTATCAGTTCTCCATTTCTAAGAACATAAGAATGGCCATACTGGGTCCATCTAGCCTAGTCTCCTGTCTTTCAACTTTAGCCAGTGCCAGGTGCTTCAGAGGGAATGAACAGAACAGTGCAATTTATCAAGGGATCCATCCCCTGTCTTCCAGTCCCAGCTTCTGACAGTCAGAGGCTTAGGGACACCCAAAGCACACATCCCTTCATTTAAAGTAATTGGCATCTACAGTAATTGATTTTCAGGTTCCTGGGGATAAGTGTTATACTCCCTCAGGTTAGTCATCACATAAGGTTCACCTCTGCACTCTTTGAATTCTTTTTCTTTTGGTCTATGAAACGATGTGATTTATCTGTGATTGAGGAGAATGTGAGGTTATATTCATTTCCTTTTTGTCTAACAGAATTAGATTTTAATGATTGGATTGCCAGCAGGACTAGGAGAGAGGCTTCTGCTGAATGTGTGGTATTGACTTTCTTCCGCTTTGAGGAAGTAATCCAATTTGAGCCTATATAATAATAGGCCTGCTATCAGGAGGGAGATCCTTCTCTTGTAAAGGAACTAATCAGCGCAAGGGGTGCGGGTAGTGGATGAATTGTATTTTTAAAGTTTCCCTGTAAAAATATCTAATTCAGATGTGCAAATGGAACTGTTGCAATTTTTTCCTTCTGTTAAGTAATCTATTCTTTGTCTCTTCCTACCACTTAGTCATTATATAATTCAAGAAACTTTTATCCTCTCGCAGTGTTTTCAACAGCTGGAGTACACCACTGATTAGTCTGTATCATACGTGCTTTAAAATTCACAAGACAGTCTGCAAACACAGTGTGTAAAATGTTGTATGTTTCATATAGTAAAGGTTTTGTATGCTACAGAAAAGAGAAGGCTGAGCCTGAAAGAGCATACACTGTTCCTCCAACCTCATGGGGCATTCTTTTCTCTTAATTCCATGTAGAACTGGAGTGGAAGATTTCAGAGTCGGGTGCCATCAAGACAGATCTAGAGGAAAACCCCAAGAAACAGATCCAGGACCAGTTGATATCCTCAGTCAGGAGCTCTGTTCCAACAAGGAGGGACAGCGACTCTGAAGAGGATTAATTCCTATACCAACGTGTAAGATTGATACAGTACATTTTCAGCCAAAGCTCATATCCAATATACTGGACGAAACCCAGCTGTGACACCTTAATCTTTCCACTGAGGGCTCTGTATTACGGAAGAATAGATTTTCAAGATAGCAGTTTTATTAGCAATTTCAAGCTTTTTATCTGTTACAACTTTGTTTAAAATCCAGAACAGTTTGAAAGACTTTTATAAATGGAGACACAGTAAATCTTACCCCGCGTTTTGAAAAATAGTTATAGTAGGAAGAGTGATCCTTTTTCCTCTTCTTTTGGTAAATCTTTGTGACAGAGAGAGAGGCTTACAAGTTTAAGTACCAAATGGACTGGTACATAGTGTATTGATTTTAAGTAACTTATATTCATGTAAATAAATTATACATATCTAAGTTACAATGCACCATTTATTGCAACATTGCAGTAAGTTCGGGCTTCAGAGTCCTTTTGTTAGCCTGTTGTTTATCACGATGTCTATTCTGGGCATTGAGAGAGGCAAGCTTGCCTCCAGGACAGTCTCTGATCTGTAGAATACTCAGTTGACTAAGGCTATAACTTTATCAAATTAGTGTAACTACCAAACTGGTGCCTCTTATTCACAATGGAAGTGATGTTAAGAGTTACCATTTTTTTTATATTAAAGTAAAAACTTTGCATTCCAGCGTCTGCTACAAATACTACTTGTTAAACTAGGAAGCCCTTGGAGTAGGAAAGAAAAAGTTAAAATGCCATCCTAATTATAGATGTTTTGAAACTTAAGAAAGCTGCATGGCTGTTTCAGATTGGGCTTGCTGTCCACCTACACTTCTCATTTGTCTACATGTGTATGCTAATAAGCTGCACATGACTATGCTAACAAGCTGACCCAAAGACCTTTTGTTATGTCGCTGATGGATTCTGTGGGAGTATAGAATTTAGCATTTAATAAGTATAAATCCTTTTGCTTTGCATTGCATTGAGATTAGCCTCCAGAAGCTTTCATCTTGGCTTCTTCAGCTTGAACCCTCTATCTGAATCAGTGGAACTTATTTTAGTTCTGCTATTTTAAATAAATTACATATTAGGTTGTAAGATCTTGGTGCAGGGACTGTCTTCCTGTGGGGTTGAATAGTGTCTAACTCAAGGGGACTCTGATCTTTTGGTGCTACAAATAAAGAACAAAGATATAAAATTGCTCTTGGTCTCAATATTACCCGTGCATTGTTGGGGTATGGCCCCCTTCTTGTATTATAAAAGGTGATTAGAAGTTCCTGATTTACTTGTTTAAAATTCCAACATTATCAGTTTTCACCCAATTGAGTGATCTGATTGAACATAAAAACTCAGTTGTAGATTAAGCTTGTCTATGCAAACAAACTTCTATTAACACAAACACTGAAATACTTCTCCTTGTATCAGATTATTTGAGACCCGTCTGTGTACTTGACTGTTTTGTCTTTGCATATCTGGAGCAATTCTTCTTACACCTTGTATAGCACAGACAGGATCTGTATGTTGGAGAGAAATTCTTCCAGTGTGTATTGAAGAGCTTTGGTGCATAAGTATAAATGTTGATTGTGCATCGTATTTGAAAAGGGGAGTGGGAGGGTTTTATAAATGTCCATCTGAAGTAATAAAACAGCAGTATACACAACATCCCCTGTAGCCTATCCAATGTGTGTCCTGTACTCAACTAGTCAATTCTCCTTTTTCCTCCATCCCACACAGTTAAAAAAGTAGACCCAGAAATTAAACATTCTTGGTTACTTCCTCAGCCTTGCACAAAACACTTAAACCTGCTATTGGCTTTTAAACCGAATGTGATTTTAAAGGAAACACCTTTTCCACACCTGAAGAAGAACTGTTGGGAGCTCGAAAGCTTGTCTCTTTCACCAACTGAAGTTGGTACAATATAAAGTATTATCTCACTTACCTTGTCTCTTTAAAGGAAACAGTTATTCTTATATTCATATCTGACAAAGTTCAACCCAGCTGTAGGAGATACTGCTTCCCACTTAGTAGAGATAGTGTATTTGATGGTTCCTAAATCTTTGCACCCACAAAACAGAGGCCCAGTGTGGTTTTATATTAGGAAATAATCATTGATATTTTACAATAAACCGCTCTCTTGATCAGTGGGCCCAGACTGCTCAGTGGTGTAATCCTGCTACAAAATAGGCCTACACTGTGAAGGAAGTTTGAAGTCTAACCAAGTATTAAAGGGTAGTACGGACTTACCACAGGACTGGCAGCAAGAAATTGCTGTGCTCCAAGTCCGGGTCTGACAAGGACTCTGATCTCCTTTAACTTATGCACACATATATCCAATAAACAGGAGCGCCTATTCCTGGCTCAAGGTGGTCCTCTCCAGTTCTTAAATATACACCAGTAAACAGTGCCAAGCTCAGCAGGGGCTCGCTGGGAAGGGATGGGGCAAAGGATCCACTGTTACATAATCCCCTCTGGTCTTTACTCCCTATGAAGTGAAGGTAGGAGGACCTAGAGCAGGCTCTCTTCCTCCTCCCTTAATGCCACAAAGTGCTAGTTTCTGCACTACCCATATGTGTATTCGATGTCATCATTATTGATGATTTACTCTAACCCACATCATTTCAACACTATCAGCCCAGGGTGGGGTGGAGGGTGTTGTGAGAGGCTACCGGTGTGGTGCTTCTGCTTTCTCCTGTTGATATCACTCGGCTGCGTGCGTGTGTTCCCTGTGTGTGCTGCCCCAGCTCTGCGCAGATAGCTGACACAGCAGACCCGACGAGAACCCCCAATAACCACAGAGTCTACTAAGATACAAAGGCACCTCGGCCAGGTTTATTGCGATCTCGGACACAATTGCAGTTCCCCGTAGATTACTTAGTCTACCGGGCATACTACTAATAGATGCCTCTTGGCAAGGACCCGACTCAGTGGCGGGACTTTCCACTGCCCCCGTGGCCGGACAAAGACACCACCCCAGGGACACATTCTTATACACAGGTACAAACAAGTTACACATCACTCCTGACGTATTGAGGTGCAACCCCTCTACGTAGCAAGGTACAACCCCTCTATGTAATAAGGTGCCGCCTCTCACCTTGTACCTGTTGGTTCGATCAAAACAACTCTATCCATCATTTTACCCTTTTGCCCCTGTCATTGGGATGGGTCGGCCTGTTCCATGTTATCTGTGGAATGTTCCGGTATAGTGTGTCTTGGTACCATGTTTATACTGTAACTATGCAACATCAGCCCTTTCCTTGCCAACTTCTGTGAGCAAGGCCTGCCTCTTGCTCACAGCTTAACTTTGCTTCATATTAGCAAATTCTTGACCATTACTTTAGTTTGGTTCAGGCCTCATACTGGGCCTTCATTAGGCCTTTACTTACTACATTGCCTTCACTTACTACAGAGGGGGTGTTTCTTATTTTGCATTTTAGTAGATGTCACTGAAATACAGAATAGTGGTGTGGGAAGAATGAAGATGAAAAGTTGGATTTGTACTTTTTCCGTGAGGTGCTTAATTTATTGATGCTTTGGGAGAAAAATTAGAGGATGCCATATTGAAGGAGGCAGATGTGAGAATAAAAAATGATGGGCTGCTTTGTCATGGAGTTGAGACCCATGTAGAGTGCAATTTTAAGTGTTCTTTATGCTTCTTGGCGTAGAGGTAAGTGTGAGAACTGCTTCTTATAAGCTTGAACTTGTTCCCTTTCTTGCCAATCGTTGTCCAGCTCAGAGCTGTAGCAGAAATTAAATCTCTGTAGGATGTGGATAATGAGCTCAGTTAATCTATCAGCAGCGTTGGATCAATGATCACGTCATATCTCCTCGGAACAGCTACATTTTTAGAGCATTATGGGGGAAGTTAGATGAACAAATCCTATTAACTATTGTGATATTCGTAGGGGTAACTACTCCATGCACTGCTGTGGAAATCTCTCCCTAGGGTGACCAGATGTCCCGATTTTATAGGTAGTCCCAATTTGGGGTCTTTTTCTTATATAGGCTCCTATTACCCCCTACCCCCTGTCCTGATTTTTCACACTTGCTGTCTGGTCACCCTATTTCTCCCTAACTGACCAGATACAAAGGCACTTCCATCAGGTGAACAGATTTTAACTATGGCATTCAGCAGGATGAAGGGCAAAAGACAACCATAGGAGCAACTTTTAACTCTAAAGTCTGTTTGTTCACATAGCTATAATGTGTCAATAAATAAATATATATGGCAGGTATCTATTAAGTGAATTGATGATTTATAAAAAGTACCTTTTAGTTGCAGCACTGTTAACTGAAATTACCTCTCCCCAGTATAGGTGTAGCCTATGCAGTGCATGCTTTTCCATACTGCTTCTGCCAAGGTGTCTTGCCCTGTTCTGGATGGACCATATGTCTGATTCTCCATTACCCATGCACCAGTGTAGAATGGGTATAAAACTACCAAATCAGAATAGTACCATTTTACAATCATTTTGCACTGGAGTAAATAACTATACAAGGTTCAGGCAATGAGAATAAGGCCCCAGTCCACCAAGCCCTTAGGCCTGTGAGTAATCCAATGGCAGTCAGTGAGACTACTCGCATGCATGAGTGTTTGCAGGAGTGGGGCCTAGGAGCATTGCAGAAGTAGAAATACCTTAAATAGCCTGAGATGATGCCATATTGAAGGAGGCAGATGTAAGATGTAACTGTTACTACTAGTGAATTTTTAAGTGATTTTTGAACTTGCTAATTTTATCTCCCTGGTATTTCACTGGAAGTTGGGCTGGGGCAGGGAGGGGCAATTGTTTATTTTCTTCACCCACAAAACTTTTCTTTTTCAATGAATTAATTATTTACCACCCTACTTGCCTGCCTACCTCTCAGGACAGTGCCCTAACCACTGGGCTATGAGATAGTCTGAGGTGGGTCTCTCCTGGTGAAGATGTTCCACTTTGTATAACTGATTTGAAGAGTCATTGGAGCAGGGGAACTGGATTCTGAGTCTCCCACTTGGGTGATCAAGCCACCAGCTGACAGTCATTCTCATAGTCCATTTCTGGCACAATGACTATTTAAGCATTTATCCAAGACAGAACAGCTTCAACAGGAGAAATTGAGAAAGCCTCACCTCATAATAGCTTATAGCTCAGTGCTTAGAGCACCCTCCGGAGACAATTTGAATAGGGATCTCCCACCTTTCTCCCCATAGGGCAGAGGAGGGGATTACTGCTGGGCAAAAGTTGAGAGAGGCGGCTCCTCCTTCAACCAGATGTTGTAAGGGCCTGATCTGTGAGGTGTGCTGAGAACACACCTACCGGATCAAGCTCCGGCAAGTGAGATATCTGTCTTCCCCTGGTTTGAGGATCCGACTGGGGCGTAGGCATGAAAAAACGGTCCAAATACTTGGTGCGTGTGCCCAGAGGCAGAGACTTCAGTGCCATGGGAACTTTTAGGATGGAAGGTTAGGCACTGAGGGATTTTAGATGCCTACAGGATTAGACTGCAGCCAAGCAATCAGCGAAAGTCCCTCTACCCACACAAACTCCAGAACTCCTGGGTGGGGTTACAAAACTTTTGTCTTAGGTGGGAGCTTGGTGATTCATTTATCCTTCCAGGTATGTTAATTGAGGGGTGCATTCATACCCTTCACTCTCAATGAGGTTTTAAGTCAACGCCTAACAAAGTTTCACCCAGTTCATAACAAGTCTGAGAGAGACCAATAGGATTTGCAACTGGAGTAAAGGGGTCTTGCAGCACTAAGATCTTGGGAGAGAGTCCATTCTAGTTTTTGCACTCTTCCCTCCTGTTTATCTTTACCCTACCTGCCCTTGCCCAATTTTTACACCTACTTCTTCCCCTTTTTAAAAGATCCAGAAATCCCTCCTAGCTGACGTAAAGTCAGTGACTGATGTTGAAGCAAAGACAGCAATCCATGTGTACAAGCTATACTCATCTTGGCTGCAACATCTGACACTGGCTATTTTCTTCAGCAAAGCATTTACTGCCAGCCTCTCTCCTTAGCCTGAATATTAAATTAGCTAAACTAGGTTGAAATAGGGAATGATCTAAAACAAGCCTTAAGGAGAAAAGAGAGGACTTTACCTGATTTCATAATGTCTGTCAAACAACAATCAGGGACTAGGCCAATTTTAGCAATTTAGTGATAAAAACTCTAGTTACCCTATTGGAAAAGGAAAACAAACAAGCCCAGCTGCACAAAGGCACTTAGGTGCGTAAGTCTCCATTTGGGTTCCACTGTGATTCCCAAAAGTCCCAGTGGACCCTGTGTAGGCACCTAACATTCAGTGTCAGTTTTCAGGGTCAAGTTCCCATGGCGCCCAAGTTGCTGCCTCTGGGCATGTGAGCTGCTACCCTACTGTCCGCATCTGGATGCCTGTCTCCCACATGAGCCCCAGCATGATCCACTAACCAGAGGAAGATAGGTTTCAGAGTAGCAGCCGTGTTAGTCTGTATCCGCAAAAAGAACAGGAGTACTTGTGGCACCTTAGAGACTAACACATTTATTAGAGCATAAGCTTTCATGGGCTACAGCCCACTTCTTCGGATGCATAGAATGGAACATATATTGAGGAGATATATATACACATGCAGAGAGCATGAAAAGGTGGGAGTTGTCTTACCAACTCTGAGAGGCCAATTAAGTAAGGGAAAAAACTTTTGAAGTGATAATCAAGATATCTTGGGCATCACTTCAAAAGTTTTTTCTCTTACTTAATTGGCCTCTCAGAGTTGGTAAGACAACTCCCACCTTTTCATGCTCTCTATATATGTATATATATATCCTCAATATATGTTCCATTCTATGCATCCGAAGAAGTGGGCTGTAGCCCACAAAAGCTTATGCTCAAATAAATTTCAGACTCTCCTGGAAGCCCTGTAGCTCCATATTCCTTAGGATGGCTGGCCAGGTCTCTACCCTTCAGCATCTCAATACCCCTTTAGCTACTCTCTGCATCCACCCTTCCAGTAGAGAGTGTCTCATATCTTAAAGACCCTTAACGGTGGTCCATCAAAGTGATATTAAGTATGCAGAGGCACTTGTTTCCCAAACAGTCATCGATGTCTGAAATGCTCTTCCAAATTTGCCTTTAGAGGACTAAAAAACAAACCCAGACAAAAATTACTTGGGCACTAAAGATATGCACTCAAATTACTTGGGCATTCAAATGTACTACTGCATTTCATATATACAATATATACATATACAAATTGTCTGTCAGATTTGAAGTTAGGAAGTCATTTCCACCCTCTCCCAATGCCCATTAAAAGGTACTTCCAGGTTCTCCCCCCCGTCCTCCTTTGGAGTATCATCCTGTAGGATCAGAAAAGTTCATATCCCATGATCAATTTCCTGTGATTGCAAGGCATGGGAATTGATCCTTCTCGCCTTCTTCCTATGTTTGTGTTTCATTATTATCTACACTTGTCAAAGCCTACCATGAAATAAACAAATACATAGGGCTTGACTGCTGCTCCCACATGAACTGGTGTACAGTATATCAGGAGACTCTTCATTTAAGTTAATGCAATCACTCTGGTGTAAAAACAGTGTGTGTTCAAAATTGAACCCCAAGATTAGGTATCTCCTTCTTACCTCCTTTAGTAAATTCAGCACTAGCTTTATCTAGTTCCAATTCTTTCATACTAAAGCATTTTTTAAATATTTACCCAAGGTTTTGGATTATGGGATATTCTGAGGTGGGTCTCTCTCACCTGATGAAGTCATTACACTTTAACACGGCTACCACTCTGACACCTATTTAGTCTGTATCAACACTTTAAATAGTAACTGAGCCAGAGACAGAGTGAGACTCACTCTTAAAGTCCAGTGGTTAGGGAGCTCATTTGAGAGGTAGGAAACTCTTGTTCAGATCCCTTCTCCTTTATCAGGCACAGCAGGGAACTGAACTGGGGTCTCCCCCATCCCAAGTGAGTACCCTATCACTGGGCTAAAGGTTGTAAGAGATGCTGCGTCCTCTTCCTCTTGACCCCCCCTGTTCTGTGTGGAGTAAAGCAGGCACCTAAGCCATTCTGGTAAGGAGTGGGGTTCCCAGCTGTGGATTGCAAGCGGAGCCAGGTACCTTCCTACACCTCAGACTTAGGCATTGAACTCTATGAAAGAAGCATGGCTTAGGACACACCCATCTCACTGCCTTCTCCCATGGGCTAGTTTAGGCAACACCCCATCTCCTGTGCTGGATTTTTCAGATCACATTCTTAGGCGCCTACCTCTCCCCATGTATCAAGCCTAGTGCCAAAGCCAGGCTTTCTGGATCCCACTGCCTTTGTAGTGATTTCCTCTGAGCCCAAAAGTTAAGCATCACAATGCTGAGCATTGCAATACCTAAGTCCCTTGGTGAATTCAGGCCTAATTGAATAACTAATAATTGTATTCATCTTGTTAAAGGATTTTTCTGCAATAGATTTTATTTATAGAACTTTGTTAGTCCCTATTTTCAACTCTTATTAATTTTACTGTAATCAAATCAGATTGATCTTTTAAAGTAATTATCATCACCATAATAAAACACTTTGCAAGAGAAAATGAAGCATTTTTCTCTCAGTGAAGGGAGCTTAGATGTTCTCATTGTTTAAGGACCAGGAACAGACTTAGGAGGCCTTTTCCATTCACAGATGTTTTAACTTTGGTCTTTAAAGATTCTTTAAATGCTTGGAGCATTTCAGACAACTGGTTTTTAGTACCTGGGAGCTAATGAGGTAAATAGCAGTAATTAAAATATTATGAAGGATCCTCTCTGTAGAATTTAGAATATGCCAGATATAGAGTAAACTTCAGTTGCCCACAAGATGGCACTGTTCTCCATGGAAAGGTACCATCGCTACTTCCTTGGGCATAATCCTGCAGTCATAGTGCTTATTCCAATGGAAGATCAGTGGTATTACTTATGATAGTAAGCACTGTTTCTAGTAGTATGTGTTTATAGATTGGGCCCTTTGAAAGTACATACACTCATGCTAGTAGGCAAGGATTGATGTAGGGAGTGCTAAAATATACCCCACTGCACATATTTGAGAACATATCTCATAGGTTTGTAACAGTTTCAGTTGTACCAAGTATTAGCGCATGATATTTTTATATTTAACATAGTCATGGTCTTTCCTGCATTCTGATTTAACTGATAAAAGGTAAGTTAATGCCTGTCATGTATATCTGCTTTCAGTGCATCATCATTTCCTTTCAAGCTGCTCCAAATGATAGAAAAACATTGGGCATGTTGATGTTTATTGCAAAAAAAATATTAAGCTGCCTAACCAAAAAAAAGTCTGGACATTTTTACAGTACACCAATGTATGTTGAAAAGCATGTCTTTTGGCATTAATATTTTAATGAGGAACAGATAAATTGCCTATAAGTCAAGAATAATTGTCTATATGCATTTCTAATGCATGCACCATAGTATCTAGACACCATGTACATAAATAGATTTTGTACATAAACTAGACTACTAGTTCGGTCTTCAAAAGGGATCTAGGTGCATTTTCTGCAGAGCTTTTGGCACAGGCTGAACTTGATACACTAGTAGTCCCATTGACTCTCAGTGTGTGAAGAAAGCACATGCCTTGTGCTAGGTCTACACTACGGGGGGGAGGGGGGGCTCGACCTAAGATACTCAACTTCAGCTACGTGAATAGCGTAGTTGAAGTTGTGTATTTTAGGTCGACTTACCTGGCTGTGAGGACGGCGGCGAGTCGACCGCTGCCGTGCCGCCGTCGACTCCGCTTCCACCTCTTGCCGCGGTGGATTTCTGGAGTCGACGGCAGAGCCATCGGGGATCAATTTTATCGCGTCTTCACTAGACGCGATAAGTCAATCCCCAATAGTTCGATTGCTACCCGCCGATCCGGCGGGTAGTGAAGACGTGCCCTAAGTCTTTTCAAGTTCTAGGCTATAAACTCTGCCCACCTCGTTATAGCTACTGTCCAGGATCAGATCACTTTCAAGGCTTAATTTCCAAGGAGAATTTCCCTGGGCCATTTGCCCCATTCTATTTCCTACTAAGGACAGGCCTATACAAAGGGCCCTGCAACATGACCTATAAGTGGCAAGACTCAGAATCATCCTGATTTTAAGAGGTAGGTAGTTAGCACCATTGGTTAGGGGCAATGGTATGATAAACCTAGTCCAAGAAAGACTATCCAAAGTAAGAAGCCTCTGACCCCTTTCTGGGTTAGTGTGTGTCCATCCTGTTAATAAAAACAACAAGTAACAAATAAAAACACAGACAGGCATTGCTGTGCCTAAAAGTGTAAAAAGCACTTCTTGAAATAAAATAAAAATGTGCCAAAATAATACCCGCAAATGGTCAAACATAAGTATGACTTGATCAAATTAGAATTCCACAATATTTTGTAATGGAAAATGCTTGGTTTCCTAATTTGCCCCTTCTCTCCCTCTCCTGCTTTCCACTTCCTCCTGGTTTCTCAAGATTCACAGAAGAGACAGAGGGGTTGTTACTCCCCACACACATCCTGAATTTGCTGCTCTGGTATGTCTTTTACTCAGTATTAAGGTACAAGTGGATTTTGTAGGTTAAGCTGTGAAAAATATTTTGGCCTTCAACATTCTGCAGAAGACCATACATTTGATGAATGGAAGGCCACATGAAACAAATTGGCAAAAATCTTAACTGTGTCCCTAACATTCTTTTAATAATAATAATTATTATTATAATAATAATAAAAAATAAAATAATAATTCTTAGAACTGTTCACAAAGATTTCATCTTCAAAGTGCTATACAAACATTAAGTAATCAGTCCTCACAACTACCCAGGTGAAGTAAGAAAGCAGCATCACCAGTAACAATGGACATGAGCTGTGGAATTTGGATCTGAATTCATTTTACAGAGAGGCCTAAGTCATACAATTTAAATGGATCTGAACTTCCCCCAAATGTAGGTGGGCTTGGATCAGGAGTCCCATTTCAGGCACAATTGTAACTATTGTCCTTATTTTATAGGGGGGAAACTGAGGCAGCTAGGTTAAATTACTTGGCCCAAGGCTACAGGAGGAATCAGTATTAGAATTAGATTGGATTAGGATTTAGGAATCTCTCGTTTCCCGCTCTTGTACTCCGATCACTTTAAAAAAAAGCCAACCTTTCTCATGAGAAAAAGAAATCGCTAACAATGTTATTTTCCAGGCTGATGACACGTGCAGACAGTAATGAATATTGAACACAGAGACTAGTTTATATTGAGCAAAAAAATATAAACTAAGACTGGAAGTTCACTGTATCCAGAACATGCTATTCTGACAAAATGCCGTGTGGCGTCAATGCAGTGTTAGTGCTTCTCTTTGTATCATCTCTTTCAGCCTAATCTGTGATGGATTCAATTTTTCTTTTTTTACCATGGCAACCTCACTATGGTGATTTCAGGGCTAGGAAGCTTTGTATTTATCTTGACCAGCGTGAAGAAGTAGGAACCTCATTAACTGAGGTAGGTGGATAGGTAGCATATGGAACATACTACACTTGAGACAGCATTTCTCTTCCCAGGGCACCTGGGTCATTCACATTATCTTCACTAGCTGCAAGTTTTCCTTTGGAAATACTGAACTGCTAACTGCTCTCCCTGTCCTCGGGGAGGGAAAATCCAGACAGATGGCTTCAGAGAAACCTTGCCTCTCTAGGGAAAGATGTCCTCCTGGAACAATAATTAACGCTGGTGGAATTTTTGAAGTGAAGCTTTGAAAGAATTCAGTATCACCAGAGGGCATTAACACAGAAGCTTGGCAGAGGACAGAGAAAGATAGAGAAGGGAAAAGAAGAAGAAAAACACCCAGACATCACAAAACAGTGATCCTATTAAAATAACATTGAAGTATTCTATTACTGCTCTTTGCCCTCACCTCTCCCTACCTTACGGAGATTTGAGTTGAAATGCAAGAGCTGTTAGCCAGACAAAACCCAATAACAATCCCCAGCCAGGGTGAAATATACACATAGTGCTGAGAGCCAGCACAAAGCCCCTGTTTTATGCAAAACTGTGTTGGGGCTTTGTCAAGTGTCTGTTGTCAGAGTGGCTGCATGGTGATGGTGGCACCCCCGTTCTTTGCTGTGGAAAGCATCAGTGCCCTGGCACAACATAATCTGGTGTGTAAGGCCACAACGGAGGCAGGCTCGGGGATGGGCCACAGAACAATGTCAGTTGGCCCTGGACCCTATGCACCAGATACAAAGGGGCTGCAGCCCTTATTCCAGCCCACAGTCTGGAACAGTGGCTGCACTACAGCTGCAGACTGGCCCCATGTGTTGGCCCTGCATTAGAGGGATGGATTCCACTTTCCCAACCACCTGCGCAGAGTCTGAGTGCTCATGCTTTATGTGAGTGGAGATTTCTTAGCTGCTCCCCATCCCAGTCCAGGTAGATACACACTTTCCATCTCTGATGGTTACAAGTAAAAGCCAACACATACTTAGGAACCTTTGTCTGAGTCATATGCACAAGTATATTCTCCCTCAGAGGCTCATGCATACAATCATCAGCGGCATTCATGAGAGTCACGCATATGCACTGAGGAAGGGCTCTATCCAAAAACATCCTTTTTGAAAAATAACTATAACTATGGTATACCGCATGGGCATGGATCAGCACTCACGTCACACTCCCTGTCAGTACCCAACCTGGGCCGGGGAAGCTAATGATCCAACCAGCGGACCAAATTCGGTGATGAATCCTGGTCATGTGCCACCTGAGGCACATTGCGCACACACTAAGAAGAAGATTAAACACCTGTGTCCCAGAACTACACAGAACCTTCTTACACACTTGGGAACAGTGAGATTCAACGCTAAAGGTTGTTCTCTGTCCAAGGTTCCTAGGAAATTGAAAGAACTTTACCATATTATCAATTAACTAATCTTACTTTTTAAGCACAAGATAGGATATTCTCACAGAACCTGTTCTGCCCATACATTCCAGCAAATATCAATTGATGGAGGAGCATCTGATGTCCATGCACAACATTAGGTATGCATTCCTTTCTTAGGCACATTAAAAATGAAAGCACTTTGTATTCTATAGGTTTTATACTCTCCATCTTCTTTAATAAGAAAAACTTCCAGGTACAGGATCAAAGGAATATTACAATATTTTTCAAAGGAGAACAGATTCTCTCTCATCTATGGAGAACACTAAAAGTAGTGCAAGAACAGTACAGACACCATCTTAGACTTTTGAACAAATATTCAAAGAAATGTTAAGGTGTCCATTATGAACTTGTAGAGTAAAAGAATTCACTGGGGGAAATAAAAAGTCATTGTCAATACTAGCTGCTGAAAAGTTTGAAATATACCTTTTATTAATACCCATTCTCATCACTTTCATTAATCACCCAAATCTCTTTGTCAAACACTGTAGGATACATTAGGCACATTTGCTTTAAAATATTTTGAGGTGACATAAAAAATGCAAAATAAAACTTAAAGAAAATATGCTTATAGGCTTTCAGTATTGGGGGTCAACTGGGGCTCAGAGCCACTGGCCCACATGGGGATATTTGGAGCAACTCCCCCCCACTCCCACTCTAGCACAAGGAGGGGCATGCCCTGTATTCTCCCTGTGCCTCAGAGGGTCATAGGAGGGAGTAAGATCTGACACTCAGGGCAATGCAGAGACTGCAATGACTACCAGCCACTGCACCAGGGCACATAGTGGCAAGCATGTTACAATTACACTTTCAATGGCAAGCTACCAACCTGCCCTTTATATCAGTTGTATTACTCTGCCAAAGCAGATTGCTTTGAGATCAAGAATTTACACATTGCATAGGACTCAGTGAAATAATAGACATTAATAAAACAACTAAGAGCCATTGATGGACCTAGCCTCCATGAACTTATCTAATTCTTTTTTCAACCTAGTTATACTTGTGGCCTTCACAACATATCCTGACAATGCTACATGTTGACTCTGCATTGTATGAAATAATACTTCCTTATATTTGTTTTAAACCTGCTGCCTAGTAATTTCATTGGGTGACCCCTGGTTCTTGTATTATGTGAAGGGGTAAATAACACATCCCTATTCACATTCTCCACACCATCCATGATTGTATAGACCTTTATCATATCCCCCTTTATTATCTCTTTTCTAAGACGAACAGTCCTAGTCTTTTTAATCTCTCCTCATATGGCAGCTGTTGCATACCCCATAGAATTTTTGTTGCCCTTCTCTGTACCTTTTCCATTTCTTATATTTTTGAGATGAGGCAACCAGAACTGCATACAGTATTCAAGGGGTGGACATACCATAGATTTATATAGTGGAATTATAATACACTGCCTTATCCATCCCTTTTCTAATGATTCCTAACATTGTTAGCTTTTTTAACTGTTGCTCCACATTGAGCAGACGTTTTCAGAGAACTATCCACGATGACTCCAAGATCTTTCTTGAGTGCTAACAGCCAATTTAGACCCCATCATTCTGTATGTATAGTTGGGATTATGTTTTCCAGTGTGCAGTACTTTGCATTTATCAACATTGAATTTCATTGGTCTTTTTGCTGCCAAGTCATCCTGTTTAGTAAGATCCCTTTGTAACTCTTCATAGTCAGCTTTGGACTTAACTATCTTTTGTATCATCTGCAAATTTTGTCACCTCACTGTTTACCCCTTATCCAGATCATTTATGAATATGTTGAACAGTACTGGTCCCAGTACAGATCCTTTGGTGACATTGCTATTTACTTCTTTCCACTGTGAAAACAGACCATTTATTTCTACTCTTTATTTCCTATTTTTAACCAGTTACTGATTCATGAGAGGACCTTCCCTCTTATGAGAACCTTTAGTGAAGGATTTTGTCAAAGGCTTTCTGAAAGTCCAAGCACACTATATCCACTGGATCACTCTTGTCCACGTTTGTTGACCCTCCTTCAGAGAATTCTAATAGATTGGTGAGGCATGATTTCCCTTTACAAAAGCAACGTTGACTCTCCCCCAACATATCATGTTCATCTGTGTGTCTGATAATTCTGTTCTTTCCTACAGTTTCAACCAGTTTTCCTGGTATTGACATTAGGCTTACTGGCCTGTAATTGCCAGGATCACCTCTGGAATCTTTTTTAAAAATCAGCATTACATTAGCTGTCCTCCAGTCATCTGAACAAGTGGTTCCATAGGGTGGAAGGGAAAGCTACAGAAGTTACTGCAGTAGCTGATGCTGCTTTCCCTCATGCATTTGGGGAAGAAGGAAGGAGAAGAATCTGGTAGAAACTTGCTGCCCCACTCCTACCCCCAGTATTCCATAGGCAATAGTCCTCACTTATGCACTAAGATACACTCTAGGAGTTGTGGATTAGAGTCCCACTCACTTATCAGCCTTCCCAGAGAGGGCAATATGGAGAAGGGTGTTGGAATTGTCTTTAGTTAGCTCAATGGACTGCCAGGTTCTTAACCAATTTTTCATCCACCACTTAGAGTAAAAATCACACTCATTCCGCAGTTGATGCAAGTGCCATTGGGAAAACTAATGTTCTCTAACAATCAATCAGTTTCTTTAGTTTGGATCTATTAGGTCATATCTCCTCCTTTTCCACAAGAATATTTATGAGAATAAGCATTTTGCAGTTTCTATTGCCCAGCCTCACTCTGGAGACCAAAATTAAGCGCTTGAATGTACAACCTATAATGAGTGTTAATATTAGGGAGGCTAAGGTTATACAGCTCTCCTCTGAGGAAATGAATTGAATTCTTTGAATTCATCATAAAGCAAAGATGAACTTATATTTTCTGATGTTTTCTCCTGACCGAGCACTGTGAAGACTTCCATAGTATACCAATAACATTTGCATATTACTTGATCTAAAACTATTTCTCACTGCATCCAGTTAAGCCAACCTAAACCCTGCTATAGGCACTGCTAAGGTGACAGAAAACCCCTTCTGTTGCTGTAGTGCCTACACTAGTGGTGTAGCTGCAGCTGTGCCACTGTCGCTCTTGTAGTATAGACATACCAGTAGAGATTATATCTAAACTCAAACCGCAACAGCAGCAAAGCTGCAGTGATGCAGCTATACTGCTATAGCACTTCAGTGTGGACACTTACTTCAGTGAGAGCAGGGGTTCTTCCATTGCTATAGGTAACCCACTTCCCTGAGAAGTGATAGATCGGTCAACAGAAGCGCTGTCTGCACCAGAGGTTGGATTGGCTTAACTATATCTCTCTCAGGGGTGTGGATTTCTCACACCCCTGAGAGATGTAGCTATGCCGATGTAACTTTTCAGTGTCGATCAGGTCTCTGCTCAACAGCAAGAAGCCAGTTTCACAGTTCAATCGTCACAAAGCTGCAAAGTGTGATTCATGAGAGTACGGTCCCTGTTCAACACGTGCAAAACCTGGACCCCTCCTGTAACTCGCTCTTGCAGTTTAGTGTTTATTTGTATGTATAGTCTTGTCACTTTAAAGTAATGTAACTGCTACCCCTCAACACACACCAGGATTACTAATGTATAGGAAAAAATTCCACTCTCAGCTAAGCACAGTCACCTCCCCTAGAGTTCAGTGGGAACTGTTCACAGTGAGATGAGGACAGGGACAGAATGTGGCCTACAGCCTAATCGCTCTGCGGCTTGTAGTTGGCTGAAGTGTAGTACTCACACACCATATATAAGGCTATATGGTAGGCCAGGGTTTATAGTACAGGGGATCCCACCTCCCCCACCTCTACAAAATCTAGGAGGAGAGCTCACCCTGCTTGCTAAAACCTCTCCTTCCCCACTGACACCATACAGCAGCCCCATGACTGCCTGGGGTGGGGGAAGGAGCCCATGTCCCAGCAAAGACAAGGAAGTGTTGTTGTGGTATCCCCATGCCTTACTGGTAGCTCTGCCCAGAGAACTCTGTCCCCCAATCAGGAGAGAAGACTGCTTCTCCAGGTATCCTTCACATACTCCCTTTCCCAGCTGCAGCCAACCTTATAAAAGGGCAACCTGGTGACAGGCTGCCTAACCAGGTGGCCACTCAGGGGACATTTGTTCCTGGCCAGTGGCCAGGCTAATCTCAAAATATGGAAGGAGGGACTGCCTTTGACCAGCCGCTGCCATGGGATGAGGTTAGCTGGATGAGCCACTCTGGCTGCTCTTGAAACACAGCTGGAGCTTATGCATAAACTGCCCAAGGAAATATGCACTCTGGATGCTGGCCTTGGTTTTATTACTAGCAGAGTTTGCTTGGGGGGGAAAAAAAAGGTGTGTGTTGTAATGCTCTCCTTAAAGCTATGAGACATTCCACCACCAGCAAGGAACATGACAAATCCCTCACTTACTGTCACTAATGTGTGACAGATTGCAAAAAAAGCATTTCTTCTCAATCATTACTCATACTACCTTTGAATCAGCAGATAGGCCTGTTTGCTAACTGTCTCCATTGAGGCTACATCTTTACTATGGACACAACATAGTAAAACAATTATAAAACAAACTATGGACACAACATAGTGAAACAATTATAAAACAATTCAGCCATCTACAAAACTGTTCACACAACTTCTAATCACAATCTGGATTAGGTTTTATCAAAAGATTGATTTTGAAAAACAAAGCTTTCCCCTCTAACATTTTAAAAGGACCATGTTACTCTCTCTCTTTCTCTCTCTCTCTCTCTTTATCTCTCTCTATTATATTAATCTTGCCTCTGCCAAATTCCAATCCATAAATCTAAGCAGAACAGAATTCTGAATAGCTCTAATATAACTGATTTGTGTCCTGATTCTGCAACTCTTCTCATGTGAATATTGAGATCCCATTATCATTGTATTATTACTGTTTAACATCTATAAGGCAGTAGCATCTAAAGGCTAGGTTGGGCCCCATTACCCTAAATCTCTTTGAGGGGTTAGACTTGGGGCTATGGATTCCATTAGGTGGCAGGGCACACACAGGTGCAACACAGAACCTAAGTCCCCTTTGTGGATCTAGCCCTAAGCTCTCAGGCTAAGTAAAGTATTTCAAGGAACAATTACCAAACTTGGCAATCAATATGAAGCACAGTATACATAATTAGGTTTATAGCATTAAATTTCTCCCTGAAATCAATAGCCAAAAAGAAAAAAAGTAGCTACTAAATGATAGCAAGTATTTGTTAAGAATTAATAACTACTGCCCAAAAGCAAAATTATGAAACTCTATATATACAATTGTTTTTTTCCAAACTGCCTGATTTATGACCAGCTCTTTCTCAAGTTCTTAGTGTACTTCATGCTAAGTGTGTTCCTTATTTCTTAAAAGAACTCAGTTCCTCCCTTTTACAATGAACTTACTCATGCTCTTTGAACTTCAAGGTAGAAAAATCAAAGGCAGTCAATATGTCTCTCAGGAATTCTTGACCTACTTTGTAGCGATCAGTTCTCGTCTCCACCAGAAATGCAGAAACTGTGTCAGAAAGATTTACACAATAAGCTGTCAAGAATCTCTCTTCTTTTAACTTTATGCCATTCCATATGCACAAACTTCAGATACAATTGTAGGATGAATCTCTTTGCCAATGGATAATGTGAAAGATACCTGCGTGGGCTGAAGAGTCTACTTGAGTAGGTTATCAAATGTAATTTAGAAAAGTATCTCTAAAATTCTGTGATGTAGGCAGTGGAGTGAGAACTGTTGCAGAATGAATCCCATCAGCAAAGAAAGGGACAATTTAAAACCTTTGGGATCAAACCAGATGTTTCTTCCCACATGGGGGAAAAAATTCCAATATCTGAAATTATTTTATAAAATAAATGGTAAGATTACCGCTTTTTGACCTGAGCGGCTAGTCAAAGTTTTGGGGCCCTGGGGATGTTCAGTTGGAAGTAGAAATGATAAAGTCTGGTATTTTCTTTAGTGCAACTTTGTTTATTTACAAAGAAGATACAGAGTTCTGTGTGTCTGAATGCAGAAGGAATCAGCAGGAACAGCTTCTTTTGCTCACAGCATCAAGTGCACTCTTTTCAGCCTGCCCTCCCAAACCCAAAAATCTTCCCTCAGGTTTCTTCCAGGGTCAGCCACTGTGCTCTCCCCCATCCCCCCACTTTTCCCAGTTTTTCTGTTCTGCCTTCCCTTCCCCCCACTCAATTTAAAACAATACTCAGGCAGAAGCTCCTGAGGGGGTTCCAACCTGGCTTCTGTCTTAGCTGGGGGGAGGGGTTAACTCGACCCATAACAGGATTCCACCCTGCTCCTAACAATCCTAAAAAGTAATAACACAGTATAGCACTTTTCAGATGTAAAGTGTTGATAAACACTAACTAATTCAGGGTCTAATCCCTACAACCACTGCTTTTACAAGTAATCCCACTGAGGCCAAATCCTGAAGCCATGGCCCTGCTCCTCCAATCAGATCCACATGTGTAGACCTCTGAAGTTATGCAAAGCCCAATTGAAGTCAGAGAGATTCTACTCAAGAACCAGGGTCTGTCTATGTGGATCCAATCGCAATATCAGGGCCTAAGAGCTTAACCAGACAAAACATCCATTTAAGGAATTAGACCAAAGACATCTTTAGTCCAGGCTAGATTGCGCTGCGATGTACAAATACCGCTGCAGAGCTCAGGAAAATGGAAAGATTTCCTTGTGGAGATTCTTCTGTGAGCAGAGAAGGACAGTTTAATCCCCCACCCCAAGAAAGATACTGAGGCTGCAGTTCACAAATCCCACTGATCACAGAGACACTCACGGGGGAACAGGACTATCCAGGTGAGAGGCTGTGTATCTCTGCAATAGCTCTAGGCCCCTGCAGCTGTGCCCCACCTATCTGACAGCACGGCTCCAAATGCACCTCTCTTGATTTGGCCATTATGCAGATACCACTTTGCGAAAATGTAGCCATTTCTGGAGTGAAGGCAACTTGCAATAATGCAGCAAAATGCTGGCCAGTGATAGCCGGGTGACCCCTTAATCTTATTAAAACTACCATGAAATTCAGAAAGCCCACCCAAGAGAAAACAAGACCTGAGTCTTACGATCTCATTCAAAATAACCTACATATAGTAAAGCTCATGATGATCAACATACACCCTCACCTGGGAATTCCTTGTTATCTGGAAACCACAGACTATGATTGAGGAACAAGGCTGTTTAATAAATTTCCCCAAGTAATTGATTCACTGCATATGTTCTTGTTACCAATCAGTAGTGGAAAGAACAGTAAGAATTTTCTGCTCTCAATAGCCAGAAACAATAAAGCCCAGCTCTTCAAAGGTATTTAGGCATACATATACTTCCACTAGAGGAAACTCTGCAAGAAAATCTTCCCATTTTCCTAACCTCTGCGGGGGTATTTACACACAGTCCAGGTTGGATTGTGCTGCTAAAGACTTCTTCCCTGGATCTGGACCTAAGAGACAAATCCTAGTCTTCGCTCAGAAAAAATGTCCAGGGCACTGAAGATTTAGAGTGGGTAGGGAGATCCAGTATATCCTTACATGGGTAACAATGAAAATGTATTGATTTTTGCAATCAAACACTTCACTATGCGTTTGCTGTGTTCACAGATACAAAGTTTCATTTTGTCTGGTTCATTTAATTAATATCTGATTATGCCAGATGCAATAAAATATGGCATTCTCCACAAAAGTCTGCATAAACCCTGCATGTAAAAACTGGACTCTTTTTTTTAAACTGAAGTTGGATTCTGTGCTAACTAGCTTTATGGGGACAAAAAGAAACCAAACCTACACTATTAGTATAATTTATTCAGTATTTTTACATTGAGCAGTATCAGGAAAATGTCTCGAGTTCAAGGGCAGCACTTTGCTCAGAATATATAAAAGAAAGCCTGGCCATAAGGGGAAAATCTGATTTAAAGGGTTTAGGATCCTTCAATGACAAGCAATTTAAAACTTCAGCAGTAGCTTCATTGTTAGATGAATAAGCAGTACAGAATGTTACATTGCTCTCATGTTAATCCCTTAAAGAAGCAGTGACCTCTATTTGGCACTGATGCATTTAATTGTTCTGCATTTCCTGTGCTGCATAACAATTTGCTAGTAGATTCAGTCTCAGACCAGCTCATTTTCTTGTTAACACTATAATATGTGCTTGCCTCATGATACAACATACATCACACCAGATAAAAGACAGCACTTCAAGAAAGCAAAATAAGACATTTGTCCACTGAAAAGGGGGTGATTTGGGGAAAATGAAAGTGTTTCTTTTTAAGCTTTCAGGGGGTTAAAGCACCAGAGTAGCAAGAAAAAATGAACTGGAAATGAATAGCTAAGAAAATAGTAATAAATGTCCAGGCACAAGCTGTGCAGTTATCAATAAACTAGAGGGGGAAATAAACTAAGTAGTGCTGCAGTTTAAAAAAAAATGGATGATGAAATTTCTGGCCTGAAAGCCAGAAGAATCAGAGTTGAGATTACAATTAACTGAAAAGCCAATCACTGGAAAGTCTAGAAATACAAAGTTAAGTTAGGATGGTGGAGGAAAAAAGGTGGAGAAAAATTGTGCAAAATATTCTTCAATTTTCAGACATGTTTGCACTCCACAATTTCACATATCCACAAAATATCATAAAAATGGTAATTTCACTGTGGAAAAAATCTGAAAGTGAGAGTGAGTACAATGTGGCAAGTCCAGCTGTTGTAACATGCAGCCTCTTACACAATTAAAACTAACAATAACACTACATATGATCTACTGGCCCCCTATTTAATTCCAAATCCAATTTTAAGTCCTCGTCTTCATTTTCAAATCTCTTAGGGTCTGATCCTAAGTGCCAGTTGATTTCAGTTACGCAGGATCAAACCCTTAATGGGCTGGGACTTTTCTAGCTAAATGGCAAGAACTCATGAATACTGTTGCCCCTGTCCAACCTGAGGAGCTAGTCAAAGTTCGAAGCCCTGAGAATGTTCCAGTTGGGAGTAAAAACTGACGATGGAGTCTATTTTCTTTGATGCAATCTTGGTTATTTGCAGAGAATTCACAAAGTCCTGCTTCTGCAAATGCAAGAGGAACTAAAAGCAAATGGAGCAGTTTCTTAGCCTACAGTCCCAAGACTCTTTTGTCAGCCCAGGCGTAAAAGCTCTCCTAGCTTCTTCCAGGGTCACACTGTGCTGACAGGCCTCTGCTTGGATTTCTACAGGCTGCCCCTGTCACTCTCTGGTTCTGTATTCTGTCTACACACACACACACCCCTTTACCAACACTGTAGACAGCAAGAGCCCCTCCACCCAGACAATCCAAAACTCCTGAGCAGGTTCCCATAACCCTTTTGTCTTAGGTGGATGTTTGTGATTAATTCATCCTTACAGTTACGTTAATTGTATGGTGTGTTCACACCCATCAATCTCAATGAGGTTTTAACTCAACCCATATCAAGATTTCACCCAGCTCATAACATACGTTTAACTGTAAACATGTAAGGAGTGCCATCCAAGTTAATGGGACTACTGATGTGCTCAAAAATCAAGCACATATATGTTTGCAGGAACATGGTGTTAGAGACCGCCTCCCTCTCAGCAACCCAGCCATATTGGCAACTCTGCACAGATAAAACCCTAGGTGAAACTGCTGGGGGTAAGGCATTTTCAGCATTTGGACCTGGGCTGGGTAACACCTTATAGCTATTCAAGTAAACCCTGTTAGTACAGATGCAGTGTGTACCAAAATAAGCTATATACCTGCAAAAGCACTTTTATGCCACTATAAGTGCATCTACACTAGGGCTTTTGTGTGTATAGAAATGTCATTAAAAATTACACCCCTAACTGACATGACTGTACCAGCAAAAGGTCTATTGTAGACCTGGCCTTAATGTTTGATCCAAAGCTCATTGAAGTCAATGGAAAGACAGCTGTTGACTGAAATTGGCTTTTGATCATGCTCTGTATCTCATTTTGAGGTATATATACACTCAGATAATAATCCCTACCCCCTGTGTTTGTAAAGTTCTCTAAGGTCTTTAGAAGGTGCTAAATTACACAGTTATTATCATTATTATTTCAACCCCCTGAAAATAGGACCATTAGGCAAAGTTCTGCTCTCATTTACATACCAGTAAATCCCAAGTAACTCCATTGAACTCAATGGAGCTACTCTAGATTTAACAATGGTAGTTCTGAGATCAGAATTTGGCCTACTTCAAATCTTTAACGATAGGGTTGCAAATATCTCCTCTGAAGTAATAAAGGTGTGATAGAGAAATTCCATTTAAAGTCTTCTGCAGGAACATGTCTTGTCAACATAACACTCTAAGAGAATTAAATATGAATTCACAGGCTCCCATAAACACACACAAATACAACAAACTGTACACACTCCTCCTGTAACCATCCTGAGCACACCTGTTAAAAGAAAATTGTGTTTGATACATTCATAACTGCATGCTAAGCCTACAGTACCTTAAATCTGTCTTCCCTCTGTTATGCACATCTAACAACAGTAACCAGGTTACAGAAAACTAATTTACATTCCAGATGGATTATCTGCAGTGATGTACTCCATTAGATGGGCAAAAGGTGGCTTACTTTTCACAATCCATGTTGACACACTGGAAATGAAAGTAACAAAAATTATAGATAGCTCTTAGATTGAACAAACAGCTAAGAAGAGACATGGAAGAAAGACAGAGACCCAATGCTTCAATCCTGCAAGACCTCGAGCACTCCTGTGAGGTGGTGAGTGCCCTCATGTCCAACTGAAATCAGTGGGCAAAGGGTGCTCAATTCCTTGCAGGAATGAGCCTAAATTCAGGAAATAGAGGAATGATCTATTTCTTCACAATATCTTTTTCTATAGTTTCAAAACACATAAAAAATAAGAGCAATCTCTGTATTTGCTATTCATCAAGTTCCTTTTCTGTTTCTACAAAGGACTAGCTCATATGTTCAATCTGTGAGGAGTGTGTGGGGGATTTAGATTATAAAAAGTGTTAGCTAAATTGACCCAAAGAAAGTGAATATAGGACAAGCAAATAAAAGCTGAGAAGTGGGGTATGGCCTGGTGCACTCCTTTCCCAGCTCATGTAATAAAACAGTCAGGCAGGCTTAAGTCAGTTGTGGTCCCGTCTTATCAGAGACACCTTTTTGAGAATTTATAAAAAGTCCAGACAGAACAAAAACCTGCAGTAACAAAACACAGACAGCAACCACAACTGTTGGGTAGAAAAGGTTCAATTTATTAAGTGTACATAGTCGCCATTTTGGATTGGTAAAAGGACAACCCTGTCCTCCATCTTGGGACCCCTTCTCCTTCAGCTCTTTTGGTGATCTTTTTTAAACTTGGCGCCAAAGCAGAGGGGAAGGCGGGAAAGATAGTGTCACGTGATAGTGAAATCTGCCCAGCAACAGAGAACGTATATAAGGGTGTGTTCAAGCCCTGCAGGGGGGTTCTTTCTGAGTCTCTGGATGCTGTGAAAACAGGTCATCCCAGTGAGGCATAGAATCCCTCCCAAAGCACTGGCATTACTGGTGACTAGAGCCCTGAGGGAATCAGACCTAAGGTGGGCCATAACACCTAACAAGGTTCCTTGGACTTACCTCACTCACGTATTAAACCATCAGACTGTGTAGTGTCCTTATTCAGCATGCAGCATGTCGAGTCAAGAGTAGAAGGCAGAAGACATCCTGCTGAAGATCTACTTACCTGTCGCAGAGGTTCCTGAACTCCGATTCCTGGTGTGTTCCTGATCCTTTCCTGAGGTCCTGGTTCCTATCTGTGTTCCTGTTCTTGTTCTCCTGTCCAGTGTCTGCAAGACAGGGTATAGTCCTTCTCTGTTATTCTTGCAAAACCCCACTCTGTAAGGGTTTGGGCTCTGGGGTTCATCCCCATTACACCATCTGTGTTAACAACTGAGCGGAGGGGGAGAGGGAGGAGAATCTATAAAAACTGCTGAAGTGAGTTTGAGATCCCTGAAATTCATTTTGGGCTGAGGCCTTTATAAGCAATGGGACACTTTTGGTACTTGATGACCAAGACTCAAACTGGGCCAGCTCACAATGGCTCAGCAATTCCATATCTTTCCTTGGGAGCTGCATCTTGTGTCACAGAATCTAAGTTTTCATTAAAAAAAAATTAAGGCCAACATTTTAAAAATATGCCCACTAATTTGCAGTGCCTCCATTTTTGTGTACCTAACTTAGTGTCTTTAGGATTTCTAGAGGTACCAAGCAATCACAGTTCTAACTGTGAAAATCCAGGCATTCAAAATTAGCATACTTTTTAAACGTGTTGGTTTAAAAATCAGTCACTTAATCATGCGAAGATAGCCTTAAAAATGTGAACCAAAAGTAAACCACCAAAGCTGCCTTAACAGACAGCCCAAGACTCAATGGGTGTTGACTCTACAATTTAAACGTCTGCAGATCAAACCATGAAAAAAGAGAGTGACTATCATATTATGAAGTTCTGTTCCATCTACAGTAAGTGGCATCTCATTTTGGCTACATGAGTGAATGGAACTAGGATGGAGGCAGAGGATGGCTTGAAGATAAAGCTTAGGAGAATACCACCACTTTTCCCCCCCAGTCTAAACCCTGATGCTAAAAACGGCTTTTCATCACTTTGACTAATATATCAAATATCACTCTCCTGCAGTGAAAACTGCTAATTTATAAGAATCTAGACCAACAGTTACAACCTCCCTACAGTATGAGAAACCCGTTACTTAGATCAACTCCCAAATCATAGAGTTGTAGGATCGGAAGGGACCTCTAGAGGTCATCTAGTCCAGTCCCCTGCACTAATGGCAGGACTAAGTATTATCTAGACCAGGAGCGGGCAAACTTTTTGGCCTGAGGGCCGCATCGGGTTTCGTAAATTGTATGGAGGGCCGGTTGGGGGGGGAGGGGTCGTGGCCCGGCCCCCACCTCCTATCCACACACCCCTGGGACTCCTGCCCCATCCAACCCCCCCTGTTCCCTGATGCCCTCCCCGGGACCCCTGCCCCATCCACACACCCCCGCTCCCTGTCCCCTGACTGCCCCCCGCCACCCCATCCAACCCCCCCCTCCTTTCTGACTGCCCCCCCGGGACCCCTGCCCCCATTCAACCCCCTGCCCCCCCAACTGCCCCAACCCCTATCCACACCTCTGCCCCCTGATCACCACCCCAAACTCCTCTGACCTCTATCCAACCCCCCCACTCCCTGCCCCCTTACCGCGCTGCCTCGAGCACTGATGGCTGGCGGCGCTACAGCTGTGCCACCCGGCTGGAGATGGGCCACGCCGCCGCTGCCACCGCGCAGCACAGAGACCGGGTCAGGCCGGGCTCTGCAGCTGTGCTGCCACAGGAGCTCACAGCCCCACCGCCGAGAGCATTGCACCGGCGGCGGAGCAAGTGAGCTGAGGCTGCGGGGGAGGGGGAACAGCAGGGGAGGGGCTGGGAGCGAGCTTCCCGGGCCAGGAGCTCAGGGGCCAGGCAGGACGGTCCCACAGGCCAGAGGTGGCCCGTGGGCCATAGTTTGCCCACCTCTGATCTAGACCATCCTTGACAGGTGTTTGTCTAATCTATATATATATAGGGGCCACTTAGGGATCTGGGGCAAAAATCAGTACATATATATATATAAATGGAGATATACCTATCTCATAGAGCTGGAAGGTCATCGAGTCCAGCCCCTTGCCTTCACTAGCAGGACCAAGTACTGATTTTTGCCCCAGATCCTTAAGTGGCCCCCTCACAACTCTGGGTTTAGCAGGCCAATGCTCAAACCACTGAGCTATCCCTCCCCCTGCTCTTAAAAATCTCCAACGATGGAGATTCCATAACCTCCCTAGGCAATTTATTCCAGTGCTTAACCACCCTGACAGTTAGGAATATTTTCCTAATATCCAGCCTAAACTGCCCTGGCTGCAATTTAAGCCCTTTGCTTCTTGTCCTATCCTCAGAGGTTAAGGGGAATAATTTTTCTCCCACCTCCTTGTAACAACCTTTTATATACTCGAAAACTGTGTTCTGGTAGCACACAAGAGTTGTCAGTCACTGTCCACTCACCTATTTATTTAGATTTATAATTAATGTGTTTAAAGTACTTATTTCAGTCTCTAGGGCACCTTTGCCATAAGTTAAATATACAATTACATGGGGACGGGGGATGGGGGGAGGGGAGAAAACCAGCAGCAGCTTCTTCTTCTTACTCCAAACACACACTGTGGTTTTCAACTGGAACATCCGGTTGAAAAGGGACCCTTCCCAGCCCAGTGAAAATGAGCAAGTGAGTGTGGGTGGGGGAGAGCAACAGAGGGAGGGGGGATGGAGTGAGTGGGGTGGGGAAAGGGTGTTCGGTTTTGTGCAATTAGAAAGTTGGCAACCCTAAGACTGCCTAACCAGAGTATAAAACCTCTCTCACAATTACTTGCCCTTTTTATGCCCCTCTATCTCCCAGTACTTGGGTAAGTAGATAATTTTCAGGGCACACTAGAAAACCTAACAACATGAGCTCACAATCTAAGAAATGAACTCACTGATTTCAGTGGAAGATGTCTACTCCCTACATGGCTGAATTCAGCCCCTTATGCTGTATTATCACTAAGAAACCAAACACAGCATTTTTATAGCACGTGTGTGGAGGGGAGGAGGGATGATCTAGTAGTTAGAGCACTAGATTGAGAGTCAGGAGATGGGCATTCAGTCCTTGGCTCTTCCTATATAACCTTGGACAACGCACTTAAGTTCCAGTTCCCCATCAGCAAATAATACTTCCCTGCCTCACAGGTGTTGTGAGGATGAATTTACTGATGTTTGGTTTCAGAGTAGCAGCCGTATTAGTCAGTATCCGCAAAAAGAACAGGAGTACTTGTGGCACCTTAGAGACTAACAAATTTATTAGAGCATAAGCTTTCGTGGATTACAGCCCACTTCTTCGGATGCATATCCACGAAAGCTTATGCTCTAATAAATTTGTTAGTCTCTAAGGTGCCACAAGTACTCCTGTTCTTTTTACTAATGTTTGTGAGGTACTCACATATTATGTTGATAAGGGGCCTAAATAAGTGTATAGATAGCACAGTAATATGTTGAAATTATTTTGGTTTAATACAATAGGCAAAGGGGCAGTAAGACACATTAGTCAGACAGACAATCACAACAACCCATCACATTCCTTGTCCTCTCTTGTCCTGTCATCTATCAGCACACCAGCTGAAATGAATAGGCAAAAACGACCTCATTTCAGCTTTGGACACAGGCTGTCAGTCACTTCTGACAACAGGCATTGGGTGTTCATTTTCGGCAGCATTTTAACCAGTCAATCTTTATCTAGTAATTCAAACGTGCAGATCCCTCTGCTGAGGACATACCGTTCTGTATTTACACACACTGCACTGGATCTTTAAACGTATCATTGTTCTCAGTTACTGGCTTGCACTGCTTTTACGGAGGCGATGTGATTCAAAGTCAGTTAATGATATAGCCAGGGAAAGTTAATTCTCCAACCAGTTCCCATTTCTATTAAAATATAAATGTTATCTGAGACTGTGACATTTACAATTCACTGAAAAATATTATTTCTTTTATATGCAGTTGTTGAGCTGCCAAGGAGCTTTTTTATTTCTAGCAATTTCAGCTTCTCTGTCAAGCAGATGATTTAAGACAGGCAGAAGATGCCTTTCCTCACTGATCCATTATGTTTGCCTTTTCCCTTACTCTCAGCCTGTAACTGGCAGAGAAGCAGCACAGCTTAGAATATGGGTAAATATACACAACTCATTTTTCATTTTAATTTTAATCTGAAGGAGGGAAGAGGAAACCTAATAAAACACACACAGGGCCATAAAAAAAAGGAAAGACAAATCTATCATGATGGATAACACTTACACTTGCAGCACCAACCTCCACATCACATTTCATTTTTATTTGCAGTGTCATTACACTAATGTTTTCTGTCACAGAATCTAAACATAACACATCTGTGGAGGAGATGAAGTCTCAAGTTTCAGGGATACCAAGTTATGCCAGGCAGATCCAGGAAAGTAGGTCAGTGGGTCATTAATGCAAACATAAACTGAAAGAAACTCCTTGACTTGCTGTAGAAAAAAAAGCTTCAACACATGCTTGTATTACATACAGCATGTGCATATCATTTCCCTTAAATATACATCAATGTTCAGTAATGTGAGCTAAAAAGTTAAAATCTAAGAGGATGCTAGAGACTGAAATACCTTTTGCTCATAGATTACAAGGAACTTGACGGATCAGATCAGATTTCATACACGGTGTTTTCTCACACTAAAAAGACAATATAAAGTAGAAGTGAAATTGTACTGTAACTACACACACTGTAGATCCATGGTTAACTGTACAATTTCTTTATATTATTGATGCAGAGTCATAAGGCATTTCAACCTTACAATATATTTCACCTTTCAATTTAATTCTTAATACTTTACACAACTCATATGCTCAAGAATGAGGCGGTATTAATTCAATATTAAAAATTCTTATCTCACGTTCTTGTCAATGGCGAGCAGAGGTACATCATGACTTTCATCTTACGGCTGAGAGAGGGATAGATCATGGAGGGATGCTAATCTATTAAGAATAGTCTACACCTGAAAGTTATATCAGCACACCCCTTACCGACATAGCTCTGCCAACATAGCTCCCAGTATAGTGTGCTTTCATTGATGTAGGGAGATGATGTTCCTGCACCAACAGGAAAAACCCCTTCTGCCCAGGTATACTGTGTCTACATCAGGAGCGGATTTACCATGAAACAATCCATGCAGTGGCACAGGACCCCCAACGACAGGGCCCCCCCCACCCAAAATGCAGGACAAATATCCGACAACCTGCCCCTGAGTCCTGGCCGGCGGTGCAGCAGGGCTCAGGCAGGCAGGCTGCCTGCATGCCATGGCCTGTGGCCCCATGCCTCTCTTGGAAGCGGCCAGCTGCTAGCACGTCTGTGCGCGCCCCTGCCATGGGGGAGGCTGCTCCGTGAGCTGCCCCTGTCCCGGGCAGCGCATGGAGACCCACTGCCCCCTCCCCCCAAGGGGCGCACAGAGACATGCCAACAGCAAGGCTAAGGCAGCTTCCTGCCCACTCTCCCTCACTCCCTCCATGCCCCCTCCTACGCCCCAACCCCCTGCCCCAGCCCAGAGCCCACACCCAAACTTCCTCCCAGAGTCTGCACCCCTCACCCCCTCCCACGCCCCAACCCCCTGCCCCAGCCCACAGCCTGCGCCCCACACCCAAACTGCCTCACAGAGCCCGCACCCCTCATGTCTCCTCCCACGCCCCAACCCCCTGCCCCAGCCCAGAGCCCGCACCCAAACTTCCTCCCAGAGCCCATCCCCCGCACCCTCTCCTGCACCCCAACCCCCTAACCTAATCAAGGTTCCTAACTTTATTTTCAATTACTTCCCATTACTTATAATATAGGAGGAGGATGAAGAAAAAAAGAATGAAAAATGGGGGAGAGATCAGAGAGAATGTTCTTTTTCTTGGCTGGGTCCCTTCTTGGAGAAGTGGATTAACAACACTGATGGAAAAAAACCTTCCATTGATGTAGGAAACATCTACATAGCTGCAGGGTGGTAACTATGCCGCTGTAGTGTAGACATGTGCTAAGACATTAGTCCTAGGGCAATATACTCCAGAGCTCTCCAGTGTGCTGGGGGGAGTATTAACTGCGCCAGTAAGTATTGCAGCATTCTCCCCTCTGCTGACTGGTGTGTGGAGGGCAGAATCATGGCTCTTTCTTGGGGAGTAACTGGGGAAAAGACCCTGCACCCTAGTGAGTGGAGGACCACAATTCTTGCCAACCCTTACACAGGCCACCCCAGAATCTCCTTATACTCTGCAGCCCACTGATTACACATCCCTGTACAAGTTAGGCAGAACCTAACCCACAGCTAGGACTGAACAACACAGGCCCACAGACAGTTCATAGTGTTGCTACATGAAAACTAACAATGGCGAAATTCAGATTCTGTTTTTTGTTTTTCATTGGAAGATGCATTTCCTTTGTTTCAAGCTAACCTACTTTCCTTTCCTTGGTACGGACCCTTCTAATGCTTTCCTACCAGCTGCATCTTTGCTTCTATTAGTTTGCTGTGCTTAGTTTTTGTTACTGTGAGGCCATTTCAGGCAGAAGTGTTTTTTCACATTCCTTTTTCCCTTTGATTGCACTCCCAGCCTTTCCTTTGCTTAGCCCAGGCAGATTTTTCTTGTTTCACACTTTTCTGGTTTGGTACGCAGTTATTCCCTTTCTCTGCTTGTCTCACAGTCTTGCATTTTCTAAGCACCTTTGTGACTAGCCAGACATTTCCATTCAAAAGCTGCCTCCAGGAAATCCAACATCGGCACTACAAATTCTGTTTCAGATTTGGAAATCTTCAGTGATACGTGAGCTCTATAAAACATGTTAACAAATCTAAAATCTGTTGGGGGAGTTTGGAGGAAATACATTTTGAACTGTCTAGCCATGTCTAAAAAATAATTCTGAGCTAATATCTCATTTCTTTCTGATTCTATACATAGAGCAATTTGTTTCTGAAGCTTCAACTTTTTATTTTTGTTGACCGTATAATTTTTTTTTATTGACTATGTGGAAGACCTGGATACTCTGATGCTGTCATAATGGGCTTTGGAATAAGACACTAAACAGATAGACACCATTCACTACTCTGATTTAGCTCAAACTTTTCTGAAATGAGGAACCAGATAACACAACTGAATTGTGTATACAGCAAATGCAAATATCAGTATCAAGAAGAGCAAGGAAATAAAAATATTATATTGTTGTGTGTACTATGGTAGCCCTTAGAGGCCCCATCCAAGATCAAGGCACCATTGTGCCAGTTTCTGCCCCAAAGAGCTTACAATCTAAACAGACAAGGGGTAGGAAGGGTAGCAGAGAGTTGAAGAGACCTACCATCATCAAACAACAGGGCTGTGACAAAGCCAGGAATAGATTGCAACTCTCCTGGGTCTCAGTCCACAACCCTATCCACTGGACCACACTGTGTAATTTTTTACTGTCTAACTTAAAAGAATTTGATCAGTAGTTCGTGGACAGAGCTGAGTGACTATAACAAGAAAAATGCATTTACACATAAAACAGCACTAAAATTATTGTGTAAGGTCATTTATTATACAAATCAAACACCACAATTCTATGGCTTACACATACAGGAATAAAAAATGCTTCCAACATATTCTGTTTTATTAAGGAACAGATTATGGCCACACCCCAATTCCCACTGAAATCACATTTAAATCCCACTGAAGTCAAGCACATGCTTTAAAGTTAAACATTAGTTTAAGCATTTTGCTAAACCAGGGCCTATAAACTGATCACCAGTTTAGAAAGATTCAGTATTACCCCAGAAATGCTTAATCTAGACATTGTTTATATTTTATCTAAAAATAACCTTGTTAACACAAATTAAAATCTGACGAATCATTAGTCAAAGAGAAATTAAAGCTTTGCTTTTACCAGAAAGTCATGAGTCAAAGCAAGAGACACACCATAATAATTTGTATTGAGGTATTGCTTTTAGAGCTGCCATCCGTGCTTCAGAGGTCATTCTGACCTACTGATGCAAATTCACCCTTTTGATGTCACGCACAGATAGCCCCAGGCTTTAGGTATTTCTGCAGTAGTCAAAATCTAGTTTCTCATTCTGAGAAACCCATTCCTAAATACTCACTGTGAAGTGCCTTATTTTCCTTTCCTGTTAGGGATTCTTGGGGGCTGATCATCAGCTGATGTAAACTGTCAATGACACTTTACAGCATCTGAGGATCTCTCTCTTGATTTGGTATATACTGTTGTCCGGATTTAGATGGTATACATTATACACACAGCATTATCTTTTGAAATAGCATTTTAAAACAATGTGTTTAACATACGAAAGACTAGAAATCTGAAATTAAAGTTTTTACATGCTTGGCATTCATTCGTAAGTCAGCAGTGACAGCTTTCATACTACAGAAAACATTTTTTTCCTTCATCTCCTGAAAGTTGAAAATAGCTTTCTACAATACTTGCGCCACTCGCTAAGATGAGGCTTTTCATCCTTGACCTACTTCTGCTTTCTGCACAATATACCTAATGAGTAATAATGACTTCAGAAAGGGCAGCTCTAGAGAAAAAGTTGAAGTAATGCCTTAAGAGGATGTCTATGAAAACATCAAACAGAATATTTTTCAGTGAGCTGAATAGAAGAATCTGGTTGAAACACACATAGGTTTAAGATTCAAACAGCACTAGACTGGTGGGTGAACATTCTTAATATAAAGCAGTAATTATGTTGAAGTTTATGGCAGTATCAGGATAGTATTATTACTAACTAGAGAGTCACACATTTATGCCAAGCTGTACATCTAAAGAGCAAGAGCAGCATGAGAAGCTGCTGCCTGTTATGTGTAGGCAGCACCAGGGGGCACCAGAGAGATACCTCTGCCTGCTCTCATTTGGTGGGGGGGAATGGGGACCAGTCCAGGAGGGCACCAGGAATGGGGTTATGCGGGAGAGGGGGGTTGCCCCAACCCAACCCAACCCAACCCAACCCTAGGGTTGCCAATTTTAGTTGGAGGTATTCCTGGAGGTTTCATCTCATGACAATCTTTAATTAAACATTAATCTTTAATTTCTGGAGACTCCAGGACAATCCTGGAGGGTTGGCAACCCTACCCAGCCCCTGCATCGGAGCAACTTTGTCCTTTACTCTCCAGTGACTCCAGTTACCTGCCCCTATCCCCTTCCCACTTGACCCCAAAAGCTCACACTTCTCCCCCACCAGAAGTCTCCTTTCCTTCCCCTAAGCCTGGGCCAAGACTTGTTCCCTGCTCCCCTGCTCACATACACACTCCTCCGGGCCCTTCTTCTTCCTGAGTCAATATTTGCAGAGGTTGAGCTGATAAACCCAGGGTTTGTTACAAACAGTCCCTGCTCCCCATTTCTCACTCTCCCCTGTCCCCAATCCCACCTTTGAAGTAAAGTGGTCATCGAGGGATTAACTGGGTCCCTCAACCTATTATGGGATGGAGCCATGATCCACCCTTCCCTGTCTGTTTCATTAGTGGTAGTTTCCCCCTCCCTCTGTTGTGATACAGGTAGATAAAGCAGCAAGTTCCCAGCCTGCAATCTTGTGTATAGATTTATTTTGTTGCACTGAATGGTCCATTTACAACCCCTTCGCCCTTTCCCCACCCCCATAGAGCATCTTCACCAGACGCGCTGCAGTGGTGTAGCTGTATTGATACAGCGGCAGTGCTGTACATATATCCTATACCCTAAGTTCCATTTGCACATACTGCAAATCCCCTTTACATTGAACTGCCAGAGAAGTGTCAAGGGGCCTTAGTGTACATGACTAGACGAGACGCGATAAATCGATCCCCGATAGATCGATTGCTACCCGCCAATCCGGCGGGTAGTGTGGACATACCCTAAGATAATGAATTAGTTCTGAACATTTACTATTTTAAACAGTACAAATTCAAGAGATAATCAGGAAAAATAAACATTTGAGCCCTAGATTCTCTCTTGGATTTATATTTTGTCCTGGGAAAATGTGGACAATGAATGCAAAGATTAATTACTTGTCCCCTAACCATTCACTTTACTTTCTCCCCAGTTTTCTTTATGGAAAAAGAATTCAGAAGCTCTTACAAACCTTTATTTCTAGTTTGTCTCTTGCTCAGCCCAATTTCTAGCCTGGAGAATGGGAGCTTTGATTTCCTATTACAACCTTGTTAGGAAAAAACAAGAACGAAAAGCCAGTTTTGTTTAACATGTCATGCCATACATCCCAAGTATTGCATATGACTGTGGTTTGGAAATGCAGTGGTAAGCACTGCAAAATATAAATTATGGATGATAGAAGAACACTTTCAAGTTAATAAACCAAAACTGCATTTTTATTTTTGAAATGTTAAAATGGAATAAAGAGAATTTTTAATTATATAAACAGAGTTAAACCTCCTGCTGAAGCCATTCTAAAAACAAACAATGCAATACTGTCCTTCAAGCGCCATTAAATATACTTACAAAAAAGTGCCCTATTAAAAATACTTGTCAAAACACACAAATTAAAAGAATATTGAAAGGGTCGGGAAGACTCAAAAGATTGGTAATGAAGGACAGAACCTTTCATGGCTCAGTCACCATTTTAAGTTTAGCCTTTGTAGACAGTAACTGAAAGCCATAACTACCTGATCTGCTTGACAACCTGCTTGAAATGAATTCTTGATCTCAGTGCAAATCCTAGTAGACTGGTGCCCCCATCACAATTAGCGTCCTGAGGCCTGATCCTGCAGTTTCTCTGTGTGCATAACTCCAGCTGAAGTAAGTGAGAGTTCTGTATGTGGAGGGCGTGTGGGATCAGGCTTGTTATTGTCAGACCAATAGTTGAATGGAGAGTGAGGCAGCGCAGCTTAGCAATCGGGAAAGTTTGTACTCTTGTTGCCTGTCCTGATCTGTTCCACAGACCTTGGGGAATTCTTGTCTCTATTGAAGCCAATGGCAAAACTCCCACTCATTTGTGGGGTGGCCCCAAGATTTCACCCCTTTCTGTTTAACAGGTAGTCAATCCAGCACCTTTTACCAGCATTAAAATCAAGTCAACCTACCAACCAACCAAAGTTGCAGAAATGTAGAATTTCACTGAGTCAGCAAACCAGTCCTGACGATGACGAATTTTATGGTCAAATAGCACTTATTTATTGTTACCCACTTTTTTATTCTGTGCTTAGAGACAGACTAGGTTAGTAGTTTGAAGCACAGGATAAGGGAGAGGAACTCTTACATGTAATTCCAGCTCTGACACTGATTTCCTGTCTGGTAGGTAAAACAATTAGCCTACTGTAAATGGGGAGAGTGGAGGTAGGATGATCAATCAAGGTTTGTAAAAACACTTTGAAGATAAGTGCTAAGTTTTGCTCTATTATGTTAAATGTTTAGAATGCTAAAGCGATAATAACATGGGGAGAAAGACTTAGAATTTTTAAGCAGACATTTTAATATTAATTTAAGGCAAGTGGTGTTTTCAGTGCACAGCTGAATAGTGTTTGGATTTGTTAAACAGGGGCATTACCACACCTGTAGACAAGCACTTAGGAAAAAGATTAGTCAGTGCACAGCTCAGGTAGCTGCAGTACAGTCTAGTTATACTTAATCCTTAATGATTCTATGTGCTGAGGAGTTCACCGTGCCCTTTTGTACACATGTGCACACTCACACACAAAAAGAGCCAAATTGTAGTGGTTGATTTACACTAATTCCTTGGAAATAATATGTCTGATCTGTACACATCGCTAAGGGCAAATAATGCCACAAGACGTTATTTAAGGCATGCAAAATATGGTTTCATTATTTCACCTACAAAATTCATTTGAAAAAAAATGTGCCTGCCTAGCTAGATGCTTACATGAGAACAAATTCCACATAAGATTTAAACATGTCAATTGGAGAAGGACTAATGAGCAATGGTGCTAGAAACAGACAAAAGCATATACGGGAAATGGAATGTATTCCCCGGTAGCCACTGTGCATAAATACCCACACCCTAACCAGCACTCAAAAGAAAAGGGGCCATAGGGATTCATGTATACACACTTGCTCTGACTCACATACCCAATAAGTGAGACATTTGTACAGGTGGCTGCCTATAGTTTATAAGCAATTATTATCCGGTAACTATAATTTCACTCCATTGAGAAGGAGAAGTTAAAGAAATACGGAGGGTCCCATGAGACTATAGATAGAATGTCTGAGTTGTGCAACTATTTCTATATGGAGAACATATCCATTTTAGCCTTATGTGAACTATCGTTACTGACGGAGCATCTACAAAATAGCACCACACATGAATCACCTCCAGTCCTCTCCTCGCCAGCTCTTCGGAGCAGAGTTCAAAACCTCAGTATTTATGGCTGGGGCTGGAAGCATTGCACAGGTCACACTGCCTCTCAAGTGCAGTGGAAGAAGTGGGGGTAGATAGGTGTCAAGGCAACCTCCGCATGTGTCTTCATTATGATGCAATCTAAAAGACCTCTGGGCCAGGGTATCCTGTGCATTTATTATCTATTCCTGCTACAGAGATTTGTGTAAATGCTGAATTAGCAGTGTCCAGTTTGATTTGGAATATCATGATTTGTGGCGGCTTGAGCACTGTGAAAGTTTCATTATACTTTTTTTCCTTATTCTGAATGTCATTACTAAATAAATAAAGAACAGCCTGGGATTGCTAAAAGACACCCTCAGGTTCATGAAATTTACATGCAAAATTCATACTTTCACATAGTTTTGACTAACAAATACCACAGATCATAACCAGCCTGAGCTTTGAGGGATTGAGGGGGGAATTCAAAATCTGAACCTTGATCTGGGTCCAATTTTTGTAGCTGGCCCTCAGCTCTATGGTGGATTGAGCCAAAATGCTGGGTCTGAACACCCCCAAAACTTTGGAGCATTCAAAATATGGATCTGCATTTTGTAGTTTGTGTAAACTTGGAAACCAGGTAAAATTTGATTGTTGCTCTGAGGTTTTTGGATTCAACACACAACTCAGATGTGGGGAGGGGAGAAATCTACGTGGATCAAAAATCAAAAGAAATGTTCACATGTGAACTGAAGTCACTGTTCTCACTCAACACATGTTTTTACACATTTCTACTTATAGCCAGTTTGAGAAACAGTGTACCAGTGCAGAACTAACACTGTCAAAACTGACTACATGTACCGCAGTGCACAATAAAGTCAGGCACTGCTGTGAGAAAGTTTGCCTCTAGGCTATGTCTCCAATGAACATTAAGGGAATAAGATGGAAATAAAACCCCTGAACCAAGCATGAAGAGACATACACTAGGGAAAATTGAGGCCAATAGAGGTTCTTTGGAGCAGACTGGCTAAGCACTGACTACCCTGTTTGGAATAAAGTACAGACACATTATAATTTTTAATGACTACTATGAATTGGCTCTGAGACCTTTGCATGTTAATTTTGCCAGCCTGTTTTTAAATGTCAGACGCCTCCACTAATCAGGGTATAGGTGATCATTTCTTTGAGAGAGAGGACAGCCTACCTCTCCATTTTGTGAACCTAACAGTAGCCCACTTCCTGCATTCCTTTCTGGGTCTGTGCTCCAAAAAGATTTTTATCTGAGATTAGCTCCTGTTGAGTCATTTTTGATGTCATAATTGCTGTACTTCCAATGCAACTTATGATAGTGTTTATTATAGCACAATAGCAATATAAATATAAGTGTGCATGGCTTTTTACAGAAAGATGGATGCTTAAATATCTTTGAGGACCTGAGCTGCAGTCCCTTCCCCAAGGAGCCTCCAGGCTAAGCAGACACAGGATGCATGGGGGATGTGTACAAACACTGAGCAAGTGATGAAAAAGACTGGAGGATGAGCTCTCTGGCGATAAGATAGTATGGTTGCTGAACACACTGATGGTTAAGATATTTATTTATTTGCACTTAAAGTCCAGTTCTACCGTCTTACACACACACACACACAGAAGGTTTATTTGTTTTTAGCAAATAAACACAAGCTTAGTCTTCTTTGCAGGATCAAGTAGAAGAACAGGCTGGTTATGATGACGATATCTCTTATTCACCACAAATACTGTATATTCTTTGGTAACAGCAAAGGGCTAGCAAAAAAAATAATATTGCCTCCTGCATAAAAGTTCTCGGTAAGGATCCCTCTTTAAAAAGCAAACAGAAGGACTGAGATTGGAACTCAGTCTGGTGAACTGTAAAGAACTGAAACGTTCCAGAATTCAAGTACTGAGGTGGACAGCAGAGAGAGAAGCATACAGTGTAACAAAAATGAAAAATCATTCCAGTCACTGAGACAAAAAAATAGGTCTCACTTACAAAAATTAAATATGAGACTAATTTTTTTATGTCTTACATTGACAACCGCACAGAAACATAAATTATACTGTACATTTGGAATGACTATGTAGACATGCAGCACTGGTATGAAATATGAGTACATTTGTCTACATTCCCTGTCACTGGGAAATCCAGAAAAAAATCATTTTTCAGACATTACCTTACACTGCAGAAGTCAGATCAGAGCCTATGTACATATTCTTGAGGCCATAATTAATTAGCAGAATTAATTTCATTAGTCTTTTAAAGCCCTCATCATTCCCAACCTTCATTTTGCACATTAATGCTTCTTTATTATATTAATTCTTCTGATGCTGAGTAGCACCCCAATTAAAAAAAAAGTCATCCTATTACCACGTTAGCTGTCAGAATATCTAGATGCTTGAGACAGTTTTACTGGGAAAAGGAAATTGGGGAAGTGACTGTAGAAATAAACTGTGTGGGTATCTGTATGCCTTCTTGATTAGGTCCCTGTAATAAAAAAAAGTAATTTTTCTTGTCTCAATAAGCTTATTTCTCCAGTGTAATACAAATATTGAAATGAACTGATTATGTTATTGTAGGAATTCAGGCAACTTAATGCTTTCTTACGAAACAGAGCTGAGTGTCAAGGGGGTAGGTTGAGGATGGTTTAGGAGACGATTACCCTGATCTGTTTCACAACATTCAGGTATTACATGGGTCAGAGAGCCAGGATAGAGCAGTAGCCTGACATCAGATTTAAAGACTCCTCTAGTTATGTGATTCTTCTGTCTACTCTTTTTCTTCGCCCTAGTTAAGAGCAGAGAGTGTAGACCCCATGCAATATAAAAAACAACTCATAAGACAGATCAGTAATTATTGCTCCCAGATTTCTGCCTAAGAGGAAGATGTTTTATATTATCTCATGAAATCCACTCTTTTTAAATTCCAGTCCTTTGTAGGGCAAAGATCCTAAGGTCCTTACTTTCCAATTGATTCTGCAGCCCTTCCTCAGATGGAGTGGTAGGTACCCACTGGGGTAGATGTACATTATGTCACAATTCAGAAAAAACATTTAAGCACATGCTTAAAGTTTCTGTGCTTATGTGCTTTGCTGAGGCAGGGTCTATATGCACAGGCTCATGCTGCCGGCCAGGTAGAGCCACACAGCCCCAGGAAGAGTGCCAGAAGGCATTCTACCTCAGAGAAGCAAAATGCTCCCTGCGACTAATGTATTACATCCTTTCAGAGGGCAGAGATTTTTTCCCCAGGTGCACTCAGCCTGTTCTGCTAACCCACATGTGTGGGGAGAAGGCAGAGCCACACTCCTCTAACTCCCCTGCCCTCTACTTGCTAAGTTGTTCATGTGGGGGGAAATTTCAGGCTTTGTGTATAGCCAAGTCCAGCACCAATCACTGGATGCTAATTGCCATATTGGACCCAGCAAGAATTCAGGAGCAATTTCCAGACTTCCTGCAGCACAGCGGCTCTGTTTCTGGGCAGCTCTTTTATGGGCCACACTAATGGAGGGTAGGGTGACCACCTTTTCAAAAGGCAAAAGTGGGAAACATACAGGAGCCTTGCCCCCACTGTGGCCCTGCCCCTGCCCCTCCTCTTCCCCCAGAGGCCCCACCCCCAGGCCAGCCAGAGCTGGGCCATGGTAAGAGCTGCCCAAGGAGCCCGGGCTGCTGTGGGGAGCCCCGAACCCTCCACCTGTCCTGGCAGGGGGTCGGGGGCCTGAGAGCAGCCCCTGGCCCATGTCCCTGTCCCACGGGGTGCGCTGTCCAGAGCAGGAGGAGGGTCCAGGGCTACCCACAGCAGACCAGGCTCCCTGGGTGGCTCTTACTTCTGCATGTCTCCAGCTTCTGGCCTGGCCAGGGGCAGGACCTCGGGGGGGGAGAGGAGGAGCAGGGTCTGGAGCTGCATGGTAAGGGGCAGCTAAGGCCCACCTCAGCCCCCTCCCCTCCAACCTGGTCCAGGAAGAGACTGGCACCACCTCTGAACCGCAGGCAGGCATGGAGTGGTGCCGCAGGGAATCTGAGACCAATGCTGTCCCACAGTCATAGAATATCAGGGTTGGAAGGGACCTCAGGAGGTCATCTAGTCCAATCCCCTGCTCAAAGCAAGACCAATCCCTAACTAAATCATCCCAGCTAGGGCTTTGTCAAGCCTGACTTTAAAAACCTTTAAGGAAGGAGATTCCACCACCTCCCTTGGTAACCCATTCCAGTGCTTCACTACCCTCCTAGTGAAAAAGTTTTTCCTAATATCCAATCTAAACCCCACCCCCACTGCAACCTGAGACCATTACTCCTTGTTCTGTCACCTGGTACCATGAAGAACAGTCGCGATCCATCCCCTTTGGAACCCCCTTCAGGTAGTTGAAAGCAGCTATCAAATCCCCCCTCATTCTTCTCTTCTGCAGACTAAACAATCCCAGTTCCCTCAGCCTCTCCTCATAAGTCATGTGCTCCAGCCCCCTAATCATTTTTGTTGCCCTCCACTGGACTCTTTCCAATTTTCCCACATCCTTCTTGTAGTGTAGGGCCCAAAACTGGACACAGTACTCCAGATGAGGCCTCACCAATGCCGAATAGAGGGGAATGATCACGCCCCTCAATCTGCTGGCAGTGCTCCTACTTATACAGCCCAAAATGCCATTAGCCTCTTGGCAACAAGGGCACACTATTGACTCATATCCAGCTTCTCGTCCATTGTAACCCCTAGATCCTTTTCTGCAGAACTGCTGCCTAGCCACTCGGTTCCTAGTCTGTAGCAGTGCATGGGATTCTTCTGTCCTAAGTGCAGGACTCAGCACTTGTCCTTATTGAACCTCATCAGTTTTCTTTTGGCTCAATCCTCTAATTTGTCTAGGTCCCTCTGTCTCCTATCCCTAGCCTCCAGCGTATCTACCACTCCTCTCAGTCATTCAGCCCAGGACCAGGACTTGAACTTTGCATTTCAGAACTGTCCTGTCCAATTCAGGATGGGTGGTCACCCTAAAGGGAAGGGAGTCCTTACTCACTTCTCTCCCGCCCCCCACTGTGATGTCTTGTAAAAACAAAGCACAATCTAGCCTACTGGAATCCCAGGCTTGCCGAACCCAGCCCTCAGTTTTTATTTATAGAGTTGCGAACACCTCAGGAATGGAGATTGTTCGTAACTCTGAACAAAACCTTATAGTTGTTCTTTCAAAAGTTTACAACTGAATATTGACTTAATACAGCTTTGAAACTTTACAATGCAGAAGAAATATGCTGCTTTCCTTTTAGTTTTTTTAGTAGTTTACATTTAACACAGTACTGTACTGTATTTATTTTGGGGGAGAGGGGGTTGGTCTCTGCTGCTGCCTGATGGCATACTTCCAGTTCCAAATGAGATGTGTGGTTGACTGGTCAGTTCGTAACTCTGGTGTTCGTGACTCTGAGATTCTATTGTACCCATTACTCAGGCAAACATCTATTAACTTCAGTGGAAATTTTCCCTGAGGAAGGACTGAGTAAAATCTGGGGAAGCCTTAAGGATTTGGTCACTCAGGAATAATAAGATTAAAGGCATCTTTCTAGCTCAGGAAATGTGAGCTATCAGCCTGTTTAGATATATATATTTTAATGGAGATATCCTATCTCCTAGAACTGGAAGGGACCCTCAAAGATCATTGAGTCCAGCCCCCTGCCTTCACTAGCAGGACCAAGTACTGATTTTGCCCCAGATCCCTAAGTGGCCTCCTCAAGGACTGAACTCACAACTGTGGGTTTAGCAGGCCAATGCTCAAACCACTGAGCTATCCCTCCCCCCAAGGAGGGATAACCTCTTACATTTTTTTAAATTCAATTCTTGATGGTTTCCCCATAAGAGAGAATACTAAGGACAAGTCAAACAGCATAGCATGAATTATTCCTCCCCCCCACCCCTGACTTTGTATTATTAAAAGAGCATGAGATGCACTTTAGGGCAGTTTATTGAGTGCATATACCATTGAATATGACAAGTAGGTTAATTGGAATGAAGGAAAGTGTGACCCTCTACTATAACTGCCCCTTAAGGGGACTGAGTTTAATGTTGTTATTATTGTGTTTTGCAACATTCTGAGAATAGTGATGGAGCATAGGAACTGTTCTCAACAAACAGAGCTGCATCGAGTGATTTGCATTAAGTTTGACTAAAGCTTGCCCCAAGAAATCTTTCCCTGGAAAATCTTGTTGCACTCACAAATACTTCAGAAGAAACAGTACTGGGTGTCCAGCTCAGGGGTAAAGCAAAAGGGTCATCAGAGAGCCCTGCAGTTTGCATGTCAAAATCATGTGTCTCAAGCTTACCTGCCACTGTTATTGCAGAGCATGTGTACAGAGGAACTGGAGCTGTGAGTGAGTGTGTGTGTAGATGTATGTATTGAGTGAGGAATAGATTTTCCTTTGAAAGAAAGCGTCACAAGAAAAATAGTAAAAGTAACTGTAAAAAAGTTGTAATTTTTTAGCTGTTTCTATTTGTGATGTGTTTTAATGTTCTGTTAAATTTAAATCCCAGACCCGAAGAAGAGCTGTGTGTAGCTTGAAAGCTTGCCTCTCTCACCGACAGAAGTTAGTCTAATAAAAAATATTACCTCGCCCACTCTGTCTCTCCAATATCCTGAGACCAACACGGCTACATCAACACTGCAAACAAATTTAATTCTGCCAGTTCTCTATGGATCTGTAGGGCATGAGAGTTTTGTATTGCATTCTAAATTTGAACCTAACTTTATATAGCCCAATCTGGAAAGCTCGCCTCTTACGCATATATCTAGGTCTTATCTACATCAGTAGGCCCCTTGATTTAAGTGGGAATGCTCATCAGAAAAAGGGCTTGACAGATTAGACCCTTATATTGTACTATTTTACTCTCACCAAATTGAACAGGAGGTTAATCCATACCTAACAGAGAAGCAAGTAAATATCCATTCACTGTAAAGCTTTACTCACATAGTACTGTATAATGAATTCGCAGGCTCGTTACGTAGGGCTTGGCTACACTTGCAAGTTACAGTGCAATAAAGGAGCCCCGGGCGCACTAGCTCACTGCCCATCCACACTGGCAAGGCACGTAGAGCGCTCTGACTCCGCAGCTACAGCGCTGCTGGTACTCTACCTCGGCGAGAGGAATAACGTTTGCTGCGCCCCCGCTGGAGCGCCACGGCACCAGTGTGAACGAGTGTTGCATTACTGCGCTCTGATCAGCCTCTGGAAACATCCCATAATCCCCTTAAGTCAAGTGGTCACTCTTGTCATTGTTTTAAACTCGCTGTAGGAATGCGGATATGCCCTTTGAAAGCTCCATTTCTGACAGCTGGCTGCTTATCTGCTCCGGGACAAAGGAATGCTGCTTGCTTTGAGTGAGTGAGAGAGGCGGGGGGAGAGGAAGGGAGGTCTGTGCTGTCTGAACTTACAAGACAGCATGCTGACACTCTCAGCCCCCCAAAAACCCACTCTCTCTCCCCCCACATACACACAATGCACTCCCTGTTACACTCCACCTCACCCCCTGCATTTGAAAAGCACGTTGCAGCCACTTGCATGCTGGGATAGCCATCACAATGCACTGCTCTTTGTGGCGTTGCAAGAGCTGCTAATGTGGCCATGCCAGTGCGCTTCCAGCTGAGAGTCTAAACACTCGGCAGCGTTTTCCCTGCTGCGGTCTCCGAAGGCTGGTTTAACTCCCAGCACTCTACAGCTGCAAGTATAGCCATGCCCTAAGTGCTGTCGTACTCCCCAGTTCAACATCCAGCCAGTAGAGGGCTCAATAATCCCAGAATACAGGACAAGGGAGGACTCCTGAGGTCAGTGGGGACTAGGCTCTGCAGAGAGCTAGAGGCTGCATGAGCACAGAAGCAGTAAACTGGAGGCAGCAGACTGGGAGCTGGCTACAGAGGGAAGGCCAGGAGCAGGGACTCTTGCTGTTAGTATGGAAAGCCAAGCCGGGAAACAGCCAGTTGCCTATTGCTGGCAGGAGACTAGCAGTATGATCAGAAGGAAGATATAGGTCAGTGGGCTGAGGAGTCCCATGAGATACATTTACCCTTATATGCTGGACTGAACTGCATGTAAGGGCTAGATTAGCACTGCTGGCTTGAGCTTTTTTGAGCAGGGCCCATCTTTTAGTCAGGGATTCTGGATGCTAATATAATGCAAAATACATAAATAAATACTAATCATACCTGGAAAACAGACCATGATTCACTAAAACAACCTTGAAAATATAATTTTGCAACTATACATATAAAAGACAAGGTCTAAATTAGCTGTTACCACTCAAGAAAGATCTTGGAGTCATTGTGAATAGTTCTCTGAAAACATCCACTCAATGTGCAGCAGCAGTCAAAAAAGCAAACTGAATGTTGGGAATTATGAATAAAGGGATAGATAATAAGACAGAAAATATCATATTGCCTCTATATAAATCTATGGTACACCCACATCTTGAATACTGCATGCAGATGTGGTCACCCCATCTCAAAAAAGATATACACCTCTACCCCGATATAACGCGACCTGATATAACACGAATTCAGATATAACGCGGTAAAGCAGCGCTCCGGGGGGGACGGGGCTGCGCGCTCTGGCAGATCAAAGCAAGTTCAATATAATGCGGTTTCACCTATAACGCGGTAAGATTTTTTGGCTCCCGAGGACAGCGTTATATCGGGGTAGAGGTGTATTGGAATTGGAAAAGGTTCCGAAAATGGCAACAAAAATTATTAGGGGTGTGGAACAGATTCCGTATGAGGAGAGATTAATAAGACTGGGACTTTTCAGCTTGGAAAAGAGACGGCTAAGGGGAGATATGATTGAGGTCTATAAAATCATGACTGGTGTGGAAAAAGTAAATAAGGAAGTGTTATTTACTCCTTCTCATAACACAAAAACTAGAGGTCACCAAATGAAATTAATAGGCAGCAAATTTAAAACAAACAAAAGGAAGTATTTTTTCCACACAACACACAGTGGAACTCCTTGCCAGAGGATGTTGTGAAGGACAAGACTATAACAGGGTTCAAAAAGAGAACTAGATAAGCTCATGGAGGATAAGTCCATCAGTGGTTATTAGCCAGGGTGGGCAGGATGGTGTCCTTAGCATCTGTTTGCCAGAAGCTGAGAATGGGTGACAGGGAATGAATCACTTGATGATTGATTACCTGTTCTGTTCATTCCCTCTGGGGCACCTGGCATTGGCCACTGTCAGAAGACAGGATATTGGGCTAGATGAACCTTTAGTCTGACCCAGTATGGCCATTCTGATGTTCTAATAAAAATCAATTTGTTGTGTCTGTAATTTTCTGTATTTCATTTGCTACAATAATTCTTAATGAATTTTTTTTTAAAAAAAAGATTGCCTACATCTGAAAAGAAGTGGCTGGATCAGGTCGGAAGAAGGTTATTTCCCTTTGAAATTCATGTACCTGAAAAACACTGACAGATGAACTTGAAATAGGAAATGCTGTCTTCATTCTCCAGCCCAGTCCCCATGCTGTGTGACCACAAAAAGGACTGGCACAGAGCAAGTTTTATAGGTAGTCATTCACATATTAGCTGCAGTATTTCACTTAACTTAACATCCATTTCATGGGCCCCGTTCTGCATTAGTAGAAGCAGGATCAGGCCGAGGGTTGCCAATTTTGGTTGGATGTATTCCTAGAGATTTCGTCACATGACATTAATCTTTAATTCAAGATTAATCTTTAATTCCTGGAGACTCCAGGCCAATTCTGGAGGGTTGGCAACCCTAATCAGGCCCCATAATTAAGAGGGTTGTCTGAACTACAGAATATAAAACCATCGTTGTTGCAATAGTCGATCAGAACAGTGATCCATCTAATCCAATATCCTGCCTCTGACATAGGCCAACTCCAGCTCTTCCAGAAGGAGGCTCAAAAAACTTTCAAGAGGACAATTATGAAATAACCTCCTGTCACAGAGTACTCTACCCACCCTCTACACTGGGTTCCAGTACAGGGCCCTATAGCAAGCAGTTAAGGTCTGGTCCTTAGCAACCTTACTGCTCTCTTCCCTGGACTATTTTGTACCATCCTTCTTTAAGCTTTTCCTTCACCAGCTTTTCTAGTCAAACCTCTGTCTCTCAGGCCTACTAGGTGAATCATTCTTCATGGGTTCCTATCCCTCCTTCTTCTCCCTCAGTTCAGGGAGTGAGACTACAGGCTTCCTCCCAGCCACCCCCTTATACTGGTGCCAGCCTCCTGGCTTTATAGAAGCCCCACCAGTTCCCTCACAGGGGAGCTTCCTTCTAATTAGCGCCCTCCACACAGCCTATATCTCCCCTGTCTGCAGCTTAATTGGCTGATTGCTCCCGCCTGGCCTAATTCAACTCCTCCAGGGCTGGTGTGGGGCGTACACCCCATCACATCTGCCCAAAGAGGAGATTTCCTTTTAACTCCCATCTGTTAGGGGTTGGCTTATGGCTGAAGCATGAGGATTTAGATCACTTCTAAAGAAACATTTTTATCCTATCTAGCGTAACTCTAGCTGTTCTCAGTACCCATGTAATCCTTTTTTTGACTCTAAGGGATTGTCTACACGGCCTCACAGTACGGACTCTAGAGGTGTTACTTGTAACACGTACGAAAGTGTTGCGCTGTAACTGCCCTGTGTGGCCCCTGTTCATGCCAAATGAAAGATACCTCACTCACTTTTAACGTTGTCTTGTTTGAAACAGGACTACATTACCGTGAACTAGGTACCTGCTCGTTGTTGCTAGCAGGATTTACTCAGGGCAGTTACAGAGCAGCATGCTGCAGCTCACAGCCTCATACTCCACACTGCAAAGCCATGTAGACCAGTGGCTCTCACCCTTTTCAAATGACTGTACCCCTTTCAGGAATCTGATTTGTGTTGTGGACCTCCAACTTTTACCTCACTTAAAAACTACCTGTTTACAAAATCAGGCATAAAAATACAAAAGTGTCACAGCACACTATTACTGATAAATTGCTTATGTTCTCATTTTTACCATATAATTCTAAAATAAATCAATTGGAATAGAAATATTGCACTTACATTTCAGTGTACTGTATATAGAGCAGCATAATCAAATCATTGTCTGTATGAAATTTTAGTTTGTACTGACTTTGCTAGTGCTTTTTATGTAGCCTATTGTAAAACTAAGCAAATATCTAGATGAGTTGATGTACCCCCTGGAAGACCTCTGCCTACCCCCAGAGGTATGCGTACCCCTGGTTGAGAACCACTGATTTAGACAAGCCGATACTTAGCTCTTTGCCTCAATTATGTCTTGTGCCATTGCCACTTCTGAGACTCAGAAAAAACAGCCACTGACCGCCTCCCACCACCAACAAAAAGGGTCTTGGTGCCAATTATAGCTAATTATTGGTAAAAAGTTTTAGAGAACCATTGTACACAAAAAACAACATCACAATATGTATATTTTGATGTTATTTTATAATTCTTCTTACTTTATCCTAACACGGCACCACAGTCCAGACGCCAGGGCCGTAAACTGTAGAGCACTTTAAAGTGTCTCACGTGAAAAAATGTCCAAAACATTAAATCTTTTAACTGGCAAGGCAGTACCAATCAGGCCAGTTAAAAATCTTCCGGGTAGCAACCCTAGGCACCAGTTAATTATGCATTATGTTAAAAAGTATTTCCTTTATCCATTTAAAATTTGTTGCCAGATTTCCTGCTTCTCATAAGGATTTGAGCCTGTAAGGTGATGAGCACCCTGGCTCTGATCCAGCAATGCACTTTGGTCCAGAAACTCAAAGGAATTTCAGTCAGATCAATGGGAATTAGGCACCTAAATACCTTTGAACATCTGGGCCTTAAGCAGCTGAGTACCTTTAATGATTTAGGCCTATTGACTGCATAAGTAGGCCCACTGACTTCGCTGTGTTAATTTCCCCACTTAGGGGGAGATTTTTAAAGGCAAAAATAGACAGTCTGGCACCCCAGCTTCCTTGGATATCCTATGGGAGTTGTGTGTTTATCTCTCAGTTTAGCCTTTGAAAATCTGCCCCAAGGTGTTTGTTTTTGGTTCTGCCCCTAGTATATTGAACCTAATCATATTCTGGTTACTTTTATTTACTGGCTCACTATAGTGAGTTCTTGAACCAACTGCTGTGTGTTACTTAGTATTAAGTTGAGAATAACATCTCATTGTGTGTGCTCTAGAACAGCGGTGTGCAAACTGGGGGAGGAGGGTGCAAGAGGTTCTCTGGGGGTGGCACAAAGAAACTGAGATCCAGTGGGTCCCGCCGGATCTGCTGCCATAATAGCAGGAGCGGGATAAAAATAGAGTGGGTATTGTGGGGCAGCACAGGAGCGGGATTTTAAAAATAGTCCTTCCACACCACAAACAACATGATCGCCCTGGCCACCAGCCAGTGCTCTCTGACCACCCAGATTTGAAGGCAGCGCCGCCACCAGCAGCAGCGCGGAAGTAAGGGTGGCCTATTGCTGTCCAGGGCGTTCATGTTGTTTGTGGTGCAAGAGGACTATTTATTTAATCCTGCTCTCGTCCCACCCTGCAATAGCCACTTCCATCTGCGCCCGCATTGTTTGTTGAATTTTTATCCTGCTCCTGCTATTAAGGCAGCAGGATCCCAATCCTGCTGCAGAGTGGAGCCCTTGCAAACCCCCTCCCCCCCAAAATAAAACAGTTTCAGATTACAAGTAATGGAGGGGGGGGGGTGCAACTGGAAATTCTGTAAATAGTAAGGGGAGGTGCAACCGGAAAAGTTTGTGCACCACGGCTCTAGAACTAGTTGTTCCAAGAAGCAATAATTTAATTTTCTATTTGCAGTATATTCCTCTCAATTATCCAAATTAGTCAGTACATTTGAGCAAAATTAATTCATTCCTTGATGGGTGAGGAAGTGAGCAGAGAGGAACACATAAGCAGTGGGTGGTGTTCCAGCTGGAAGGTGCAAGCAACTATCTTATTAGTGCTCATTTTCAGACAACAGCAATGAAATCATGTCTCCAGCATAGGAAGAAGGTCAGCCAACAATGTTTTGTTAAACCCATCAAATTATGTTCACCACTGACTACATGTCATCAGCATACACTGAATTAACAGAAGAAGCTGACGGTCTAGCAACCAAAACAGAACAATGTTGCCACAATAGAAGCAGAAAAAAAGTGCACTGATCTTTTTATTTGCTGTTTACTAAGAAGCAGGATTCCCTAGTTGAAACTGATCTCTTATATCTTTTTTCTCTCTCTTTTATTTGGCAAACTGCATTTAGTGGCTTCAGAAGCAAACCGCTCTGTCAGCCAGCATCACCTAGCAGCAGAAGAATGTATGAAAGTTCAGTTCAACATTTGTATTGTTTTTACTGTTTAATAAAATATAAGTCCAACCTTCCATCTCACCAAAAAGGAAAAAAAAAAAAACGATTACCCAGTGTGAAGATATGTAAGCACATCTGAATATATGTTGAAACTGATACAGAGGTCCTACATTCATGGTCACAATATAAGAATTGAGATCAAATTTATAGTAGTTTTGTATATATTTTCTTAAATCAAATATTTATCTACCAGGCTCTAGCAGTTCACCTTACTCCAAGTATTGAAATTGTTAAATGGGCATAGGTTACCCTAGCTTTTGCACAAAGTGTAATGGGAACTTCCTGGACTACAGTTGGTATCAGCTTCATAGGACATCTCTTCTGAAAGACAGCCTCTCCTCCAGCAGTACCGTAACTAAAGTTTTCACATCCCACAAAACTTTCTGAGATTTCAGAAAATTTCCCATTCAGCAGCAGGACAAACCTGTGATCTTTTGCAGTTTTTCCCACAGAGGGAAAGCTACCCTAGAATAGATAATGGCCCAGGGGCTAGCACACTCACTTGGGAAGTAGGAAACCCAGGTTTGAATCCCTATTATGAATCAGGCATAGCAGAGACCAGGGTTTCCCACATCCCTGGTGAATGCACAAAGCACTTGGCTCCATAATCAGTCTGTCTCTCCTTCAGTTTCTCCAGCTGTAACTGTTCAACTTTGTATAAATAATGACATATGCCTTGGGAGAGACTGACTCTATAGTCCAGTGGTTAGGTCACTGACCTGGGATTTGGTAGATCAAGATTCAAGTCCCTCCTCCAAATTAGGCAGAGCAGGGTATTAAGCTGTCTGGAGAAGCTCAAGAGCATGAATACCAACCTCAGGGCAGACTGTGAAGAAGCAAGGCACAAACCCCAAATTGATTGTGAGTTCTATACTTAGATTTCACCAACCAATCATCAAGTGTAAACTCCTCAAGCAATATAACAGCCTTAACATGGAGTCACAGAGAATCCCCTTGGGTACTCTGATCTATCGTGCCACCCAGGCAAGCCTGCTTTTGTGACAGATGGTCCCTTACACCAAAAATCACAACAAAATTCAGATTACTTCCAGTCCCAAAGGAGCAATCACTTACCCCAGGCCAATTGCACTTTAGATCTCACACCAAAGACAATGCTTGTAGTCAATTCTATAATAAACTATCTGAAGATTTATTAGCTAAGAAAAAGAAATGAGAATTATTTACATGGTTAAAACAGGGAAACATACACACACAAATGAGATACAGTTGTAAGTTCTAAAAGGTGATAGAAGTTGCTGTATTATGCAGCTCTATATGTCCTTTAGGGCTAACCCAGGCTAAGCAGCTGCAGACCCCTGGCTTAAGCTTAGAAATCTCATCTTCCCAAAGTCCAAGCAGCATAGAGATCCAATTTCTTCTTGTTGGGGATTTTTATCCCCTTGCCCCGAGTTCAAGCTGATGGGATGAGTTCACCAGCATGTCTCCTCTTCTTGGGGTGGGGGAGGAACGCAATTAACAAAGTCTTTGTTCTTTAATGTTTCACAATGGCTCATTTGGTTTCAATGGGCTTTCTTGGTAGGCAGGGCCTAACATCTTCCATAGGAACCCAGCATTTTACATTAATTAATGATTCTTTCCTGTTTGATGACACAGTTAAAGGATTACAATTCAAACACTTAATGTCATTTTATAACATGGGGTACGGATGTTATAGGTGAGATTAATGCATGCAGCAATTTACAAGCATTCCATAATGTCTAAACACTCAAACATTTTTAGAACTCTAATACCTCTTTTAGCAACACTTATACACAGGTGAGCCAGACTGGCTTCTGCTAGGTACTTGTCAGTGTTCAGCTAAGGCTAGGGATCTTGGCATGAGCTGGCATCTGGCTTGCCAGCATCACACAGGGACTTGAACCTGCATCTTCCAGGGTGAGTGCTATAACAAGCGGGCTCTTCTGGGATAGAGGGTCACTCTTTCTGTGACCAGAAATTCCATCCTGGACCTGAGAAACCTTTCCTGACAAAAGCTCTGTCAAAACTGGTACACCACCACAAAAAGTTTCTAGCATTTTCCTTTAAAAAAAACACACACACTAGAAAATTCTCAACCAGCTCTAACCATAACCCCCAGTATTGCGCCGGGGCATTTGTACCGAACTGGATCCAGAGAAAGAGTACCCACTATGAAATCTGTAACACAATTTGTAGCACCCAGCATTTTCCTTTGCTATCTCTTCAACTCCGCCCAGCTTATGAGATTGGGCTGTGATCACAGCCCAGAGTCATTTAGTTTTAGGCTGAGCGTGCGAGTCAGATCCCCAACCTCTTTACACCACTGCTGCAAGGAGGCTTAAAGCTGCCTTAAGGTAGCTGGTGTGGAGTTCTCTGTCACAGAGGAATGGAATCCTAAGTAGGTTCAGGACTGGCAGAGTGAGCATTCTGGGGTGGGCCAGGGTGGAGATAGGGCATATCAGGGGCAAGTGGAGGTCTGATCCAAGCTGACAGAGAAGATATTTGAAGTTGCTATCCACATGTGGAAGCGAGAACACTGTTCTAACTTGCACTGGGAGCAGGTTTGTTCCGATCAGTAGGACTGGAAGGTGCTCCCCTTTGCTCCCAGGTATGCTGAGCATCCAACCACCTTGCCTACATCACAGTTGTCTTCTGTGAATTGATCTGGTCTAATATTCAGTATGGCATTACTACATTGGTCAAGGACCATAGGGAAATCTGTGACCAGGAGAGAACAGTCTTATAAATCAACATGCAGCAGAACGAAGTATGTGACAACGGAGGGTGCTACTTCTATGAAAGAGAGGCTTTGAATCAGTACATGTGACAGCTGCTGAAGGAAGCACTATTGAGTGGAATGGTTAAGAAAGAAACACACTTGATAGCTCACTTTCCAGTTGCTATTAGGCTATCGGATAAAGTGAAATTTGGGGCCAACTTATCAACATGAGAGTAGGGACCAGTTTTTTAAAGGCGATGAGGGCAGTAAGAACTAAAATAGAATAGAATCAGGGCCACTGGAATAGAGGGGGCAAGGTGTCATGACCCTCCAACTTTTTGAAAGTGAGCGGGCCTGGCCCAACCACTTTTTGCCAAGGGCCCATCCCCCTGCCCTTCCTCTTTCCCCCTGAGGCCCTGCCCCCCCAGCCAGGCCAGCAGTTGGAGCACGGCCAGGGTAAGAGTGACCCAGGGAGCGCAGACCCTTCACCTGCTGGGAGAGGGGGTGGAGAGCAGCCCCCAGCTATGGGGAAAAGAGGAGGGACAGGGCCACTGAGGGCGCAGAGCCTCATGGCCTCCCCACTACTGTATTACAAAGACTCTGTTGCCCCTGAATAGAATCCCTCCTGAAACTCCCACACAGTGGATTTACACCAGGGACTAATCTGGTCCGTGGTCGGTGAATTCAACACCAGTATTGACTAGAAATTGGCAAAATTATTTGCAAATTATCTTAGAACTGTCATGCAAGGTGCTGAATGGCCTCATTCCCTTCAGTCCACAGTAGGTATCCAGCACCTTGCAGACAACTATCTTTGTTCATGGTATGTTAAAAGAAGGGAACCCATCCGAAAAGCTTACTCTTGCATTCTTTGGCCTATATTTTCAAAGTGACTATTGATTTTGAGTGTCCAGTTTGAGACTCTTTAAAGAAGCCTGATTTTCAGCTCATGCTCAGCACCCACCCTCTGTAAATCAAGTCCTGTTATAGTGTCTCAGGTTCGGCTCCCCCTGAACTGAGGCACTAATCACTTCTGAAAATTAGATCCTGAGGATGTGTTCTTTTTCAGCGGCCATATCTAACCTTCTTGGATGGAAGGCTGTAGCTCTTGAGTTGCGTTGGTACTTTCTTGTCAAGGGTTGTGGCTTGAAGATGGAACTGATCTTCATGAAGGTGTTCAGTACTTGGTGCTGGCAGGCATTCACATCTTTATCCATGTAACAAGTCCTCTGCCCACCCCTCTTCCTGGGGCCCACTGGCTGCCCCAATAAAGCACAGAGATGCTTCTCCAACTGCAGCACCCGTGGCTTTATTTACACATTTCTCCCACCACCAGTGATATACTATATACAGCTTGCAGGCCTTACAATCTCCTCTTCCACCCAGAGCCTGCCCTCAGCCCAGAGACTGACCTTCACCTGGGCATTCTCTCTCCTTCTGGCTGCCAGCCAGCCTTTATCGCCCTTGAACCCTCAGGCCCACAGGTGCAGCCAGTTCTAAAGGCCAGGCACCAGACTTCTCCACAGCCCCAATCTATTTCCCCTGATTGGAGCTGGCTTAGCAGGGACTAATTAGGTGCCTTTGCACCAGCACCCTGCTACAATCCAGTTTGTCGTTTCTGTTTGATGCAATGTCAGAATCACTGCTCTGAAGTCTCCGTAAGGTCTTGAGATCACTCAGGATGCCTTATGTGATGCTGATTATTTTATACCAACTGCCAATATGGTAGAACAATGGAAACATGACAGTTATTTATTATTCTCTAGAATGAAGGATTTTATGTCCTAGCATTCTTTTGGCAAAACGCAGTAACACAGCCACATTTAGCCATATAGCAAACAGTGTTAAAGTACTGGGCTAACTTATTCCTTTCTGTCCAAGTAGAAAGTTGTATGATAGCTGCCTTTCTAATGAGACAAACACAGTAATCATTACTTTTATGTAGTGGTTGGAACCAGTTATTTGAAATTCTGGTTGCTGCAGTTCTTTGATCTGTTTTTCCTATAGTTTGCATTGAAGCCATTGTTAGTCGTTCCTATATTTAGAACTTCTATTGACGTCTCAATCAGCAAAAAAAAAAAAATTGATATGAATGTGTACCGCTGTATTTATATTGTGAAAAACTGATATGCCTGATTTTTACTGTGTGGGTGTATGCAATTTAGATTAAATTTGGAATTAATTTAAGCAGTCAATTTTTTATAATAATTGACAGTGCAAGAAAGAGCATTTATACTCTGATTTTTATACACTGATTTTTGCTTCAATTATCAGGAGTGCTTTCTTTTTATGATTGAAAAGAAGCTAAGTTAGGTTAAGGCAAATGTATAAGATATTTACTTTTCATAAATAACATTTCATTTAACAGGTATAAAGAGGTGGTCAACAGAGAGATTCAAGTCTACAACAAAGAAGGGAGAAGGTGAGGGGCAGTCAGGTATTACTGAATTATTTTTGTTCATTTTGTTTTACAGTATATATCAGGTATGTATAAATATTGGATATATCCCTCTCCGCCACTCTTCATTTGTTACCTTTCTTAGACTGAGAGTTCTTCAGGACAGCATCTTCCTATGTGTTTATGAACTATCAGGGCTCTCATTCTGTTTGGAGCCTTTGTACACTACCATCATGCTTAATAATAATAATAATAATAATAGTGCCGCAATATTTAATTTAATCATCATACAAATAGAGATTTCCATTATGGCAAAAGTGAAATTGCTGATATGTGAAACATAAACAGGTTGAGAAAAAAAATTCAAAGTTCCTTCCTACAACTGTCTTGTTCTGGTTACTTCTGTCTTTGCAATATTTCTGATGAATAAATAAAGATGAATAACCAATAAAGTACAGGATTCTTTATCGAAAGGAGGTTGTTGAAGAAAAAAGAAAAAGAAGCAAATGAATGTAAGGAGAAGTGGGAGGCATGAGAAGAAAGGCATAGAATTATACCAGGGTGGAGTGAAATCAAGCTGGATTCTATCTTCATCTACATCACAACCCATTGGCTTCAGTGGTTTTGCACAAGAGTAACAGAGTTAAAATTTGGCGCTAAAGGGAGAAGTTGTGTCTCAGAGGAGTTCCCCTATTTCTGAAATGGTGTGGAGACTATCTGCTGCCCCAGCCCAGATGATTAATGAACTAATACTGTCTGATCATTCCTAAACATATTTCACAAAGGGCCAAATTCAGACCTTTTGCAAGCTCCAATAAAGTCAATGGAATTATTCCTACTTACAGCAGGTCTGAATTTGGCGCATAATATCCAGGTTACCTGTGCAGTAGAAAGTACTTTTAGTCCATTATTGATATGGAGGCTAATTTATTCCTCCTTTGCAGGAGAAGGGATGGTGCATGATGCTTTAGTCAGGATTTATTTCAAGAAGGTGAGAGAGATTAGTGTGCCTAAATAGAATGGGGTGTCGGAGAAAACTGCTTCCACAGGGGTTATCTTTATTAAGGCCTGGTAGGCAAAATTTAACTCATGGAATTATGGCAAAAAGTAATGTCTCTGATATAATTTAATGTATTTATATCCAGCGGGAAAATACCTTGCTGCACGACCAAATAATGTAATCTTGAGAGGAAGGTGATTATTAGCATTTCCAGAAAGCAGCCAAATCTGAATGTTTGGTCAAGTATCATCATCAGAGGCACACGAGAAGCCTTTTTTTTTTCCTGGTCAGAGAATGTGCCAGAAGAGGCTATAAAAAAATAACAGAGGACAGAGCCACTAAAAGGTGCCTGTAAATCCTCCAGATTATCTAACTCACCTGCAGCAAATCCAGAATGGTCTGAGAAGATGCCCTGTTTTGGCATCTGGAAGACTGTTCTATTATGAATGAGTTCACAGTGCCTGCATTCTTATATGCTACAGCTAAGCTCTCATTTATAAAAGTAGTGTTTTGGGGGCACTACTTGCAGAACAGATAGAAAACAACATGCCAGGGCTTTGAAATAGGAATTTGGTGCAAATATCCAGTCACGTTCAGAACATCTGTGATTGGAGGCACTCATTTTTTGTGGAACTACTGTTGATGATACTTAGATTTTGATTTCAGGATACAGGCTTTGGCCAATAGAAGAGATGCCTGTATAAGTGTACAGCCCTATGGATACAATAAACAGTCGTTATAGTACTTTGCATCTTCAGAGTAATGCACAAACCTAATCCACACAACATTGATTTAAAGTGTGGTTCTATTGTGAAAAGTGATCTAAAATTGCATCATAGGGTTTCTGGTGTTTCAGTGAGTTCCACATCAAATCTGCTCAATGTACAAGTAAAAAGATAGGAGTTCTTGTGGCACCTTGGAGACTAACAAGTTTATTAGAGCATAAGCTTTCGTGGACTACAGCCCACGTCCACAAAAGCTTATGCGCTAATAAATTTGTTAGTCTCTAAGGTGCCACAAGTACTCCTGTTCTTTTTGCGGATACAGACTAACACGGCTGCTACTCTGAAACCTGTCAAGTAAAAAGATAGTATTTCTAAGCGGCAGCTCTGCCAACTCAACCTGGGATCTGAAAGTTAAAATTGTATTTCTAGGCACCATTGCCTGTACTAGATTATGCAGGCCAGACTCTGCCCTCTGTTACACCTGCCTGACCCATCAGTTGAGAACTTCAAAGATTACAAAGGGACTTAGCCACAAAATTCCCATTAATTTCAATGGGAGTCATAGAACCATAGAGTTAGGCGGGACTGCAAGGTTCATTTAGTCTAACCCCCTGCCAAGATACAGGATTTGTTGTATGTAAACCATGTGGTTAAATCCTCTAGTCACCTTTGAAAGTTTACCTGCTTTTTTTCAAAGGCTGTGTATTCATGTAAATGGCCTTGTCTACATTCAGGCTTTTGTCAAGTTCTCCTATCATTGCTGTCACACGGGTGCAGCACTACCAGTGCTGGGAAGTATAGGCAGGACTCAGACATTTTCACTACCATTTTTTCTAGCCCTGCTCCGAGCAGTTAGATGACACAATGGTAAAAATGATCGTGCTCCCACACTTGTGCTCCCACCATGCCTAGCTACCCCAGCACTGCCACCAGTGGTGGGAGAATTGCACAAAAACCTGAGTGTAAACCCAGCCCGTGAGGGCCTTGGAAATCAGTAGCCAATCCTTTTAATGATGTGTTTGCCAGAATAGAATGCAGTGTGCTCTCCCTTAGCTATAGTTGCTCTGCGGGTCATTAACTTCAATGGGACCGCTTATGTGAGCACAGAGCCCAATTCAAGGACCAAGGGGAGGCAGTTTGTGGTCCTTCTCGATCCTGGGGTTGCTGGGTTTGGCGCCTGGTGCAGATCGCAGATATATGAATAGTAAGAATGTATATTTTCTGCTCATATAAAGGAGATTTAAATCCTCCTTTAGTTTTTATTGGTCATCAATTTTTGCTATTGCGTTACTGCCTCTGCTATGCAGCTGCTATGCAACATGGGGTTCAAAATCAGTCCAAAAAATCCAGAGAGGTGCTGCTATCAAATTGCCTGCCCCCTTTTAATAAGCCACTGAGTCAAAGTCAAACGCTCAGATGGTGATGACCAGGTGCTGCTTATCGCCAGAAATGAAAATTACACGTGACAGATTTTTTTAAAAGAACAAATTGTCTGTTGTTTAGAAAAACAGAGGATTTTTAAAAAATGTACTTCATGTTTTTCACTAATTTCTGACTCGTGCGGTCTGGCATCACTTCACACCATGTGCCACAATGTCGCCTCTCACAACACCTGCTAAAGATGGGGTGAAAAAAAATAAACCTGCCTTCATCTGCTTTCTCCAAGAGTGCCTGATTTTAATCTTGCCATAAAAAAATAAGAGGCTCTACGCAGACAGTAAACTACAGGTCAGAAAAATACATACAGGTTACCCCTTTTTCTGCCAGCTGGGTCTCACAACCATGTCCATAAAAACTTTAGCCCTGGTCACAAATAAATTCAGCAAGTCATCTCAAAATATAGAGCATGTTGTGAGATACATACAGTAGATTTAAAAGCCAGAAAATATGGTTGATGCCTCAGAAGAAAAGTTGGCACAATAATAGTCTAAATATCAAGAGACAGAAAAACATATCACATCTCAAGGAACATTTAATGTTGCAGTAGATTTAAAGAGACATCATCAACCTTCATAGGTCCAGCTTTACCTAATGCCCTTAAAGACTGTTATAATACAGTATGGTTTTTTTGCAAGTGAATAAGGTCCTCATCCTGCAAAGTCATACGTGTGTGCTTAACGTCATACACGAGTAGTCCCACTGACTTTAACGAGACTCCTCATGTGAGTACGGAGCCCAGCGCAGGAACCTAGAGGAGATCCAGTAGTTGGTGCCTCTCCCCTATGCTGTGGCTACTGGGGACCCGTTACGCCCCTGACTCATATCAGAGCAGCTGTCGTGGCAACTTGTATCCCAGCTGTCATGGCTTCTAGGGCTTTTCAGCAGATGGAGAATACCCTGAGCACATGAAAACCTCATCCATACCTTTTCCCCCTCCTAGCCTGCTCCCTACATGACTCCAGCAGTCCTCCTGGACTAGGAGCTTGGAGGTGCCTGGACAAAGCCAGTGTTGCTGGGGAACCTTACAGTGGCTCGGCAGCTACTTCACCCAGGCCTATCAGTTGTAAACGGGAAGTAGGCTATTGATGAATCAGGACTTCATTTGGGCCATCTCATTGGTTCAATTGCCATCTATTGAGGACACATCTCCAGAATCTTTCAGGGTTTTGATGAGGCTGCCCACAAAGCCCCAGTCATGGAGATGAAGTGTGATAACTTTATTACAATTCTTTAATTGCAAGCACAAGAAAGATCAGATTCTCAGCTCCCTGGCTAAACAGCAAAGGAAAAGATCTCCCCTGAAGTTGCTTGCATTTCTCTGTTCAATGCAGCGGTAACTACTTTCCTAAACCCCTCAGAGTGGTAGGATGAAAGTCCCTCAATTTTTAATCTGTATTCAGCACCTTGTGTAGCTGAATCAGGCTGCAATCATGGCTACCTATTGAGCCTCCATAGGTTGGTAGCCACAGATCCTCATTTCTAGTGCAGTTGTTACTAATTAAGGTATTTCTCCCCAGCTTAGCTTAAGTAATAACAATATGTTCCATCACAAATACCTCTGATGATGAAGGGGTCCATAAAAACATTCTGGTATATTAGAATGAAACAAATCTGGTTAATTAAAACCTATAAATTAAAGTATTTTTTCCAAGTTTTCACTTCTTACAGAGTTTTAAACTTTTTTAATAACAAATTCTTAAAATAATAAATAGGATAAGCTTATTTTTCCTTCCTCCAGATTTCTATCCTTTCTGCATGCATCACTGAATATCCAGCAGTAGGCTAATTAAGTTTGTTTTGTGTCTAATGATATTGCATCTTCTTTCACTGACTATTCAAACTACAGCCTTGTACTTGATCTATTGTAAGATTTTTTCATCTGCAGATTAAAAGAAAAACATGTGAACTCTTAAAGACTATAAGAGTTTGAGCTGTTGATGCAAGAACTGGTAGGATTTCTATTATATCTGTTCTTTAATTATGGAACAGCATGCGAGAGAAGACTCTTAATTCATAATTAGGTTCCTGACTCTGTTACATATTTTAGAGGATGGCATATATAATTGGAAGAAAAATATATATGACAGTAGAGTAAAGCGAGGGAATTGTTCAGAATCCTGTACTCCAAAGGAAAAGATGCCAATAATATTTTATGATTGCTACTCCCCAGCAGCCTCTCTGAACTCTCTTCCAGGTTACATGCACAGCATAAGTCACTGCCTGATAGTTTCACTGAAAAAGAAAAATATAGACACAGCAATGATTACATTCAATCATAAAATTCAATCAATACAGTTGAGACTAAATGTTCTGTGCCCTAGCAGAGCACTATAGTTTTTTTCCCCTGTCTTATTCTCTACAGAAACGATTTTTCATTTCTAAAGGATAACAGTTGTTCCAAGTGATCTAGCAGATGTAGTTGAGTCTCTCAGAGTGAAATATGTAGGTCAGAGCAGTATTGTTTTCTTTGATGTACCTTAATGTCAGCTCTTCTTTGGATAGATAAGCCACTTTAGAGTACCGTACTTACTTACTGTTTCATGGGACTCTAACTAGAGGAATTTTACAGTAATCCCAAAAGAAGTTCAGACGGGGCTATAATGATATTTGTATTCAAACTGGGGGTTTGGGGGGCAGCAAAATACAGCGCTTGGTCTATCACATTGGGACACCCAGGCGTAAATTTCAGTCAGTTCACAAGTGAAAATTAGTTTGGTTGTCTCAACAAAATCCCCTTTGTGCACATCACAAAACCACCACAGGTCTTGGCAAATTAGCTGTCTCTGATAACCCAGAACTAGGATTGGAATTAGGTCTAAACCAGAATAGGACGCAGGAACCTTGTCCAGCTAAAACTAACTTAGTTTCTGGCCCACAGAGATATCACGTGCCCCTGTGTAATCATGATTCTTAGGGAGAAATATTAGTGCTAATAAAAGGTCTAGTTTGGTATTATCCATTTCTCATCCTCATCCACTATTTTGAAAAAAGGGAACCAGTTCTTCTCCACGCCCCAACAAAAATCAGCCAACACCCAACCACAACACCCCCTCAAACCCCTTCCTCCAAACACTCCAATTCCAACTTTCTCAATACACATTCTTCTCTAGGAAACATCAAAGGCTCTTCCTTAGCTACCCAGAGCTTTAACAGACTAATGATAAAGAAACAAGCCCTAAAACCCAGGCTAAAGTGAAACCATGCCAACAAATCCTAAATAAAGGTTTGCAGTTTCAAGCCATCTTCATTTACGTTTGGGAGGGGCAGTAAGTGATAGATGAATAAATCAGGATTTTGAAGGTTATTACGATCCGGTTAAGAAGTCCTATTATCTCATTTTTTACTAAAAGTTCTGATTCATACATTCTTCCAAAACCCATGGGATCTTGGCTTGTCTGCTGTGTTTATTAGATGTGGCAGAAGACTAGACTGATTTTTTAGAAAACACATGCACATCCTTTTTTTTTCTTTTTGGTCATGAATCTGTGTTTCTTGTTTCAGTCACACTGCTTGTCTCCTGTTCTTACTAACCCCTACTTCCTCCTCCCCTTCATTAGGTGGTTCAGAACCTTCAGTGAGTCACACAGAGCAAGCCAACAAATGAAGGCAAGTTTAATTTCATATATATTACTTAGGAAACCTCCATAATGTCATTTGTTGAGCATAACTCATTCAGGAGACCAGGCTTTAATTGACTTCTATTTTTGTGGGTGTCATTTGGGTGCAATTTTTCACTACCATCATTTGTGCCTACAAGTTAAGTCACTTCACAGGTCTGTCTTTGACTTCACCCAAAAAAACAGAGATTATTTTAGATGGCTAAGTGACCTAAATTGCCAGCACAAATGATTGTGGATGCAAAATTGTGTCCGTGGTTTACACCCATGAAAAGGAAGCTAACACCAGGAAACCTTGACCTTAAACTGTACCATGTTCCCGGCCTAGTGAGATGGAAATATATCCCCAACCTTTATTTTTAAAATAAACAAATATATTATAACTTTTCAGTAGGATGCCAGTATCTAGCGTATAGTTGTGTTCATGTATTGTATCAGTGCAAGTCATGGTATGTGGAGCTGCATATCCCATCTTCTAAAAAAGCTTGGAAGCAAGGACTTTTTAGCCCTAAATGTTTGTGTAATATGGTCCCAGTTCAGCAAGATATTTAAGCATATGCCTAACTTCAAGCATGGAGCAGTCCTCATGAAATCAAAGGGACTAATCATGGAGGTTAGGCATGTGCTTAAGTATCTTAGGGAATCAAGGTTTATATTAGTTGATTTGCTAATATGTCGGACATTAGTTATCTTGTTAAGTAATTTTAAATAAGTGTACTTTCCTAAATCAAGGCCTTAGTGCATAAGCCTCAGAGAAACTAAATGGCTGTTCTTGTCATCCTAGAAATAACAATGAATCCTAGTTTCCTGTTTAATAAGAATATGATTTTGGGACTCCTTAAATGGTCAGATATTAACAAGGCATTATAAGAGTTCTTAAATGATATCCCAAGTGCAGTCTTTTTCCCGAAGACTTTACAAAGATTGGTTTAATTAAGAAGAAAATTAATTTCAATCTGGGATCGATTACAGTCTTTTCTAGTATGTATGTTTAACTAGTAGGTCAGTTCTGAAAGATGCAGAAATTACTGAGTACACTTTCAAAGTCTTGCAGTTCCGTTAACAGTTCCCATGTTATTTTTGCCAGGAAAAGATTTCTAGTTGAAGAGTTTATTGCAACTGAAATGCACTGCATTCAGGGGCTACATTATGATAAAATAGGTCAAGCAGCACAGAACACAATTATTTTGACTGAACTAGGGTTAACAAGATGCATGTAATAAATGCCTCCGGAGAACAATCACATGGGCTTGGCGCACATGATACCACAGCAGGATACCAATAGCTTCAGGTTCCAGTTAAATGGCATCATGGTGTGCTCTTTCAGGCAAGAAAATAGTTCTACAATTGTTTGAATGTGATCTCCTCAGCTTACGTGATGTAACCTGACAGTTTAAAGGGTCCCACAAGTACATTTTCACTGAAGCCTACACAGCTTGTACACACTCAGCTACACTGTTTTTAACATAAAGCAGAGGGAGAGCGAAAAAGTAATTAACGAAAGATGTGATGCCTTCTGAAACTCTTGGCATGACAGACTGCCCAGCTGCCTTCCCACTTATTTCTGGATAAAGACACAAAAAGTCAGGAGACAGACGTTACCATGAGGGATTAGAGGTGGGCCCAAACCAAAACCCTGGATCCAAACAACCCTGAATTTTATGGGAGGCAAGATGGACTCCCAACCTTGATGTGAATCTCCTTTGTAGTGAAATAAACTACCATGTTTTCTGCCTCAGTTTCTTGGATTTTTCAGCAGTTAATCTCATCCTTAGTAAAATTGAGGGAGTATATACTGTACATTGGATATCAAAACAAGCTTTACATAGGTATGGAAAATAAGAGCTTTCTTTCTTTCTTTCTTTCTTTCTTTCTTTCTTTCTTTCTTTCTTTCTTTCTTTCTATAATTTGCATTGCATCCAAGAAGCCTACATTTGAGGATGGCTGCACTTACATTTTGGCTGCCTTCACCATCCTAGCCAAAGTTCCCTTATCCCTCTGCCCCCAGGCTCTGGCAGTAGGGAGCTGTTGAAGCCTTTCCCTGCTGCCCCCGCTCTACCAGAACCTTTCACTGGCACATGTAGCTACACACCACAGTGTGGACACAGCCTGCTTTTCCCTGTGGCGTGTAGCTACATGTACAATGCATGTCAGGCCACTGCCAGTAGTGTCTAGTGTAGATGTAGCCTAAGTTCTTTAGTTCTTTAGTAGACATCTGTGCAGCGAGGTTTGCACGGTTTAGGTTTCTGGCATGGAGGAGAAGGAAACCACAAAATATTTTCATGCTACCAAAAATTAGTCTGCTTCCCGCAAGGAGAATTATTGAACAAAATGGAATTTCTGTCTCTTTTTTTTGTTTTGCTTTTGTTTCCTTCATCATGTTTTGTTTATTCATGTCGGAAAAAACATACTGCACAATACAAGAATTCCAACTCGTGCCAGATAGATACTAGAAGCTTTTTACGGTATAAAAATGTAGTTTAGGGGGTGATTTTTTTTCTAAATGGCATTTTTCTAAATAGCAAAAGCCCTATTGTAGACACAGTTATACTAGCAAAACAGTGCTTTTCCCAGTATAAATTATTCTGTTTGGGGAACTGGTGTAAGCTTCTCGCCGCCCCCATTGGCCCGGGACGGCGAACTGCAGCCAGTGGGGGCCGCTATTGGCCGAACCTGCCGCATCAGCAGGTAAATAAAACTGGCCCAGCCCACCAGGGTGCTTACCCTGGCGAGCCGCGTGCCAAACGTTGCCAACCCCTGTTCTAAATATTCGCATAGTGAGGATAAATTGGTTCATTGTTTATAAAGCATTTTGAAAATTAAAAGCTCTTTATATGTACTGAGCCATGTCTTATTGCCTATAGTTAGGAAACATTACTCTATGTTATTAAGTGGCATTTAAATAATCCTGGATTGTGATTGGCTAAACCAGTCACATGGCAGCACTGTAATTAATTACTACTATCCCACAGTTTAGACCTTCTTTTCAGGTATCTGACATTGTCACGATCAAACAAAAATGCAAGCCAACGCACCACGTGCATTAATTTACCTAGTGGCATGACTGAGTGCACCCCTGTATTCACACCCTAGACACTATTGTAATAATTTTGTACAAAATATGCCTTGTGAGGTATCATTTGAAAAATAATAACTTACTGGTCAATAACATCATTATGAAATGTGTGTAGTGAAATTATATTTAAAAATCTGAGTTCCCCCTGTATGATGGTGTTAGGGGAAACAGGTCTATCCTAAACAAAGAAATGTTATGTTTACTTCAATTTACATATAAGTAGTAAATAGGGTTCTTGGAACAGTAAGAGGGGGTAAACCTGTTTCTCAAAGACAAAAGACAAGCTGATGCCTCTAGCTTGTCATCACAGTTGATTGGCAATCTGCATTTTAGCAAACAAGAGCACAGAACAGCTTTTACCATAAGACTCCATGTCTCCACGGGAAGGAACTTTTTCTAGGGGTAATCCTCAGGAAAATACAGTGACTATAAGGCCTTGGCTACACTTACCAGCTAGTTCGAGGGCTGGAAATCGAAGTTCTGGGTTCGACTTATCGCGTCTAGTCTGGACGCGATAAGTCGAACCCGGAAGTGCTTGCCGTCGACTGCGGTACTCCAGCTCGGCGAGAGGAGTACCGCGGAGTCGACGGGGGAGCCTGCCTGCCGCGTGTGGACCAAGGTAAGTTCGAACTAAGGTACTTCGACTTCAGCTACGTTATTCACGTAGCTGAAGTTGCGTACCTTAGTTCGAATTAGGGGGGGTAGTGTAGACCAAGCCTAAGAGTGAGGGCAAAAAGACCCCAGGGATTCTCTCTTTCTTTCTCTCCCTCTCTCTCTTTCACCTAAGAAGACAAAGGAACCAGCCTTTGGACTTTGGGTGCAGTTCTGACCTGAGAATTTGGTCAGCCCCATTGCTGGGAATATGTGGGAAGAATTTTACCTTGAACCAAATCTAGTTTGCTAAGCATTTTATAGTTATTTCTCTTGTAACCATTTCTGACTTTAATGCCTTAAAGCTGTACTCACTTAAATCTCTCTTTTTGTAGTTAAATCAACGTGTTTTATTTTTTAATCAAAACTAATCCAGTGCTCTGTTTAAACTGAACTGTTTGGTAACTCCAATTAAAGTATCAAACTGTTGTATATTGACCCCTTACAGCAGTGGCTCTCAACCTTTCCAGACTACTGTACCCCTTGCAGGAGTCTGATTTGTCTTGTGTACCCCCAGGTTTCAACTCACTTAAAAACTACTTGCTTACACTATTACTGAAAAATTGCTTACTGTCTCATTTTTACCATATAATTCTAAAATAAATCCATTGAAATATAAATATTGTACTTACATTTCAGTGTATAGTATATAGAGCAGTACAAACAAGTGATTATCTGTATGAAATTTTAGTTTGTACTGACTTCACTAGTGCTTTTTAAGTAGCCTGTTGTAAAACTAGACAACTATCTAGATGAGTTGATGTACCCCCTGGAAGACCTCTGCGTACCCCAAGGGGTACATGTACCCCTGGTTGAGAACCACTGGCTTACAAGACCTATAATATCTGAACCATCCAGAGAGGGCTGAGCAGTGCAGAACATGCATTTGGGGGAAGATTTGAGACTGGAAATGTGTTAGGGTCACCCCTTAAGTAGTAACATAGGCTGCTGGAAGGTAGAGCGTGGTTGGTGTGTGGCTGACAAGCTGCTGGGGTCAGAGTTGATGGACCAGGGCCAGGACTGCAGCTTAACACAGACGCTCAGGGTGGGACCTGCATGCTGTTTGGCTGTTTGTGAGCAGACGAGGTTGGGAGCTACAGCAGCAAAGCATTGTGAGGCACCCAAGGTTGCAGGGCAGGTGGTGACACAACCCCTCAATGGTCTGGATTCCACCCTGTAATGTGACAACTGGAAACATCATAAATGAGGAATTTTGATGTCATTGTGCAAGACTTTGGCTCAGAACAGGCGGGAGAGTCTGTGAAGCCTGTGGTCATTTTTTAATTTAAAAAAATAAGTCTCTAGCTCATTTCCTTGAGACAAGAGCCCTGAAAAGAAACTAGATGGGAAAAGATTGCTTGAGATGCACGTTTTTCCCTGCCATTCATGGTCCCAACTCTTCAGCTAGCCAGGGCTGGTCTTTGGGATACCAAAAACCCACAGTCCTCATTTTTGGGGAGCACCGGGGACCAGTTCATGTTGGTGAATAACGGTGCCATCCAGACTGTTGCTTTTTGGGCTAGGCCACCACAAGTTCCCTCCCCATCAGCTGCCTGAAACTGAGCTGCCAATATAGGCCCTGAATACAAAGAAGAGCAGATCCAAAACGTAAAAGATAACACAGTCTAGCACTGGACAGAAATCAAGGGGGATTCCTGCATTCTAATCCCAGCTCCGACTCTGGGTCCCCCTGTGACATTAATCAAATCATCTACTCTTTCGATCTCTGTTCCCCACCTGTAAAATGGGGGGTAATTACAGCTGCTCATATTTTTTTCATTGGAAATTTTTCCAGCAAATGAAATTTCAAATCCTGTCAGATGATGAACAATCTCAGCCACCGCTACAGGCGGGGGGGGGGGGGGAGGGTTTGAGGCTGTTTAGCAGAAATGCTCAGCACCTAGCAGAATCAAACCCTTACTCTGCCTCTCCTGCTCTTGGGTCTAACTGCTATTCTGGGAGAAACAGCAGGGCATTCTGCTCCTACTGGTCTAGTGCTACAGGGTCTGGCAATTGTGTTTTTCCTCACTCCACTACTCCCCCTGGAGGAGGAAAGCCCAATAGCAGTAACAGCGTATTTCTCAGCCTTCAGGATCCTTTCGTTGTGTACTCTTAGGCTGGGTCTACACTACCCGCCTGAATCGGCGGGTAGAAATCGACCTCTCGGGGATCAATTTATCGCGTCCCATCGGGACGCGACAATCGATCCCCAAATCGACGCTCTTACTCCACCAGCGGAGGTGGGAGTAAGTGCCGTCGACGGGAAGCCGCAGAGGTCGATTTTGCCGCCGTCCCTACAGCGGGGTAAGTCGGCTGTGATACGTCGAATTCAGCTACGCTATTCACGTAGCTGAATTTGCGTATCTTAAATCGACTCCCCCCTGTAGTGTAGATGTAGCCTCAGTGCTCTGCCTCCCACTCAGGAAGAGATGGGAAGCAGTGGACATATGTTATATATGTGGGAAATGGCCCAAACCAAGAACAGAAAAGAGTTAAAATAATGGCTCAGCTGAAAGGCAAGTCACATGTTTTGAAAAGTCTTTATTAAAAATACCCAGCAATATAATGGATCAAAGTAGTTGACCCTGACTCCTTTTAACCAAACACTTTGCTTTTAAACTCCTATTACTGTCAGGAGAAAGATGATAATTTATATGATGCATAGTGTACCGTTTAATAGATTCCAAAAATAGTGCAGTTACTCAGAACAATATAAAACATCCTAATAGAAGAAAATATTGGTGAAGATGAGAATTTTGCCATTCTCGATAGACACATTTTTAGCATTATATTCTTCAAGAAGAACATCAAACAGTTTTCTGAGTGACCTAATTTTCCTTTGTCTGAACAAATGTGCCAGATGCTTCCTTATTCAGAGTTGCCACCTTAGTCACAAAGTGCTTTCTGGCAGCCACTTGAAATCTCTTCAGTTTTCTGTCAGGGATTATTACACAACCCTCCTCTGGACAGACTGAGAGAGTATGATAAGTAGGCTGACATGATCTCTTCCAGTTCAAACTTCTGTAAGAGGTGTGAGTACGGATGCAGTCCTGCACGACCCCGCACCTCTTATGCATTCAACCCCGTACCAAAATCAGTGGCAGTTTGGAGTGTTCAGGGAATGAAGGATTGAACCCCAAATTCCTATCCTCCTCTCAAACCAACAGAGGCACATGCTTTGCCTTCTGTGAATGTTTCCTTCACTTGCTTAGGCCAAAATAACTTGGATGGAACACTGGTACTTATTAGCACATTTTAAAAAACCCTGGCAAAACAAGACTTAAAAAATCTTGTAGTATAATATAACGCTAAGAGAAAGTGATTTACTTCTCTCCCCACCCTGCCACAAGACTCCAACTCCTCCTGGTTTAATTTTACACCCACACCAACCTGCATGCTGTAAATTCCTTCTATCACCGGAACATTTTCTCTCCCCCTTGCTTCCTCATTACATGCATCTCTGATTCCCACAGTCATCTATCTGACTCCTGACCCAACAGATGGGTCAGGAACTGGCAACTGGAGGGGGATCACATGTAGAGCAGGGAGGATTTCTAGCAGTGAAAAGGAGGAACAGATTGAGATTTGCCTAGAAAATTCACTTCTAACACCTTAAAACCATAAGTTTCCGATTACCATCCACCCAGAAACTGGTCACAGTGTTGTAAGGGTTAAATATTCTCCGAGATATAGTGGGAACATCTAGCTTATTGCTGGATTTTATGTAAAACTTAATATAATTCCTGCTATTCTGACTTTTTTTTTTTTGGTACTGTATAGATTCAGATTGTTTCTGCTTTTCCAGCTGTCCCTGCTGCTGGTGCCTGGACACCAAGCAGTATTTCTATACCTAAATAAATAGTTTGGGATGAAGGGGTTTGTTCACAGCACATGCACATCCCAACTAGTGCTATATTTTTTTCAGTATAAAAAGTGGTTCAGATCAAAAGATAAAGACTGAACTGTGGCAGCTTAAACATTCTGCATTGTGCCTGCCCAGACAATGGTGCTTGGATTCAAAGAGGTCCTCAAGTCAGCAGTAAATTTTTATTCAGTAAAAAGAAATGGAATAAGGTGGAAATAAGGACATACAAAAGAACTGGAAAAGTGTGCTTGCTAGTAGAGTGTAGGCATATCAATACTGATATAAAGAGGGCAACTGGTCACATTCACAGGAGTTGCCAGTATTCAGCAACTACCAGCATCAAGTCATTGATGATCAATAATTACATCTGTAGCTATGTAGGATGAGCTCACGATAGGTATATAAAATGTCATGCTGTAGCACGTAAACTGCTAGGCAGCAGGGGTCCAGTGGGACTTTTAATTTTATTGCTACAATTAAATATTTGTATTCCAGAGTCACCATCAGGATTGAGGCCCCAGATAGGAAGGGTCTGTCTTCAGATTAATGGGAGTTAGGCACCTAATTACCTGTGAGAATCTGGGCCTTAGAGACTATGTTCCCAGACTCCCACCCAGGCATCATTGAGGTAATATTTTCAAAAGTAGCTTAGGAACCAAGTCCCTTGAAAACCAATGGGACTTAGGAGCCTAAGTGCCTACAGGCTTGCCTACACAGAGGGCTGCACCAGTTTAATTAAGGCCTGGTTTGCACTTAAAATTGACAGAGCTACATTCGTTAGAAGTGTAAAAAATCCATTGCTTCTCTTGACCTAGCTAACGTCATTCTGTCGGTGTAGGCTGCACGGGGTTATGCCAGCATAATGATGTCAACGTAGCTATGCCAGGATAGTTTCTGTAGAGTAGACATACCCTAACGGTGTAAATGTAAACCAATCTAGTTAAATCAGTGCAAAAGGCTGCATGGACACGTATTTGATTTAAAGATAGATTATTTCACTACGTCTATTAGGAACTGGTTTAAGCAAAACTAAAATAAGCCACTCAACCCACAGTCTTATGTACTGGTTTAAGTAAACTGGTAAAAGTTTGTGTGATGACAAGTTACTTATGAAAATGGGACCAAGTCTCCTAAGTCACTCAGGCATGTTTGGAAATGTTACCCTTGATGACAGTAGGTTTTTGTTTCATTAGCTTCCTCTGAAGCATCAGGTACTATTGGCTGATGTCTGCAGAATACCAACTAGGTGGACCAGTAATCTGGTTTGACAAATGCTATTGCACAAACGAAATTCAAGCTGCACAGTGTTTTTTCCTCCTTTTGACTTAAGTTAGCCCTACCCACAGTCTAGGAGCTTTACAGAATTTAAAACAGCCAATATAAAAAATATGTGATAATGCCCACTACAATATTCATAGCTGAGATTGCTCATTTTCTTCTACACACAGGGCCGTTGTAACCACTAGGCGAACTAGGCGGCCACCTAGGGCACCAAGATTTGGGGGCGCCAAAAAGCGGTGCCCCCCAATTTTTTTTACACTATTGCTCCCTGCAGGGGGATGGGCCGCTCGCAGCTGCGTTAGCACCTACCTCTGCGGGCATCCTCTGCAACCGCGGGCCCTGCCGCCACGCCCCACATCACTGCCCGCCCGCGCCTCCCCTGCCAACCCGGAGCTGCCTCCTCCCCAAGCCCCCAGGCTGCCACATTGCTCCCTAGCCTGCTCCCTCCGGCTCTGGCAGTACTGGACCCCCTGCCGCAGCAGCGGCTGCTGCCCAAGACCTGCCGGCTGCAGATCAGAGCAGGTGACATTAGCCTGCCTGCAGCTGGCCCTATTGACAGCAATGCAGTGGCGGGAGGGAGGGGAAGGAAGAGGAGACTGTGGCCACCAGTCCACCTGTGTGGGTGGATCATGGCCCTGCCAGATGATACAGGTTAAAAAGCTGCAAAAGTGTAACCGTCCTCAGCATATGCCACCTTCCAAGGCTTCATCCCCATCCATCCCTGCAGCCCTGTGGAGCAGGTAAATAGAGCCCCATTTTGGGGGAAACTGAGGCAGAGAACGGAGACGTGACTTGCCCAAGGTCACCTGCGGAGTCATTGTCGGAGTCCTGCTTTGAACACAGGAGATCGAGGCTCCTAGTTCTGCGCTGGCTCAGACCATTAGACCAGAGGGCTTCAAGCCCGGAGCTCTGCACCTGCCCACACAAGGTATTAATCTGGGATTCAGGGGCAGCACACTGCAAGTTTTCAGTGAAGAGACACGGCTGTCGACAAGGAGAAATCTTCCAAAGGTTATGGGCGTCTAGCCCACACAGTTCTGTCTGCCTGAGTCTGCAGCCAGCCTGGGACAACAGCTTTAGGAAATGCGGCAGTAACTGTTAAGTCTAATTACGACACCATCAGAGCCAGATTTTCATGTAACATGGGTGACCAGTTGCGTGGTGCACAACCACTGCAAGTGTGCGAGCAACTCAGGTTAAGTGCAGCTGAACCCTGGGCAGGCTGCAGCACCCAAGAGATTTTTGTTCTCCCACTGAATGACAGCAGATGCACCAGTAACTTTACTAGGTAGAAGTTTAGTGAACACATTAGGGCCATATCCCCCCCACTCCCAGCATTGGGCCAAATGCCCCTCATCATTCTCCTGATTACTTGTATTGTTATTGATGGGAGATCTGCTGTGGATTGAGGGGTGTATATGGACCTGCCTTTGCAGGCTCAGTCCTGGCCCAGCATTCGAAATAAATTGCCCTGAGTTTCAGAAATACTGAGAACCCCAGAGTTCCCACAGACATCGGGGGAACCGCAGGTGCTCAGGATCCCTGAAAATCAGGCCCAAAATGACACTGATGCCTCTGCCCTGGGCCAGAGCTCTCTGAGTAAGGGGCTTCAGCAGCAATTGGCGTGGGGCAGAGTAAAGCAACCAGGACGGTCATGATGGAGGCTGGAACTCTGTCCTCGCCTCACGCCTGTGGGGAAGACAGGCCTTCAGACACCCCCTCCCACCTGCACTGCACTATCCAGCCCAGGAGCAAGGAACCATTTCACACCTTAGCCCTGGGGGGAGCTGAAGCCCAGAACGGGGAAGTAAGTTGCCTGAAGTCATCCAGTGAGTTGGTGCCAGGGTGGAGAATAGAAGCCAGATCCCGACTCCCAGCTCTGTGCTCTGATCCCCAAAACAGCCCTTTCCAGATCCATGAGGGGTGGTGGGGGAGGCAGGAGGGACTCTAGCCACATGCAGGAGACCCAAGGCCATTTATTTTCATTAAATATTTAGACTAAATAATGAAATTAATAAATTTTCAAGCTCGGGGGGAGGGGAATGGGAGGGCGGGCGCAAGGTGGAAGTTTCTCCAAGGGCGTAAAATATCCTTGCACCGGCCTTGTCTACACAGTCTATAGTTTTATCATAATATTCCTTAGCATATTACTTTAGTCAAGTTGTCTTGTTCATCACTACAAACAAACATACTCAGTCGTGTTAAAACATGGACATGTCAAAGCAAATGTGCCAGCACAGTCAGAACTATAGTTTGGCCAAATTCTATGTGATTTATCCAAATTACACAGGAAGCCGTTAACAGAGCCAGTAACAGAACGGCCCATATCTTCTAACTCCCAGTTCTGAGTCTTTAACACTGAGCCTTCCCCCAGACCAAAAAAGGAAAATGCTTCTCCTAAATTTGCTTCCCTCCCACCTCTGGATCTGTACAAAGCTGCTTCGGTTTGTTTATATGTTATCATGTTAGTTTGAAAATTAGGGCCTCACCCTGCAAATGCTTATTATGGGGGGTGGTCTTTACTTCTGAGGTAATCCCAGTAAAGGCACTTGGACATCTTATCGTAGTAAACTCTCTATTCAGCAGTGTTTGCAAGATCTGGCCCAAACTGAATGCTGCTTGGGGCAGGGACCATCCTTTGATATGTTCTTTTTAGCACAGGCTGGGCAGTGTGTGACTAATAAATTATTGTTACAAGTCACGTTTTTTACATTTTTTTTAACCTTACAAACTGAAGTGTTCTCTCCTATCAGCCATTATGGCCTTTTAACAGAACATCTGAATACAGAACATACCGGGACAATTTGTTAAAACACGTATTGGTTACCAATAGGCAGTCATGAAAGTACATATTTAAGGCTTGGTCTTTTAAGACCCATGGGCACACAGAGGGTACATGTACACTAATAACTGTACACATATCCATGTGTGGGCTTGTGCCACAGCCCCCCTAGTGTCCACACTTAAACCCCTGAAGCACATGTCTCAAGGTGAGCAGCAGGTCAGTAAGTGAGCACGCCTGAGGAGTGGGGGTAAGAACATACCTTAGCTATGGCACTGCCCCTTACCTGTTCCAGTTTGAAGTGTGAACAGAGACTAGGGGGGTGTACCAGGTCTTGAGTTTCAATAATCCTCCACCCCCATTCCCATAATGCACTGAACCCTTTTCCTCCTGATCCTTACACAGTCTGGGTCCCTGTCCCCCCGTGTACTGCTAGTAGTGAGCTGCACTGACCACAGACAACTCTTTACAGCTGACAATGGATTCAGCTCCAAGAGCAGCCACTTGGCCCACCAAGCATACCTGGATGTTGATCAGTACGTGGGTGGAGTACACGGTCCTCCACGATTTGGGCCTGGACACCAGGAACATTTGCCTGTCCCAGGAAATTTCACAGAGGCTGGAACAAGTGGGCATTCAGCAGACTCCATCCCAGTGCCAGGAATCATTTGAGGATCCTGTACAGGAAGGTCAGCGACTCCAGCAGTCGGTCCAGGACCTGCATGGCGCTTCCATGAGGAGCTTGATTGGGTGCTATCACATACTCAGTCAAGCCTGAAGTGGCTCGTGATCCCTTCCTCAACCCTGCTGACCTTACTGTCCAAGAGGTCACTGATGAGGCCAGGGTGAGGAGGCAGCAGGGACCATGGAGGACGCCCAGAAGACCCAGAGGATGAGGACTATGTGATTTTGCACCTTTGCCCGGAAGAGCAGGTTGAAGAACCCCCCATGATGGACCTGGGGAGGACCCTGAGCCATGGCAGGAACCAGAACCCCAGGTTGGGACCCCCATAATCTCCACCAATATCCCCTCATGTGCTGGTGCTAAATTCCTAATCTGAAGATCAAGGGCATGTAAAGTACTATGCACTGACTTTTCCTCCATGGATAATATGTCTTGCATTGCTGGGTCTCTGTGTTTGAACCACAATGCTGACGCCACAGCATTATCACACCCCATCGAACTCCTTCAACTTTCCCCACTCCATCCAACATCTATTCTGCTGCACCCAGAAATGCCCCTCAAGCAAGTTCTAAATGAATGGCTGTATTAATTTATGATGAACCACAATTATGCATTTGGCTTATAATGCTATTTTTTCAAATACTTTATAAAAGAAAAATCAGTGTGCCCCTGTGCCTATGCATTTATCAGTCAGCAGTTAGACAGCAATGGTCCCAGAGGAGCATGGCCTGGGAGGAGAAGGGGAGGTAGGGAGATGTTTTTGGAAAGGTCCTGGTTGGGGAAGGGAACACAGTTGTAGAAAACTTAGTTGGTTGTCTAAGGGAAAAAGTTAGTTACAGCAGTCTTTTTTTTTTCTCCCATGGCAGGTTTCAGTGCTTTTCCCACCCCCAGATCTTCTAGTCCCATTACAAACGAGAGCCACGTGGAACAGTGATGGGGGAGGGGTCGTGAGGGGAGGAAGGGGAAGGGAACAGAACACAGTTGTAGAAAAGGTACAGATGGTTGTCTAAGGAGAAGTTAGTTACAGCGGTCTTTTCTCCCTTCGAAGATTAAAAAGTCTGTACGGTCTCTGTCTGTGGTATCTGCCCTTTCCTCACACACAGCCATGCTGTGGGGGCGGGAAAAGGAGCTGGTCTTGTGGTCAGATAAAAATGGTGCAGTGTCCTTTTCCAGTTCTATGAAGAGAAGGGGTGTGATGCTGACCTGAATTTTCAGGAAACCTACTGAAGAAGTGTGTCTCTTCTTTCATTGGTTACAGGGTTGGATTTATAACTTGCAAAATCAGCTGCAGTAATAAACTGTAAGTGCAGAAGTTAGTTTTACAAGAAAATGCACAGGAAAGAGTACCTGCCTTTCACAGAACAGGATTGAACCCTTAATAAATACATTCTAAACAGCAAATCCTGGTTTCACTGAAGTAAAGGCCAAGTAGGCTTCTGTGTGAGCAGAATATGGCCCTAAGAGCAGCACAAAGGGGAGGAAGAAGGCTAGAGAAGCTGACCCCCTAAGGACATTTAAGTATAAAACTCAGCTCATCATTAACTATGCAGCCATGGCTAGTGCCTCCACACTAAGAAATATCTTAGGATCAGGGTACAGTTGACTTTACTTGTATTTTCATTATCGATTCTTTAAAGCTCAGTGTGCATTTGTCAGACCTGTAATTGTGAAATTTAATTGCTTTTGATCTTCTTTTGCTATTTGCCCTGTTCCCTGTTTATTTGCACCATCCACTCTCCTTCACCTACACCTATGAGCTGCAAATTTTCTGCCATCAACACTCAGCCAATTTAACTGTTTTAGAGTTGCGCTCTCTCTCTCTCTCTCTCTCTCTCTCTCTCTCTCTCTCTCACTGGGTCAATGAACAGATTAAAACCATTAGAAGTCCAATACTGATCCCTGTTGTATTTATTAATCTTCTTTCACATATGGTCTGTTTTGTATTTAACCCCTCCTTTCTTTGCTGCCAGGTGATATCCAGAGTTCCAGCACTTTTATTTTCCTTTGCAGTTTAACTAATCGAGCATCCATTACTAATACACATTAAGCTGTGACTTATGTAATACATTTGATTGAAACCTCAAATTGAAACCTCAAACAGCAAAGAAATCCAGAGATTAAAAGTAGGGTTACTCCTCCGTTTCTTCCTTTTCTCCATTGGTATTGCAGGGGTCTGAACTGCATGCTTGATATTGCACATTATGAATCAAATCCTGCTCGCTTTATTAAGATGAGTAATTCTATTGAAAATCAGTGGAAGTACTTGCATAAGTAAGGCAATGAGATTCAGCCCTAGATCTGTGCTACAATGCTATACTTAGATATGTTAAGAACCGAGAAGAAGCTTTAATTTTGCATTAGCTTGCTTTTGTGGCTTACATTTTACATCTGGGGCTGTGTGTCTAGTGGTGAGAGCACACGCCTGTAAGCAAGGAGTCCTCTGTTCTCTGCCTGGCTCAGCCCCCGACTCGCTGTGTGTGACTTTAGGCAAATCACTTAAGCTCCCGGAGGGATAATATTCGACACAGCAATATTGTGAAGCTCTTACTCAGGAAAAAGTCCCATTTACTTCAGTGGGGGCAGGAGCAGGCCCTCAGTACAGACCACAAGATTTGGAGCCAGCACCCCCCAACTCTGCCAAACTGTTTCATATAAAAATGTTTGGCGATAATGCAGGAAACACTGCTGTAGCTCCAAACGCCTCTTACAATCTTCAAATGCTAAAGTACAGTGTACAGACTCCTGTGTGATGGTTTTCTTTTCACTACTTTCAGCACTGATTCTTCTTTCTTGTGATGCCAAGAGATACTTAAGTCTACAACAGACGTTTTTGGCAGTGTTGTTGCAGATCATTTGACTTCATTTTGACCAAAAATTGGATTTTGCTATTTCCTATGCTTTGCTGTTATCATTTTATGTGTTTTAAGGACTAAATTTTTAAAAGTGATTAGTGATTTGGGGTTATCTCCATATTTGGATGCCCAACTTGAGAAAACTTGTAGATGTCTGATTTTTAGAAAGTGCCGAGCACTATCCTCTAAAAAAATCAGGCTCCTTTAGAGTGTCTCCAGTTGGGCTCTCAAAAATAGAAGCACCCAAATCATTAGTCACTTTTTAATATTTAGGCCTTTGGCTCATGGGCTTGGGCTTTCAAACTTTTTCACTGTGTGGAACACATTTCAATAGAGAGATGTCTCATGGAACATCTCCCTTCCCATTCACAAGGATGTGGGCTACCTCGCCCCTCCTTCACAATCACATCACATCACTCTGACAACTGCAGTAAATGCTTAAATGGGAAAGTAATATTAGGAAAGTACTCAATGTGCTTTTTAGATTCTTTTAATGCCATTTAAGAGCTGGGAACAAGTAGATGGAGCTAGAAGCACATTCCCAGCACAGTTCTCTGCAGACCACCAGTCAGTGTTTCACAGACCACAAATGGCCCACATTTTGGAAGCCACTACTTTTGAGCACCCAGGACCTGATCCAGACCCATTGAAATCAATGGAAAGGCTGCCACTGACTTAAATGGGCTTTGGATCAGGACCCCAGTTTGGAAAATTCAAACTAATATTTATCTGGTTTGCTGTCCTCATAGTACCTGTCACTGCCTGCTTTGGAGTCAAATCTATTTCTACTGCATGTTAGGTCATGATTCATAACTTTTAAAGTTATAGAATAATGCTTTGTTTCTTCTGGGTAGAGCTGATCAAAACTGTTCTACTTTTGAAATTACAATGAATCCCCTCTCTCCCCCCCTTTGACCAACTCTACTTGGGGGACTTTTTAAAAAAATCATCATTATAAACTTGAATTGAATTGAAAATATTCATCCGATTAATTTTTCTACAAGCTGCAACACTCTGATTCAGGAAGGCATCCCTATTTAGGATAGCTCTTAAGCCTGCGCTTAAGTTCACCCCTAGGTATGGGTGTAAATTGAGTGCTGCCCTAAATCAGGACCTATGTTAAGAAAGGGAAGTTAAACTCAGATCTCTAATAGGAATATAGATACAGTGATGTCCTGATACACATACTTATTTACCAGAGACATTATAAGCAACGCGTTCCCATTCTGCTAATGCAGGTTTACAGGCTATCGTCTGAAAAAATCTGAATCCCCAGTGTATGAATACTTGCAGTTTGAGAGATTACAATAAGAAAGCAAGAAAATGCTGCCAGGTTATCAGCACAATGAATAATTTAGGAATTTGTTCCCCTGTCAATGCACAGGCCTCCTATTGGTGTCAATGAAAGCAACAGGGGCACAATGCAAGGGAGAGAACAGACTCATATAGGATCAAATTCTGCCCTCAAATGCATGCACACAGCTTCCATTGACATAAGTGGGACTTGTGTGCATGGATTATGGGCACAGTCCGGCCCTTCTCCCTCCAACCCCCCCGTTTCAAATACTGTATTATAATCATGACACACTAATTTCTCATTCCTTAAGCAAAAAATAATACAGCACAGCTTAAATATTAATGCTGCAAAATGTCAAGAACACCTTTGAAAGACAGTATTGAGCAACTTTATGAAGACAGATTTCAGGAACAGTGACACACATCTATATTTTTGGAGTCTGACATCCTTAATCAGCCAAAACTGATTTCAGTGGGATTTTGCCAGGAGAGGGAGTGAATGAGGACTATAGGATCTGTCTCAAAATGAGCAGAGCTAGACTTTGTGACATATAAAGCCCATAGCCACAGCTCCCCCATTTTAGAGAATTAGATGCAAATATCATCTTGGGGTTCCTTCCTTTTTAAAGTAAGTCCCTAGCCTTTTCCTCGGTAAAATAGCCTTGAATATTTAAAGGGATGTAATCCAATGCAAACCAATTGCTAAGGTTAAAAGTTTGTCAGTGATTTTTCCCTTGCAGCTATGAGTTATGATGCACCTTACAGGGCTGATGTTTGGGACTCATGAAATCTACAATACCCAATTGCTTGTGTAACCCCCGGCTTGCTTGGAGTGACACTCTATCCCCCTCTAGTAGTGATGAGGCCCCCTAGAGAATGATGAGCCTGCTACAGCCCTGGCTAACAGAGATGTGTCTTTTAGTTCATGCAGTAGAGGCTTATGCATTTAGCTCCAGAGGTCCCAGGTTTGATCCCCGCTGCCAACACCCCTGAGAGGGTCGGCATTACGCTTGATTCTATAGGCCCTGTCCTGGCCCCCCAATTGACACCTCCACAGTGGGGGCAGTACTAACTGGGCTGCTATTGGTAGGGCTGCCACTGGCTTCCATCAGGCTATCAGCTGCCTGCAGCTTGCTAGAATCTTAGCTGAGGAGTCATGACTAAGGCTAAGACTTAGTCACAGGTATTTTTAATAAAAGTCATGGACAGGTCACGGACAATAAACACAAATTCACGGCCTGTGACCTGTCCATGACTTTTAGTATAAATACCCCTGATTAAAACGTATCAGATCCTGGGGCCCTAAGAGGCTGCTGCTCTGGGGTGGCCCTGGGGGCCCATGGCTCACCGCTGCTCTGGTACTGGGGGCTCACTGCCCCCTGCCAGCCGCTGCTTCGAGGCCCCTGAGGACCGCTGCTCCTACGGTCTCCGGGGTGGCCTCTGGGACTGCTGCTGTTCCGAGACAACTGCTGCCGTGGCAGCAACTGCCACTGCTCGGGCGGCCCCAGGGCCAGCCGCAGAAGTCACAGAGATCCCGAAAAGTCACAGAATCCATGACTTCCATAACCTCTGTGACAAACTCGCAGCCTTAGTCATGATGGTCTCTGACCGCAGAGGGAGAAGAGAGGCCCAATGGAAGGAGAAGTGGACTAAGCACAGGATTGCAGTAGCTCCTATAACGATCACTTTTCTGGCTTTTAGTCCAGCTCTTTGTGGGCTAACTGGGAACATTATACCTGGCCAAGGCTTACTCGGGGGCCTAGTGTAAGCCCTATGCTGTCTCAGCAGTAGAGCTAGACAGAAAATGTGAAAGGGGGAGGCAGGAGGATTGCACAACATTTCAGAACTCTCAAAGTCATGTTTACAGTTTTGAAACGAAACAAATTTTGGTTTATTCAAACATTTGAGGGCTTTTTTTTTAATTGAAAATATTTGTTTCAAAATGTTGGGCAGGGTTTTTTTTATTATTATTTCCTTCCCTTCACTCCTTTATTTTTCTTCTGCCACTGAAATATGGGAGAAGAAAAATTACAACCTGAAAAAAGGATTTAATGTTTAATTTTCCAATGTGTATCAAAAACAATGGGAAAAAATGGTGAGAATATCTGTTTTATTTTAAAAAGCTGTGGGAAGGGGGGGATTAATGAAAAACAATTGTTTTAAAAATTCCACCCAGCTCTTCTTAGCTTTTAAAAAAAAATTTAAACAGGTGCTTCTGGAAGTTTGCTGCGAGCAACAGCAGAAAAAGCCAGCCTGTTTCCCTGCAGTACCAGGCACTTTGCAGGTTTCTCCCCCAAGCCTTTGCGCGTCACAGGGGAGGGGACTAGGAGCAGAGAAAACACAAGGCGTGGCACCACCCTATGTGTTGTCTGCTCTACTGCTGTGGAATTCCCAGCTCTCCGCTCTTCCATGTAATTAGGAACTTCCCCCACAGCCTGCCAGGAAAGAGAGGAAGAACCCCTCTCCAGCCCGCTCATGATGGTGTATTATTGTGTACTATTCCTCGCCACCCAGAGACACCCAAAGGGACACCCAGAACTGCACCCCAAGCCACCTGCAAGGCCCACAACTGAAAGTTCTAAATCCAAAAAGGAGCCGCATAAAAAGGCTCTGGCCCACAGGAGATGAGGGGCAGGAAGTGATGTGTCTAGAATTGGGGTGTTTGTGGGAAGAGTTAATTAAATAGGTGGTTCTTTGTTACGCAGGGGGAGTGGAAAGCCTGTGATAGGCACCCAGCTAAAGAGGAAACATCCTGATTCCCCAGGGGCCTGAGTTATTATCAGCATGAAGCAGCTTGTGCTTGCCACCACATAGCACTGAAGCCTGTGCAGTAAGCAACTCATTAACATATTTTCAACCTTTCCCTGTTGAGGTGAGGCCCCCAGGGTCATGGAGCCCCTATTTTGCTGCAGCTTTGGCATCACCGACTGAATTAGTCCTGCCCCTCCAGTCTGTCATGCCTTAATTACTTCACACCCCTGCCTGGCCTTACCTCAGTCACCTCCTGACCTGGGAGCACCTGGTAAGATAAAATTGAATGTAAATGAATAATTAAAATATTGATATTGGTCTGTGAGCTGTTGTAAATAACACAAAACTCTGCGTAAAACCGAACAAGCTAAATAAATATGGCGGCATTAAGGAAAAAACACAGGGGAAAACAGCTGGGGGACAAAAAGGATGGAGAGCGGATAAAAAACTGCAGTGTTTCCTGCTTTTACATTTTGTTCCAGGTTCCGTGAATCCTGACTGTGCACTTGGCTTTAGAGCAAGTCATTTAAATGCTCTCCCTGGTCTTGGGGAATTGCTACAGAATGCAGGCTCCACTGGAAGAGTCGGACTGACTGTCAGTAGCAGGATATCCATGCCTAGGTGCTGGAACTAGAGGTGCAGCGGGTGCTGCAGCGCCCCCTGGCTTGAAGTGGATTTCATTGTATACAGGGTTTGCAGTTTGGTTTGATGGCTCTCAGCACCCTCATTATACAAATTGTTCCAGCTCTCCTGTATCCATGTCAACAAGCACCAGTGCAGGCCCAAGTCTGTCCTCATTTTGGTTCAAATGTTTCATTTCATAACAGCAATGAGATGCTCATGGCAGTGCATGTCCGGAGGGCTACTGCACTTCTGGGCTGGTTATGGAAGGGCCTCTGCCTTCAGCCTTGTGCCTTGGCACTCACCCAAGGCAAAAAGTAAACCTCCAGAAATGCAGAGCCAGACATGTCTCATTGCTTGATGCTAAACTACTTGTTATAAAGAAACATGTTCCTAACCTGACTCACTGGAGTTTGATCAGCATTAGAAATAGCAAGAATGACTTTCAAATGAAGGGGTTCTAGTTGTACATCAATGAAAATGGTAGTGAAGGACAGGTTAGGGGAAATGTTATCACCCAGAGTTAAAGTTACAATTCCACAGTGTTAAGAGACTTATTAAGTTTCTAACTCTGATGCTGAATCTCACTAGTAAGTTAACTTGGGTTTGATGAAACAATGTCAAGACATAGCACTTGAAGTGTCAGATAACTGTTAGTCACCCAGATTAAAAACAAATTACATTGACATTGTGTCATATCTTGGGAGCCCAAAACAGAGATTGATGTTTTCATCTTGGGTACAGGAGGAGGGGAGAGAGGGAGTAAAGTAAGAAATGAAAATTGCCCAGATATAGCAAGTCTTCAAGTTTTGTTTGAAAAGTGACACCACAGCAAACTGCGCCAAGCTGAGGCTGAGAGATAACACAATCCTGCCTATCTCCCTTATACTCAGCAGAAGCGTAGACAGAGGAGACATCACAGGCGCTGACTTTTCTTTTGCCTGGTGAGTGCTGCCCCCCCCCACCCGCTCCACCCCACCCTCTCTCCACATCTTCCCACACCCGCTCCGCCCCCTCCCCTGAGAGCTCCCCCACCTGCTACTTGCTCTTCTCCGCTGCCCCTCCCCGAAGCGCCTCCTGCCAGCTGCTCACTAATCGGCCGCCAGCCCGGGCCTTGTAACCACTGTGACTGGTGGGCTCTAAGCACCCCCAATTTCTTTTCTGTGGGTGCTTGAGCCCCGGAGCACCCATGGAGTCAGTGCCTATGGGGGACATTATCACACAAACAAAAGTACAATAATGCCTAACACCTATTGAGAATTTTAAGTACAAGTTTAGAAACCAAATTCAGTAACTGGTTCCTGCCAGGTGCTCAAACCCTTCACCAGCTCCCAGTGATGTCAATGAGAATTGAAGGGGTTCAGCAACACCCAGGACTGGATTCCGTGATGCCTTTGCTTATCATTCGAGAATGAAAGAGATGAATACAGAATTTAACATAAGAACGGCCACATGGGTCAGACCAACAGTCCATCTAGCCCAATAACCTGTCTTCCAACAGTGGCCAATGCCAGGTGCTTCAGAGGGAATGAACAGAACAAGTAATCACCATGTGATCCATCCACCATCGCCAATCCCAGCTTCTGTCAAACAGAGACTAGGGACACTTCAGAGCATGGTTTTGCATCCCTGCCCATCCTCGCTAATAGCCATTGATGGACCAATTCTCCATGAACTTACCAGCATCTGGGAAGGAAACTGTGAGGACCCAATTCTCAGCTGATGTAAATTGGTGTAGCTCCATGGATTTCAATACAGCTATATCAATTTACACTATTGAGGATCTGGCCCTGAATTTTTAATTAACTGTCCCAGAATCAAAAATGAATTGGGGATCTATTTCTGCATGGGCTAGTAAGTGGTGTGAAGAGGTCCTGAATTACTGTATTTCTATTACACAGATGTATAAACAGTTAAAAACGCCACTACTAGCTCTTATTCCTAGAGAGAGGTTCTTTGACCTCCATTAGAGAAGGGCCAGAACCAAACCCCAGAGTGAAACACCCACAAACTTTGGGAGGAATTTTGAATCTAAATCTGTCTACAATTTGTGGTTAAGGTGCAGTTAAGAGGCAGAGGCCCTACCTGATGTCTGGTGACCAAGTAGGATTAACCGTGATATCAAGGTAGACCAACGTAGCTGCTTTTGCCCGTGTCATGTACTCCTTGTTTACCGTCAGTTGCAGGGCGGCTACTAGCAAGTCAGGCTTCTGTACCAGATACGGACTCTCTACAGAACTTCCTTCCCAGAGAGATACACCAGATGTGATCACTATAAGACCCTTTAAGGCAGCGTTTTTCAAAGTTCGGGTGGCGACCCAGTACTGGGTCGCAGCATGTCAGGCACTGGGTTGCTCTGGTCAGCACTGCCGACCGGGACATTAAAAGTCCCATCAGCGGTGCGGCCCAGCTAAGGCAGTCTAGTGCCTACCTGCTCCAACACCGCGCTGCACCCCAGAAGTGGCCAACAGCAGGTCCAGCTTCTAGATGGGGGGCCAATGGGCTCCGCACACTGCCCCTGCCTCGAGCGCCAGCTCTGCACTCCCATTTGCCGGGAATGGGAGCTCGGGGGGCAGTGCCTGCAGATGAGGGCCACATGGAGCCGCTTGTGAGCCTCTGTCTAGGAGCCGGACCTGCTGCTGACTGCTTCAGGTGCAGCATGGTCCGCGGTGCCAGGACAAGCAGGAAGCCTGCCTCTGCACCCCGGCTGCACCGCTGACTGGGAGCCGCCGGAGGTTAGTTCATGCCCCAACCCCATGCCCAATCCCCTGCCCCAGCCCGAGCCCCCCTCCCCCAAACCTGGAACCCCTTCCTGCACCCCAAGCCTCTCATCCCCGGCCCCACCCCAGAGCCTGCACCCCCAGCCCAGAGCCCTGACCCCCTCCCGCACCCCAACCCCCTGACCCAGCCCAGAGCCCCCTCCCACACCCTGAACCCCTCATTCCTGGCCCCACCCCACAGCCCTCACCCCCGCACCCTAACCCTCTGCCCCAGCCCTGAGCCCCTCCCACATCCCAAACCCATCATCCCCAGCTCCACTGGGTTGTGGGCATCAATAATTTTCTTCAACTGGGTCCCCAGAAAAAAAGTTTGAAAACTACTGCTTTAAATCAATGCCCAGAATGGCTGTTGTGTGCTCAAGTAAGGTATGTTACACATATCACCACCTAGTGGCTAGACACTACAGTTTAACATTATGTTACAGCTTGGGCATAGTTTTGTGTGGCCTCTGTGCCCTGCCCTCAGTATGCAGCTTGTGCTGGCTCAGTCAGGCATGGCTCTAACAAGATGGATCACTGATCACATTGCCACTGGACTGCTGTCACCATTTTCTCAAAGATCATGAGGAAAGCCTCCAAGGCATACTCGGGGCTTATTTTCACAAGCCTCACTTGCATGACCACAGTTGCTGGGCCTATGGCCCCTGGAGGGTAAACCCTGGAAACTGTCTGAGGTTGCATAAGGGCCATTATGTCTCTGCTGTTGTGCCCCTACGTCCTGGGCTGACTGTTGGTGCTGAGCTGCCAGGAGCTGCTGCTGCTGAGGTAGGGTGATTCTTGGTCATCCAATTTAGAAGACATTCCAGATACACATTGTCACTGTCTTACCACCCCATGTCCTTAGGACTAGGGTGTTCGACTGTTCTGGGCATGAAAGCCTCCCCCTTCTTCGAGGGTGAGAAGATCATGCTCGCATTCACCACCCAGGTTCATTCCCCAGGACACCACCTGGGCCATGACCTTCTACTCCCCCAGGCTACTGCTCAGCATCCTCCAAATGTTCTAAGAGACGAGGTATCCAAGCCTCTAGCTATTATCTTTGGGAAATCGTGGGAGGCGGGAGAGATTCCAGAAGACTGGAAAAGGGCAAATATAGTGCCCATCTATAAAAAGGGAAATAAAAACAACTCAGGAAACTACAGACCAGTTAGTTTAACTTCTGTGCCAGGGAAGATAATGGAGCAAGTAATTAAGGAAATCATCTGCAAACACTTGGAAGCTGGTAAGGTGATAGGGAATAGTCAACTTGTGGAACTCCTTACCTAAGGAGGTTGTGAAGGCTAGGACTATAACAGAGTTTAAAAGAGAACTGGATAAATTCATGGTGGTTAAGTCCATTAATGGCTATTAGCCAGGATGGGTAAGGAATGGTGTCCCTAGACTGTTTGTCAGAGGGTGGAGATGGATGGCAGGAGAGATATCACTTGATCATTGCCTGTTAGGTTCACTCCCTCTGGGGCACCTGGCATTGGCCACTGTCGGTAAACAGGATACTGGGCTAGATGGACCTTGGTCTGACCCGGTACGGCCTTTCTTATGTTCTTATGTTCTTATAATAGCCAGCATGGATTTGTAAAGAACAAATCATGTCAAACCAATCTGATAGCTTTCTTTGATAGGATAACGAGTCTTGTGGATAAGGGAGAAGACTTTAGTAAGGCATTTGATATGGTCTCACATGATATTCTTATCAATAAACAAGGCAAATACAACTTAGATGGGGCTACTATGAGGTGGGTGCATAACTGGCTGGATAACCGTACTCAGAGAGTAGTTATTAATGGTTCCCAATCCTGCTGGAAAGGTATAACAAGTGGGGTTCCGCGGGGGTCTGTTTTGGGACCAGCTCTGTTCAATATCTTCATCAACGACTTAGATATTGGCATAGAAAGTACACTTATTAAGTTTGTAGATGATACCAAACTGGGAGAGATTGCAACTGCTTTGGAGGATAGGGTCATAATTCAAAATGATCTGGACAAATTGGAGAAATGGTCTGAGGTAAACAGGATGAAGTTTAATAAAGACAAATGCAAAGTGCTCCACTTAGGAAGGAACAATCAGTTTCACACATACAGAATGGGAAGAGACTGTCTAGGAAGGAGTATGGCAGAAAGGGATCTAGGGGTTATAGTGGACCACAAGCTAAATATGAGTCAACAGTGTGATGCTGTTGCAAAAAAAGCAAATGTGATTCTGGGATGGATTAACAGGTGTGTTGTGAGCAAGACACAAGAAGTCATTCTTCTGCTCTACTCTGCACTGGTTAGGCCTCAACTGGAATATTGTGTCTAGTTCTGGGCGCCGGTTTTCAAGAAAGATGTGGAGAAATTGGAGAGGGTACAGAGAAGAGCAACAAGAATGATTAAAGGTCTAGAGAACATGACCTATGAAGGAAGGCTGAAAGAATTGGGTTTGTTTAGTTTGGAAAAGAGAAGACTGAGAGGGGACATGATAGCAGTTTTCAGGTATCTAAAAGTGTGTCATAAGGAGGAGGGAGAAAACTTGTTCCTCTTAGCCTCTAAGGATAGAACAAGAAGCAGTGGGCTTAAACTGCAGCAAGGGAGGTTTAGATTGGACATTAGGAAAAAGTTCCTAACTGTCAGGGTAGTTAAACACTGGAATAAACTGCCTAGGGAGGTTGTGGAATCTCCATCTCTGGAGATATTTAAGAGTAGGTTAGATAAATGTCTATCAGGGATGGTCTAGACAGTATTTGGTCCTGCCATGAGGGCAGGGGACTGGACTCGATGACCTCTCGAGGTCCCTTCCAGCCCTAGAATCTATGAATCTACCACCCCAGTCCAGATGTAAGCAGCTCAGCTCTCCAGTGGAGCCCAGACACCCCACTTCTTTCAGATGGTCAGCAAACAGCCCACCTATGGCACAATTTCTTTGTGTTTAAGGCCCTCTTCCTTCAGAGAAGCTTCTGTTAAGTTGTGGCTACAACCAATCTCACAGGCTAATAGGAGGCAAAAGTCCTATCAAAGGTAGGTCAGCATCGAGTAGTCACGCCCTCCTTTCAGGGAGGGACCATCAGGCAACAGTCATACAAGGAACACTTGCTTTCAGCCAGCCCTCTCTCCAGGACCTGGACACTGGAGGTCTACTCTCCTCTCTGACCTACCACCAACTGTGTGTGTGTTTTCTCTTTTTAAGCTTCTCCCTCCAAGTCTGACATCTCTCACAGGTGTGGTGGGCAGGCTGACTGAGCATTGTGGGCTCATTTACACAGTGTGGCCCCAGTGTAGGGTTTGTATACCCCATCATATGAGGGTGTGGTTTATTCCCCAGGTATAGAAGATTTGGCCCAATGTAAACATATTTTCTCATGTATCCCAAGAAAAACGAGTTTTCAGGGAGCAAATCCACTCACTGCTTGGCAAATCCACATCACAGAAGCAATTCAGAACATCTAGTAAATAAACATCTTTGGTCAACCGATGAGCAATCGAATAAGTTTTCTACATAACAACTGTAGTAGGAAGAGGGCCTGAAACATAAGCCCTTGTATCAGCAGCCTAGTATGAGGCCCGAGGCCTAGGCTAAAGTAGTGGGCAAAGCTTTGCTGAAATAAAGCAAAGTCAGGCTATGAGCTAAAGGCAGGCCCTGCTCACAGAATCTGGCAAGAACAGGGCTAATATTGCAAAAACACACATTCCTAAGAGGTGCTAGGCACAGAGCACTTACGCAAACACATTGCAGAAGGGTGGTACCAGAACACCTCGATACCAACACATTCCCCAAAGGTAACGAGAACACACTGATCCCTCCTAAAGATGAGGTCAGGATGACAATGTGATGAATAGAGATGTTTTGATCAAACCAACCTGTAGAGGATAATGGGTGGTAACAACCCACTCAGGGGGCAGTAATTAACTATGTCAGAGGAACAATACGTAACTTGTTTGTATTGCTGTATAAAATGGAGTCTCAAAGGGAGTGTCTTTGGCCAGCTGAGGGGATAGTGGAAAGTCCTGCCATTAATTGAGCTGCATCCATTGTCATGGGCATACATAGAATCATAGACTTTAAGGTCAGAAGGGACCATTATGATCATATAGTCTGACCTCCTGCACAATGCAGGCCACAGAATCTCACCCACCCACTCCTGTATCAAACCTGTGTCTGAGCCATTGAAGTCCTCAAATCATGGTTTAACGATTTCAAGGTGCAGAGAATCTTCCAGCAAGTGACCCGTGCCCCATGCTGCAGAGGAAGGTGAAAAAAACCCCAGGGCTTCTGCCAATCTACCCTGGAGGAAAATTCCTTCCCGACCCCAAATATAGCGATCAGCTAAACCCTGAGCATGTGGGCAAGACTCACCAGCCAGACCCAGGAAAGAATTCTCTGTAGTAACTGAGATCCTGCCCCATCTAACATCCCATCACAAGCCATTGGGCATATTTACCGCTAGTAATCAAAGACGAATTAATTGCCAAAATTAGGCTATCCCATTATATCATCCCCTCCATAAACTTATCAAGCTTAGTCTTGAAGCCAGATATGTCTTTTGCCCCCACTGCTCCCCTTGGAAGGCTGTTCCAGAACTTCACTTCTCTGATGGTTAGAAACCTTCATCTAATTTCATCCAGGGCCGGCTCCAGGCACCAGCATTCCAAGCAGGTGCTTGGGGCGGCAATCTGCAAGGGGCGGAGGTCTGTGTGGTTTTGCCCCCCCCCCAGCAGCACGCCGAATTGCTGCCGCGGACGGCAGGGGCAGTCCATGTACCGTTAGGGCGGCACGCGTGTTTCGGTGGCGGCGGCAATTCGGCGGCAGCTTCTGTCTTCAGCTGCCTGCGGCGGCTGCCTCCGGCTGAAGACAGAAGCTGCCGCCAAATTGCCACCGCCGCGGAAACGCGTGTGCCGCCCTAACGGCACACGGACTGCCCCCGCCGTCCATGGCGACAATTTAGCACGCTGCTTGGGGTGGTGAAAACAGTAGAGCCGGCCCTGATTTCATCTCTAAACTTCCTGATAGCCAGTTTATATCCATTTGTTCTTGTGTCCACATTGGTACTGAGCTTAAATAATTCCTCTCCCTCCCTGGTATTTATTCCTCTGATATATTTACAGAGAGCAATCATATCTCCCCTCAGCTTTCTTTTGGTTAGGCTAAACAAGCCAAGCTCTTTGAGTCTCCTTTCATAAGACAGGTTTTCCATTCCTCGGATCATCCTAGTAGCCCTTCTCTGTACCTGTTCCAGTTTGAATTCATCCTTCTTAAACATGGGAGACCAGAACTGCACACAGTATTCCAGATGAGGTCTCACCAGTGCCTTGTATAACGGTACTAACACCTCCTTATCTCTACTGGAAATACCTCACCTGATGCATCCCAAGATCGCATTAGCTTTTTTCATAGCCATATCACATTGGCGGCTCATAGTCATCCTGTGATCAACCAATACTCCGAGGTTCTTCTCCTCCTCTGTTACTTCCAACTGATGCCTCCCCAACTTATAACAATAGTTCTTGTTATTAATCCCTAAATGCATGACCTTGCAATTTTCACTATTAAATTCATCCTATTACTATTACTCTAGTTTACAAGGTAATCCAGATCTTCCTGTATGATATCCCGGTCCTTCTCTGTATTGGCAATACCTCCCAGCTTTGTGTCATCTGCAAACTTTATTAGCACATTCCCACTTTTTGTGCCAAGGTCAGTAATAAAAAGATTAAATAAGATTGGTCCCAAAACCGATCCCTGAGGAACTCCACTAGTAACCTCCCTCCAGCCTGACAATTCACCTTTCAGTACGACCCATTGTAGTCTCCCCTTTAACCAGTTCCTTATCCACCTTTCAATTTTCATATTGATCCCCATCTTTTCCAATTTAGCTAATAATTCCCCATGTGGAACTGTATCAAATGCCTTACTGAAATCGAGGTAAATTAGATCCACTGCATTTCCTTTTTCTAAAAAATCTGTTACCTTCCCAAAAAAGGAGATCAGGTTAGTTTGGCACGATCCACCTTTTGTAAAACCATGTTGTATTTTGTCCCAATTACCATTGACCTCAATGTCCTTGACTACTTTTTCCTTCAAAATTTTTTCCAAGACCTTGCATACTACAGATGTCAAACTGACAGGCCTGTAGTTGCCCGGATCACTTTTTTCCTCTTTCTTAAAGATAGGAACTATGTTAGCAATTCTCCAGTCATACGGTACAACCCCTGAGTTTACAGATTCATTAAAAATTCTTGCTAATGGGCTTGCAATTTCATGTGCCAGTTCCTTTAATATTCCTGGATGAAGATTATCTGGGCCCCCTGATTTCGTCCCATTAAGCTGTTCGAGTTTGGCTTCTACCTCGGAAGTGGTAATATCTACCTCCATATCCTCATTCCTATTTGTCATCCTACCATTATCCCTAAGCTCCTCATTAGCCTCATTAAAGACTGAGGCAAAGTATTTGTTTAGATATTGGGCCATGCCTAGATTATCCTTAACCTCCACTCCATCCTCAGTGTTTAGTGGTCCCACTTCTTCTTTCTTTGTTTTCTTCTTATTTATATGGCTATAGAACCTTTTACTATTGGTTTTAATTCCCTTTGCAAGGTCCAACTCTACGTGCATTGAGTGTACTTGTATCAGCTGTAAGACACCAATACGTTGCTTTATCGACAATAAACCTGGCCGGGTGCCTTCATACCTTAATGGAACTTGTGGTCATTGGGCGGTTTGCTCAAGGTCTGCTGTGCCAGCTGTTTGCGCAGAGCTGGGACGACACACAGAGAGAACACACACACACAGCCAAATATCTGATGACATCAATATAAATGTTAACTGGTATATCATAAATTATAAATATTGACTGTATTAAGTAGTAAATATTGCTAGTGAGATATAGCAGAGACCTGAGATGAGATGAAATGCCAGAAAGTCACAGACTAACAGCAGTATTTTACAAACTCTATATTACTTTTGTTTATCCTCAGGCAATATTTTACCCAGCACAAGAAAACAGTCACAAGTTTTTATTAGACAGCATGATTTTTAAATGTGAGTGTTGTAAATCTTATTTAGAGAGATCTCCAAAATGAGATTTCTATGCTGCTCTGGGGCATTCCTGTTTTTAAAAGCACAGGGTATCTAAGCCAGATGATAACTTGGAGTTATAATTGGTCACATGGTTCTAGTTCAGCCACTCAGAAGCCAGGAGAAATACAACTATGCATTAAATATGTATTTGTCATCTTTAGCCTGCCATTTGGCTAGCTAACAAGATTTTGACAAGTTACTGTGAGACAAATCCTGGGAATGGAGCAAAGCTCAAGTAATAATAATTATACCTAGCTCTTATCCAACACTTTTCATTAGATCCCAGAAAGCTTTACAAATGCAGTCAGCAACATTAACATCATTTTATAGCTGGGGAAACTGAGGCACAGACCAGTGACGTGAAAGGGATTTTCTCTGCCTGAAAACATTATGGACATGAGGGAAGTATCCTCAGCATCAACTGGTCAGAGCCGCAACCATCATTTAAAATATAAGGGGGAAGCAGGAAACATAACCCAGTGCTCACCTCATGTGGGGTCTTGGCCCAGTGGATCTGCCACTGACCAGCTAACCGTCTTCCCATCCACAGTCAGCTGCAGAGACCCACCATGCAGCTCTCCCCTGTGGCACAAAGAAGATTTGAAATCCCCCTGCATATTTGACACGTAGCATTTAAAAATGATTTTGATACTCCCATGTACCCTGGGATATGTCCCTATGATAAGTGTATTGGTTAGTACATGGCCCAGCATTACTAACATATCTGATACTTGTATTTGTATATCAGAAGTAACAATAAGAATACTAGAATATAGGGTTAGAAGGGACCGCAAAGGTTCATCTAGTCTAACCCCCTGCCAAGATGCAGGATTGGTTGTTTCTAAACCATCCAAGACAGATGGCCAACCAGCCTCCTTTTGAAAACCTCCAGCAAAGGAGATTCCATTACCTCCCTAAGCAGTTTGTTCCATTGTCCCACTCTTCTTACAGTTCGGAAGTTTTTCCTGAGATCGAATCTAAATCTGCTATGCCGTAGTTCAGTGTTTCTCAAACTGGGGTCGCCGCTTGTGTAGGGAAAGCCCCTGGAGGGCTGGGCCGGTTTGTTTACCTGCCCCGTCCTTAGGTCCAGCCGATCGCAGCTCCCACTGGGCATGGTTCGCTGCTCCAGGTCAATGGGAGCAGCTGGAAATTGCGCGGGCCAAGGGACTTACTGGCCGCCACTTCCAGCAGCCCCCATTGGCCTGCAGCGGCGAACTGCGGCCAGTGGGAGCCGCAATCGGCCGGACCTGCGGATGAGGCAGGTAAACAAATCGGCTCGGCCCGCCAGGGGCTTTCCCTACACAAGCGGTGACCCCAGTTTGAGAAACACTGCTGTAGTTTGAACCTATCGCCTCTTCTCCTGCCCTCTATGGCAAGAGAGAATAACTTTTCTCCATCCTTTTTATGACAGCCTTTCAAGTATTTGAAGACAGTTATCATGTCCCCGCTCAATCTCATCTTTTCCAAACTAAATCCTTCAGCCTTTGCTGTATGGTTTGCATTCCATCCCTTTGATCACCTTGTCACTCACCTCTGGATCCTTTCCACTTTCTTCACATCCTTTCTATACATGGGACACAGTACTCCAGTGGAGGTCTAACCAGCCCTGAGTAGAGCAGTACTATCATCTCCCATGACTTGTATGCTATGCCTCTGTAAATGCAAAAAAAGCAAATGCAATTTTAGTTTGCAACAGCATTGCATTGCTGACTCATGTTGAGGTGGTGTTCAACCACAACTCCCAGATCCTTGTCAGCAGTGCCACTGCCAAGCCAGTTATCCCTCTTTCAGTATTTGTGCATTTGGTTTTTTTTCCCTAAGTGCAGCACCTTACATTTGTCTTTGTTAAATTTCATTTTGTTGTCTCTCCCAGTTCTTCAATTTATAAAGATACCCCTGAATTTTAGCTCTAATCTCCAAAGTGTTAGCAACCCCCCACCCCGTCCCCCAGCTTTGTGTCATCTGCAAATTTGATCAGTATGCTCTCTATTCCTACATCCAGGTCAGTAATAAAGATGTTGAACAACACCGGATCCAGAATTGATCCCTGTGGAATCCCACTTGAGACCTCCCTCCAATCCGACATCATTCTATTAATAGTTACTCTTTGTTTGCGGTTGTTTAACCAGTTATGTATCCACCTAATTGTAGTTCCACCAAGCCTGCATTTCTCCAGCTTACTTATCAGAATGTCATGTCAGACTGTGTCAAAAGCCTTGCTGAAGTCCAGGTACACTATGTCCACTGAATTCCCCCTATCCATCAAACCAGTTGCCCTGTCAAGAAGGCAATCAAGATGATTTGGCATGATTTGTTCTTGGTAAATCAGTGTTGGCTGCTAGTGATTACCCCTTCGTCAGGAAGGAAGAATGGGACCCAAAACCACAGACATTTAGGAACCCCTAAATGTCTATATCTATATGGACCATCTCGTGCAGAGGTGGGCAAACTACAGCCCGGGGGTGCATCCCGCCCTTCAGATGTTTTAATCCGGGCCTCAAGCTCCTGCCTGGGAGCGGGGTTGGGGGCTTGCTCCATGCGGCTCTCAGAAGCAGCGGCACATCCCCTCTCCAGCTCCTACGTGTAGGGGCTGCCAGGGGCTCCGCACGCTGCCCCCGCCCCAAGCGACTCCCCCGCACTCCCAGCAGCCAGCCAACGGGGCCAATGGGAGTTGCAGGGGTGGAGCCTGTGGACGGAGCAGCACGCAGAGCTGCCTGGCTGTGCCTTCGCATAGGAGCCAAAAGGGGGACATGCTGCTGCTTCCGGGAGCTGCTTGAGGTAAGCACCGCCCAGAACCTGCACCCCGTCCCCCTCCTGCACCCCAACCCCTTACCCCAGCCCTGATCCCCCTCCCGCCCTCTGAAACCCAGTCCCACCCTCCTGCACCCCAGAGCCCACCCCCCCACCAGAGCCCTCACCCTCTCCCACACTCCAATACCCAATTTCATGAGCATTCATGGCCCACCATACAATTTCCAAACATAGATGATACCCTTGGGCCAAAAAGCTTGCCCACCCCTAATCTAGTGTGTGATTGGACACAGCTATATTAAATAACCTTATGAGAGGTAGGGATTCCCTTCCATTTGAGGGTAACTAATCCCACCACAAGTAATGATTGCAGTATCTTCTATCTGTGCCCTTTAATTTAATTGTCAGAGATTAAAGCCTGCCATAAAGCTGGGCATCAATTTCTGTTGTCAGACTTCAAAGAGAGCTCCTGAAATCTCCTGCCAGAATCTATGATCATCTCTGTGGTTTTTTATTTCATGCAGCATTTGCATCTTCGTTAACATTATTTTTGCTCACTTCTGCGCAGCTTGCAAAATACATTCTTGAATCACAAAAAACAAAACGCTCTATATTTGTGATTCTCCTTTCAAATAGATTAAATCACACCCTGGATACAAGTGAGTGATTTGCAGTTGCCTGCCTTCCACTTTAATAGATCACTCCAGAATATTAAAGTTGAAATTTCTCAGCTGAAATCATAATGTACAATATGGATTATATGTTTGAGACTTGTTCTTACAAAAAAAACTATCAAGGTTTCAAGGCTGTTAGCTATGTAGATTCAGACTATTTCCTTAGATCTTTCAGGCCATGAGTGTCAAGAAGCAATTTATTTTAAATCTGTCAGCTTGTCCTTTTTAAGAAAAATAAAACAAGTGGTAAGTTCTGAATTTCTCGACGTGAATGATGCAGGGCTCTTTCACATTAATTTACCTGCTCTACACTTTTTTCAATCTGCTCTGTAATTACTAATTACAAAGAGAATTAGGATCCAGAGTTGAATCAAGGTAAAGAGCACTTGGCAGAATTTCTGATAGAAACTACAAATGATGATGGCCTTGATTTCTCAAGTATGTCTTGTCCTTATATTGCTAGTTTTTGCTCCTCAAGACTCAACAGAATGAATGCAATGCTGAAAAGTAAATCATCATCACTTCATTGTTCTCAAGCAGAGGTCATAGAGGCAACCCCTTTGTGTGTGGGCGTGTGCATGAAGAAAGGTACATTTACCCTTAATCTTTTTACTATCTTGCTGATGGTTCTCTCAGTGCAACTGCAGGACAGGTGCATTTTTATTCCAATGTTACCCATCACATCTTTATTTATGTGGTTCCATATCTAGCACAGTCTAAAATGCTCAAGACTGGCTTTGAACTCCGGGTGGCCAGAGAAGACATTGTGTGTTCCATGGCAGGCAACTAGTTTCTAGAGCAGCAGTTGGCTAGGTCAAGGATCTCAAGAACCAACCCCATAACTACTTATTAGTCAAAATGGATCACAGGCAATGTTCTTTTACTGCTTTTCCCAGCTGCAGTTCACTCCCTTTTGGTCCACCTGCCCACCGCGCTGGAGAAGGGAGGGTAGGGTGTTCAACAGTTGTTTTCAGTTCCATTACTGTAGTGTTGTGTTCTCACTAGAGAATTGGTTTTGACTCCAACTGCCTTGGCAACAAGAGCTCACTCCTTCAGAAAGTAGCCAACAGAGGTTGGGAAAAATCTCCAAAGGCCAGAATAAACCCAAAGCCAATGACTTTTTTCCCCCAATGGGAGAAGGAAAAAGAACTTGAAGAGAAGCAGCATTGGAGTTCGGGATGGTGCCTAAAGCCCAGATTTAGGCATGACTGTGATCCAATGCGCTCCCACTCAGCTGCTGCCTAACCCTGCAGGCACCTAAACTCACCCAACACTTAATTTTTTGCTGTAAAAGTCCCCTAGGCACCTGCGCTGGTGCCTCTGAGCATGCACACTACTCCCTCCAGCAGCTAAAGCACTCACCCAGGATGTAGGAGACCCCCCCTCCCCTTTCCATTCTATCCCTTCCCACACACCTGGCCAGATGAGAATGGCACAGTCAGGTGAGTTCCCTGGGCCATCAGACAGTCTGTGGTAGATTTCTCTTACTCTCTGTTGGTGAAGCCATTCCACAGGAAGAGTGAGAATGACTCTATAGTCCACTGGTTAGGCATACACCTGAGTGGTGAGAGACCCCTGACCTACTCCCTTCTCCTTATGCAGAAGGGGGAATTGAACTATGGTCTCTCACATTATAGCAACTTCTGTGCTAAACAGTAACAAGGGAGGCTTGTACCAGCAGGCAAGCTGTTTCTTACGATAACCCACTTCACCCCCTAAACTGCCTGACTCCAGGAGACATGGTCCCAGCTGCAGATCACAAGCAGCAACAGGCACCTCTCTCACCAGCATCTCCCTTTGGTTAGCTTGGGCAGCTCCGTGCCTAGCATGCTGGCTTTTGTGGATCACATTCTCAGGTGCCTGTCCCTCCCTATTCATCGTATAGGGAGCCTAGGCACCTAACTCAAGCTTTGTGTATTGATTTTCAAGATACCTAAAAGTTAGGTGTTGGAAATCTCAGTGTTGCAACACCTAACTCCTTTTGTAGATCCAGGCCAGAGAGTCTCCTGGACAGGGAGAGGGTCTCAGTTAGAGCTCTGTAACCATGTACTTGGCCTTGAGACACAAAGCACATGGCCTAGGTCACCTATTATTGCCCTTGGGGCCACTTGAGAGCAGTCATTCTGGGAAATGTAATTCCCCAGGAAGGACCGACTCCATAGGTCATGTGACCAGGGAATCAGGTGACTGACTGCCTTTTGGGGACTATATAAGGCTAGCTGGCGCTCAGTATTGGGGCTGAGGTTAGATACTGAAGGTAGTTGGGTTTGGTGGTTTTTTTTTGGGGGGGGGGGGTGTTTTTTAATGGACAAAGAGGCTGTGGTGATATACTGGGAAATCTCCCCGGGTAGGAGGATGTGTTTTTTCCCTTCCTAACTTGCTGGAAGCTGTAAAAGTATCTTAGCTAGGACTAAGTGATGTGAGTTGCTTGTCTCTCTTAGAATCATTGTGTGGTAAGAAAGGCAGCTCTAAACAAAGGGCCTGAGAGTGAACTGTAATCTGGACATTATTTTACTGTCTCTTGCTGATGTATCTGGCCACTAGTTTACTAGTTCTGAAATAATCCTCTGCAAGTTCTGGTAAAGGTTCAGTGGAGCTATGGCTGGAGTTTATAGACTTAGGAGTGCTGCCCAGAAGACAGTGCAGCCCTTGTGCACTAATGAGTGGGTAGAGCTCCTGTGGGGGTGGGGGGTGGCATGCTACTTATACAATCTATAATGTGTGTGTGGAATTTACTGCCATGAGATTCTATTGAAACCAAGTGCCTAGGATGAGTCAGTACTTATATGGATAATGAGACCATTCATAGTTATGTATGATAGGATAAAAGTGTATATGAAAAATAAACCCTCATGGTTTAGGGCAGTGGTTCTCAAACTTTTGTACTGGTGATCCCTTTCACAAAGCAAGCCTCTGAGTGTGACCCCCCCTTAGAAACTAAAAACACTTTTTTATATATTTAGCACCATTATAAATGCTGGAGGCAAAGCGGGGTTTGGGGTGGAGGCTGACAGCTTGTGACCACCCCATGTAATAACCTTGTGACTCCCTGAGGGGTCCTGACCCCCAGTTTGAGAACCCCTGGTTTAGGGTATGACAACCACTGATGGCCTGGAGTTAAGAAGAAATTTCCTATATGAGCAGATTATTCCATAATTGTTTGTTAGGGGGTTGATTGCACCCTCTTCTGAAGCATCTTGGTTTTTACTAAAGATTTACCACCAGTCTGATCCAGTATTAAAGCTCCTGTATAAGAACAAACAATAACATATAGTTCTCATCTCCTCCCTATTAGAGTCGTAATACTTGAATTTACAAAGTATACATGTACCCATTTTTTATTCCCTTTCTTTCCCATCACCAGGTTTAGGTGCTCAGGGCACTGCATAAATAGTTACCTATAATAACAAACAAACAAAAAAATCATTTATTTATTTATTTTATATATATATATATATATATATATAATTAATTACACATGCTAAGAGCCAGATGAAATATCTGGTATCATTAAAAAAGCTGAACCAGCGGGCCACCTGTGATTGAAACAAAACTGTTCTGAAAGGAAGTGTTTCTATGGCTTTTTTTATTTAGCATTAGTAGAGATGAGTTGAGTTAGAAGAGGAAGAGAAAAGCCCAGGGCTCATCAGAGCAAAGACCTAAATCATCTTAAGCTAGGGTGACCAGATAGAAAGTGTGAAAAAGCAGGGTGGGAGGTGGGAGGTAATAGGTGCCTATATTAAAAAAAAGCCCGCATATTGGAACTGTCCCTATAAAATCGGGACATCTGGTCACCCTATCTTAACCAAGAATGTAAAACTGATCTAATTAAAGAAGAATATTGTTGCAGTTTAACGTGTATAGAACAATACTTAGCCAGAGGACTCAAAATGCTTTATAACGGAGGATAAGTTTGATTAGTCCCTTTTTATAGATGGGAAAGCTGAGGCACAAATGATTTACCTAAGGTCACACAGTAAGTCAGTAGTAGGCCAGAACCTGGCTGGCCTATTTCCCAATCTAAAGCCCTATCCATTGGACCATGTTGTGTCTTATGCTCTATGAATAAGATGTATTATAGCAGCTTGTGATCGGATTTTAAGATTTGTTTGTTTTTTTACTGATTTCTAATGGGACAGTATTCATTACATCACATGCTGAAACTATATCATGATTAAAATGTTTATTTGAGAAAGATTATAATAAAATATTTCTAAAATGATGAGATATGAGATGTGACAAAAGCATTTACTTTCAGCAAACCTCTAAGGAAAAAACACAAGGAAACATTTTGGAATTTTTCTCTCTCAAAACTCTACATGTCCTCAGATTAGCCCTTCTTATAGTCTTTTAACTGTAGCCTTTTAATTGCCTGTGGAGACCATTTGAAACAAATCTGTTTGTTAGCTGAAGATTCAATAACAAGCTTCCTAGAGTGGGTGGTTGTAGCTGCTTCTTTCCTTGTAGGAGCATATATCATCAACTGGAAATGTGTATAGATGAAATTCTCTCTCTATTTTTAAATACAGGTACTTTGCTTATTTTTAGGGCTAGACTGTGACATAACCCATAATAAGGGTAGCATGTAGCTGTGCCATGCACGGAGCATCTCAGGGAAGGAATTATGGCTCAGGAAGCCACAATCCCTTCATGCTTCCTCCATTCTGCAATGGTCTAATTGGCCTGTATGAGCAATAAATTTCCAGCCTCCCTGTGCTAGCTCAGTTCTGCTGGCAGATGCACTTTGGGAGCCATTACTCACCCACTTACTCTGGGGCACTGCTTACTCTTGATTGTTCAAACTACAGGAAGGAGGTAAGAAGGTTCTTAATTCCTCCTCATGCCGCAGTGCAATTGCTATGGTCAGGTATGATCTTGACCTAAAGGACTACCGGAAACGATAAGAAAATTCTATACTCTAATACTGTTTTGTGGCAGACTAATTTTTAAGAGGACAGGGCTCAGTTCTGCATGGTGCTGAATGTGTCCAACGATGTGCTGAGAGCCATCAGCCTTCTCTGCGCTTCAGTGGCAGTTGAGCACTCTCGGCAAACAGCATTTTACAGGATCAGGCTCTTAGTAGTGTATTGCATGCAGGGCCGGCTCTAGGATTTTTGCCGCCCCAAGCAGAAACAATTTTGGCCGCCCCCCGTTTTTTTCTTACCCCACCCCCAGCCCCACCTCAGCTCTGCCCCTTCCCCAAATCCCCAGCCCTGCCTCCTCCCCCCAAGCTCTCAAGCCTGGGAGGGAGGGCAAGCAGCGGCGCACGAATCAGCTCTTGGCGCGCGAGCGGCAGCAGCGGAGGTGAGCTAGGGCAGCGGGCACATTTTTAGGGGTGGCATTCTGGCGCTGGCCATGCCGCCCTTAAAAATGTGCTGCCCCAAGCACCAGCTTGTTGCTGGTGCCTAGAGCCGGCCCTGATTGCATGAAAGGGGCCCAGTAAGCAGCAGCTGCCTTACTATGCTCTAATGTGAGGCTAAAAAATTATTACAAAGTGATAAAGAAATGTACTTCATCTTTATCAAAAATGTTCATGTGGGAATCTGAATGGCATCCATAGGGATCTATACACACAAGTAACTTCCATTAAGGTTTACCATTATGCTTTACCTAGGGAGGTGGTGAAATCTCCTTCCTTGGAGGTTTTTAAGGCCCGGCTCGACAAAGCCCTGGCTGGGATGATTTAGTTGGGAATTGGTCCTGCTTTGAGCAGGGGGTTGGACTAGATGACCTCCTGAGGTCCCTTCCAACCCTGATATTCTATGATTCTATGATTCTAAGGTTAACAGAGATTGTACAGACATGCTCAGAGTAAGGGTTCCAGACAGTTGCTTTCTGGCCTCCAGATCTAGTCTTGAAACCATTTTAGAGGAAAGGGCTCACAGTTAATGTTGGGTAAAAGTTTAATTCTGATTCACATTTTGCTGCAATTAGCTTTAATCACTTTTTCTCTTGCTGCTGCGAATTTTAATGCGTCATGGATCGTGGAATCTGGTCTTTCCCCCTGAAATCTGGTCTTTTGTGGGCTTTTACCCTATACTATACAGATTTCACGGTGGAGACCAGTGTTTCTCAAATTGGGGGTCCTGACCCAAAAGGGAGTTGCAGGGGGGGTCACAAGGTTATTTTAGGGGGGTCATGGTATTACCACTCTTACTTCTGCGCTGTCTTCAGAGCTGGGCAGCGGAGGGAGGCGGCTGTTGGCCAGATGCCCAGCTTTGAAGGCAGCACCCCGCCAGCAGCAGCGCAGAAGTAAAGGTAGCAATGTCACACCATGCCATCCTTACTCCTGCGCTGCTGCCTTCAGAGTGGGCGGCCGGAGAGTGGTGGCTGCTGACTGAGGGCCCAGCTCTGCAGGCAGAAGGGTGGCAATACCATACCATGCCATCCTTAGTTCTGCGCTGCTGCTGGCAGTGGCTTTTCCTTCAGAGCTGGGCTCCCAGCCAGCAGCCACCGCTCTCCAGATGCCCAGCTCTGAAGGCAGCGCAGCCACCAGCAGCAGTACAGAAGTAAGGGTAGCAGTACCTCAACCCCCCCTACAATAACCTTGCAACCACCCTACAATTCTTTTGGGGTCAGGATTTCTACAATTACAACACTGTGAAATTTCAGAATTAAATAGCTGAAATAATGAAATTTACGATTGTTTTAGTCCTATGGCCGTGAAATTGACCAAAATGGACCATGAATTTGGTAGGGCCCTAATAAGGATACAGCACATATTAAAAGTATCTGCTTCTGGTGTTTTGCTCTCTGGACCTGGACACTTTGCAGATAGGATTCTTGTAGGGTTTCAATTTCAGGATCTGATCCTATTCTCATTGAAGTCAATAGCAAAATTCCCATTGATTTTAGTGGATGTAATACTGGGGCCTTCGTGTAACAGCTGTTGCATTAAAATGTAAGATCAGAGTCTGGGCAGGTGGCAACCTTCCTCTCCGCATAATTAGACAAGCTGGGTTTAAAACACAGGGAAGCATTTTAGCACAATTTTAAAATTTTCCAACCAGCTCTACTAAGTACACAGTGAGCTACAAGTGTTTCCAAATCACTGAGTGAAACAGCTCTTGGTCTTACTTGAAAGGAAAGGGTAGAGGATTCCATAGGAGTGTGGTTGGCTTGGGAGACAAAGTGGTGCCTGCACAGCTTGCCTCGGCCTAAATTACAAAACCCTGAATCCACCTACCCAGAGTTCTAGGCAACCTTTTCACACAGTCCTCATTTCTTTGTGGATTTAAGGCTGAGGAAATGCATGTCACAGCCCCGAGCATGGAAGTGGACAGTTCCTGTGCTCACTTTAAAGACAATTAAACTGATTTATATTGTCTAAAAATGCCAACCAGTTTTGGGGAGTGGATTGGAGGTGTGTGAAGCGAAAGGCCTCCCACCTTCAGTCAGCAGAAAGTGATGGAGTGGTGGGACAACGCCTGCCCCCTGTCACTGAAAGTGTTTGCTTTCTTTTCTGATCATTTCTCAATTGGAGAAGTTTAAGTTAGGTAGTTACCAATTTCATTCTCATGAGCCCATTTCCTGGGGAAGGGTCCACCAGGGACAACAACAGAATGCCCAGAGTGGCATTCCATTGGGGTGTGGGAAAAGTATCCCCTCAGAGCAAGAAGCAGTCGCTGTTGCTGTATATCCCAGAAAGTTCACAAACCTTACTTATGGCAGCAAACCAGAAAGGCTATTTTTCTAGGTAGAGTCTTAAGGGAAGTACACAACTCATTGATGCTGCTAACTTCAATGCTAAGTCAAAATGCTGTGATGCTAATTCTCTTCCAACTTTTTTTTGCTCTTTGCTAAAGGAAGTATCTTAATTGTGTAGCTGAACATACAAGTGTGACATACGACTTATTATCAGAACCTGTTTTTTTTTATGTACCATAAAACTCCATCTGTCCTCTCATCTGCAGTTGGCTACGGCCCCTATACCACACAAACACAGAACAAGAATAAGTTATTTTAAATACCCAGTGTATTAGTCAAAACTTGATGGGTTTTTGTTTTGTTTTTAAATACTGTCAACCCAAAATTGTTTTTTCATTTGTGGGCATCTAAGAGGAGTTTTATGTATGAGTTAGGATGGTGGGCATCAAATAATTTTATCCCAGAATTACTAAGATCATACAGCCAAATCCTCAGGTGCACCTAATAAGCAGGGGGGACACAGGTGGCTTTCCACCATCTTTTGGGGAGGTCGGGGAGGGGAGGAACTGGAATCCTGTTTGTCGCCCAACAGATAATTGAGAAGCACAAGGCTTCTCTAACTTATGCCAGAAGTAACCTCTGCCTGGGGGCCATTCTGCCAGCCCAGTTTCTCTGAAGCACAGCACATTACAGCCCTACCTCCTTAGATCTGCGCTGACAGCACCACGAGCAAGTAGCATAGAATCAGCTACAACACCTTGGGATTCCCTTATACAAGGTGTATCTCAAACTGACAGTTTAAGATAGTATTTTGTCTCCTTGTGCAACCAGAGCATGGATCTGTCCAAAGTTCTGGAGAAATAAAGATCATGTTAGCTGTATTATTAATTTTCTTGTGTTATATTTGTAGGGATGTAAACTCACTAGTTGTCATATAAAGTTTTTTGCCGGGCGTTAGAAGATGCCCAACTTAGTTAAACAAAAGAGCTCAGTTAATAATGAATAATTTAATCCTGGTTCAGCAAAGCACATACTCATGCATTTAACTTTAAAGCTTGACTTAACTTTGAATATGGATGGACTTATGCACATACTTAAAGTTAAGTGTGTGCTGAAACACTTTGCTGAATAAGAACGGACTTAAGCTTGTTCATAAAGGCTTGGGGCATTTTTAAGTATGGAAAAGTGCAACTCACTTCTGAAAACATGACCATTCTCTCTCTCTCTCTTTTTTTTTTTTTAAAGCAAACTTGTGATTTATAGATCAGTTTTAGATGCAGCTCAGTAGAATCTTCAGGAGATAACCATGATGCTGAGATAGTCCCTTGGATATATAAAGTGCTTTCCACTTATTTCATATATTGATTAATTTGTTCCAAACTTCTGGACTAAATAATTTGTATTCAAAACAATTTCATCCTTTATTCTGATCAATTCTCATAGCATATTCTCTGGATAACTTGATCAATGACTGTAAGGCCCAATTAATTAGACTTTTTTTGCATTGACTGCAAAGGGAACAGGCTCAGAACCATAATGAGGAAGCACAACATAGACAAAGACCTCCAGAAAGAGTTATGGGATAAAAGAGGACTACAACTGAAGCTGGATTTTTCTTGGAATTAGCACATTATAGAAATGAATATGGAAACTGTGCTATGTATTCCGATGATCAGAGAGAAATTATAAAAATCAATCCCTTATTTAAATTAAAAATGTGATAAGAGTGGATTTAACCAAAATGCTGGCCCATTAGGGAGATCTTGTTTAGTCTTATTATCATATGCTCTTCAGCAGTGGTTCTCAATCAGGGTACACGTATCCCTGGGGGTACACAAAGGTCTTCCAGGGGTACATCTGCTCATCTAGATATTTGCCTGGTTTTACAACATGCTACATAAGAAGCACTAGCGAAGTCAGTACAAACTCAAATTTAATGCAGATAAATGAGAATACGCAATTTTTCAGTAATAGTGTGCGGTGACACTTCTGTATTTTTATGTCTGATTTTGTAATCAAGTAATTTTTAAGTGAGGTGAAACCTGGGGTATGCAAGATAAATCACACTCCTAAAAGGGATACAGTAGTCTGGAAAGATTGAGAACCACTGCTCTACACTGTGCTATTCTGTTAGAAATTTGGAAAAGCTTTAAAAGATATGACAAGAGAATATTAGAATATAAAACATAAGGGAAAAAACAATTAAACCATTTTTTAAAAAAATTTTCATTTCCAAATCCAAAATGTAACATATGAAATGAAAAATAAGAAAGGCTTCTAGTTATAGAGAAGAGGACAGAATCATACCACAAGAAAAATATGATACATCAGGGAGGAATCCTGGCTCAATTAGTGGATGTTTTGCCATTGACTTCCATGGGATCAGGATTTCACCCCATATCCTCTCAAATTCTTTTGTATTAGTTGGTAAGAAATCCTATCAAAGTTAACTAGAACTGTCAGATCTACACACTGGCGTAAAATATTCAGCATTACAGATATTTTCCATTTTTTGAGAATTAATAATTTAACAACTCAAGTAGCTCCCTTTAAAAAAAGTCTACTGCCCTGCTCTCCTTGAATGAAAATATGGGATCCCCTGAAAGAGCTATGTTTGATATTAATGTAAGCCTTTACACTCCCCTCCCCCAAATGTACATCTCCCAATGTGTGTGTATTAAGTTTGGTTTTTTTAGCCTCCTAATTCCAACATTAAACACTATTTTTATTCAGGCCTTCTTCATTCTATAGCGTCCAATGGATTTATTTTAGTGATCTTCCTTATTATCGCTCAAAATAAAATAGCAACTCTTCTATCTACACCACATGTCTTGGAAGCAAAAACCATGACCTGGCAAATATTTCCAAATGCAGGAAAACACTAGATTTGACTGCAAGGCATTTTAGTCAGAAACAATTTTTAGCATTCTCACCCTTTTAATGTACCTTCAGACTCCACTGATTTTTAAAGGAGAAGCTAAATCCCTTACAAGATGGAGCCCAGTAATCCTATGTGTGAGTAAAGAGTAGATGGCAGTTGTTGTGTTAGTGGCAGGAATAGATTGATATAACAAAACTATTAGGATCCCATCCCTCCCAGAATGAACATTGAGTGAAATCCCGCCTAAATGCCAACTTAATTGGTTAGAGACATGGGTCTGATCTTGCTCCCACTGAAGCTGATGCCAAAACTCCACAGACTTCAATGGAGGTCATTTCTAGATTTATATTTCAGCAACAGGCTCTGGGGCGGCAGAGGAAGGAGGAGAAGGAGAAATAGTGCTGCTTTCACAATCAATAGTGACTAGCTTTTTAATGTTCTTTTGTTTACTTTCTGCTTTGAGCTTTTACTTTCTAAAAATAAAATAAGAGCTTGGAAACAGTCAAGTTCAAAATTCAGAGTAAGAAAAATGTAACAGCTGCCCTGACCTGTATCCTAGTTGATTTATTTAAATGTGTCATTCTGCCACCTGAAGAAATCCAGATTATACGTCTATGTAGTAGTAATAATGTAAACCCCAATCCTGAAAAAAAATATGGACATGTTCCACTTCATGGTAGTACCCACGTATGTAAAATTAAGCATGAGCACAAGTGTTTGCAGGATCAGGGCTTTATATAGAACCAGACATTTAGATGCTGATTTACAAATAGAGGGCCTCATTCTCCACTGCCTTTTGCTTGTATAGTCATTTGCACTTGTGCAAAGTGCGGGGTAAAATGCTACTCAAGCAGAATCGAAAATTTTACATTCATTGTGCACTCTTTTTGCAGATGTGTAAATGACTGCACCAGGTGCCAGACAGCAGAAAATCAGGCCCAGAATAAGATACATTTGTGGTATAGAAAAGTGAATAGGAAGAGTAGTTGGGAAAGAAGAGAAATAACAGCAGGTTACAGTAAAGTCTCAGCTGGTGTAAATTGTAATTGACCAATTTATTCCAGCTGAGGATTTGAACATCTATGTGTATCACAATCAACATCTGTAATAACTTCAGCTTTTGCAAGGAAAAAAAAAGGAGGGGGTAGGATAGATGTGCTTTTTTTTCCCCTTGGAGATCAAACTCTCTTGAAAGACTGTTCCTTGAGGTGCCCACCTGATCCTTAGGCAGAACCTTGCCAATGAAAAGATTCTTGCCCTTCTCCAAAATGAAAGGAAGGATGGAACCTAGAAAAGGAACACTGAATCCCTGAGGAGCTCCCAAAAGGGAGGGAAAGCACCTATACATTTTTGTGTAAGCAATCTGCACTCTTTTTCCTGGTCTCTCTACCTAGGCGTAGCAAAGCTGCAAGGTTGCCTTTTCATTTATATGTGCCTTTATCTGAATTTTGAAATGCCTGTTTTGTAAAATTAAACAGGGAAAAGGAAATTTAAAGAGTATTTGTTTCAAACTGCTCCAGCCGACTCTGCCAATGCCGTTCAATGCTGCCTCGAACCTGGAGATTCCCCCGCTATGGGTCACTGCCTTTGGACTACCACAACAGGGCAAGCTTGCAGCTCAGAATCGGGTTCTGTGTTCCCATTCCCTACTCGCTTGTACTGTCTTATCTACTTTCTCCTGCTGACACCATCAACTGCCACTGGGCTACATGTGAGAAAAGAGAAATCGTTCATAGTTGAGCTGATTCCTACTATGTTTCTGAGCAACCAGTTCTATGTTGAGTCTTTAGGAGCTGTGCATGGGAGCGATTTTACAGAATGTAGGCAAACGGGCTTTTCCTTACATATGGAACATGAATCCTTCATGAAACTACTGGTTGCTGCTCAGATTGCAAATTTGCTTGGATTTAATGGCACAACAGGATGTAGTTTACCAAGCGTGTTTTGGAATAACTTTTGCTGCATTATTTTCTCTGAGTGCCTTTTTTTTTCCCTCCAGTCATTGCACCCCAGATTTGTAGTTCATCCAAACTTCATTCAGTGGTCAGGATTAGCTCCCCTACCAGGACTGTATTGAGGGCAGTGCTAGGGTTACCATATTCTGTACCTCCAAATGGAGGACACTCCACGGCCCCCGGCCCCGCCCCCAGCCCCGCCCATACCCCCTCCCCAACCCCGCCCCCTCCCCAAAGTCTCCGCCCCCTCCCCTGCTTCCCGCGAACATTTGATTCGCGGGAAGCCTGAAGCAGGTAAGGGGGGTGTGGGGGGGAGGAGGCGCAGCCCAGGCTGGCCCCCCCGGCGGCTCCAGCCTGGGTCGGCTCGGGCCCTGGGGTGCCGGCCCCGGCCCACCACCCCCGGCCCGCCCAGCACTGCCGGCCCCCGGCGGCCCGGCACACCCCCGGCCCGGCTCCCCGGCTCCCCGCCGGCCCGGCTCCCTGCGGGCCCGGCCGACCCGGCTCCCCGCCGGCCCGGCTCCCCGCCGGCCCGGCTCCCCGCGGGCCCGGCCGACCCGGCTCCCAGCCCGGACCCCGGCCCGGCACCGCGCCCCCGGCTCCCCGTCCGGCCCCGCGCCCGGCCCTGCACTGCGCCCCTGGTTCCCGGCCCGGCACCATGCCCCCGGCCCCGCACCGCCGGCCCCGGCCGAGCACCACCCAGCCCTCCCGATTTTCCCGGACATGCCCGGCTTTTGGGGATTTCCCCCCGGACGGGGATTTGAGCCCCCAAAAGCCGGACATGTCCGGGAAAATCCGGACGTATGGTAACCCTAGGCAGTGCTCCTGTTTTGACAAAACCAGAGATGTTTAGAGTTTTGATGGACCATGACACTGGCTCTCCAGCCCCTAGTTCTACACAGAAAAAATACTGCCCTGCTTGATATGAATAAAGCACAAATGCCTCATCAATTTTGAGCATGTCAAGTGAATCCCAATTCTGGCCCCCACAGCTGTGCTGAGTCTCTTCTTGTGTAAATCTTTCATGCAAAAGCAAAAACCAGTAGGAAAGACTGTCAAAACAAGGCAGAGTTTTGCCTGCAGGAAGATGAGTTATGCTGCTGCAACCTACAGAATGAATGCCAAGTGAAATACCAGTTACATAGGAATACATTGTTTGCAGATAATGTAGCACAGAGTTTTGCTAAAGCTTGAGGTTATTGAGAAAAAAGTCACATGTTTTCCTAAATATTATATATTTAAAATGAATAGTTTACAACACAGGAGGAGAAAAACCAACAGATTATCACAAACTTTTTTTTACCGTGACTTTTTTGCTTAGTCTCTGGTTTAATGTATCAAACACTACCTCTGTTTTTCTGAATTTGATAGTTTTGGAAGTTTAAGCAACTGCTATTTGAGAGAAAACCAACACCAGAGGAAGAAATATTTGCATCAATAATGAAGAAAAGCACAAATGCTACTTAGCACTTACATAGCACTTTTCATGTTCAGTGTGATTTACAAACATTGGCCAATTGATAGTAAATTAAACAGTATTATCTCTTCATTCTTTTGTGACTAATGCTCTGGCGGGGGAATCAGGCGATTTCCTGGTTGACTTTAAGTAAACTGGTGAATTTTAGCATACTGGCTCCTTCACATGGAAGTATACCACCTGTTCACACACACAATTGCTCTCTGCTGTGCACAGGCCCTTATGCAGGACCCAGGACCCTATTTAGCTATCTTCTAATATCTTGCTGCAATCCCATTTCAATCTGCCTTTCCATTTAACGTATGAAACACAGACACAAATATTTCTTGATAGCAAACTGCTATACAGCTGCTACAGGAAAGGTGGATGGAATCATTTTTATGTCCATCTTCTCTGCTGCTATCCAGAAAATTCTTAGAAATAAATTATCCCTGTAAGATTGATCTTGGCCTAATTTTCCCCCGGGTTCTTTGGAGTAATGTCAGCAGAACTTTGGTAAAGCCAGTGTTCTAGCAAGGCAAATCAAAGTGCAAATTTCCTTGTGTCTGATAACTGTGGAAAAAGTATCCACTTTTGCAAATGCACTTGCAGACCAGAGTCATCAGCCTGGATCCTCAGCTTCTGTAAATCAGTGTAGCTTCACTGACATCAGTGGAGCTATGCAAAATTTACACCAGCAGGGGATCTGGCCCATTGTGTGGATGTGGATCATAACTGCTTCTTAAAGGGGAAGGCTACTGTGGATGCAGTGCATTATAGGTGCTTTTCCCGTGCAGACCGTTCAGTTGCCAATGGTCCAATTCACATAGCATGCATGCAGCCTTAATCTCTCTGCTCCTAGTTCCTTATCTGTAAAATGGGTGCAACAATACTTCTCTATCTCACAGGCATGTTGTGAGGTTAAGTTCACTGATCTGTGTGATGAGCTCAAATGCATAAATAGATAGGTAATAATTATTTGTCTAAACAACTGCTATGTATAACTGTGTTCCCTTATTGTAAGCATAAATAGACTTAAGAATAGACTTAAACAAAACTGATTTTGATTACTCTAGTGAGAGTATGCCTGTCACATATGCCTGACATATGCAAGCATTGAGGCATGACTCACCCTTTAAACAATGATTCAGATTAGCTTTCCTTGTGGGCTGTATGTCTTTTGTCTGCCTTTGTTTCCAAAGTCTCTGTAATCATCTCACAAGAGCAGTGATGGTTAAAACAACATTAAAATGAGACCTTTAATAGAGCCTGTACAGCGGAGTTCTTGGTGAAGGGCAGAAGGGCATGTCTCTATTGTTCTGCTGAAAAATCAAGAAGTCTGGGATAGAGGGTCATTTTAAATTGGGAAAATAAAAAAGCAGAGTGACATGGATCAGTATAAAAGTGTTACTGCTGGAAGGGCAATATTGCCAAGTGATGTGACCTTATATTTGGTTACTGCATAAGAAGCTATTGAATGTGGAATAGCTGAGAGTAGTAACACTGACTTCCCCACCACCACCACCACACCCCATTCCCCCACCCTGTTTGCTTTTACTGAGTCAGGACTGCATGATCTCAATAAGAGACTAAATTTTGGAGGGTGTTTTATTTACACAAACATGAATTTTAATGGCTCAATTGTGCAGTTTGCACACAACTGTGTTAGGGCATGGCACAGAACAAATTGCATTAGGATGACACAAATTGTTTCTCTGATGCACTGGTCCCACTCGATGGTCGGTTGCATAGGGGTGCTGAATTTAGGGTTGCCAACTTTCTAATTGCTTGAAAACTGAACACCCGTACCCTGCCCTGCCTCTTTCCCCAAGGCCCTGGCCCCACTCAATCCTACTCCCTCCCTCCATCACTTGCCCCCCACCCTCCCATCGCTCACTCCCACCTCTCCTGGGACTCACCAGCTGCCTGCAAAGCCAGGCTGGGAGGAGCTGATGCGGAGCCTGCCCAATTGGGGCACAGCGGGGGCCGGTCCCTGGAGCAAGGGGCCAGGGCAGAGAGGGTCAGTCTCCATAGCCAGGGCAATCAGGGCACAACACGGAAGAAGGGGGTGGACAAGACTGCCCTGTTCCCCCAGGCAGTGGCACCTACCTCTTAGGTCCAGTCAGTGACAAGTTCCCTTTTTGACTGGACATTCGGATTGAAAACCAGACACCTGGCAACCCTACTGGGACTATGGCCTTGACTCCTTCCCATCCCTTTTTGGGAGATTTGCTCCCTGAAGGAGCAAAAACTGAACAGTCCCTGCTCACAGAGATTGCTGTTGTGACCTGCCCTTGTGCAAGTGCAGGGAAGGCTTGTTGTATATCTCCCTTCCCATGCATCTGTAAAAAGGCAGATCCTAGTCTAGCACTCAGTATTTTGATGGTCATGGCAATGGTCACTTATCACATGTAACCTTCCATATCCTACTGCGCTAGATGTACAAATAACTGTAAAAAGCTTTCCAGGTAGCAGGCTAGAGGCTGTGTTGAGACTGAATGGGACTTTTAGTCCACCTTATGTAAAATAAAATGCCCTCTGCCAAATGTTCAATAATCCTTTATCAGCTGCTAAATGACACTGAATGGAAGGGAGCCAGAGGTGAAAGTAAGCCGGTACGGTACGGTATGGCGTACCGATAAGAAATTGGCTGCCATTACACAGCCGACCGTACGGCAGAGCTGCTGATGGGGGGGAGGGAGCAACAGGGGCAGCTGCCCCAGGGCCCGGCAATTTAAAAGGGCATGGGGCTCCTGGCCCTGGGGCTCCCGACCGCCGCCCCGCTACCCCAGAGCTCCGGTGGCGATTTAAAGGGACCAGTGCTCCCGGCCGCAGCTGCCGCTACTGCACCCGCGCCTGGAGCCCCAGGTCCTTTAAATCGCTGCCGGAGCCCCAGGTGGCGCGGGCTGGGCAGTGCTAAAGGGCTGGCTGGGGGAGTCTGGCCCCAGCCCTGCCCCTTCCACCCGAGGCCCCACCCCTTCCAGGGGCCCAGAGCCACCCCCCTTCCCCATCTTGCCCAGGACCCCAACCACCCTGCGTACCGGTAAGTCCGTTACATTACTTTCACCTCTGAATGGAGCGCCACACTTCCTATAATAGAACAATTAACTGATCTGTTTTTTGTGGCCAGACAATTTGGTCCAAGGTTCAGTCCCTTCTGTCTGCCGCAGAGTACTGAAATTTAGTCAGAATAACTAGAGTTCTTGTAAGAAAAGAAAGTGAATAAAAGAAGTCTCATTATTTGAGGGAGGTTGCTCTACCCCTTTAAATTGAGTGTCAGAGTTTGCAGTGGATTAGAGTATATAACTTGTAATGCCGTTTTCTCTTTCTCTACCATCTCTACTGTCTATACTCGGAACTGGATCTGAAGAAAGGGATATTAAGAGCAATTCCAGACTGTTCATACGTTTTATTTCACACAGTAGAGCTCTGAGGAGGAATGGAGCTCACTAATTTATGAGGCCCCCACTAAACACAACCAGATTATTTAATCCAACTTTTACATCCAATAACATTTAAAAAAATATTTAACTTAATGTGTCTCCCTTGTCCTTATTCCTCCTCCTCATTTTCTTTCCTTTTTCACTCACTTTGCTTCCTTTTACTTTCTATTGTGGTTTATCTTTTCCTCCGTTTTATGTCTCTCGTCTGTCTATTTTGTCTTATAGTTAATATATTGGTTTGAATTTCAGTACATTTTTTTCTCTCAAATCATTCCATTTTCATTCCCCCTTTCTCTTTCTAATGGTGCCTTACTTCAGCTCCTTGTCCCCCCTTCCCTTGTCCATTTTCTTTCCTATTTAATACTTTGCTGTGACCTTCTTTTCTCTCCCCTTTGTTAAATTTCTCCCTTCTCTCTTAAGCCTCTGTCCCCTCCTTCTGTCCCCTATGTACTGCCCCTTTTTAGCTTCTCTTTCAAATGAGGCCAGGAAAGGAAGAGCAAATAGAGCTCTCCCACTGCATTGGGGAACTGATTTCTCCTCAAACTCCCTCTGGCTTTAACCACTTGCGTTTACAGTAAGTTCTCATTTAAAATGGAACAAGGAACTTGAATGAAATCAAATTCCTTCCATTCCTACATGCATAACTTCCCTTCAGCAGCATCAGTTCCATGTCACTCTGCTTCTCCTGCCTCCCCACAGAGTGTTACATTTATGGAAAAAAACTACCTCAATGACTTCATCTCTGTTACTGCAGATGGCTTTCCAGACTCTCAGCCTTTTGTCTCTTTGGGCTGCTTTAAGCTGGTGCTCCCAGTTCAGCTCAGCAGTCAATGTTTCTTTGTGTGCTTAAACCACAAGCATTTTTGCCATTCATGCCTTGGCTACTTCAGACTTTTTTCCAACTCTTGCTGACCAACCTTGTTACCTTAGTGTAAACCCTGGTGTCAGCACTCAGCACTAGTAACCAGGCTCTGCACTGACAAGTTCCTTGGTGACTTGAGATGGAAAGGAATACTTCCACCCACCTGGACAGAGCGGAGCAGCAGTCATTACACAGCTGCTCCTGTAGCCTCTTGGCTAAGAGAAGAATGGCAAGTGGGTCCACGTAGTCACAGATCCAGTGGCCCTCCCAGTCTCCTTGACTTCAGTAGGAGCTGTATATGCGTATATGAAGGTCAGAAATGTGGCCCTCATGTTTATCTTTACCTTTTCCCTAAAGCCTCACTCAATTTGAATATTTTCCATCCTCCCAATTTTGTTGTCTCTGTCTTTTTTGGGAGTTTAGGCAATCCAAACATGATATTCCAGGAACCACTCATGAGAGTAGGTAAGGATATGAAGGATTAGGCATTCAAATGGTATTATATGGTAACTGAGCATAAAAATACAACTGTAAGGTGACTGGATTGTAAGCTCTGTGGGGTGGGTACTGTCTCCAAATATGTATTTGTACAGCGCCTAGCACAACGGGGCCCTGATCCTGAGTGGATTCTCTGGGTATTCCCATAATACAAATAATAATAATGTTAAGTACACAAGTAATGACTTATTATGGTGTCACAATGTGAAGAAAATTACTCTTTAAAAGATTAGTTTCGAGGGTGGGGGGAGGGGAAATTCCAGTATGAAAGAAAATGCAGAAACAGTGCAGAAGGAAAGAAGACATCATAGTAGGAGACAGGGAGAAGAATACAACGCACAGGCACTGACTTTTGTTTTTGCTGGTGGGTGCTTTTGACGAGGTGTGTGTGTGTTTGGGGGGGTGGCACTCTGCCAGTTTTGGGAGGAGGCTATTTTCAGCATATTTATACACTTATTTCAGATTTTAGTTATTGAATATGTGTCTACCATTGGTATCTTAACAATTTAATCATTATTAAAACAGTAATGAACTACATCATTACATTATCACGAATTATAGTATCTTAAAATCATTGCACTCACCTACAAGCTGTCTTCACTAACGTCCCAATTTAAAGACATTACGTCTCACTATAGCTTTCTGAATGAAACTGTCATCACACTGTGGCTCGTGGGTGCTCAGTACAGGGTTTACAATGGCCCGAATGGCACTGTGGCGCCGTGTCCATGCACAAAAGGGGCCCCAGCACCCACCCCTGCTCATCCCTTCCCCCCAAGGCCCCACCACCACTTGGCCTTTTCACCCCAACGCCCCATCCGCTGCCCGCTGCTCACTCCTCTCTGCCCCCTCCTCACCATGCGAGCAGTAGGCAGGACCGCGGGGGGAAGATGCTGAGTGGGAGCAGGGCCTCAGGGCAGAGCACGGGCAGGGCCTCAGGGGGAAGAGGCCAAGCAGGGGCAGGGGGCATTGGGACGGAGCAGGGGCTGAGTGGAGGGCAGGGCCACAGTCCAGCCTCCAAGGCTCACAAAAGATTAATCAGGTCCTGTGGGTGCTGAGCACACCCTATTTTTTTCAATGGGTGCTTAAGCCCTGGAGCACCCCTGGAGTCGGCGCCTATGTTACCTTATACATAGACAGAAAACCTGCAATGATTGCTCGCTGCTTGCTAATGAGAGTGGTCCCACAGGCCCGTATAAGGATTGACTACTCGTGTGAGTTAGGGCAGAAGGACTGATCTCATATTACCAGTGAAGACCAGCTGACTCTCTGACTTGGCAGTGCCTAAGGGCCACTTTCTTTATTATGGCCCTGATGCCAAACTCACTGAAATCAGTGGAAAGACCCCCATCATCTTCAGTGAGCTTTGTTATCAGGCTCATTGTGAGCATCACAAGGAAAATATCTTTCTAACAAAACAGGAACTTGCAACAACATTCCCAGCAAACTCATTGTTAACCTGTGGGTGCTGGAATTTCCTTCAATAAAATCCACTAGTATTAATAAATGTGCTGGTGACTGTGTCTGCTTAAAGACTAAAGGCATTTCCTGCAGTACTTCAGGAATAACTTTCATGCTATTGGAGTAGGCAACACCAGCACAAACACTACCCTGCTATGGAATTACTGTTCCCCGACAAATATCAGTTATGACCAAAATAAGATTATATTTTCCATGGTTATGTCAGCTATAGAACTAATTGTCAAACACAGAAATATCCTATTAAAGATGTAATAGAGGGCATCCCATCCCATGTCCCCATCCCAACTCACAAATGCAGAGAGCACTTGGAACTGGTGCAGTTCTGCTGTGCAAATGGATTTGAGGGCTTCATGTCTGGGTCTTCTCCTGCATGCTACAGAACATAGCTCTGTGGGGGCTCCTGCCTGGCAATGGATCGGGAGTTTAGGGACAGGAGTGAACTAAGTAGAAGTGTGCCCGGTGAATCCCCTGCAATTGCAGCTGCCATTCTGACCTGCTCATTGAGACCATATAGCTGCAAAAGCCACTGTCATGTTGCCCACAGAGCAAGATTACTACCTACAGCCCGCTGACTGCCCCCTTCTCTGGATCTCCCCATTGCTAAGGATGGTTATTTGAGCAATCTTCTGGGGCACGATTTGATCCTTGATCAGCAAATGCAAGCAAGTAAGGAGAAAAACCACAAAGTGGAAACAGAAAAAGGAGACACCAAACTCTTCAGAGTCTTTAGATTATAGGGTAAGTATTTTTATAAGGGAAATATTTGTGTTATAGGATTAAATAGTTCTACACTATCCTAGTGACTTTACTGGCCTCCAGAGCCCAGGGCAGCAGGTAATGAATTTAGAATCACATACCATACTGAATTGTTATTATCAACACGTATAGATGCAGCCTTGTACCTGATGAATGACACCTGCTGTGAAAAATGAGTGATTCTATTTTTGGAAGGTATTTATCTGGTATTTGAAAGGTAGCTTTAGATGTATGTTATTCAATGTGATTCTTTAGGAAAGGTAGTGATCTTCTATGGATGTGCAAGCATGTGACTGTATTATACATGTGCGGTACATTTACAATAGTGCATCTTAGATCCTTAATGGCAATGACAGAGTAGAGAGCTGGAAATAAAATTAGCCAGGAATGCAGTTTTGGGCCTAGTCCCTATAAAAACTGGTGGGAGTGTGGCCAGGAAAGGAATGCAGACTTGGCTCAATATGAGTAAAGAAAAAAATATAATTTTGTTTCTGGAAATTAAATTTTTTTTACAGATTTAAAATGGATGAGATTCTGCTTACCGTTCAGGAAATTATGTTGCAAATTTGCCAAGCCACTGACAATTACAACATAACCGTCATGGAAAAGTTATTGACTTTTCTTTTGAAAACTACATGCACTTCCCCGCTTCCTGCGCAAACTGTGCAATTGTTTCTTTGATCTTTTGATCCACATTCATCAACAAAAATCTACACTAAAAGATACTTAGGGCCAAATTCTCAAACACGGCCTCTAAATCTGTACAGGCATATTTTGCATACACACTCATTTGCAGGTGCAAGTGGGAGTTTATGTGGGCAACACAAATAATTTGTGTATCAGACTACTTGATCTCCACGCACAAATACAGACACCTGACTGCCAGGGCTGGTGCAGCCACTAGGCAGACTAGGCGGCTGCCTAGGGTGCCAAGTAGTTGTAGGGTGCCAAAAAGCAGTGCCCCAAACATTTTTTTTAAACAGCGGAGCACAAGGCTGCCACTGCTCCCCGCCTCCTGGATCCAGAGGGGCTGCCCGCGGTGCGGCCAGTCCCTCCCCCAGGGCGAGCAGCCGGTGGCCGAGCGGGGAAGGCAAGGGTCTAGCGCTAGCAGTTGCGCCTTCTTCCCCGCGCCGCGGGCCAAGTCGGGCTCCCCGCCGCCCCTGGGGCTCTCAGCGGCGGTGGCAGCAGGCTCAGGTGCGGGGCCGCCGGCTGCCTGTGCCACCGCCGAGAGCCCCGGGGGGCGGCGGGGAGCCCGGCTCAGTCCGGGGCATGGGGAAGAAGGCGCATCTGCGCTCTGCTCTTCAGGCGGAGAAGCTGGGTGTCTACTCCACTTGCAAGGTACCTAGCCAGGTCGCAGGGAGCTGCACGGGCCCCCAGAGTGCCGGGAGGTGGGCAGGTCCAGTCCCTGGCCTGGGGAATGATGTATGTGGGAGCAACCCGGGCACCCCTCCCCCAGCCAGCGCCACTCCCTCCAACACCCACCGATCAGCTACCTTCTCCCCTGTGCACCCCTCGCCCCAACAACCCACCCTGTCCTGCCACTTTTGCCTCTGGGCAACCTCCACCCAGCAACGCCCCCCCCCCCCAGCCAGCCACGGTCACCTTCACCCCTGCATCAACCTCGGGACCCTTCCCCACCTGCCATCTCCCTTCTGCCCACTCCTCCCTGGTGCAAACCCCTCCGTGCCACCTTCACCCCCCTGCAACAATCCCGGGCACAGACACACCCCTGCCTTCAAGCCCTTTGCAACAACCCCCTCCTGCCCACTTCTCCCTTGTGCCACTCCCTCCCTGCCACTGCACCCCCTGCAATGAGCCCCTTTTGCCTCTGTGCAATCTCTTCCCTGCCACTACACCCCCGCCGCCTCCAACTGTTGGCCACCTCCAGCCCCTGCAACAATCCCATGCACCCCCCTCTTTGCCACCTTCACCCCCTGGAAGATCCCCCATATGACCCCCCTCTTTGCAACCTCCCCCGCGCCCCTGTGCCCCCTGCACTTTGTGAACATCTGGGCCCCTGGGGGGAATTTGGCCATAGGAAGGTGTGGGCTGGACATCGGAGGGGGGCGCAAGGTGGAAGTTTTGCCTAGGGCGCAAAATATCCTTGCACTGGTCCTGCTGCCCGCACAATAGCGAAGGCAGGTTTGAGGCCAAAGTGAAAATGTGGCCTATGAACTGATTTCTACACCGCAACTAGATCCCCATGGCTGGACAGTGCCAGCCGACTTGGGCTCGCAGGGCTCAGGCCGTGGGCTGTTTCATTGCAGTGTAAACTTCTAGGCTCATGCTGGAGCCCAAGTCCCTCACAGAGAGAGTCCTGTACTTCTTTCTGTAGGAACACAGAACTGCTTCCCAATTATAGGAGCTACGCAGTTTAAAGGGGGAATAAATCCCTATGGTTTAGACTTGCAGCAGGATTTTAATTTATAAAGGTGGCCCATGTACTGCCCTCAGGCTGCAACATAACTGTCACTGTGGTCAAAGGGAGTTCTGTGCGGGATCATGGTTAGTTTATGCCCTAAGAAATCAAACCTCCCACACTATGCTCAGTAGGCACAACAGAGTAATATCACGGCAGCATCCTGTTATACCTAAGAATTAAAGCTATAGCAGAATAAGGATTTGTCTATCTCCCTAAATTGTTACCATTCTTCTTGTAGGAGTTACCTGTCCATGCCTACTGTAGTGCTGCATATAGGAACATTCTGAGCCAGATTCTTTCTGATGCAAAGGTGCCAGAAAGCAGCTGAATTTCCCCAGTGGGAGGAGAGGCAAGGTACCTGGTTCTGACGCCATTTTCCTGCAGCACTTGGATTAGGGAGCGTCCCATCCCAGGAATGGGAAAAGTAGCTTTACTCCCACAATCCTCAGTCAGCACTTTGGGGCACATAGCCAGTGACATAGATCAGAAAAGCCTGGTAGCTGCTCTCCTCTGCATCAGGGCTAGCCTAGAACCCGCTCCAGAATTAGAGCCAAACCAGCTTTCTCTCGCCCTCTTGCGGCCAGTGGAAACCAGGCACAGCAGAGAACCTAGCACTGTATTTGTTGAGAAGAGCTTCCACTTTGGGGGAATTATATAGCTCATTGTGGACAAAATGCCTCAGATTCCTTCTTTTTTTCTCTATCTACAATTATCCTAATGAAATCTAGATCCTTACTTCCTATCAGGAGGACCAATATCTCTATAAGCACCTGCCTCCTGGTCAGTACTGCCACTTCCCATGATTAGAAGATTTAGTCACACTTCTAGCATTTTCCTTTGATCTTTAGCTTATAGGGATTCACCAAAGTTCCTTTGAGGTGACCCGGCACTCTGTCAAATTTCATTTCATTCTTTTTTCTCAAAAAGACAGCCAAACTCTCATTCCCACTTTTTCAGCACCTTATTGTGTACAGAACAAAACATACCTGTATTCTGCTTAACTAGCAAATTATGCATAAACAAAATAAAACTCTTACTCACTTTTTGTTTCATGTTTTCAGCTCTACTGGCTTTCCAAATTAACCAACTTGCTCTATGCAAGTATTTTTTGCAATGTTCCAGTGGTACGTTATGATACCTCATATGTCTCTAAATAGAAATACATGTTTGTTCTTATTTCATATATTATTTAAACAGTGAAACCTCTCTCTTTCCAATGGAGACACATTGCTGGACATGCACCCATCATTCATAAAGTTCATATTTCCCCAGACTAGCCACAGAGACTAAGCATTCTGCACATGTCACAGTTTTAAACATATGTATTAAAGGTTGGAGAAACAGGAGTTTTTTCAGGTCAGGGCATGTTATGGAAAACTGTAAGAAGAGCAGGATTTTGGCACTTTAATTTGTTTAAACTGATCCATTTCCAGATCCACCCAAGCTCTGTTATTAAATACCGTACAGTACAGTACATCTCAGAAGAATAATTCCAATTAAAAAACATGATTTGTTGCTAGGCTGCACTTCTATATATATGCTAACTGCAGACCACTTTCCCCGCTTTAGCCATCATTTCTAACCTTGGGCCAGATTATCTGGCTGATACTAACAGTACAGGAGGTCATTGGCATGCAGACACCTTCCTTATCACATGGATAGTGGATTAGCCACCTCTTTGGCACTGTACCCCCTACCCAGACCCAGCAAAGTCATCTCTGAAGTATCAAGGCTCAGGAGAATTGAGCTGGGGCCAGGAATGGGAAAGCCCGGGACTGAGCAGGAGTTATTTCATCCATTTAGCCATTCAGTCCATTCATCTCCTGTATTGTACAGTGCAGCTATCAGATTGGGGTAGTGTTAAGCCATTTGCTCAGAAATCCAACAGTTTTGCTGGATTCATCTTTGTGCAAATCTGATTACAAAAATTAACATGGCTGTAGAGATTTAATGGCTGTGGTAGCAATTTTAGGTAGAGACAAACTCAGTTCTGCTGTCTCATCAGTTCAGGCACCACAGTGATCAGCATGGAATTGACACTTAGATAATAGTCTTCAGTTACTTTCGAAGATGGCTTCCTGCAAATTCCAGGGCAGGAAATCCTCCCCTGGCCAACCCTGACCACTCTTCTTCTTTGCTCATCCTCCCTTCCACTGCCAGTCCCAGCTCCACAGAACGCTTCTCACCCTCACCCACCCATGGCGTCTCCCTTCTGTTGCCACCCCTGAGCACATATAATTCTTGCCCTTTCCCTCATGCAGTATCTAGGGAATACTGAGGCCTGACACCTGGGATCTAGCAAATCTGAAAAAGTGGAGTCACTGCATCCTTGAGATGAGCGGCCACTTTTTTGAACATATTTGTGTATCCTTAAATAATGCACTAAATAAACCTTACAGAAACATACTTTTCGCTAAACACAAAACAATATAGGTAAATCAGATAAAAACCTTACAAAGAATTGCACTGAAGAATAAATACAACCATAAAAATATTTCATATTTTGCAAATGAAATTATATTAAATTTAAGCTCAAATATGGGTCAAATATCTCAGATATTTCTGGATTTCCTCTGAATTGATAAGTAATATGTTCTAATGGGATGCACGCATTCATATCCTCAATCCATTCTGACACTGAAGGTACAGATTCCTTTGTCCCACAGCCTCATTATACATGTTCTTGCTACTGAGAACAGTACTCCAATAATTTTATTTTTATATCTATTTAATATAACGTCTTCTAACTTATTTTAAATTCAGACAGCTGGATTAAATAAACTAAACACGTTCAGCAAATCTTGCATATAGTTGATCACATGCAGTGGTACTGGAACAATGTGTATAGTCGGGTGCTAAGAGCCATTGAACCAAACTGTAAACCCTGTATATGATGGAAATTATTTCAAACCAGGGAGTGCGGCTGCACCCCCAGCATCCCTATTCCCAGCACCTGTGATCACATCTGACCAAAACTTTGCGTTTCTAAATCACACACATAAAATTCTCAGTCTCTATGTTATTGTTTTAACACAGTTCTTCATGTCACGGATATTTATTTTTGAATGATATATAATTATGTTCAAATGAAAAAAGTCATCTTTTTAGTTGACTAAGTTGTTTAGTGCTGTACTTATCAATAATAATTTAACGCACTTGTATACCAACCTCCAGTCTTCCTCTAGATAATTTTTCATTGTCTTCCTCTTGACCTTTGAAAATATCCCTCATAACTGCCACTCAAAAATCTATATAAATTAGAAGTATTTAATGTAAAATTCATGAGGCTCTTCAGTTCATTTAAAACTATACTTAAAAAATGTCTGAGTAATAAAAAGAGAAAAATAGAATATCCCACTTTCATTTTATCATTGAAAAAGAAATGAATATTTCCTTGCCAAAGATGGCCATTAAACTAACTATGTCTTTCCCAACCTTTTTTAAAAAAGGATATGCCATCTAGAGTTGTTATTTAATGGCCGTAAGGGAGATACATTTTATTTTCTTATATATTATTAAACCATCATACCAAAAATAAAGTCCTGGTATCACTGGATCAAGATAAATTAAGTCCTTAATTTAACGTAAACAATACACAAAGAAAGCCTTACCTCAATTATAATGTTTTACAATATCCATTTACACACTTATCAAACGTCCCTGTCCCTAGGAAAAAAACAAAACAAAAAACCAACCAACCAACCAAACAAACAAAAAGGAGGAAACCAATAGTAATGTATTAGGTTTGAGGCTTTGTGTAAGTTGGTAATAGTTTCATATTGTGGATTTTATATGAGTGTTAAAAAAAAAAGAATTACAAGATAGATTTCTGGCACAGAACGAGTCCTGTGCCTCTTCTTCACCTTACTATTTCAGCAGAACTTTCAATTCATTTATTAAGACTAGGTAACCAAACAGAAAGGATTTGTTTAGGGGAAAGTAAACATGAGATATCAGATAATACCCAGATCCTTTCATACCCTTTAAGAAGAGCTCTCCCTAAACTTCCTGGACCTGATTCTTATTGACACTAAAGTCTCTTTACACACTTGCTCCCACTTAAAGCCACCTTTACACTATCAGAGTGCTGTAAAGGGACCTTAGTACAGAGATATGTTTTTAGAAGATTATCAATTAGAGATGCTTGCTCATAAGCATGGGCGGTGGGTATCATAGGCTGGGGTAGGCTGTGCCTTCCCAAACAGCTTAGCGGGGCTCCACCCCCAGGCCAGGCCTCCCCTGCATTCCAGCACTCTGCCTTGGCTGGCTGGGGCTGGCCGCCCCACCTCCCTCAGGGAGTCAGGGCGCTGGTGCTGGGGCCACGCTGCCAGGAGCACCGGGGCTGGCCGTCCCACCCAGGTGCCCAGAGCACCAGGGCCGGGAGTGCTGCCGCCCGGTGCACTGGGGCTGGCTGTGCCACCCAGAGCATTGGGGCTGGAGCCTCACCCCCTGGCTGTCCGGCATTGAGGCCGGGGCCCGCAGTGGAGTGCTATGGGCTCCTGTGGGAGTGGGGGAGCAGTAGGAGGGGCAGATGGGAGGGCAGATGGGGAGGGGCGGGCGGGGCTTTGGAGGAAGGGGCGGGGCCTGGGGCTAGCCTCCCCCAATGTCCGGGTTACCGGCCGCCCATGCTCATAAGGGACCGTATTATGAACATAGGAATTTGAAGATGTGCCCTAAAGGCAAGAGCTGGGAACACCCCATGGCTGTGTGCAGCAGTTCACCAGAGAGATGCTCTCCGGTTTGTTTTGTTAAAGTTTTATTCCTTCTCATTCACTGATTTGTTATTTAATGAACCCCAAGATTGTTACACGAAGTGCCAATGAGAATCAGACCCCATGTTCAAACAACTCCTGCTCTCTTCAGATTAAAAACAATTCCACATTTTTAACACAGATTTAATTTAAATTCTCAGAGTCTCAGTGTTCAGAGACATGTCCTACCAGTGTTTCTCAAACTGGGGTCGCCGCTTGTTTAGGGAAAGCCCCTGGCAGGCCGGGCTGGTTTGTTTACCTGCCCCATCCGCAGGTCCAGCCGATCGCGGCTCCCACTGCCCGCGGTTCGCCTCTGCAAGCCAATGGGGGCTGCTGGAAGTGGTGCGGGCCGAGGGACGTACTAGCCGCCGCTTCCAGCAGCCCCCATTGGCTTGCAGCGGCGAACCGCAGCCAGTGGGAGCCGCAGTCGGCCAGATCTGCGGACAGGACAGGTAAACAAACCGGCCCGGTCCACCAGGGGCTTTCCCTACACAAGTGGCGACCCCAGTTTGAGAAACACTGCTCTATACACATACTATTCTTAAATTGTGTCTCTCTTCTTGATACTTTTCACCTCCATATACAGCCTTGATTGCACCAAAAGTCCTGCCACTACAGGACAGAAGACACCCACCTCTACCCAAATTAAAATGAGCTGACTTGTTCTATTAAACCACATAGCCATTGTGACTGAGATATAAAGTATCTTGATTTGTTGATGAGGTTTATCACTTGGCTATATTTAGTATGCACAGGAACTCCCATTATTGCCAATCAATGGCCTTTTCCTCTCTGTAGGAATATGGTACTTCAAGAGATTTTGACATTTTGAGTAATGTACAGTGCGTTAGGTAACTCTGTAATATTGTCTGCTAAGAGTCTACTTTAGATTAATCCCACTTTATACAGGGATAACCAGAAAAGACAGAAGACTCTGTAATTTATCACCTGGGGACTTGACGAGTGGTTTACAATCATGTGAGTTCCTGCAGTTGGCGCATAATTTAGAGTCTCTGCCTGTATTTAGATAATAAAAATGGTCACTTTCCCAATGAAAGAAGATATCTGTCATTGTAATAGAAAAATAAAAACATCCAGCAGTACTGGTGCCAGTTGCTCCCTGAACACTTCTAAAATTAATCAAAGATTCTGTCCTCTTTTGGTGTCTTATCCCTGCCAAAAATCCAGTTAACTTCCTAACTTCTAATAGTTCTTTAACAGTTAGTCAACATATCTGGTTATCTGTCCCAAAGATATGGAGAGAGAGAGAAGTTTTATGTAACTCATTTGCCCTAGATTTATCTCTGGTCGGCCCTTATCTTGTAGTACTATCTAAACCATATGCATACTGTATTTCACTCTTCGCATTGGTTTCTTTTCTGTTCCTATTTATAACTGAGGATATAAAGATATTATTTTGTTGAATTTTTTTCTGTATAACCCCTTTGAGAAGCCAGTATCCACTCTTCTCTGAAGCTGGATAGAATCATCTTGCCTTCTGCGTCAAATTTAGGCTCCATGTCTTCATTTTCAAACCCATACATAACTTATCCCCTACCTGCCTCTCCACTCTTCTCTCTTGTCGGGTCCTTTGTTGCCAGTTAGCTCAGCCTAAATCACATGACTAACCAGCCCAATCATGTACTTGTCCCACTTTCATGCAGGTGCTTTTGTCCATGCAGCATCCTAGGCCTGGATTCTCCTATCTAGGCCAATCCACTACACTGCTGTCCTCTTCTCTTTCAATTCCCTCCTTAGAATGTTGTTTATATTACAGAAGTACCTAGAGCCCTAATCAAGATTAGGGCCTATTGTGCTAGGCACAAACCCATAATGAAAGACCCTGTTACAAAGAGTTTATCATCTAAACAGACTAAGGGTGAGAGGGGGATGGCACAGAGCAGGTAAGCGACTTGCCAAAGATCATTCAGCTGGTCAGTAGCTCGGACTAGAGCTCAGTCCTGTTCCTCAGCCCAATGCTCTCTGAACTAAACCACACTGCATCCCTATTCAGTCATATACAAACCCTTTCCATGCTTCCCACAGTTGCCTGCACATGCCCTCTCTTCCCTACTCTCATTCCACATCCCATTCTATACACACCTTCTTTTATGCCCCCAGGGGCTTTTGATCCCCCACTTCCCTGCATGACTTGCTACTACACTGCCAGTTCCCTGCCTCCTCATTAGAGCTCTCTTCTTGCCTTTTCCAGAGCCTCCTTACATGACTAGAAAACATGGCTTCATGCCACCCTTCCATGTCTCTCATATTCTTGTAATTTCATTGTGCACTCAGATTTCCATTTGAACTGAATAGCAAACTGCTACTCAGATTCCATTCTGGACAGTAGCTGCGTAGGGGTGACAAACTCACCGAAAGGATCTTTGCTTTTTTTGTCTTTTTAAAAATAAATAATCAAAGAGAGGAAACAGGCAGAGGTCCATCATGCCCCAAGAAAAGCCTGCATTGCCAAGCAAAACTTTCAAGTATTTAAACCATGACAAAGCAGTAGGAGTAGGAAACTTGCAAACCCAAGATTTGAAAATATTAAGCTAAGTTTATGTGATGTAAAATCAGGGCTGTTTACTGTTCTTGGAAGTAGTTAACAACCCAGTATAATTTGGCCAACTTTTAAGAGCAGAATGTCACCCCTGATACATTGCTTCAGGAAGAGCTGGAATTGTGATTAGTTTAAATCACACTAAAGTTATTACAGTAACTATTTCATTCACTCACATAGAGCAACTTACAATATTGAGGCTTATAAGGCATAACTTTGGAGAACACTTTTGAAAACACAGGGCCAAAATTTGTCCTTTTATACAGGAGTATAGGTCCCACTGAATCAAAATTTTCACTGGTGTAATTCCGGTGACATCAACAGAGTTAAACCTAATTATGTCCCTTGTTAATAATGTCCCATTGATTCAATCGAATCAATGGAAATTGCAGGTACATATCATCTGAGTGTAGAATTAGGTTGACAGTTCAGCTCTGGACCCATACTCTGGTGTTTAGTTTGATACTGGTACATTAGAATGAGAGGTATTTATTGCTTACTGAAAAATTAGAAAATGTCACACTGAGACAACTTAGATCATCATCACCACTTTTCTGTGGATCCATAGAGTGGTTATCATTCAGCCAGGGCCGGCTCCAGCATTTCTGCCGCCCCAAGCAAAAAAAAAAAAAAAAGCCACGATCGCAATCAGCGGCGGCAATTGCGGGGAAAAAAAAAAGCCGCGATCAGCGGCAGCAGTTCAGCGGCAGGTCCTTCGCTCCTAGAGGGAGTGAGGGACCTGCCACCCCGGAATTGCCGCAGGTGCCGCCCCTCTCCCTTGGCCGCCCCAAGCACCTGCTTGTTAAGCTGGTGCTTGGAGCCAGCCCTGCATTCAGCTGTAGCAGAATGGATTAGGGGTAGGTTAGAAGAAGCTAAATAATAAACTGACCAGAGTAGTGGAGTCAAGCAGAATTTATATAACTAAGCAAAAACTGGGTGATTCTGTTATTTAATACATTTTTAAAGTATTAGGAGTATCTGACAAGCTTAGGAGGTTAATTTTCAAGGACCACGTCCTTATTCCCCCCAAACTGTTTGGTTGTGGGTTTCAGCTGCTGTTATTTTGTTTGGGGTTTTTGGTTTGGTTTGGGTTTTTTTGTAGGGGATGTTTTTGCTCTCCTCTGGCAAAACAAATAAACAAACAAATAAAAAATAAGGTATTATAGGAGGGCTCTTTGTCGAGCCCATTGTAGTTAAAGTTGTAAGATACTTTAATTAACCTTATTTTCATGTTAAGAACATTTTGAAACATTTCCCTTTGCTGGCTGAAATTTTTCATGGTTAGGCTTTGCCCTCCAAATGATTTTTTTTTCTGGAAAGTTTCAGCATAGTCCACTGAACAATTTTTGAGTTACAAGAAAATGAACATTTAATTTTTCTCATGGTCAGAAATTCTAATCAGACTTTTCTTTTGATGGAGCCACAACAAAATCTATTGAAGTTTGAAACTTGTAGCTTAGTATGGGCACAGTCCTAGTGCTTTTTCTTTGATTTAGAGGAACTTTTGACAATTAAAAAAGCTATAAGCAACTGAAAAAAATCACTTCTGAATTTATTTAATTGGAATCTGATATACACTGAAGAAGGGCTTAATGACTTAATTCTCTCTTTGTAAAATAACTATGACCATTCACCCTACCTGGCCTGATATGGGGGCTCAGACAGAGGTAGGGACTGTTACTGTCATGTTGCTATTAGGTCTGTTTATATGTGGATGATTGTAAATGTTTCACTGAAAGGCACACAGTAAAATCTCCCCCTCCCCCAGTACTCCCTTGACATCAGGGTCAGGATGCGAAAAACTGAAGGATTTGGTTACCTTTCTGCCATTTTAATTGCATTCTGCAATAGTGAAGCTTTTGTTTAAAAAACATGTTGATCTTTTTCTATTGTGAAGTTAGTGCCATCATAAATTATGTGTTGCTGTCCTGTTTACTGAACCTGGCAGATAGCTGTAACTAGGGTAACCAGATGTCCCGATTTTATAGAGACAGTTCAGATATTCGGGGATTTGAATTATATAGGTGCCTACTACCCCCCACCCCTGTTCTGATTTTTCACACTTGCTATCTGGTCACTACAGCTGTAACCAACCAACAACAAGAAAGATGACAACTCACAATTCATGTACCTCACTGAAGCGTGAACCTTAGCTTCAGAAATCTTATTTCCTACACAGACCCTATAAAGATACTTTGGAAAATATTTTACTGTATTTAGTATTTTATTTTATTGAAGAGCATTGTGCAAAATGAATTTCACATTACTCCGTGTTCTTGTCTGCATGCAATACTACTGGCAATTGATTTTCTGATGGTGCATGAGTTCCTAATGCAAAATCTCTCCAGAAGATTTTAGGGTGAAATTCATTTCTGCCACGGAAAGCCCACATAATCTGGTTTTATACAGGAGAAATGTATGTGGACAGTGCAAGTAAAATCAACTCCACCCCACATTTCAGTGAATGAGAGAAGATGAAGTGGACTTCCCACCCCACAGCCACTACTCCAAACTATGAGCTAGAGTAGGTTTGCCACCTTTCTAATTGCTGGTAACTGCGCCCCTGCCCCGAAGCCCCAAACCTGCCCTGCCTCTTCCCCCAAGGCCCCACCCCTTCTTTGCTTCTTTCCCCCATGGCCCTGCCCCTGCTCTGCTTCTTTCCCCAAGGCCTCATCCCATCGCAAGCTCCTCTCCTCACTCTGCCCCTCGCTCGCTGGATCATCTCAAGCAGCTTGCCTGCAGGTAGGAGGCAGCCCTGGCTGAGCAGGGGTGGCATGGGTTAATGACCCAGCACCTCCCCTGCCCTGAGGTAACTGGGCTTTTGGTTTGGGTGTCACTTAGGATTGCCAGGTTCCCTTTTCAACCAGACTTTTCATTTGAAAACTGGGCACCTGACAGCCCTAAATGGCACCTGGACACAGAAGCCAAAAACTGAACTGTCTGGGTAAAACTGTAGCAACACTAGTAATGGCCACTACCTCTTCAAAGGGTTGCCAACCCTACAGGATTGTCATGGAGTCTCCAGGAATTAAAGATTCATGTTTAATTAAATATTATGTTGTGATGAAACCTCCAGGAATACGTCCAACCAAAATTGGCAAACCTACCTCTTCATGCTACTTGCACAGGGTGTCGGGACTACTGCATGTGGGTAAATACTGACTTTTGGCCCCTTCCCTCTCCCTCCTTTGAACTGTGTACATTGTAACCCTCCACACTGGCCTATATAGGACTAGCAGGCAGACAGGAGGCCAGACCCTCAGCTGATGTTCTGCCCTCTCTTTGTGCAGCACATAAGGGTTCTACTGACACCAACACTGTGCACATTCTCCATCCCTGACTTCAACACATGCTGCAGTGCAGGGTGTAAATGTGCGGAGGCTCTTGTGCTAGCGGTACTCAGAACTACCCACTAATGAGTGCAAGTCTACAGAGTGTTATCTACGTGAGTCAAAAAATATTGTATAGTGGGGCAGCTGTAGCAAATATTTAGAGGGCTTATTATATTTTATAGATGTTAAATTGATAACACTAGTTTTCATGACTGTTGTATTTAATGCATATTCTGCTGATTAGTTCAAGAGTAGCTGAAGACAGTGTATGTTTGTGTCAGTGCACACAGCTGTCTTTCTGTCCCTGTGCTTAAAAGGTAACCTCCTTTCATTCATTGGAAACCTCTGGGCCTGAATCTGATTGCAAGTCCACTTGCATAAATAAGAGAGAGTCTGTTCGAGACAATGGAGTTATATCTGTGTAAAATCAGTGTACTGAAATCAGAGTCAGGCCTTGTGTGCTTTAACAATCTGCCTTCTCCACAAATACATTTGAGGAGCAAATGCGTTTCATTGCTGAAACGATATTGCCTACAGTATCTGCTGTTGTTGGAACACTGTGAGTACTTCTGAAGAATAGCCTAATTATAGTCATTTAAGAATTTTTTCCATCTGTTCTGCTCATTTACAGATCCCCCCATATTCTCCTTATCTCCTCCCATCCCCCATCGATAGTTGCCTTTTTAACACTTTCTCCCCCTCAGACTTCTCCCATCACATATTTCACTGTGAAGTCTATTCTCCTCTCATTGTCTGAGTACGGTTTCCATTAACTATTAAGTTAAAGGATACTCTCGGGTGGTTTATACCCCAAGCTTTGGCTTTGCAAAAACAACAAAAAATTTAAAAACTTTATATTACTAGAAATGTTTCAATTTGTTTGTGTTTAAACATCCTCCTGCAGCCTTTGCAATTAAATCATTACAGCATTTTACATGAGAATCAGAATGTGGAGCTGACTAGCAACTGACTGGAAACAAAAGTGAAGCAGTCTATTTTCATTGTCCAAACTGAAAGTAAACAATAATTGGCAAAAGTAAAATAGATTTTAAAATATCTTTTAATTTTAATAGTCTATGATGATTAGTTTGATAAGCATGGCAATTTATTTTTAAATGTACAATTTAACTTGACAATCTCTTTATTGTTAATGGTCTTATAGGAGTTATGTATATGGTTGGACAGAGGTGAATATATTTCAATAGAACATTCATAATGCCTCATTGACAACCTGCTGACTTTTGTAGTTAAAGCTACATTGAATCAAAACATTAGAATGGGTTGCCAAGAGATAATCAAGACTTGGAGTCTTTAAATCAAGACTGATGTCTTTTTTAAAACATATGCTCTAGCTCAAGATGTTGGGCGAAATCCAAGAATCACTGAGGAAAATTATATAACTTGTATTATGCAGGAGGTCAGAACAGATTATCATACCATTACTTTCTGGTCTTACATTCCATATACTTAATAGATTTTATCAGAGAAAGTAATGTGATTTGAGCGTTATCCTGTAAGTTCCACATTTTAAAACCCCGGAACAAAAATTTCAGACTTGGCTTCCTAGCACTAAATTAAGGCTTAGGTATCCTATTTTATGTTCATAATAACTGCTGTTGCTCTGTACTTCAAAAAAGCATGCCATCTGTTTAGATGCCAGAGTTATGGATTCAGGTGCATAACTATAAGCACCCAAGTTTTAAAATGTTTATTATTACTTCTTTATTTAACCTTGAAGATTCACTGTTAACAGTCATGTTTTGTTATGTGGGTTAAATATTTGGAATAAAAGGATAGGCAAAAGAGCAGGCATGGATGGTTAGCCATGGAGAAGGACCCACAGGAGGTGAGCTTTAAGGGAGTATTTGAATAAGGAGAGGGAAGTTTATTGGTGCACTGAAGGTAGGAGGCTATTCCAGATATAGGGGGTGATGTGATAACAGGTGCAGGGTCGTGAATGGGAAAAGTAATCAAAGAAGGTGGTAAGGAGGGAGTAGTTAAGAGAGTATATGAGAAGCAGGGGTGACATTGTGCCGAGCCTTGAAAGTGAGGACAGGAGTTTGAAATATGGGCCTAATCCATCTCCCATTGGAGTCAATGGAACAACTGGGTATCAGGCCTCACATGTTGGAGGGACTGGTTCTCTAAAGTCCTCTGAAATAGAGAGGCAGAGGATTCCAGGTGAAATCTACTGAGAGTCAGGATCCAGGGTCATATCTCCAGAGGTTTGTCTTGACTAGGAAAGGCAGTCAAGTTTAGTTCAGATTAGCTAACACATGCTACCTAAACCTGACAAACTCAACCTTTTTTCTAGTGTAGATGCAGGTTTTACCTGGTTGAATTGTAGCCTGGGCTTCAAGCTAAGGGTGTTACTCTGCATTTACCCAAGTTTAGCTAACCCATGCTAGCTATGCCTATCCTAAATTCAATTACTTTTCCTAGTCAAGATAAACCCCTGGTAAGAAGGGTGTTAATGCCTGCCATTTTGTTCAAACTACTTGAATGAGAAAACATTGCTTTTATAGGCCAAGACACCCATAGAGTTCCAGTGGAAAAAAACCCATAGTTATTTCAGTGACAAACTATGGCCATGTCTACGCTACCACTTTTGTCAGTAAAACTTATGTGGCTCAGGGGTGTGAAAAAACACCCCCCCGAGCGACATAAATTACACAACAGAAGCCCTGGTGTGCACAGCACTGTCGGCAGGAGAGCTTCTCACGCTGCTGCTGCTGCTCGTGGAGGTGGTTTTATTATGTCAACGGGAGAGCCAGCATAGAGCAGCTACACGAGCGATCTTACAGCGGCACAGCTGCATCACTGTACAGCTGTGTCACTGTAAACTCGCTCATGTAGATATGGCCTCTAATCCTGTTCCCTACCCACAATTTTGCTCTATGGGAAGTCTGCGAATGATCAGCCACAAGATGCCAGAGCAGGGATAGACTTCAAGACTTTTCCACATCCAAACAACTGTTTCACACTTTCTCGAATCTATTCAGCAACTTTTTCAAATCATGCCCTTCTTTCTTCCCTCTTTCCCTGCATAAACCTTCTTAAAAGAAAACCTCCCTTAGCTCCCCTGTCTAGTGCTTGACCTACCTTGCATAAAAGAGAAAAAACAACCTGCCGTGAAGAATAAGGTTTGAATGTAAGACTAATTTACTCCCTTCCTTTGAAAACCTGTGGAAGAGGTAAAGTTTTGTTTAAAAATGTACCAGGTTGATGATGCAGAAAACCCAATTCATTGTCCCTTTGCTTGTAGAGATTAGCAGCCAGGCAGAAAGGCAGGAAACTTGGCCTTCTATTTGGACAGAGCCTGAAGATTCATTAGGCATCCTAGCTCCAAGCACCCACAAATCCCTTTGCAGTCCTTTCAGGCATCCCTCTACTTCTCCCCTGGCAGTATGGGCTCTGCTGCTATTTGTCACCCCGTTGATGATTGTGAATTACCGCCCCCTCTGAGTCAGTTATAAACTGCAGATGGGAAGTCAATATTGATCACTCTGAGCAGCATTTACTTCTACAGAGATTTCTTCCAGAAACATCACAAGTCTGTTGGAGAAGCATACCACCTAGAGCTGCTCCTTGTAGGCCTGGCTTGACGTGGGTGAGGCCTCATTTCTTGGTAGACAGGATTAGGGAGGTACATGGATCAGCAGGCTGGACACAGAATGTCTGTACTACCTAAGATGGGGGGGGGGCACTCGGGGAACCATTTACCATGGACAAGATAACAATGGATAAGATAAATAAGGAACATAAAGATGAGATAACAAATAAATTTACATGGACAGAGTAGGGACAGACCATGTTGTACAAGGATTGGTTCCTACAAGGTAACCAAGCCAATCCCGAAACGTGTGATGCAATGTATAATACATGCAATCTAATGTGTAAATGTATATAAAGGAAGAAGTTTGCTATGTAACTTTGGATGTGTGGTGTGCCCTGTAACCACCCCCAGTGCTTGAGCCTAATCAACTCATGCACAGTTTGATGGTATAGCTATAAAGAAACCTCAGTGATGAGTTCGGAGTTAAACTGAGTTGCTGGGAAGTGAGTGGATAAGGTCTCAGAAGCCACCCCAACATACTCCTGAGTAGATAGGGACTCAGTGGCTACGCCAACACTCCTCACATTCACCCACCCACCACTCGCTCCAGCTAACAGAAATCACATGTGGTTCCAAACAAAAATTGTTCATGTGAGGGACTGCCTCCTAATTGGAGTTAGGGGAACATGTTGAGTACCAGGCGATGGATACCAAGTATTTGTCCTTGTTTGCTGCCCCTTTTGACATGGAGTGTAGAGCAGCAAAGGGCCCAAGGTCTGTCCCATCATTTGCACCATCACAATCTGCAGTATTAATTAAATTAATCTTTAGCCATCTTCCTTCACTTGCTCAAAAACTTCAAGAGGACATCTTCAAACTACATTTACTTGGTCTTCCATCTGCTGGTTTTCTATTCTCCTAGTTTATCTTTACCACTCTCAGTGATCCTTATCCTTTGTCATTTTGTTTTTCCTTTACAGTAACTGGAGATTGTTTTGCCCTCTGTATAATGTACACATACAAAGACCATTCCAAATATAGGTTTTATATTTAAATTATTACATGAATCATGCAGAAAAATATATTACTAATGATCTTTAAAGACTGAAATTCAAATGATCAGATTCCACATGCAGCATTATGAGCATTAATAAAGGCAAGGAAGACTGAACTTGGTAAGTTTTTTGGGGAGATGGTATGATGAGGTTGCCTACAATGGCATATGGCCCATCTGCAACTGCTGTGAATAAATGTCTCCAGCTGCTGGACATGGGGCAGTAGATGGGGAGGGCTCTGAGTTACTACAGAGAATTCTTTCCTAGGTGTGTGTCTGGTGGTTCTTGACCACATGCTCAGGGTCTAATTGATCACCATATTTGGGGTCAGGAAGAATTTTCCCTTAGGTCACATTGAAAGAGACCATTGGTTTTTTTTTGTTTGTTTGTTTGTTTTTTCCGTTCTCTGCAGAGATCACTTGCTGGTTTGAACTAGGTAGTAAATAGTGGATTCTCTGGAACTCAAAGTCTTTAAATCAAGATGTGAGAACTTCAGTTACTCAGCCAGAGGTTATGGGACAACCACAGGAGTAGATGGCTGAGGTTCTGTGGCCAGCACTGTGCAGGTCAGACTAGATCATGATGGTCCCATCTGGCCTTAAAGTCTATGAATAAGATTCTTATGGACCAACTTCTAGTTGGAACAAATGGGATTGCTACTTTGGGTCATGCATCTCTCATGTCTGGAAAGCAATTTTCTGGAGTACTTATATGTGGTATCAAGTCTAAGCAGTAAATGTACTTTCCATAATTAAACTATAACAATTTATAATTACCTCAATACAAGTTCTAATTAGTTTTTTAATGGTTATTGTTTTCACAATGCAATTTAAGGTATCAGTAAATGAATATATCAAGAAAAATTCTTGCTCTACTTTTGGCAAATCTGCATTTTGCTAGCTACCCCAGTGTTACATATGTAATGTATGAATTAAATAAATTTAAACCAGCTTCACTTTTTTATTTGTGCACTAAAAGTTATCACCTTCTGCAGGATAATGTTAATTAAGGTCTGCATTCTAATTTTTGTATATCCACTTGTGTCTTGCAGATTGCCCTTCCCAGCTCAATGGTGCATATTCCACAAGGAATTCTGTTCTACAGATTTTGAAAATACATGGCCATGTTCTGGAGAGATTTGGGTATTTGTGCAAAAGGACTGGAATACCAAATCATGTGGTATGTACTCATAGGAAGTCTCTTTTTTCATGACCTTACAAGGCCTGCAGCCTTTATGCGATACCTTATTGTGCAATACAAGGAAAAATACATCAGAAACAAAAAATGTCTTCTGCTCCACTCCTCATGTGATGCTTTATTCCCTCACACACTTTTAGTTTGCCAAAGGGTCATTTAACCATTGTTTGGCAATTTCCAAAGGGGGAAAAAATGCTGGGTTACATCCAAAGGAAGGGAGGAGCTTTGTAAAGTTTTGTATTTAATCTGATTATAAATACACAACTTCACCCTTTTAACATTAGTCATGTCTGTGCTAGAAGGGAGAGTACAAAAGTGCCTGACTAAAGAGTGCAAAATTTTCCATAGTTTGGAACTGCAGACAGGCAATTCAAACTAACATTTCAAATATATCATACTCGGCATCAGAAAGCGCAGCAAATCAGGAGCAAGCCTAAAAATAAACAACTTCTCCTAGGATCTAACACATTTCCTTATATCTCACTGGCTACTTTTCAGAAGGAGTATTAGACAAAAATAATACAAGTGGGAAATAAAGAGAATGACCTACTTTACAAAAAAGAGCTCTCTGTAAAGGTTTTGCTCTAATTGACGGTGTGGAGTTGCATAACCAAATAAGGAGTTACTGTTTATGCCTGTAGTAGCTGAGAACCTTGCTTTAGGTAATGGAGTTCTCTGGCCTGATATGGTTCCCACTGAAATCTCTAGCAAAGCCCCCATTAACTTAAATGGGGCCAGGGCCCATAGTCCTCATTATGGACCCAGCCCTGTTATCCTCCGGTCATGGGACAATCAATTAATCTCATGTACTGGGAGATAGCCATCAAGATTTAGACAGGGAGGAGGCAAAGATACAATGTTTTATGTTGCTATGCCTTTCCATGGGATCGGAATATTTCTCCTAGTTGTGGATCAGTGGTTTGTGATGTTACTCTTCAGTTTCAGAATTGTACCTTAGAAGACGGGGCTGTTAGTGAAAATATGGTATTTAACACTTATGCCATAAGTAGCTTGTTGGGTTATAGTTGGCTAAACCTGAGGATTCTCACTTCCTATAAGGGGTGAGAAGAATGGTCTTGTAGTTGAGTCATGGGTATAAGAGCTTGTGAGGGAGGGGTTCTGTGGCTCTACAACAAACACCCACTGTCATCAGCTAAACCAGTGGTTCTCAAACTTTTGTTCTGGTGACCCCTTTCACATAGCAAGCCACTTTGTGTGACCGCCCTTATAAATTAAAAACATGTTTTATATATTTAACACCATTATAAATGCTGGAGGCAAAGCAGGGTTTGGGGTGGAGGTTGACAGCTCGCAACCCCCCATGTAATAACCTTTGGACCCCCAGTTTGAGAACCACTGACCTAACCTCTTTGTGCTTCAGTTTCCTCAATTATAAAAAGGGGGGAATTATATTTATATCTCTCCTTGGTGTTATGAGGCTTAAAGCATTAATATTTATAAAGGGGATCATCAGATGAAAGGCTCAGAGTATTATTGTTTTTAAAGTGTGCATATACCAGAGGGTTGTAGGGTACAGCGATCCTACCCTCTCTAACCTGGTCACTATAGGAGGAGAGCGGCATAGCTAAAGAGTTTTAAACCCACACTCTACATCAGGGGTCAGCAACCTTTCAGAAGTGGGGTGCCGAGTCTTCATTTATTCACTCTGACTTAAGGTTTCGTGTGCCAGCAATACATTTTAATGTTTTTAGAAGGTCTCTTTCTATAAGTCTATAATATATAACTAAACTATTGTTGTATGTAAAGTAAATAAGGTTTTTAAAATGCTTAAGAAGCTTCATTTAAAATTAAATTAAAATGCAGAGCCCCCCAGAGCGGTGGCCAGGACCCGGGCAGTGTGAGTGCCACCGAAAATCAGCTTGCATGCCGCCTTCAGCACGCGTGCCATAGGTTGCCTACCCCGTCTACATTTTCTGGCCAGCTTAAACTGCGGTCGTTCCTTAGGATCTGGAACGCAGCAGAATTAGCAAAGATCAACTGCCGCTTTATGCTCTGTCGTTCACTGTGCATATGTATAAATATAGCTAAGTTGATATTTGCTCTCCGCATTGTGAAGAAACCCTCCCTGTTTTTTCTTCTTCTGTGCTTTCTCTAGCCCCAGCGTCTCCTTTTCTTGGATCCTCGCCTGTCTCCTCCCACAGAAAGGGGGGCTGGGGAGAAAAAAGGTCACGTATGTTTGGAAAAATATGTAGGTCAGTGGAACATTTCCTGCACTTGTGCAAAGGGAGGCAGGGGAGGGAGCGCTCCTCTCCTTCTCTCTGCAGCTTTTTCTTCCCCACCCTTTTCTTCCCAAAAGCAAAACCACCCGCTCTTCAAAAGGGGGGAGACGGGAAGCGATCAGCGGGTCCCTTTTCAGCCCTGACCAATTTTGCAGCCCAGCTACATTTTCCTTGCAAGAGAGTCCGATTATAGCAAAGCAGCCCCCGCCTCTCCCCTCCAGCTAATTCGGCAATCAGGCATTAGCCCTCCCGCAGGAGCTGCACCCCGATGATCGCCGGGCGCAGGCCGGGCTGCGCCCCAAAAGCTCTGCTGAGCGGGGGTGGAGGACGATGCAGGATTTGCTGGGAGGATGCTCCCTCCTCGCCCCCGGGGCACCAACTTTAAGGAGAAGTCCCGGGATTGCAGCCTCCCTGCCTCGCCCCTCAGTGCATTTAACTTAATGCACCAGGACGGACCCCAGCCAGCAGCCCCTCTGCCCCCCTACTTCCTTCTCCTCGCCCCGCAGCAGCCCGGGGTGCCGGCTGGTTGGCGGTCCCGGTGGAGCCCGAGCTGCCGCGTGTCTCTGTGCGGTGCGGCGGGGAAGCGGGAGCCCGGCATGCGGCGTCCCCTTGCACCATGAGATACAGCGGGGGCAGCAGCAGCAGCAGCCCCAGCAGGAAGGCGGCGGCCAGACCCCCGGGCTTGTCGTGTGCGAGGACGAGTTTGCCGGCTCCCGAGCCTGGCCTCTTGCGCGAGTGGAGCAGCCGCCGCCGCAGCGGCACCGGGAGGCACCAGAAAAGCGGCGGCATCAAGCCCAGCAGCAGCCGGTGTCAGAGCGGCCGCGGCTCCCGCGCTCAGGTCGCCACAGCGGACAGCAGCAGCAGCTGGGCTAAGCCGGCCCGCCTCCCCCAGCACCCCAGGTAAGGCGCAGCCCGCCGCTCCATGCGGGGGGCGGGGGGCAGACAGCGAGCCGGGGACTGGCGTGTGTGTGTGTGTGTGTGTGTGTGCGCACTGACACACGCGTCGCTGGGTCAGCCCTCTCACACTCTTCGCATTTTCCGCGCCCTCAAGGACAGGGAGACGCGTGTGGACACACGCACAGCTCCGCTCTGTCTGGGCATGATAGGCTACCCCCGCCTGCGTCTAACCAGAAGGGAACGAGACTGAGCCCTCAGGGCTCTGCCCCAAGCCGCCACCATTCGCCTAAGCCTGGGTTTCATACTGTGGGCGGCGTTTGATCCCCTGTGGCCCTCTGGCAGAGGCACATGTACGGAGCCTCACACACGAGCTTCCCTTTCTGGCTAGCAGGATGGAGGTTGTGTATTCTGGGTTACTCACTCATGTCAGGACGCTGTATAGCAAATGGTTTGCATTTTAATGGACATCACCTCTGACAGTTGGAGGTGTAAGCAAGAACTTGGGTTGTCAGCTACTGTCCATTCAGAAAACACACACACACACACACATGTTCGTTTTAATTTTTGAGTATTTGGCTTGAACATGGAAAGTGAGTTGGGAAAGCACTGATGGTCCCATGGCCTTAAAAATTATCATGTGGCTGTATTCATAAAGAGTTGAAGAGTGATCTGGGGATCTGGGCATTGATGCTGCAGTTCTTATTCAAGCAAAGTTCCCACTAAGGTCAGTGAGAGTTTTGTCTGAGGACTGGGCCACAAGGTTGTCATTTGCCAAGAGCTTCTTGTAATTTAAACCGTTTGTCAGTTTTCTTCTAATTTTCTTTTCGTTTGCAGACCAGAGAAAAGTTGCTAAATAGACTTCTAACAACATGGACCTTGTTTCTTAAAGAGTTGTGTAGTGTTCTTTTCCTGTCAGGGCACTGGAGTGATTTAGCAATTAGTGAGGATGCTAATCCAAAAACTTTACTTGATATTCCTTAACTGCTTACAGGATGATATCTTACTTTCACTCCAGTGATTTAGAAATAATTAGCTGTTATAAATATTATAGCCAGCAGAGGAACTTTAATCTTTTTATGGTACTAAATCTCCAGAAAGGCTATAAAACCCCTTAGTGTGGGCATGCATAAAATGAGCTTTAAGTGTACAAATTCAACAAGTGTCCACTGTGGCTGAACCCTGAAGTGGAAAATTGTCTCCTTCACTCATGTATGAAATGCTAATTTGTTTCCCATAGTGATGTTTGTTTAGTTAGATTAAATAATTAGTGATTGCAGTTTCATGATGTAATCAGCTCAACCATTGATCTGTGTCTGTTTCTGAAACCTATTGGCTGGCTAACGAAAGGCCCAAACAACCAGACTGCATTTAGGAATAATGTTATTCATGTGAGTACCCACGAGTAACCTGCATGTGTGAGGGTTTGGGGCCAATAATATATGTCATGAACTTAACACTAACACTGTTTGTCTGTTCTTGTATTTTAAGATACAGAGCTATGATTTCATCATCTTTTCAGTAAAATTTTCAACAAGTTTTTCTGTAACTTAATTATAAGCAGTGCAAGTAGTGACCTCTATAGTTAAGGTTGCCCAACACTTCCCATTATAAACCTCTATTTTCAACCGCTTAACTTTGTGAAAAGTAAATGTTTGGGGCTGAAATTTTCCATGTTGGTGTCTGCCTATGGCTGATTTTTTTTTTTTTTTAATTTTGAGCTAAAATAGTCCAGTCACTTCTGAGAATGATAGTAGGGAAAAATATTGTTTTGTCCATCTTAAAAAAAAAAAAATCTTACAACCATTTCTTTGGGAAGCTCTAATGCCTCCATGATTTTGAGCAGGGAATTAAAATTTGGCAGGGATGTCACCCCAGTGGCAGGGATGTACCTTTTGTTGCTTCTGTGAAAATGTATGCAAATTTGGCCAAGTTATAAGCTTTTAAAAAACCTCAGTTTGCACATGCTCAGTGGAGACTTGTTAGAGTTCAGCTGCTAAATTTTCTGAAGACTCTGCGCTGAGCATGCTCCATCTCCTCACAGATCCACTCTGTGCATGTGCCATCTCCACAGAGTGCCTGAGCATCCTCCAACCTAAGGCTGCAGGGGCTGAGCAGGCAGCTTCCCTGTGGTTGCTCCTCCTCATTTCCAGAGGCTGAAGTGGTGCTGAGCACCAGAACTAAGAGGAGGCACTGTGGAAGAGATGGAGGAAACAGCTATGCTCAAATGAAGAGGAGTGATAAGTAGTGGGGAGAGGGGAAAGAGATGCAGGAAGGGAGGATTTGGGCATGCAGGGGTTAGGAGCAGAAGTGTGGGATAGGGCAGGAGCTGAGGGGGTCAGAAGATGGGGGGGATGGGAACAAGAGGTGGAGAAGGGCAAGAACTGGGAACGGGGAAAGACAGGAATGAAAATGGGTTGGGAGTTGCAGAACAGGGGCAAGGTTGGGAGCTGGGGGAGGCGTAGGAATCCAAGTGGATAGCAGCAGGCGAAGAGACAGGGGCAGAAGCTGGGGAGGACAGGTACAGAAGGATCTGTAGTGACTAGAGCACATTCCCCTCCAGAACCTGGAATTGAACCTATTATTCTGGTGTCGGAACATTCCTTTGATAGCAATTTGTTGTGAAAGCTACAGGCAAAGTGTGTGTCTCCATCCTCTTCTACTAGCAGGTCCATATAGAAGATAACCTTCTACTGCTACCAGTTACTCTGTTAACTCAAGTGATAGAGGACTTTGCTGTGGATCTAAAGATCCCAACCCTGCTGATGACCCATGTGGGGCTCAATATGCTTCATGATGGAATTTTTGTTTTTTCAATTTTAAAGTTTTAAAAACCTTTGGAAATTGCATAAAAGTACATTAAAAGAATATTAAACTTGCAAAATTCTATGGAAAAATTGTATATGGTAATGTAATTAAAGGCTATATCACAAGGGGGCCAAATTAAGGTTACATGGGCAGCCTTAATTGTGGTATTTCCTAACTTTTGAGCACTTGACTTGGCAACCTTAATATACTTTTCATGTAGGGTTTTTATATAATGAGCGTAAAGATTTGAAGAGCTACTGTCAGTTAAATACATATTTGTTTAAACATAATTTTCAACCTACATACCAATTACCCGTATTATTACTATAATTATTAAAAGTGAAATAATTTTTTAAATCCAATATATTTGTCACTATGTATTTTCTATGTTTACTTTCTGTACTTCTCTCATCTCATCCTGGACAATGTAGAATTTTAATGAATTTGGTTTTATTTTTGTTTATAGTTAGTTTCACTTTCAGGTTCCTAGTGTTGCAGTGTTTGAGTTTCAGATTCTGCAGAGGAATATTTATTTGTGTAAACATAGCAGTTTCTGTTGCTTTGATTTTGTTTTGCTGTTGGCCCTAGGTTTTATAAAAAATTGTTTATTATAAAATTAGGGTTAGATCCTTCAAATACTTATTTTTGTGAATAAGTTCTCTCACACAAGTAGTTCTGTGGAAATCAATTCAAGCTGACAGTACCCTTTTAACAGATTTGTTATGAGACTGCTTAATTACGTTTTAAAAAATAAATGGTTTATTGTCTGACTTAAACAAAATACAGAGGTATTAGTCTTGCTGATATTATGTTATTATCTCGTATGTCACAATATTTATTCATAGTATAAGGCTCTGGTCCTGCTCTGTGATTCACTGTGGACTGCTGGGCCTGCATGGAGCCCAGTTGACTTCATTGGGGGAAAGGAAAGGAAGGAAGGGGGCAGGATGGAAACAGAGAGTGACAGCTTCGTTTCTATCCACTAGGAATTAATCAAAGATTTCTAAAAAGTCATACCAAATCTTTTCAAATTTGTGTGAGGTCCCTCTTTGAAATGTTACCTCCTTTTTAGATGCCAGGTCAGCCAAGTTGCTGTGCCAAGCGTCTATCCCTGGCAGCAGTCTGCTCTTCCATCTAAGCAATATGAGTCATTGGGCTACAAGCTCTGTTCTAGAGAACCAAGCTTTCCTTGAATTGGAGAGTTTCTGAGCTGAAGGGATATATGCCAAATGTATTTCTGGGAAATAATTTTTAAGTTGTCTTGTTATTATATAAGTCCCAAAACATGTGAGTAAGTGTGGCTCCAGGTGATGCACATTTTCAGCAGCAATCTGTTTAGGCAAGGCCCATGCACTGTAGCCTATTCATAGATTCATAGATTCATAGATTCTAGGACTGGAAGGGACCTCGAGAGGTCATCGAGTCCAGTCCCCTGCCCGCATGGCAGGACCAAATACTGCCTAGACCATCCCTAATAGACATTTATCTAACCTACTCTTAAATATCTCCAGAGACGGAGATTCCACAACCTCCCTAGGCAATTTGTTCCAGTGTTTAACCACCCTGACAGTTAGGAACTTTTTCCTAATGTCCAATCTAGACCTCCCTTGCTGCAGTTTAAACCCATTGTTTCTGGTTCTATCCTTAGAGGCTAAGGTGAACAAGTTCTCTCCCTCCTCCTTATGACACCCTTTTATATACCTGAAAACTGCTATCATGTCCCCTCTCAGTCTTCTCTTTTCCAAACTAAACAAACCCAATTCTTTCAGCCTTCCTTCATAGGTCATGTTCTCAAGACCTTTAATCATTCTTGTTGCTCTTCTTTGGACCCTTTCCAGTTTCTCCACATCTTTTTTAAAATGCGGCGCCCAGAACTGGACACAATACTCCAGCTGAGGCCTAACCAGAGCAGAGTAGAGCGGAAGAATGACTTCTCGTGTCTTGCTCACAACACACCTGTTAATGCATCCCAGAATCATGTTTGCTTTTTTTGCAATAGCATCACACTGTTGACTCATATTTAGCTTGTGGTCCACTATAACCCCTAGATCCCTTTCTGCCGTACTCCTTCCTAGACAGTCTTTTCCCATTCTGTATGTGTGAAATTGATTTTTCCTTCCTAAGTGGAGCACTTTGCATTTGTCTTTGTTAAACTTCATCCTGTTTAACTCAGACCATTTCTCCAATTTGTCCAGATCATTTGAATTATGACCCTGTCCTCCAAAGTAGTTGCAATCCCTTCCAGTTTGGTATCATCCGCAAACTTAATAAGCGTACTTTCTATGCCAATATCTAAGTCGTTGATGAAGATATTGAACAGAGCCGGTCCCAAAACAGACCCTTGCGGTACCCCACTCGTTACGCCTTTCCAGCAGGATTGGGAACCATTAATAACAACTCTCTGAGTACGATTATCCAGCCAGTTATGCACCCACCTTATAGTAGCCCCATCTAATTTGTATTTGCCTAGTTTATCGATAAGAATATCATGCGAGACCGTATCAAATGCCTTACTAAAGTCTAGGTATACCACATCCACCGCTTCACCCTTATCCACAAGGCTCGTTATCCTATCAAAGAAAGCTATCAGATTGGTTTGACATGATTTGTTCTTCCCTCCCTATGCAGGGACCAAGTATATTTTTTTAATGCTAGACTATTTTTATCATAATGAACAACATTTACCTTTTTTATCTAAAGACTTTATATTGTTGCCAGCTTCTGGATGACGAAATAGTATTTTTTTTAAATTAAAAGTCATTCTGATAATATTTGCTAGCTTTTAGATGAATTCATCCTGATTTTTTAAATAAACAATCTCTCACTATTTTTAATCAGTTGCTAACACTACTCTGTCGTCTGGTACAGACACCAAAGTTGGCAGTTTTTTCAAACTAGCAAATACACACACTTGACTATACTATACTGGGTGGACTGATTTAAATCAAAAATATATAAATCACCAATTTTAATAATGATTTAAATCAACAAGCAGGAAACCTTGATTTAAGTGATCAATTTTAATCATGTGTTGTGTTTATGCTTTTTATTTTCCTAAAGAGAGGTTGATTCTAACTGGTTAATTAAAACATGTTGCATTGTAACTAACTATATTCTGTACTCTAAATTTGGTGCATTTTTTTTTGCTAACCAGGAGGATATCTACATCTATAAACATTTAATGAAGCAATTATATAGCTTAACTAACATTTATTCAGATCCTTAACTTTTAGATTTTTTTTAGTATGTTAGAAAATACTGAAATATGCATTTCTTAGTTACCATAATTTTTTACTTATGATTTGTGTCAAGCTCTATGTGAATGGAAATTCAAATTCAATCAAAAATGCACAAAAACACAATTTTAATGTTTTAAAATCAAACTTAAATGTGCTGGATACTTAAGAAAAAAAGTTTATCAAAACATATTCTACATTCGAAACTGATTTATTACACAAAGGAAATATCTGTAGTTAATGAATTGCCCTGATTGCTTCTGGTCACCATGTCCTTTAAGATTTTAGAACCAGTAGATCTCATCCTATCACATCTAGTTTTTCTTCATAGACTGGAAGAGGAAAACAAGCTTTCCTGCTTTTTTCAACTCCCACTTGGTTTCTTAACTTTACATGAACTAGTCATTAAACTGAACTAGCTGAATAAACTGAAATGAAAAAAACATTCTCCCTATTTCTGCAGAAAAGGCTACCACTGTCAAAAACTGGTTGAGAATGTCAACCAAATCGGTGGTTTGATTCTATTTTAAAATTGGCAGAGGTACTGCTCAATATTTGTTGTATTTAATTTACATTATTTTAATAGTTTAGACCTTAACATAAATTATCAATTTCAAATTTAATTTTAAATAGGTTTATTTAAAAAAAAATTTGTTTAATTTAAATAAAAATATCTGATTGAAAAAAGCCAATATTTTAAAATAATTGATTTTTATGCATCCTGATATTATAAAATAAAACAGCAGACTCTTGTACTTTTTCATGTTAGAGTGTTGTTGTATAGGCAGTTGGGGAAAAACAAAATACAGTCCATCCTCGCTATAACAAACCTGTCAGGATCCAGGCCTTCGTTGTAACCAGGGGTTCATTATAGCAAAAGGACAATCAGAACGAATCATAAACTGCTGGAGTTTGTTAATGAAGTCACCTTGGATAGGGGCGTTAGCTTAATTAATTAATATTAATTAAGGCTACAAGTTGGTCAGGGAGGGAGATTTTTGGTGACCTTTGTGACTTCAGCCCCTAGTGGAGGAGCTCCTGGTTGTCAGCCCCCCCGCAGAAGCGGGACTCTGTGCTCCCAGCTGTCAGCCCCAGGTGGTGGGAGACAGAGTGGGAGCCCACTCCTTAGTTTCTGCCCTTGGGCTCAGCCCTGGATAAAAATTATCCATGAATATGCAACATCCCTCCCCCCCCCCTTTTTTTTTAACAGTACGGTAATGAAGGGCATTATACCAAGGGTGTACTGTATCTAAAAGCACTCCTGAGTTTTGTATTTCTTGTTCAAGCTGTTTTGTGTTATTTAATAAGCAATATTAACCACACTTCCCAATGGTGACAGCGAAACAGTGTATTGGACACTGATTCTATTGAACAAATAGACATCTCTTTTTCAGAGAGCTGTCAGATTGTTCTGTCTATTGAGCAGATCAATGGTACAGGTTCTTGGGTGCTCTGTAATCAACATTCAATCAAGTTAAAAATAAAATATACAAAATAAAGCCTGAAGATAGAACCTAAATTTGTTAAAAATGTTGTGACGTTGTGCAGTCTATATGGTTTTATAAAAACTTGATAATAAGTCAATATAATGTAACTAAGATAGTTTTAGAGAAAATACGGTAATAAGTGAATGTAAGTAACTGGAATATGCCTCATGCAAAAGGTCTCTTGTAAGGTATCATTACAAAGCTTATAATCTACTGAGTGTGATCATCTGATTTGTATAAATGTACCACTCTTGTATCTAAAACTAGAAATATAAAATGTAACTCTGAGGGCCTATTGTAATTGGGTAAAGTGTGGACCATTAATGATGGTTTGGAATCTTGATAACTCCCATTGTCTGCAGATGGCTGTATTTACCTGTGAGTCTTCCTGTATATGTGTGTGCTGGCAAGTGAGTAATGAAGTCTTGCAGTGACATGTGATCATGTCACCTGAACTGAAATCCATCTTTAACCTGGTGCTTTTCCAGTGAGGGGGGGTGGAAACCCAGAGAGACAAAGAGTTCCCGCCTTATGCAAAAGATATATAAAGGGGGGAAGAGAACAGGGAGGGAGAGGAGCCATCATGAAGAATCCCCTAGCTACCACCTGAGCTGCAACAAGAGCTGTACCAGGGGAAAGAATTGTGCCCAGGCCTGGAAGGTGTCCAGTCTGAGAAAAACTTACTGAAGCATCTCTGAGGGTGAGATTATCTGTATTCAGTTTGATTAGGCATAGATTTGCGCATTTTATTTTATTTTGCTTGTGACTTACTTTGTTCTGTCTGTTACTACTTTGAACCACTTAAATCCTACTGTCTGTATTTAATAAAATCACTTTCTATTTAGTAATTCACTCAGAGTATGTATTAATACCTGGGGGAGCAAACAACTGTGCATATCTCTCTATCAGTGTTATAGAGGGCGAACAATTTATGAGTTTGCCCTGCATAAACTTTATGCAGGGCAAAACGGATTTATCTGGGTTTAGACCCCATTGGGAGTTGGGCATCTAAGTGCTAAAGACAAGCACGCTACTGCGAGCTGTTTTCAGGTAAACTTGCAGCTTTGGGACAAGTGATTCAGACCCTGGATCTGTGTCTGGAGCCAGACGGAAGTGTCTGGCTCAGCAAAACAGGGTGCTGAAGTCCTGAGCTGGCAGGAAAAACAGAAGCAGGGGTAGTCTTTGCACATCGGGTGGCAGCTCCGGGACTCTGTGCTCCCAGCTGTCAGCCCCAGGTGGTGGGAGACAGAGTGGGAGCCCACTCCTTAGTTTCTGCCCTTGGGCTCAGCCCTGGATAAAAATTATCCATGAATATGCAACATCCCTCCCCCCCCCTTTTTTTTTAACAGTACGGTAATGAAGGGCATTATACCAAGGGTGTACTGTATCTAAAAGCACTCCTGAGTTTTGTATTTCTTGTTCAAGCTGTTTTGTGTTATTTAATAAGCAATATTAACCACACTTCCCAATGGTGACAGCGAAACAGTGTATTGGACACTGATTCTATTGAACAAATAGACATCTCTTTTTCAGAGAGCTGTCAGATTGTTCTGTCTATTGAGCAGATCAATGGTACAGGTTCTTGGGTGCTCTGTAATCAACATTCAATCAAGTTAAAAATAAAATATACAAAATAAAGCCTGAAGATAGAACCTAAATTTGTTAAAAATGTATTTTCTAATTTGGCAGTCACTTTTACAGGTCTGTCACTATGATTTATTCTGTTTTAAGAAAGCATGTACTTCATTATTCAAACTTCATATTTTTATATTTCTTCCTTTAAAAAAACTGGACCTCACTGGATAAGTGGAATCACTGGGAAGAAAATTGAAATTTACACATCACACCAAAATAATTTTTTGCATAAAAAGTTTTTGACACAATCATATTGGGTTTGATTTAATTTTGATATTTTGCAGTTGATGAATTGTCCACTATATTTTCTCTTAATTCACACTTTGAGACTCCAAGCAACTTTTTACATTGAGGGCTTCTTTTCAGAATGAAGCTCTCACTTTGGCTGTCTGAATCAACAAGTGCTGTGGAGCCTCTGAATCAAATTCTATGAAACTTAACATTGCTGGGTTATCTGACTTCAGTCAAATACAACAAGTGGATTGACCATTCAAGGCTTGCTTGCACAGTAGATCCATTGACTAAAGTGGGAATACTCTCACTGATATGTGATATTGAACATTATCTCTTGTATTGTACAGAAGAATTGGAATTAATTTTGCAGTTGCAGGAGTTGATGGATATTGCATCTCATTATTCATAACCTTTGTTTTTGCAAAGTTATCAGTTTGGGGGCAGGATATTTTTTTTGTTCTAACTAGATGTATCTTCTTCACTGGGCCTTATGGAATAAGTCTGCAGATTCTACTTGTGGCATTTTGTCTATTTCTGGTTTTCTCATCCAAAACAGAAAAAGGTTTTATATTAGAGGCTTTACATTAGACAAATCCATTTGGCATTTATACTTCTAGTGAAAGTTTCTTTAATTTATGGTGACAGAAAAAGTTGTTTTATTATTTCTGTATGGACCATTCTTTACCTCTTCAGTAACTCCATCCTGTTCATCAAACCAACATCTATATTGCTTCATCTTCAGTTACAAAGATAAATTTTTTTTCTATTCCTCATATTTTAGTGATCTTGTGCTACATTTTCAGGTACACTAATAAACCTTTTTAAAAATAGAGAAAAGCCATTTTCTTATTTACATATGGTATTTTATCAGTGTTTCTCCAATGTACAGTAGTATGTCCAACTAGATATCCCGATCAAACAATAGTTCTTTTCTAATTGAAACATGCTGGTGTATTTCCAACAATTTCAGGAAGAGTAATGCAGAGTACAAAGATTAGTCATACAAGTTATTGTTTTAACAATTGTGGTGTTTTTACGATAAAGATTAGAAAGTCTCCATTACACTGTATATTGCTACTGAATTCTTTTGATTTCCATTGAAGTCCGAGGAAATTTTGCCTGAATAAGATCCATAATACTCAGCCCTCAATCTGATTGGTCTCCGAGTGATAATAATCAGTTTAATCTTATCTGTTTCTCTCAAGCACAAGGGCCAGGTTCTCAGCTGCTGTAAATTGGCATATCTTAGTTGATTTTAACAACTACAGTTATTGAAATGAAAAAAAAAAACTGCTGAGAATGAGGCCCCTAATATCCACAATTTCCTTAAAAATATATAGTGCAACCTTTTCAACAACCAAGTACCTTGCAGGTATTCAAACTTGCCACTATTCAACCCTGAGGAAGCAGAATTTCATTTGTGGCCTGATCCTGCAGTCCTTATTAAGGCTGGGTCTACACTACCCGCCTGAATCGGCGGGTAGAAATCGACCTCTCGGAGATCGATTTATCGTGTCCCATCAGGACGCGACAATCGATCCCTAAATCGACGCTCTTACTCCACCAGCGGAGGTGGGAGTAAGCGCCGTCGACGGGAAGCCGCAGAGGTCGATTTTGCCGCCGTCCCTACAGCGGGGTAAGTCGGCTGCGATACGTCGAATTCAGCTACGCTATTCGCGTAGCTGAATTTGCGTATCTTAAATCGACACCCCCCTGTAGTGTAGATGTAGCCTCAGGCAAAGCTTCCACTGAGGTCAAAGGGAGTTCTGTGTGACAAAGGGCTACAGGTTTGGGCTTTTGAATATTTCTGTCCCCAGCTTCTTAGGTAGGGGTTACCTGAGTTAAAAGCAATGAACAACAATATGGAATGCTTACTATATATAGCGATTTTCATCTGAAGTCCTCAGAGCAAAGTAAGAATTCAACCTGTTCGTTGAATCTGCCAAAGCAAGATTATACAGGTTTTCTTTTGAATTTTTGAAAATTATTCAGATAATATCCATACCCATACTAACAACTGCATTTCTTTATTCAGTGGAATTGCACAAAAGATAAATTTGACTGAAAGACTGATTCACTAATGTTATACCCCAACGTGGTTGTAGTTTGTGTATTTGCAAAAATCAGTTAACAGTGTACAACATTTTTTTCTTCACCCTATTAATCCCAGCTAAAATGGCATCATCTCACAAAGGCAATGATGAGGGGCCTATCCAACAAAAGTATCTGTGGCTTCTTGAGTCACAGAGGCCGTAGATGATTTTACCTGGCTCCTCGATGACCAATGTATGTAGGAGAAAAGATCAGCCTGTTGTGGTGGATCTAAAAACACTCCTGCATGCTGTGGATTTGTGGAACCGCTTGGAGGGAGGACAATCATGTAAATAAACTCCTTCCCTCCTGTATTCTGTTACCTCCTGTCTCTCTCAGTCCATGGACTCTCCAAGTAAGCAACAGGGACTGATTCCAGGTGCCCTACAGGTTGTCTTAAAGGAAAGATGGGAGATGGAGCCTCTCATTTCTCAGTAACTGGACTGCAAGATCTGCCTCCTCTCTTTTTCAGTTCTCTCCCATCTTTGTCTATTTTTTTTTCTATTTTTTGTAAAAAAAAAAAAAAAAAAAAAAAAAAAAAAAATTTGGCATGGGGAAGACAGGAATCATCTCTGATCCAATGGATCTTTTTTTTCCCTACCTTCCAGGCTGACCAATTCAAAGCTGTTATCCTGGGAGAAATCTTTGTCTTTGGGGTACATACTTCCTTAGCTTAGTCCCCCTGGATGAGAACATTGTGGAATGTCCTGAGCAGGCTCTGTGCATGCCCAACATCATGGCCCTAATTCAGGAATGTCACCCTATTCAGGACAAAACTTAAGTCTATGCTTAAAGTTAAGTACATGTGCTTGAGGTTGATCAAGTGCTCTCCTGAACAGGGATGGGCTAAAGTACATGGTTATGTGCTATCCTGAACCAAGGCCAGGACGTATATTTCAGTGAGGATGGGTGGATGGGAAGGTAGCGGTCCTAAGCAGCGAAGTTAAGCACTACATGGCTGCTAATAAGTGGGAAGTACCCTCTGAAAGTCAGTATAGTACAGAGGAGCCCAAGTGCTTTTCTGAGCCAGCAAATTGGAAGTTACCCTTCATCTGGATATGGCCCTGAGGATATTAGCTGCCCTGAACTTTTGGCTATCCATTTGCTTTATTATGCGTCTTCTCCTTTAATTTCTCCATATGTAACAAGGATGGCATGAGCAGATTTATAATTAGAAGTCATTTATTTTGTTTCTTCAGCTTTATAACTTTTTAATATTTTCTCTTCCACAAGCTCTAAAAGAAGATTTTGTTCCCAGTTCCTCATACATTATATCTGATGTGATTTGTGTGTTAATTTATCAATTTGTTGTTAAACAGCCTGATAAATGTTGATTCTGTTCGCTAAGTCTTTGGAGAATTACCTTGTATTACATTTGTTGTGGAGGATTTTTGTAAAATATATAAACTATTTTGTCAATAGGCAGTGTTGTAGCTGTATTGTTCCCAGGATATTAGAGAGACAAGGTGGGTGAGGTAATATCTTTTATTGGGCAAACTTCTGTTGGTGAGAGAGAGGAAGGGAGATTGAGACTGGGAGTCATTGGGATGGGAAGTGTGGGCAGGGGAAAAAATAGTATGTGATCATGTAATTAAAGACTGTATCATAATATGTATGCACAAGGGGGCTGAATTAAGGGTCTGGCATTTCCTAATTTTTGAGTGCTTGACTTTGCAACTTTAATGTAGTTTTTTGTGGGTAATTTCCTAGGTTTTTAAGAAAGTAAACTGAAGTCAGAAATTCTGTCATGCGGCATCATATTGACACTCACATGGTTCATTAGCATCACTGATCCCCACTCCTCAAGGCTCCTTGTCCAAGTCACTCCCAGTTCCCCCATTCCCAGATCCTCATCTGATCTCTCTCACTCCCCCACAGCTTCCAGTCATCCTCCTGCCCACATTCCCCATCCCCACTGGCTCCTCGTCCCAATCTCCCTCCCCAGGCTCCTTTTTCAATGTCAATGCCCCCTCTCCCCTGCAACCTGCTCCTTGTCTTAGTTTCTTTGTCCAATCATAGTTCTCCCGACACACCCCAGCTCCTTGTCAGATCAATCTTCTCTCATCTCCTTCCCCTCGTCCCCCTGGTTCTCAGTCTCAGTTTCCTTGTTCAGCCAGTGCCAACCCCTCCACCCCAGCTCCAAGTCCCAGTTTCTCTCATCTCCCCCTACAAGTCTCCAGTCCCAGTTTTTGTCACTCCCAACTTCCCCTCCAAGCTTCTTGTCCCAGTTTACTTCTCCTGCCCTCCCTACAGGTACAGCTCTTGTTTATTTGAATCATGAAGCTTCATCCTCCATTCTGACTGGGCCCAGCAGGGAGATCATAAGAGCACAGACAAGACAGTCTCCCGTTCTCAGTTCATGTGCTTGGACCCGGCATGGCCTGCATCAGCCCAGAGTTGCGATTGTAGGGGAAGTCCTGCTGAGCCCTGGAATAGAGCATGCTCAGTGCAAAAGTAATCTTCAGGATGATAGCTGCTAAAATCTAAGAAGTCTCTACAGAGCATTTCAAAGGCTGAATTTAGGCAGATTTTCACGCGGACAGCGAAAGGCACCCCTCTACCAAATTTCAAATCCCTGCTCCAAAGCATGAGGGCCCAACAGCTTTTTTTTTTTTTTTTTAATGGATAATGTATTCTGCCCTAGCTACATTTTCAGAAATGTCTGAACCATTTTCACTAGAATTAAAGAACAAAAATCATTCTGAAGAACACATCTGGCATGTAAAATTTAAGCCCAAATGGTTAAAAATTGGTAAAGTTATAAGCAACTGAAAACAGGGGCTTATAATGGGGAATGTTGGCACCCTTAATAATAGGCAGCGCTACTAGTCCTGACCATAATTACTCTAGAACAATCCAGTTCCCTAGTTATTGTTTGGTTTTGAGGTCTCTAAGACAACTGTGACACTGTCATCCAAGAAATGGTAGATCAAAAAGCAAAAGATTGACAGAATAAGAGATTTTGTCATCAATGAGTAAACCTGCAGAATGGCTGGGCAAAGAGACTGGGGAAAAGCCCCCAGAATGGTTAGTAACTGGATAAAAGTAAAGAAAAAATGTATGGCTTAAAGTAAGCTCTCCTCTACAAGATGTACAATATAAACTTTGGAGGAACATGTTGTTTTCTATAAACCCTACTGCTGATCTAAGCGTGAGAATGAAACCAACAATTAAGACTATTCAACATACCAAGCATTGGAACTCGCTTACTTATTTTCTACTTATTTGGTCAAAAACTGACCATCTTGCAGAACTATTTTTTAAGCTAGCTCCTCAGAGGCCTTACAGTACCCCCCTCCCGCCCTCTGGCTGCATGATGCAAAACATTCATCTTTATTCACTAGAGGAAAACACATTTCAGGTCCAAGGAAGAGGTGAAAAGATCATTTTGGAACCTAAATCAATTTAAGTTTTGCAGACTAAACTGTGAAGGCTGCCTTTTTTTCCCTGAATAAAAGGACTACAGAAGCAGTCAAAAGAGGCAGCAATTTTTGATTTTTTTTTCTGCTGTTGGTAAAATAGAGAGACAAGATGGGTGTGGTAATATCTTTTATTAGACCAATTTCTAATCTCAGTGCCATCCTGTCCCACCCATGTCCTTGTCCCAGTGTCTTCGTCCAGCCAGTCCTAGTTCTCCCTGTGCACTCTGGCTCCTCATCAGATTTATCTTCGACCCTCCTCAGCTCCTTTCATCTACTCCACTGCCTCTCAGTCCCAGCCTTTCCTATCTCCTCATCCAATTTCAGTCTCTACTGAGCACTGGTGAACTATGATTTTTTTCCAAACTTGGATGTGGATGGATTTTTACAGGAACAACAAGGACATATCTCTGACATAAAGACCACACACTGCCAAATTTCAAATTCCTGCTCCAAAGAATGGGAGCACTGGATCTTTTCAAAGAAAATGGAACCAGAATTTTTTTAAATAGACCATGTATTTTTCACTAGCCTTGTTCTTGGAAATGGCTGAACACTTTTGACTGAAATTTTCCAAAAAATTCAGCCCAAGGCAGATACCCAGCATGGAAAGTTTCAACCTGAATGCTTAAAGTTTGGCAAAGTTATAAGCCCTTCGTTTTCAGTTTAAACTGATTTTTACCGAAGAAAATACCAGATTTTAAGTATTACTTGTTTTTTTCCAGTTTTCATCCTACTTTTGTATCATTCAAATATATAAAAAATAACTTGTTTTATTAGGAATACAATACATTGCATGAGGTACATGTATTAAGATTATACATTAGTCTGTGTGTATATGCAAAGCTGCCTGTTGAAGTAAGGCTATGTATTAGTCTAGAAGATACACGTAATAAACAAACAGGCATACGCGCAAGTTCTGAAGTCTGTGCGCATTTGAACACACTGATAAATCTCACCCCCACCATGTACACATTTCAAACCGTTAGTGGATAATGGTGTAAAGATCTGACACACTAAAATGGGAAGAAAACAAAAATCTATATCAGAATACGTTTCAGAACACAAGGAAGTATTCGAAAGTTTTAATAAAACAAAAACAGGAGAAAAGGATGAAGTTGAATGTATGTGCTGCAAATGGTGTGGCCCAATTATTAAATGTAATTATTTATAGGCTACTAGTTCTAAGTCTACAACAAGCAACAGAGGGTCCTGTGGCACCTTTAAGACTAACAGAAGTATTGGGAGCATAAGCTTTCGTGGGTAAGAACCTCACTTTTCAGATGCAAGATGTCCACAGGACCCTCTGTTGCTTTTTACAGATTCAGACTAACACGGCTACTCCTCTGATACAAGTCTACAACAGTAAACTGTTTATTCAAATGAAAATTTTATTTGGGGATTAGAGATTTTTTATTGTTTTCTTAAACTCAGAGGTGGCATTGTGTTTTGAGTTCTGTTTTAGTTCTGCAGCAAACCACATTAAATTCCATTCATCAAAGCATTAATCTACTGAATACTTTTTCCCCCTGCCCATCCATTCACCAAAATAAACCCCAATACTTATCCATAAAAATTATTAATAGTTTTATCCACCAATTTTCATCTGTTTTTGTTGTAGTAATAAACTGATAAATTCCCCATGAAAAATTAAATAAAATAAAAACGGAAAACAAAGGGCCCTAGTTATAAGCAACTGAAAACAGGGTCTTATAATGGGAAATGTCATGCAACCTTAACTATATAACTTAATAATAGGTGGTGCTAGCTGTTCTGCCCATAATAAGGTATAATGGTCTAAACAGAATAGAGGGAGAAATTAACATTTTACCCTGCAATAAAAATGACCTTTTTCTTCTATAAAGTGCTCAAGGCTAAAGGTTTTCTGCCTTGATCACGCTGTGATGTTATAGTAAAGTGTATTGAGGGGCAAGCCTTCCTGTTTTCTCAAATTACTGTTCTTTTTACTATAAAATTTAGGATGAGGGAAAATGTAAAAGTCACATTTATTCTTAATTCTGAGATCTAAAATCAACAGGCTACCAGTGTGTATAGACAAAGAAATGAAACAGAAATGGTATTACATGCACATTGTGGGCTGAATCCAGAGTCACACCTGCAGAAGGTCTGGCACAGTTTAGGGGTCCAAAGGTGACTTTAAGCTGAGCTGGTCAGCAGGTACAGTGTACAGTAGTCGAAAGCTAAATTATGCTGGTGGCTAACAAGCCCCCTCCCCCCGGAGACATTCTGGCAGCAGGGGGTTGGGAGGGTGCAGGCAGGGCCAGTGCTACCATTAAGGCGAACTAGGTGGTTGCCTAGGGCGCCAAGATTTGGGGGTGCCAAAAAGCGGTGCCCCCAATTTTTTGTTTACAGCATTCCTCCCTGAGCGCGCGGTCGCCAATCCACTTCTCCCGCCTCCCAAGCTTGCAGCGCCAATCAGCTGTTTGGCGCCACAAGCCTGGGAGGGGAGGAGAATTAGAGCGGGGGCGGTGTGCTCGGGGAGGAGGCGGAGCAGAGGTGAGCTGGGGTGGGGAGCTGCCGCATGGCTCCCCGGGGGGGAGCTGCCGCAGGCGGGGGGGTGGGGGGGCGCAAGGTGGAAGTTTTGCCTAGGGCGCGAAACTTCCTTGCACTGGCCCTGGGTGCAGGGATGCTCTGGTCATGTCCCTGTTCTCCAGCCACATCCCCTATGCTGGTGGCCAAGATGGGGGATGACATAAGACTCACTGCAGTGGCTCTATGGCACCTAAGCCAAGGGGAATCCTTCAAGGAACTGTGTCCATTGGGTTTAAGTCTGCTTTGTGCCAGGCAAGCAGTGCAAAGCAGATTTAGGGTGAAATCCTGGCTTCTTTGACTTCAGTGTGACCAAGATTTCTCCCTCAATGTTTTGGAGTATTTAGGACTACCATTGGGATGCTCACCATGACTAACTATAAATTAAGGTTGTGTAACAGTTTCTATTCTATCTCTGTTTCAACTGCTCATAACTTCCTGAAATTTTCACCTATCAGGCAGACATTTTTCAGGCTTGGTGTCTGTCCCAAGGTGATTTAAAAATAAAAAAAAAACAATAATAAAAATGGTTTCAATGTCTGAAATAAATGAAAAAATACTTTCTCCATTATAAAACAATTCTGATAACGTTGTTTCTGAACATCTATACAGCGAAAAAAAGATAGAGTAGAAAGATTAAATTTGACTTGGAAACTGTAATCTGAGTAAATTTAATGAGTAAATAATTGAGAAACAAAATAAATATTGAATCCCGCTGTCATTTTTACAGTCACTTTTCAGAAAAGAACCACAGTTTAGGAGGCATTTGTTAAATTAAATTACATCCATTTTGGTATAGGAGTAAAATCAGATTTGTCAAGATTTTTTCTTAGCGATAGCTGAAGTCATATGTTACTGATGATCATAAATAATACACTGTTTTCTTTTTAAAGCCATGCATATTGTATCTGATTTAATATTAGTTCATATTTCAAGTTATTAAAATGGCTATAAGTATATATTTAATATGAATGATTTCAAATATCATCCATATGTAACAAAATTTAAGATTGAACAGGGTTTCTAATTAGTTTCTGATCTTCTAATTCCATCTCTTTCAAACAGATCAACAGACATGAAAGAAACTTTTTATGTACACATTTATAAATTATACACTGACAAAATCTAGTGCAGAAGACATTTTATTCTTATGAATTTGTTCTTTGTAACAGGCAAAAACAAACTTTAGGAATCTTGCTATTACAAAATGTTTTCTCTCCTCTTGCATGTGCTGTCTGGCAGTATGTCTCTGAGTTAGCAAATCCAGGCTTACCTTTGAACTCACGCTCATGGCCCTTTTGCTGAAGAAGAAGGGACTTAAATATATGCTTAAAATTAAGTACATTCTTAATTACTCTGCTGGATTGGAGACTATGTCTTATAATAATCTAACGGTGCTATATTTCTTGTTACTAATGTATATTTTCCCCCTCCCATCCAGTATGCCTACAAAATATAACCCTTTATGCCCCTTTAACCATATTTTTGAGGAAATTATTTTTTTAGCTGCAGAGACATAATTTATGGATCAGACTTTATAGTATACTGCTGGCAATCAGATATAATAAACAGAAAATCCGTATGTAAACTAGGTTGTGCTTTAAAGCTTGAAGGACAGAGGCATAAGTGTCAACTACAGTGAGTTTGCAGATATTTGCATATGCAAGGGTCAGATAATGTAACTATTCCTGAATAATAAACCTGTCCTTTTTTCTAACTAAAGAGCATAAAAACCTTTCAGGAGATAGTAGTGATTGACCAATGTCATAGGTGATGCATATAAGCTAAAATTAGTTGCAATTAGTCAGACACTGTGATGAGAGTTGTGTATGAACAGAGCCCTACATCTTTCTTTGTCACTATGCAAGGCTCCCAAGCTCTAAAAAAGAATAATGATGTAAACAAGAAGAGTAAAAACCTTCATTGTGTACATACTTCAAATCCTGCCAAACTGATGCATTAACTCCATGGTTTATGGACTTCAGTCAGCAAAAAAGTGAGCAAGCTCATAATTAAAAGTTTGATTTGTTTTTTCATTATTAAAAATATTAAATACATTTAAAACCATTTTAGAGGCATTGGACATTGTTAAAAACAGTGGCTAATTTGAAAGTGAATTTAAATTATCCATACGTTCAGTTAAGAGAAACGTTCTTTCATGTAGAGTGTGGAAACCAAAAGCTCTTCCATAAACTTTCAAGGGATCCAGTTAACATTTTCTGAAGTCCAGCCATTATAGCTACAGTAAATACGCTGTTGTCATGGTAATACACTGATCAAAGTCTGAAGGAAAAAAACTCAGGCGTTGTTATGCTTCATAGTGTGAGATGAAAGGATGGCCTGACTAGAAATAAAATAGAATTGATAAGCATTTAGTTCAAGTTGATTTTCCATCCTTCCAGAAAGGCATATTTAATTTGAATTTTAAATTAAACTATTTCAAAATAACTATGTGATTTCATATAGTTATTCAAAGTATAGTTAGTACTCAACATTATGCATGTCAACATTATCATGAAAAGGCAACTTTTTGATGCAGATAGTACTGTATAGCTGAAATCCATTTCTCTCAGTTATTTTGAACAAGATTAATACTTTCCCGTATGCGGCTATGCAGAGGAGTAAGGGGCAGTACATCAAAGCACACTATGGAAATTTTAGTGTGTGGTAGCAGGGTCCACATGGCAACTTAATGTGTGGCAGGCCAGTGTGCTGTACATTCACACTGTGGTTTTTCACACACTAAGTCTCTGTCCAGAGAAGCCGTTAGATGCCAAGGTGCTAGGGTAATTAAAAATTACCTTAGATATATTCCACAGCTTGCTTTTTTCCCCTGAACTACAGTCAGGATGTGGGGAAAAAAAGCTATAAGACAAGCAAATTAGAGTATTAAGTGAACCAGGATACCCTACAGATAGACTGTAAGTAGAGTGTAAGGGCAAGGAAGAAGTTTTCATCGGTCCTGGAGCAGCATTTAACTTTGTGGAATATCATGTATCCAAAGGAAAAGGCCAGAACAAAGACAAAGGAGACAGTGTCCCTTCAATACTGCTTGCACAAATTTAAATTTGTGCCTGGCATGCATGCATTTAAACACAGCCTTTCATTATATTGATTTGGTGCATACTAATTGTCAAATATCATCCAATTTTTTGACAACCTTAGGTATACATAATTTTCTCCTCTATATTACTGTGTGTGTGCCAGGCAAAGAGAGTCAATGAAAGATGTGCATAGAGGACATGATCCACAACCCTTTTAAATCAAGCAAAAAGCTTCTGTTGGCTTCAGAGGGCATGAATGAAACAAGGGCTTCTGTATATTCTAAATTTTCCTTTCAATTTTCTTTGATTGCTATTGGAGGATAGTATTGGCCTAATGCTTTTCTGCCTCATGGGCTCTCTCATATAGAGTAACACAGGGTTCTATTCTGGCACCCCTGCCTGCTCAAGATATATCAGAGGTAACTACGTGAGATGGTTTGGGTTATCTGCTGTGCCATTACTATTCTGATGATGTTCAGTTCTGCAGTGCACATGTTTCACTGAATGCTGAAGTTGCAGTTTTTCCGTTTTCCAAGCCTGTGTTGGAGATCAGGTCTTGGATGAGAGCTTGTGGCCTGAGGATCAGCCTAGACATGAAGCTGGTTGGGTGACAGAAGGATCTTCAGGATCTTTTGACTGAGGAAGTCTGCTTTTGTCACTATTGCTTAGAGTCTTGGGGTGCTATTGGAAGCTGTCTGCTTTTGAAATCCAGATCGGGGAGCGGAACAGTAACCAAGAATGCATTTTTCTGTTTAGACCTGGCTAGGGGGTTGTGACATTTCTTTTCAGAAGAGGATTTAATAGGGGTTTAGGTATCTAAATCATCAGTGAGTTGCCTAAAATAAGTATCCAAATTTGCAATTTCCCCCATGGTATTTTACATACTTGAAATAGAGTATAAATGTGGTTTATTGAATCCTTAGTCATGTTACAAGAGTAAGGGTGAAATGGACCTGTTTACTGTTACTGTTAGTTTATTACAAACCAAAGCCCTGTTGGTTTCACATGGACAGACCCTTGTGTCTAGGCAGAGCCCTACTGAAGTCAGTTGAAACTACAGTCTTCCATCCACAGTGAGCCCCAGGGCCTGATCCAAAGCCCAGTGAAGTTAATGGAAAGTATCTCACTGATTTCAATGGGCTTTGGATTGAGCCCATAGTAAATAAGATCACCATATTTTTATGTATACAGTTTTAAAAAGAAAAAATATCATTAAAGCAGCAGCTAAGAAAGAAAACATATATGAACTGTAAGGGGCTGGCTGGTTAGGAGATTAGCAGTGGACTGTATTATTTTCATGGGTCTAAGTGAAAATGTGAAATTGACCATTTTCAGGGAAAAACCAAAATCTCTGCAGAACCCATAATCCGACTTTCTGCTGCTTCATTGCTTATTGTGTTCAAGCACAGAAAAGCCTGAAATGTAGGTGTTATTGAGGGCTAGTCTACACTAGAATTGCTACATTGGCTTTCCCATCAGCATAATTACTCCACCTCTGCTTTTTCATACTCCTGAGCGATGTAAGTTATATCAGCATAAGTGGTAGTGCAGACCTGCCCTGAGTAATCAGTCTAACTGAGGTAGGGGATAACGTGCAGGAGGCAGGTAGAGATGTGATCTTAGCCTTAGCCAGCTGGCTTATTCTTGGGCTTTCTGAGGCTAATCATGTAGACCAAATGACGGAGGGTAACAAGGGAAAAGGCAAATAACCTTGGAAGGTAAGGAGAAAGAGGATCTTCCCCTCCTGCCTGAAATTTCTACAATACCACTGATAAATAATAATGTTCTTAATTCCACCCCCTGCCCCTCCATTTCTGAATAGTTCATTCGCTCTCCTAGCAGCAGACTCTGGCTACCCTGATTCCCCTAGATGAATTACTACTGTAGATAAGCCAGACTGACTTTAAACCTTGAGTTACTGTGCATGGAGTGTAAAACATTGAGACAGACAAAAGTATATTCTAAACTAGGAAATATTCCTGCCAAATTTCAGCAGCTGCTATATAGAATCATACCATTTCATGTGTTAGATGATGTGCTATTTTGCACTGTCCATACATTATTCCAGTTGATCCTCAAACAAAAACTATACTGTACTTGCTACATAGAAGCCTAATCACATAACGCGTAAGAAACATTGATTCTGCTGTAACTATTCGCTGGGAAAAAAGGTAACTGAGAAAGTGGTGTTTGGCACAAAAACAGTGCAATGAGTAATAAAAAAAGTAGTTCTTTTTAAATTGTTGGAAACATTTGCATTTGCTAATATTCCACTCTGTGCTCTGAGTAAGACAATTTTGCATTCCTACCTGAAAACAAACCTTAAATCTACGTTCGTAGAGTGGAAGGTCCAGAATACGTATTGTTCAAAAACACAACAAATTTTAATAAAATATGTTGTGCATAAATTACTCTTCGATTCTTGGACCCAGATTCTTGGCTACTGCAGAGGAGCAGACAGCACAGGAACAGGGGGGATGGCCTTTTACTCTCCCATTCCTGAGCCTGATATATGCCAGGCTAGTCCTGTGAGCTGCCAGTGGCAGCCAATACGACAATCAATATGGCAAATGGGCATCTGCAGGGACATATGGATGCCTACCCACACCACCGTTCCATGCCCACACTGTCTACACTAGCTGCAGGAGGAAGTGTTTGGTGGTGGGGCAATGTAAGACCCACAATGCTGGCTCTATGCTACTGAAGGATCCCCCTGCACTGGGATGGCTCCTCCAATGACCAATAAAGCCAACTTTAGGGCCATGCTCTGCAGGCAGTGTAGCATCAGGCAGATGCACTGCACTGCAGGATGTGGGCCTGTGACTTTTTCAAATAAAAGCTCCAACAAATTAAATAGTAAGGGCAGGTTCTGTGATTCTTCCTTCAGGTTTGTACTCTTTGGCTTGTGCTAGACATTAAAATATGTCTTTGTTCAATTTATGGCCAAATCCTCTACTGTAATCAAACCTCAAAGAGCACAAATAGGAGGTGTGTGTGTGTGTGTGTGTGTGTGTGTGTGTGTGTGTGTGTGTGTGTGACTTAAAGCTCACCTTTGCACTTTCCAGTCTTCCTGCTGTGTCTGCTAGTCCACTTTTGCCCTATGTTAGAACAGCCTGAGTGATGCTCTAACTTACACCAGGCTACAGTGGCCACAGGGAGCTGAAAACACAGGTAAGGACTGGCATAGTGCGGAGGTGACCTGGCCAAGCCCCCTCCCATCTGACCATGCCCTTTTCCCCTTCTATACTGGCAACAAGGAGGGGATGTGGGGTAATAGCTTCTACACTGGCACTGCACCCCTGGAGGAGCATAAGGTTTACTGCCAGAAAATGCCAGTGGCTCAATGCAAAGCATACCCTTGAATCATACCCTAAAGTATCTTGCCCTTAAAGTTGTTCTATGATATTTGCTATTTTGCTTCATGAAAAAAATGCAGCCTTAACTGTCTGTGTGTAGGCAGGTGTTTAAGTACCCAAAAAGACTAATAGAGTCTTTCACTTCCATGTCACCAGTTCAAATTAAGCTCAGATTGGTGGTGATCAAAAGACTCCTTCCAATGTGTGTTTGGTGGCTTATATAAACTTATCTGGATCTCAGTACTTCATCCACCAACAGTGGACACATCACAAAAACACTATTACAATTCACACTACTATTGGTGGTTCTTGCACTGATTTTGCAGTAAAAATGCAGTTTGTTTAATTTAGATCATTAGTACCGTTCCATTAAGCTGATGCCCACTTTCCTGAGCAAATAATTACAATGCTATTTACTTCCTCACTATATTTTTACAATAGAGCTGAATCAGTTAATCTGATTCCAGTGGAACTTGATATTATAATTATTTGATGAGCTCTTTAAATTAATTCCAAATATTTGATGAGCTCTTTAAATTAATTTAGTGCCGTTTACCCTGATGGAGTTAAATTAGCTATGACTGACTAGCTATGGCGCCAAAAGAGAAAAGAAAAAAAATTTCAGGTTAGATACCTGAAATAGGTTTATATATTGATATATAAAAGTTGCACAGTATAGTTGTAAAAAGTGCCGTTAGTTATCACCTAAATAGAACCAAACCAGTCCCAAAGTCCCTCTGGCTTTTTTTTTTGGTATTTGGAGATAAGATCAGGAGCCAGTCCATTTCAACACAACTACTGTCCAGATAGATCAGATGTTATATACTTCATTGCTATGGCCTAGCAGGTCTTGAGCCATCTATGGGAATTCCACTAGGTTTAAAGCAGCCTCACAGCATACCTTCAAAATGATTCTCTCATTGAAATACGTAAGACTTAAAGCTCTAGGCACACTTTTACAAAGCACAATTACTACACAGGCTATGCCTCTAGATCTGATGCCAATTCATGAGATGTCAAATAAAAACAGTGACCCATCTTTAGAGGATCTCTATTGCTTCTTAATCTCTGAAAACTGGAAATCTGTATGGACAATTCTCAAAGGGGAAAAGTGATCACTTATTGTAGTAGCTTTGTGCAGGTCAACCCTAGAAGCACTACATTGGCGCAGCTGCACCGATGCAACTGCGCCGCTGCAGCGCATCTGGTGAAGATGCTCTATGCCAATAGGAGAGCGCTCTCCCATTGGCATACCTCTGCAAGGGGTGGTAGCTATGTTGCTGGGAGAGCGTCATAGCACCAGTGTGGACAATGCTTAGGTCATTGTAACTTCTGTTGCTCAGGGGGGTTTCTTTTTCACACCCCTGAGCAATGTAAGTTAAATCGACTTAAGCGGTAGTGTAGATCTGCCCTGTGTTTCTCCAAGATGATTGTATGTATGGACCCTTACTCCTAGCCCACCTTCCCCACTTCCTTGAAGAATCAGGTTAATGATTCCTGAATTAGTGGAAGGAACTAAAGTGTGATTTGGAGCATTTTATACCCTGGGGGACCTGTACTAAAGAGAAGAGGTATGCCATCCATAGACTCTGCTTGTGAAAAGCTTTTGAGCTCGTGTGTGAGGCATTCCCTTTTCCTATGAACCTCAGTACCACTGAGATGTCTGACGAGTAGCTATACTTTTACTGTAAAAATCTAAAAGCCTATGTGTTATTTCCATAAAGGAACCATGCGTCCCAGTTTTACAGGTGTCCCAGGGATTTCATTCAGGGCATCTGAAATGTCCCCGTTTTATATTTCATCAACCAAAAGTTTTTGTAACTACAAAATCTTTGTACAAGATGTATTGCTACCCTGGTATCAAATGTTTAGTATGCGCCTCCTTCACTTATGTCACATGCCAGTGTGTGTTTCACATCGACCATTGCTCAGGGTCACGCTTGCGAAATGTGCCAGGCCACAACATTACACTACGAATCTGATGAGTTGATGACCACGTCTAGTCAGTGCAAAGCCTCTGTTCCGGACTTCTGGTAGTGAAAGAGGGAGGGGAAGGAGAGGGGATTGGGAAGAGAGGTGGAATATTTGGTGATGCTTCTCTTCTCTCTTTGGCCTCCCTAGCCAAAGAGAAGAGAGCAGCAAGGATCAGAGGAGCACAGGAGAAGAGGTGGAACTCAGACTTTCTTTGTTCTTCTCTAATGCCCTGGGGGAGCCTTTCCAACCCAGATGGAGCAGATCAAAGAAAGGAGCCAGAATGAGTATTTTGAAAAATATTGTCACAAAAGTGTCCTCGATCTGTATTTTGAAACTATAGTTCCTTTATAGTGCTATGCCCTCATCACTCGCCCTCCCCCCCAAAAGGCTGTGATCAGAGTAAAGGTTTGTATGTTTTTATGTGATTTTGAGAAATTGGACATGTGTGTTGCGGGCTTTTGTAAGCTGAATGTGAAAGAGAATTTATTATGGTGGTGAGGCATCTATAAGAGAGTTTGGGTGTTATGATGTTTGGGTGATAAAATATGTGAATTGTGGTTGTTCTAAATGTTCTTGTAACTGATAATGTCCTTGATTTTTAGTAATTGTTTTGATGGAAAATGTATTTGAGCAAGCTTAGTTCTAATTTAATGATTTTGTGTGCGTGTGTGTGTGTATAGGTGGGGAGAATTTCCCTGTTTCTTTAAAATGATCTGTAAAATGAAGTCTTTCTCACTCAACAGATATGTGTGTACAGTTCTTTGCATTTGCTATTATTTAATTTCATCTTATTGATATCAGACCAATTCTCCAATTCATCAGGGTAATTTTGAATTCTAATCCTGTCCGCCAAAGTGCTTGCAATCCCTCCCAGCTTGGTGTCATCTGCAAATTTTATATGCATATTGTCCATGCAATTATCCAAATCATTAATGAAAATATTGAATAGTACTGGATCCAGGACAGACCTCTGTAGAACCCACTGATACATTTCCCAGCATGACAGCAAACCATTGATAATTACTCTTTAAGTAGTCTTTCAACCAGTTTTGCACCCATTGTATATAGTAATTTTATCTAGACCACATTTGTGTAGTTTGCTTATGAGACTGTCATGTGGGACTGTATATATCATATCTACAGCTTCTCCCCATCCAGTAGGCCAGTAACCCTATAAAAGAAGCAAATTAGGTTGGTTTGACATGCTTTATTCTTGACAAATGCTTATAAATAGATTGGTTAATAATTTGCTCCAGTATCTTTCCAGGTATTGAAGTTAAGCTGACTGGGCTATAATTCTCCTGGTCCTCTTTGTTCCCCATTTTAAAAGACAGATACTATGTGTTCCCTCCCCGAGTTCTCTAGGACTTCACCCATCCTCCGTGAGTTCTCAAAGATAATCAATCACTAACAGTTCTGAGGTTGCTTGAGCTAGTTCCTTAAGTGCCCTAGGGTGAATTTCATCCAGCCCTGCTGACTTGAATAGATCTAACTTATGTAAATATTCTTTAACCTATTCTTTCCTATTTTGGCTTGCATTCCTTCCCTGTTGTTGTTAATATTAATTGTGTTAAGTATCTTGTTACATTAACTTTTGCAGTGAAGACTGAAGCAAAATAAGCATCAAACACCTCAGCCTTTTTTATGTCACCTTTATTAGTTCTCCTTCCCCTCTAAGAAAAAGACCTACACTTTCCTTCATCTTTGAGGTGATGGGTCAGTCCCTGGCATAAATTAGAGCAGTCTGGCAGGGGTGCTGGAACAATTTGTATAGTGGGGGTGCTGAGAGCCATTGAACCAAATTGTAAACTGTATATAATGGAAACCACTTCAAGTCAGGGGGTGCTGCTGCACACCCAGCACCGCTACTTCCAGCACCTATGCAGTCTGGAAGTTGTTTTAATTTACACCATTGATCAACTGGGCATAAAAGAGCCCCTAGCATGCTGCCTTTTTCCCTGACTACATCCTTCCACTGCCCTCAGGAGGCTGACATGGGAGACACCAGGCTTTATGAAATCCAAGGATTTCCCTGCTCAGGGGGATCAATCTGCTTTGGGACAGCTGTGTGCCAGCCAGGTGTTCCCTTCCAAAACTACCCCGGAGTATGGGAGAAATGGGCTTTTGATGTTCCACTCCCCCTAAGTGCCTCACTTAGTTCATTGCTGGGTCTTTAAATACATTTTAGCTTCCTTCTTATTCAGCACAAGACTCCTTGCAAGCTCCACTCCGCTGAGATTTTGAGGGTTTAGATTATCACATTTTCCATCCATTTGGTAGGGAGGTACATAAGGTTGGGTTTAGCAGTGCTTAGATTAGCTGTTGCATAGAGTGGAGTGTTAATGTTGCTTGTGTATATTAAAGTAATGACAATGCTGAGGATAGGGGAAAAGAATCCCACAGGAACAGAACATGAACATTAATTATAGGGAAAAAATATATTATTAACATCAGACCTCATGCTACAGGAGGTCCCAGTGTGACTATTATGGGAACTTAATTACTACCTTCCTGTACCTTTTCAAGTCAACTCTTCCTCATAATGAGAATAATTTCACCATTGCGATCACCAGTGTAGTCAGACATTACAGAAAAATGATCTTTCCTGGTATTCCAGTCTGTGTGTGTGTGTGTAAGTGCAATAGGTGCACCTGGTCCCCTTTGCGATCCCTTGTGTCTTACTTCATTGTTTACAAAACACTGTGATATCCTCGGATAGAAGTTGCTCTGCGATAGTAAATGTGAAGTATTGTTAAGGCCACACAATGTGGCAGTGCCAAGAATATAGTCCAAGAGTTCCTGGCTGCCAGCCTCAGCCCAGTCAGTGAGCCCCTCATAGTCAGTCCTCTGCTTACATTATCTGTATTGGCCCATATGCAGTGATATTAGATTTACGTATTCCAAACTAAATAACTCTAAAAATAGCAAATCAGCCTTTCCAAAAATAATTAAAGGCACTAGTCCTCTTTGGGGCCAAGTAAATATAATAAATTTGGAGATTCTGGGCCCAAACATTTTAAAAGATATTATGTTCCTTTCACCCCCAACTCCCTGCAAAAAATAAAAAGAAGAAGAAAATTTTAAATAGTGAAATACTCCAATTTTATAAGCAGCTGTATCTCACAATGCTTTTTTCAATTCCTTGCAAGCTTTAAAAATATCTTTACTGGCTGATAAGTGTACATGAAAAATTTCTGCTGGATTTTTTGATAAATTCCTAAGTAAATTCAAAACTGAAGTAAGAAAGCTAGTTATTACTGAAACATACATAGTACCCTCTATGGCAGTGGTTCTCAACCTGTGGCCCACAGGCTGCTTGCAGCCTAATCAGCACACAGCTGCGGCCCATGTGACATTCTCAGGGCCATACAGGGAGTATATATATTTTGTGGAGTGACCCACATAACACATAGAGAGCTGCATATGCAGCGCACAGTGGTAAATAGGTTGCAAACCACTGCTCTATTGAGATATAGGAATGTAATGAATTGGCTGTGGATACATTATTTCTGTTGCTTTCTTGATCACCTTATAAATCACAAGTGACGGAGTGTGAGGGAAAGTAGTGAGTTATGAAAAGTCATCAATTCCAAGAGGAAATTATATATAGGAATCCCATTAATTATTTTATTTGTGCATCAGCATTAATCATAGAACTAAAAATTAGTGGTAGCTTAGGTTCAGATGATCGTGACTTGATCACATTTGTAATGTGTAAACAAAATAAAGTCCAAACCAGTAATAAAGTTGGTGCTTTAACAGGCTGAGTTTCACAAAGCTGAAAATAATTATGAGCCAAATCAGCTGGGAGGGAGAATTTAATCAGAAAAATGTGAATAATAATTGAGACTTTACTGGATGCCTAAAAAGCCACAATCAAGGAAGAAGGTTAAAAAATTGACTGTCTTAGAGGGGAAGTGAAGGCGACTCTAAAAGTATCTTGATCACAGTCTATAAGTATCTACATGGAGAACAAATATTTGATAATTGTCTCTTCAGTTTAGCAGGAAAAGCTATAACATGATCCCATGGCTGCAAGCTGAAGCTAGACAAATTCAGACTGATAATAATGTGTACCTTTTTAACAGTGCAGGTAATTAACCATTGGATTAACTTACTAACGTTGTGATGGATTCGCTATCACTGACAATTTTTAAATCAAGCTTGGATTTTTTTAAAGATATGCTGTAGTTCAAAAGGAATTATTTTGGGGAATTTTTATGGCCTGTGGTATACAGGAGGTCAGACTAGATGTTCACATTAGTCCCTTTTGGCCTTGGATGCTATGAATTTATGAATTTTGCTCTCTCTGTCTCTCTTTGTGGTAATCTTCATTGTGAGTTTTGTTTCTGAAATAAGAAACAATTGATCTCGCTGTAGTTTTTAATTTTCACTTATAATTTTTAAAAAAATACAACTCTAAATTGAGGGCGTGTTTAGTGTGTTTGATTTCATGTTAAAAATATTTATTTTATATCAAGACAAAGCTTGAAACATTCACAAAGTGATAAAAAAAAATGTATCCGCATGCCTCTGCATATTGTGGAGAGAAACAACCATCACAGAGCTCCCAGGGGCCTTTCCTTTTCAAAATCTTTTGGAGGGCACACCAGTGCCCTCCTGTGTCTCAAGATAGTCCTGGAATAGAGTCCAGTGTTGATCATGCTCCCCCATACTTCCCATAAAGATTAGCCATATTTTTCCCTCAAGACAAGATTGTCTTTTAGTTGATGTACTCACTGGCCTCTCTGTGGTGTCTTTTTCCAGAAGAATAAAATCCTGTGTCTCACTGCAGGGTCCTTATTTGGGGTGAGGGGTTGAAATCACTTTTTCTTTATTCTGAAGGGCAGCAGCCTACTAACAGAAACTTCAGGTCCAAATGTCCACTTCCAGAAACATATTGATTATGTCCTCAATTATAGTTACTATCAGGTCCCTAAATTCCTGTATCTAGAAGGGTTTAAACATCTAGCTATACATAATCCCAATCTTCTGTGCCCTTATACCCTCAGTCCACATTCCCCTACACTTTGCTGGGTAGAGAGAACTAAATCTCCTGAAGCTCAAAGGATATTAATAAATTAATTGGTGAAATCACACAAATAACTCCTTTCATCTGCAGAAAATAGATATCTTTCAGGCATCCAGCTGGATTCTGCATCAATATATGACTTCATTAAATAAAAGAGAAGAGAGTTAACAGTAATTGGCCTGGTAACAGGGGAAGTGATGCTGAAAAGCTAACTTACAGTGTAATGACTGCAAAGGGTTTGGTTAAAATTATGACACAAAAATAAATTAATGTACTTTATTCACTAAGGATGAACTTCACCCATGGACTTCTGTACCACGTAAACCCCATATGGGTATTATGCAGGGTGGTGAGAACAGTTAGAGGGGCTGCACATTTGTTCCTGCGTCCCAATAGCGCCACATGTTCTGGCCCGAAATAGGGTGGCATGAGAAAGGTGATGGGGAGTGGAATGGGGCTGCAAGATCCACTCTTATGTGGATCCAGGGATCCTATAACCCCACACAGAACTGCAGAAGGGTTGCTTTGCAGTTCTGTGGCCTGACCCACAGACTGAGGGTGGGTGGGATCCATCTCCCCAAGTTTCTGTGTTGTTCCCTGCACACAGCCTAAGTATTTGGGCTTTTCACAGGGTGTATGAATGAATTTTGCTCACAGGCAGATTTTCACACTATGGGACTGAGGCCTGTTATACATTACAAAGCTAGGTCAACCTAGCTACGTTGCTCGGGGTGTGAAAAATCCACATCGCTGAGTGGTGTAGTTAAGCCAATATAACCCTCAGTGTCGATGGTTGAATTCTTCCATTGACCTGGCTATCACTTCTCGAGGAGGTGGATTACGTACATTGATGGGAGACCCTCTCCTGTTGTCGTAGGTAGTGTCTACACTGAAGCGCTACAGTGACGCAGCTGTAGCTGTGCTGCTGTAGTGTTTCAAGTGTAGACAAGCCATTATTTTTTTTGCATCAGGAAAAATATACAGTATCTTGTTCTTATGCAGTTAGGACAGCACCCCAAGAGAGGAGAGAATCATACATTTGCCCAATGTGCTCTCTTAGAGTAATATCAGTGGGATATATTGCAGTTCTATCAGACATCAGTGAACTGCTTTCACCAGTTTAGTCTGTGCTGCAAATTACAGAGGAAGAAATAGATAAGCTTATTGTACTGCACTGAGTCGCATTGACCCATGTGATCTTCCACACTATTGGTAGATAATGTGATTGCTCTGGAGCAGGTCAATGCACATTCTCACTTCCAGTTATTTTGGGCCAGTGCAAACTTACCGTACCATGAAAAATTGCATCACATAACATGGCACCCAGAAGATGATGTATGCCGCTACTGTGATATTTTTATTATGCCTCAGAGAAAACCCATTTTAAAGCACAGCTGCAAAAAGAATTGCCAGTCTTACAGTGAAAAGACAAAAAGCAACCAATATATGTAATCTAATACATGGGGGCCAACATTTTCCTTTACATAAGTTGGCAGATCTGCAAAAACCCAGGGTATCAGCTACAGCTTTCTGAACATGTTACACTTCCAGTGGGAGACAGGTAAATGTGAATTGAATTAGAACCTAATGTCAGGTTTTGTAATAATGCCTGTCTGGCAGGTTGTGAATTTCTGATGGAGGAATAAGAGAAAATCCTGGCACAAATATGTAGTCTTGTGATATCGAGGGACCAACACACAACATTAAAAATGTTATTAACTCACGAGGGAGTTCCTTTGAATTGACTCTAGAGCAAACATTGCACCCAATGTGATACACATCGTTGTAACTGTGTTCGTACAGGAATTTAAATCATTAGGCCAAATTCTGATGCACAGCATGGAACATAGCCAGAGAGTAGTGCAGACTGGCCAAACTCCACACCCAAAGCTTAGGTGGATCCTGAGTAACACACCTGCTGATGGAAGGCTACATAGCTGCTATGTGTCCACTCACCCAAACTCTCTTCGAGAGGTAGAGTGTGTAGGCCTGATTCTAGTTTCAGATCAGTTTTACACTAGTGTAACTCGGTTGATCTCAAAGTAGTTACTATTGATTTACATTGGTGGGAATGAGAACAGAGTCAGGCCTTGTGTATCTAGTCCAGCTGGGTGCTGCAGGGTGTGTTGGGAGAGACAGTGATTCCATGACATCGCAGTTGGAACCAGTGGAGTGGGTTCCCCTGATAGAATGTCAGGTTGGTAGTGAAGATTGAATGGTTTGTTACCCCAGAGTAGGTCAAAGTTCAGACCTGGCCAAAGGTCATCTGGCTTGATAGATTCAGAATATGGAAAAGCAGCTGTCCCCTCAGACATGACAGGACCATCAGGTAAAAAGATTTGCTCCATAGTGATTGGGGCTGAGAGAGAGAGAGAGAGAGAGAGAGAGAGAGAGCAACCTTCTGTGACTTGACACAAAACTACATTTTTAAAAAAAGATCTCGTTGGGGACACCCGATCTTGACCCTCCTTTTTCTTCATAGGCTTCAGGTGGAAGTCGTTGCCATCTCAAAAATAGCATGGAGAAGGGCTCTATACAGGAGTGGCCCTAGCCATTTTGCCAACCAGGGTGGGAAATATCTGTGTTGTCTCTCCCACCCCTCCCCCCACAAATAGCAGAACAAAAAACAACAATAGCCAAGCAGCAGCACAGCTCTCTGGCCTCCCCTGGAAGTTGGCGCTCACGGTGACCACCCTACTCACCCACTCCTAGAAGTGTCCCTGGTTGATTGGGAAATGAGACTGTTTACATGGAATTTCTGACTCCCCTCCTGCTCAGGTCCCCTATCAACATTCTGTGACATTGAGTCAAAGTTAGAGTGCCATCTACTGAATCATCTGTGCCATTTCCAGCAGTGCTTGGGTTTTTCTTCAAGATCTCTCATCCAAGTTGTCACGCAGCCTGACCCTGTATATCTTGTGAGAATGGAAATCATCCCAACAAATTCATAGCAAGCTAGCTATGAAATTAGGATCTGTATTAGTAATGGGTAATGGGCATGGTAGAATCTTTCAGTATTTCAGAAAGAATACAGTAGAATATTCTACTGTGGACATTCTGCCAGAGCTCTGATCCAGAATCTCTAGTTGAGAATCCATATTTTTTCTAATGAAATAGTAATTCATTCAGATAAAAGCTAATGACCTGAACTTCGAAAATTATATGTGTTAATTGAGCACACATACAATTACCTGCTGTAGAAAGGCATATGATGCAGTTTTACTCTTAAAACAATGGGGAAAATCCAGAAAGGAGGCTTTGACAAATGTTAGGACTTCCATAATAAAAAAGTTGTTGTTTTAAAAAGTAAAATGGCAATACTGAACATTATGGATTATGGTATATTATGCATACTGCATAAAAGGACTGGCAGTAATTTTCAAAACACAGGTTGCTTGCTCTCTGTAATGTTGTGTTTCACAAATTTATGGTCATTCCATTAGTTATCTATCAAATAGAATGGACATCACAAAGTATTCTGCATTATTATGAGACTGTGAAGGTTGTGCTCTTGGCATTTCTAATAGTTTTGCGTCACTGAAAAGATCTGGAAAGAATCATACATTCAGTCAGTCCACATAATGTTATGTAATATTTTCTTACTCCCTCCTTAAATATCATCCATGTCAATTTGACATGTACAAGCTAAAACAATGATGGGATGGGAAGTTAGGGAGAGAGTTTTTGTTTATTGGGCTGTAAATTAAATGACGTGTTGTCACTCATGGGCTGCCCCCTTCCTAGATGGTGAAAAGGCAGGCCCGATCCAAGACTTCTGTAAATTCTGTTGAACTATTAAGAGATGCTTCCCAGTGATACTGTTGGTAGAATCTCCATTTCTCACCTACCCCTACTGTTACTGCTACCTTCTTTAGACTATGTATAGCAGTTTCATGACATATCTTCACTGGTTGCTCCTAGGTCTTCTATATAGCCACACAAAACACTAGCATTACATATCTAGGCCGACATTTTCAAACTTGGGTGCCTAAAGTTAGGCATTTAATCACACATTTAGTCACCTGAATAAGTGGACTGACTTTCAAAGATGCCGAGCACCCACACCTGCAACTGGTTTCAGTGACTTGTCACCATTAGGAATTCTCTTGGCATGTCTTAATAGCCTCAATGTAATTCAGAATACTTTGTGAGACGCATTTTATCTAACAGATAACTAATATAACCATCGTATATCTATGAAAAAATTAACATTACAGAAGGGGGCTGCATCAGATCAGTGGAAACCTCTGAAAATTCAATCACTTATGTAGGTGATTAAATATAGATTTCGGTGCTTAATTTTGAAAACCCAAGTTTAAAAATTTTGTCCCAAGCCCATCCAAAAAAATTTGTTTGGATAGTCACCAATGAGGAGCCCAAAGAAAATACAACCTACTAAAAATACAGTATAGAACTGTATCAGAAGCCAGACTCTCTCCCCAAGCCAGGTGGAGAGGGAAGGAGTTTGCATTAAAGATTGATTTTTCTCATGTTTTTTATAACATTAGTAAAAATGTTTTATAACTATAGTTCATGGTAAAAATATTGGTTAAGCTGCAATCCTCCATACATTAGGAGTATGTGATTTGTTAGTAATTTAGAGGATTATGCATAGTGCTAGAACAAGATAATTGGATTTACAAAATAAGCAAGATTGAGGAAGCTGTCTGGTACACTGATGTGCGTAATACATCTTTATGACCACGAGTCCGAATTTAGTAGCTATATTACCATCCCTCATATTGATATTTCCAACTGAAAAGGCTGAAAGGCTGAAAGAAATAGAAATAGAAAAATTCTCAAGTATGGTTTTAAGAACTGTGACTTCTGTCAAAATAATCTCTTTGTTAATGTGGGTTGGATTTAGACCCTGGACCATTTGAAGTTGCTGAGATTAAAGAAATAGCTCATATTAGTCAAATATTTTCTGAGTTATAAAGATATAAGAATAAATGTAAGGAATACTGCCGTATTACTAAAACATTGGCTCTTCTGCAATGCCTGTCTTTCATCAAAGCCATGGCAACGTAAACCCTTTTCGGCCCACTGTAACAGTGTGGCTTGCCCTTGGGCTGGAGGGCCTGGGGTCAAGACAATCCTAATTACAGAATGGACACCTCATCTTGAGGGGAATTAGGCAATTTTCTATAAAGTGCATAAGGTGGCTGCAGAAAGGGAGGCTGTAGTGAGACTGCAGATTGTGAGAGAGACTCCTGCAAGGAAGGCTCTGAGACCTAGGGAATTGCTCTAGCTAGGAAGGGCTGGGAGTAGCCTGCTAAGGGAGGAAGGACTCCGACCATACCAGGGGTATTTGGATTGTACCTGGCTGGACGGTGTTCAGTTATGAACTTTGCTACCCTAACAAGGGCTGTTGTGACTGGACTGGAAAAATCCAGTGTGACATTTATTTGGGGATCCAAGATGGGAAATTGAGGTGAGGGGCTGTGTGCTGGGCTGCCACATCCACCCAGCCAGATTCCAGTTTCCTAGAGGCCAATGCATCTGTTAGGCTTTCACAGAGTCCCAAAATTTATCAGAGGTTACTTACACCATCTCCAAACCAACTGACTTCATCACTTGAGAAATATGAATGGATTATATATTACAATACAAAGTGTTGATCCATTTATCCATTAGAATTATGTCTAACTTTTAAGAGGTCTGTTTTTTCTAGACGATGTAAATCCTCAGCAGATGTAAATTGGGGTAGCAACATTGAAGACAATGGAACTATGCAGATTTACACAAGGTGAAGATTTGGCCCAATTGCAAGTGTGGTTATTAAACTTCAGTGTAATCTGTCTAAAAGTTTGTTACAGCAAATAAAGGAACAAATAGTATACAAATACAGTATCTGAAATAAGGAGCAGGGGGTGACCATGTACAAATTTATTTGGCAAATGTGCCGGTCTTATTTTTTGGGTGTCCCATGATGCTCAGAGTGAGGTGATTTAACATTCTGCGTTGGGATGTATATTCAAAGGATTGAGATTTGGATGCCTAATGCCCTCGTGCCCCTTTGGAAAATCCAAGCTCTAATTTCTGGGATTTTAGAGGCTCCCTACTGCATATTTTTGAGGTACTGTACCACGTTCGATCATAGAGAGGATAAAGTGTAGTTAATTCTCTGCACTTTAGGTAGTTTACATTGGCAACATCTGAGAGGTTTAGGAGTTCTGAATTTTACAAATTCACAAGGTCTTGGTGTTCAGATTAAACATTTTTTTTAACTTAAGTATGAAACAATAGGAACCGGCATAAAAGCTCTCTCAGGAATTTACCCTTTGAAGTGTGTAAAGGAAGAAGGTTTAGGAAAAAACACCCACATTGAATCAGATATTGTTTAAAAAAGAAAATCCAAACAACCTGTAGTGATGGAGCCGAAGTATAAGTCATTTAAAGTGTGATGTCAGTAGGCTTGTACTAGTTTTTATTACATTATCTAAGATGCCTTACTTTATATTACATAATTATAACCTGATTGATCGAGTTACCTTTCCATTTCACTGGGGTGGGTCAGATTCCAGAACTTTACTCACATTGAATAATGTTGTACTGTATATGAAATTCCATTAAAATCCATGTACTACTTTTGAAGTAAAGTGGTATTCTTTCTGAGTAAGGATATCAAAGGATATAAAAATCTGGCACTGTTTTTGTCCATAACTATTTTTGTTCTCAGTAACTGTTAAAAATATGCAGCATTATGTAACAGCTAACTTTTCATGTTGTTCAGGGATGTAGGCACGTACTTAATATTTCTATATGAATTTTGAAATTCCTGGCATATAAATGTCAAGTTGGCTTGAAGTACTAGTAACTTCTAGTTTTCATTATGGTGAATGAGATAAACATTATTTGGAACTGGGGTCAGCTTCCACTGAAGTCAATAAGGCACTCCAACTGAATTAATTTGCAGTAAGTTTGGGACCCTAGCGTGTGTGGCCTATTTTATTTTGCACAGTACTTGAGACTGGGATGTTTTTCACCTTTGTGAGCTAGCATGGCAGTATTTGACTAAAGTTTTTGCAGTACTGTTTTTTTATTTTTATTTTTCCAATATCGTTTCATATCTGGCAGAGGCATAATTGAGTAGTATTATGAGTTGGGTTAAAGTTTGTTATGGGTTCAGTTTATACCTATGTAGCACCTCCAGATCTGGTTCAGACACAGAGTATATCCGTATGTAGGGCACCTTGGCCCTGGGCTATAGGTCCGTCGGGCAGTCATAGTCTCTATGTGGGAGTAGTAAGTCTGCATTCTTCTTCCCGAACACATCCAAGTAGTCACAATATTTGTCAGAGAAGCTGAGGTTCTGGCCTGGAGCTACTCACATCTAGCTAGCCCCTGCCATCCAGGGTTCTGTTTCTGAGGGTCTCCTCCTATCCTGGAGCCCCGGGGACAGGTCACCTAGGGTTGGTTGCTTTGTTGGAGTCACTTTCTGACAGTATTCAAAGGATAAGCTAATGCTCCTTCACCAGCAGGAGATATATGGATCATGCTGTGCCAACCAAGGAATGCCAAGAATTATCTGGAAGAGCAGTGAGCAGATCACATTGAAGCATATCGTTTCTCGGTGCCCTTCCACTCTGGCCTCTAAGGGGATGGTCTGCTGAATCTCCTGTTCAGACAAGAGGGGTGACCCATCAATCATTTCCATGGATTTATGTGGAATTCAGCCGGACGGGGATCTGCAGGGTTTTGGCTGCCTCAGCATCTATAAAATTGGCAGCAGCCCAAGAGTCTATCATTGCTAGTTCCAGCAGTGACTGGAAATCTGAGGAGACACTCTGGTTCTACTTGAAGGTGGTTCTGGAGCATGGAGTTCTGGTGGTGTCCAGGTCATACCCCCGTACTGGGCCAGGGCTTGTCCATTTCCTGAGGTCTTCTGAGCTGGACAGGAGACAAGGGTGTGTCCTGCTCCCCCACAATACAAACAGAGATTCAGCTGCCCAGGTTGATGTGCATTGGTTCGGGACTCAGTTCTACTGGCCATGGCATGGAGGGTGAGCAGCGGGATGTGAGGCCACCACTCCTTTCCTCTTTTCATTCATACTGCCAAGAGTCAATGCACAGGGTGAGGTCAATAAAGGTGCCTGGGTGGGTGGGGTTTTCAATGTGGGCCAGATCATCTTGTACTTCATCACTGAGCCCCCAGGAGAACTGGTTAAGTTGGGCTGCCTCATTCCACCCAGCATCAGCTACAAGCCGTCAGAAATGTATGGCATAAGAGGTGGCCAGCCCTTGTTCCTGGTGAGGCTTCCGGAGGGCAGCCTCTGCAGAACGGATGTGATGCTGGTCATCAAAGAGAGTTGCAAAGGCTTGTAAGAAGGCATCCCAGTCCGAGAGCATGGGGCTGTTCTGCTCCAACAGGGGGGAAGCCCAATTGAGCGCCTCACTAGAGAGCAGGCTGAGATCCCCACCTTAGTCTGGCCTGTGGAGTATGTTTGGGGGCAGAGCAGGAAGAGCAGCCTGCACTGGTAAAGGAAAACACAGAATTTACGATGATCCCCATTGAATTGTTCAGGTTGTGGCACCACAGGGGCTGGTTCCAGTGATGCATTGTCCGGGCCCGTAGTGACACCACTTCTCTCTGTGAGCATGCGAGTTGCTTGCGTAGAGGCCATGCTCCAGCAGTGAGCTGTGCCACTCGAGTCTGCAACTTGGTTACTTGCTTGCACAGGTCCTGTGCTTCCAATGCACACTGCATAACATGGGTCTGCAGTGTGAGGTTCTCTGCCGGCAGACAGGTGACTTGGTCCTGTGGGTCCCTGGCCCTCACGGGGCTGCTGGTTGGAAGGCGTCCTGCCCCTCTATTGTCTGTGAAGGGGTTGGATGGATTTTGGGGGAAGGGTGGGAGCGAAGGGTGGTCTGAGTAAACTATCACAACCGCGATGTGGGTGGTCAGACCTAGTGGTCAGAGCAGGGGTCAGGTACCAGCAGGTTGGCGTCTGAGACAGGCCAGAGAGCAAACCAAGAGCCAGGCGTCAGGAGACAGGCAGAGTTGCAAACCAGAGTCTGGGGTCTCTCACAGGGGGACTGAAGCGAGTGGAGGGAGGGAGACAGGCAATCTGTGCTATTGCTCTGATAACTCCCTGTCATGGCTTCCTGGCTTAAGTACTGGTGCTGGCCAATCAGTGGGCTGCAAGGAGCTGCCACTCAGGTTCTGCTGGGCAGTATTTGCTGCTGAGTTTATATTCAGCCTTGGGGTCCTCCCTCAGGAGCCTAGTCAAGCCTCCTATGTTATGTGGAGGCGTCAGCAATCCAGAACCCCCATGTTCCCAGTTTCTAATCCTGCAAATTCTTACAATACTAGAGGCCTTCAATTTCAGCTTCCAACTGGAACATCCCCAGAGCCCTGAAATTTGACTAGCTACTCATGTCAAAAAGGAGCAACTGTATTTTTCTATTAGCTATGAGCAAGGTTTGGACCTTTAGTAATTTCTCTTTATTAAAACACAGCAATTAAGAGAACATACTAAAAATTAAGTTCAGCGTACACTCTGTGGACCACATCCTGCTCTCAATTGATGTGTGGGAGGAGGACAGGCTAAGGCTTCTAGAAATCTTTATTTCAGAGTAGTTGATAGGAATAGTTTAATATACACTATGAAGTAAGGATGTGCTTGAGTATGAATGATAAACACTGAAAAGAATGGCTATAATTCTGTTTCATTACCCAATTGTCAGAGCCTTAAAACTGCTGTGTGTAGATATTTAATATGTTGCTAAAATGCACTAGTAATACCTAGAAATACAATTGATTTTACTATCACTTCAGATAAAATGTACAGTACAATGAGGAACAGAGAATGATATGGATTCTAGAGCTGGTCCAGAACTACTTGATTCATGTGGTTTTTACTTCAGACTATAAATTTAAATTAAATGTATAACTAAATCTATGAAACTTGTTCAGTCGCATGTTCTCCAAGGATCACTCTCTTCCCCAGAGTTTCAAAATGAGCTGGATACAGGAGCAACTTATCTTAAAGGAATAGGAGTGGGGTGCAGAATATGCAGCATGCTTTAAAAGGGGTGTCGCAGATTGGTCTATCCCTGTACAGCTGTGGAGCTAAAGGAGGTATGGTGGACAGCATTTCCCAAGTGCTTTTCCTGGAGCGGTGTGGCTCTCATGCACACCTAGACAGAGTTGTGACTAAATGCCACAGTCAAACCCATGGTAGAAAAAAACCTGAATACAAATAAAACAAAGATTGTAATTAATGAGGATTCTGAGAATTGCAGGTGTGTGTTTTTCTAAACGGATGCAAGACTATTATTAACAAATTAACAATTCTCATTTGCAGTTTTCCTTTTAACTGTTTAACCGCCCACCATCTGCACGATGGAGTCTGATATATACATCAACAGCGCCATTCCCTTCTCTGCCCTAAGTAATACAAATAAAACCCTTAAACAATTAAACTGTGTAATAGAGAGTGTGAACCCCTGGATTTCTGTGGTACATACCGCGTTTTCTTGGAAGCACCAAGTCAAGTGTATTCTGCACTGATGGGCATAGTATGTTATACTAATGAGAGGTTTCATTTTAGCCCTTGAGATTACTGTTCCTATAAATTCTAACAGAAAAGTAATCTGGTTTTCAAATACCTTGTGCAAATGTGCCATCCCATCTGCATTCTAGAACAGACACTGCAGAGGCTGAATTGGTGCAATAGAGGGCAATCTTTATAACTCAGGGTGTATGTGCTATCGGTTATATAATTGTGAGGAAAAATTAGCCAGCACATCTGCCATCCATAGGGTAGAAAATAGGTGGCCTTATTTCATCCTTGTTCTGCACCATATGTTAGTAGTTTATATCAATGCAAAACATATACAAAATAGATGTAAAACATTGCCATTCTGGTTTAGGAGTATTTTGTGTTCACTTTGCACTGGTGGAAATGATTACACAACACACAGGCAACAAAGAATAGGCCCTAAGAAGAATGTTGGAGGTTAGAAAGAGGAATTTTGCTGACTGGAAGACTGAAGGAAAAAGACAGATGGTAAAATTTAAAATAAGAGGTTCTAGCAAGTAAGGTTAAGTAGAGAGAGAGATATTAAATATATAAATTCAGGCAGAATCTCTTTATAAAAAGGGTGATGAAATATGGAACAAACTTTCAAACTCAACAATAGAATAGCAAGTAGAAATGTAAGTGGTTAATGAGGCAATTAAGGGGACTTTGGATGGAAAGCTTTGGGGTGTAGTCACTAAATAGGTTTTTGGATTTAAACTAATGATATAGAGTAACAGACCGTATATGTTTTCCTGCTTAAAAAAAAAAAAAAGATTCCTAGGCTGTATATTAAAACTGTTGAAAAGATATAGGATTTAAAAAGGTGGTTACCCAACATAATAATTGGAATAATTGATGTAGTTTCCTAATTATTAATGTTGTTAAATAGTAGGGTACAGTGTAGACCAGATGAGCAAAATTCTACTCACCTAGAACAAATGATTTTTTTTTAATCAGTGAGAAATATTTTATAAGCTTTCTCACTTTAACCATCATCATGGTAAAGAACAGGCAAGTAGATTTTGTTTTTAGGCTGGTAGGTGTTCACGTCTCATTGTAAGGCTGATATACTGTACTCAGTGTGGTATTGTTCCTGTGACATGTTAAAAATTTCAGCAATGGACTTGCCCGCTGGAAATTATTTTCTAATTACCAAGGGCTGAATTATACATTGTTCCGAACGGGGCGGTACAGTTAAAAAAAAAAATGAACTGGAGAGCCTACCAACCAGGAAGAAGTTGCTATCCCTTGAGGTTACATTTACATTATGTAAGACCATGTAAAATGATAATGGAGGGATTTTCCTGTTTTTGTGCAGACTAGAGTTGTGAGGATTCTGCTTATATATTCTGCTGAACTTGAGTCTTAAGAGTTAACACTACCTTAAATACAAAAAAAAAATACAGGAATTGTGATATCCACGTTGGCACCCTGAAAGTTTGGATTTTGTGTGTCGTACTGTGTAAGAAATATATGGTATAAAAACAAATCTTAGTTAAGCAACTGCTTAACTGATTACCCGTACCACCTTTCTTAGGATTCTTTTAATTTTTCTTGCTTATCTAAAGAAAAGGACCCAAGCACTGAATTTAGTTTTATTGAGTTATTAAATATCCTTAACACCAGCATCTAGTAGTATAAGATCTAAAAAGATAAAAATAGTACTGGACCATGATTTGGCTAACACAAACTAGAAAATTGGTTGATATAACCATTCTGGTTTTCAGAATCAAATCGCACAACTGCAATAGAAAATAACACTTGTACTTACTCACTGTCTTGGGAAGGTGGCTTTGTATTGATTTTTGACTCAGAGTACCTCAGATAGGGCCTCATTTGTGTCAAACTGGTTATTAATTCTGGTGTTGCCAACACAACAGAGGGGAAGAAAATCCAAAAGTAACGCATAAGACAGTTTGTTCCATTACTTACATGCCAGTTCACCAAGCTCTCCTTCCCAATAGACTGCTAATAGTCAACCCTCTTAATCTACTTCCCCACAAATTATACTAGCCCCAGGATCTGACTAACACTCCGAACTATTTAATATAAACCCCTACATTTATGACAGACTATATAGAAAGAATGCAATTCAAGAGGCTTGTATACTTGTTATGTTTTATATTTGGATGGTCCTAGAACTTGGAAGGCAGTATGAAACTGTTAACTCTGGTAGACACATATGCAAAGTTCTGTAGTCTTAGTTAACAACAGTAACTTGCTCAGTTTCAAAACTACTTTACAACAATCTTGACTGGGCTCCATTACAAAATAAGGACACATACTGTAACTCTGTGACAGTCTTTAAAGCACGTATATACATGCATGTACCACTCCTTTATTAGTTAGGTACCCTGTTTCAGGAAGTGGTCAGTTGACTGATTTGTGTTGTCACCCGAGAGAGAGCCTGCATCTTTGCTCAGCCATCAGCTTTCAGCTCAGTTATTGTTCACAGCGGGAGTTGACACTGCAAACATAGGTGTAGCAAAGGACGGAAACAACTATTGTCTGTTCCCAGTGTGCTAGTGGGCAATTGGAATTGCTGGAAAATAAAGACAATTAAAGATGTCTGTCCAAGATAGGTATTTGATGTCACCAGGAGGACTCCCAGGTGACTGGCCCAGGACCTCAGTCTTCACCCTTCCACATGTCCATACTTTCAGGAAGTAATGTGCTGAAGGAGATAGGCTGTTTTATCCCATTTCTTATAGGTGGGTCCAACTTGGTTTCTCTTCTTGGAGGTGCTAGCATGGCTCAATCAGAGGGTGACCCATACTTCTGCCAAAGATTCAAAATATCCAACCAAAATGATAATTGTCCTCTCACCATCCAATCAGGGAACAAGACATCACCTTTAGAGTTTTTGCTGCTAGGACTGGAATTTTGGGCAACACATCTTGTCACACCGGCTTGTGTATGACAAGTTAGTCCATTGCTGTTGGTATGACGTGGTCAGCAACTTATCTTCTCTGCAAATCACTTTCTGTGAGCCCCTCTGTGATGTATCCCTTGGCCAATTTTGCTGTTATTCTTGCTCAAGTTGCAGTTGCGCCATCAACACTTTACTAGCTGTTGAAATGTCCAGTTTATAGTTCATATAATTTATAAAAAGTTCCTTCATATTCTTTGATGCTCTTTAAACTTGTTTCAACAATCCATTATACAATGCAAAGTCATGTCAAGAACTGTAGTCCTCCAGCAGGCCAGAACAGGTGTATAAATCTTCTATGTATGGCTAAGCTGAGTCTGTGCATTATTAATCAAATAGCTACCTTTCTGATGATTCCACTCTGTGATCAAATGCCCTTATAAATACACTATTTTGGTTACAGTTCCTTTTATTTACTGCCTCTTTCAGCCCAGCTGTGTTTCACTGACATGATAGCATGAGCATGCTTTATGGCAAATATTAGCCTTACTTCTTCACTTTGTCACTACTAAAAGAAATCAATATGAATGCAACCTGTTTCTTTTCCTAATAGGATTAATAAGGTAAGCCCTGTCATTAAAGTTTACAGTGTATTGTCCAAAGCTGAATCACTTAGTTGACTTCCCTTTTATACATATAACTTCATTTAAGCATTATATTAGATTCCACCTAGTTCCCTATTTTTCACTACTCTATCTGACACATCATATAGTAACTTAATATTTAATATCAATTTTTAAAGTTTTTTCTGTCAGTCCTCTGTCCTGGGTAATTCTTAAATAGTAATAATTCATAATTTTGGGCCTTAGTTACTACAACTGTTTTGTTTTTCAAATCACTGCATTCTTGGTAGTATTGCAAAATATTATGTCTTAATACAATTACTAATAAGCATGATATCAGCACAGACCTATGAATGTTTATATGTTGAGCTCATTGAATAAAGAAGTTTATCACTTATCTGTGAGGAAGCTTTTAATTACTTTTCTGAATTAACTCCAGAGGTGAATGGGTAGATAAAAGATGCTTTATTGTTTTCCTTTATCTTTACTGAGATGTCTGTATTTGTATTAAGCTCCACCTTTGATCTTTTATTCTTTCTTTGCATTAGTAATTGAAAAATATTTGAGTGCAAACAGACTTTAATATGTAATTTCCATTAGTCCATTGTAGTTGTTACCAAAAGCTTTTTTTTTATTTAGTCCTTAGCAGTGATAAATTCCACTGTTCACAGTGTTAGAATTGAACATTCAACAACATACTTCAATGAAGAAAACAACATAAGAATTGCTGTACAGAATTAGAGTTTTGATCCATCTAGTCCAAACTCTTGTCTTTGACACTGGCCAGCACTTCAGAGGAAGGCGTAAGAAATCCTGCAGCTGGCAAATGTAAAAAAACTCCTAACATGGAACAACTACACACAGTATGGGTCAGATTTGATGGGCCCCTCTGGGGATGTAGTGAGGACAGTGCAAGGAGCTTCTTCCATTTGCAGGCTCTGTGCAAGGGTATATCACAATCATGATCTTTCACAGAGCAGGATGTGCAGGCATAATCCTGGATGCACAATAGCTCCCAGGATCCCCCTAGGTTTGTGCAGGTCTGCACTACGTGCAATGTGGACCATTGCCTGAATGCCACAATTTGGCCCTTTGTTTGCACTGAAAAAGGGTAGCTCAGGTGAGGAACCAATCAGAGGCTTTCTATATTCCCTACCTCTGTAGAGAGCTGATATGCAGCTACCAACCTGATAGAGGGAAAGGTTGGGTCTGGGCAGGGGAACAGATGGTTGAATATGGGAGGGAGCTTTCACCCTTTCCTTATTAAGCTCCCTGAGTCAAACCAGCCTCTTGTGAAAAACCACAGCATGGCTAGTGTATGTACCTAGTACATGCCTTCAAGTTCCTATGTGATGGCATGCTCTCTGTGCCTTCTCCATTCCAGCCCCAAAACTCTTTCATCTCCTTCTACCACACATGTCTATGTGCCTTTTACTGTACTGCCCTGTATGACTGGAATGCTTTCCTCAAACCTGTTCACCAAGTCACATGCCTGGGACTAATTTAAATTCTTCCTAAATACTCCTTTCTGTCACCTTGACTACAAGCAATGGAGGTGAAATGAAAGGTAAAAATAACAAAAGATGTGTTTTTCAGTGAAACCAACGTGATATATCCATGATCTTGTTGTTGTTACCCGAGGTTTTCCTCTCTCCCATAACTAGGGCCCTATGAAATCCGTTTTAGTATTGTGGATTTTTCAGTGAATTATTTTCTGATTTTGTTTTTTTTTCATTTTTTTAAAAATTAACTCTGGACCCACGTCTGCCACTGGGGGGCAGAGAGGGAGGCGCAGAGCTCCTCTGTCCCCGATACAGAGCTCCTCCAGCAACGGGACTGCAGCAGAGAGAGAGAAGGGATTCAGTGTTATAGTTTTGATTCTGCAATTCTGTCCATTTCATAGGGCCCTACATAACCTTTTCAGCGAGACTTCTATTGTCCCCTACTTTAAACTATGGCTCTGACCCTGCAAAGATTTATACATGTGCTTAACAAGCATGGTGAATAGTCTCAATGCAGTCAAATGGGACTACTCAGTCCATAAAGTTAAGTACTTGTGTAACTCTGTGCAGGATCAGGGTCCTTAAAGCTTTACTGCCTAGCAGAATTTTAGGAGAGGGGAGCAAAAGTACCACAGACTGTCTTTCACTGGGTGTCTTTCACTGGGTGAGTGTCAAGCTGCCTTCTTGGGTGTAGGGAGCTGCAATTTGCATTCCCTTGCACCCAGGGAGGTGAATCAAACCTAAAAGAGGTCCAATTCATCTTTAATGTTCTGTCTACTCCATTTGTCATATCTTGGAAACAGGGCCGGCTCCAGGGTTTTGGCCGCCCCAAGCAGCAAACATAAAAAAAAAAAAAAAAAAAGCCGCGATCGCGATCTGCGGCGACAATTCGGCGGGAGGTCCTTCGCTCCGAGCAGGAGTGAGGGACCGTCTGCCGAATTGCCGCCGAGCAGCTGGACTTGCCGCCCCTCTCCGAAGTGGCCGCCCCAAGCACCTGCTTGGTAAGCTGGTGCCTGGAGCCGGCCCTGCTTGGAAAGACCTGCACTTTCTGACGTACAATAAAGTATATGAATATCTTGAATAAACAATGCATAATTTTTGTTAGGAATGTGCCCTTTGTTAAGTATAAAGTTCAGCATTATAATTTTGTTAGTCTCGTAATAGAGGGATCAAAATGTTTATTAATGGCACTCAGAAGCAGAGAGTTTGGTTAAATTAGCTACAAAAATATAATTATTATAATTAAGATTGCAAAGTACTAATGAAGTTCTGTAACAGTTACTTCTTTTCCTCAGAGATTTACTTTGCAAACCTGATTTGAATTTTATATTACATAGAGGAATTCTCTATCATTGTAAAAGGGAGACCATGAATGAAGGCTCCCTACTGTTAGGGCTGTGCTGAGGACAGTGAAGCCCAGTGCAGGGGTGGGATGGTTAGTGGTGCTACGGGGAGTTGCTTGGCAGGGGAGACCACTCATTTAGATGTGGTTCCTGGTTTCTCTCTCTCCTTGCACTAAGAGATTTCTGTGGACCTAGGGTTCCCTCTAATATCCCTCATGGGGGGATAGAGAGGGACCAGGCAAGTCCCCAGAATTAAAACAACAACTTGATGTCTTAGCAGGGGAGGTTACTGGGACTAGAACTGAGTCCTTTTCCCCCTAATCACGTAGGGTTTCCTTTGCCCGGTTAGGCCCCATACTCCACTCCAGCAGACAGCTGTATAAGAGAACAGTCAACTGGGAAATCACTGTCGTGGGCCATGCAATCTGTTCAGTCTCCTGGCTGGTAAAAAGTCAGCTCACTGTGGAAATGAAAATAATAATAAACAGCAGAGCACAGGAACTGCAGTTGCAGCTCATGCCTGTGTGGAGTGTTCCTTGCTCCAGCGCCCCTGACCCCCTTCCATGTGCATTCAGGCAAGGAAAGCCACAGTCTGGCTCTTCATGTGATTGTGACGTAAAGAAAGAATTCTTGAAGGTGACCGATTGAGCCACCCAATGATACTGCTTGCTGAGTATGGCACTGCTGAGGGTGAGTAAGAAGAACAGATTTGTCCACCGCCTGATTAAAAGAGTCTTCTACTGAACAGTGATGTGTTTCTTAGATACATTACAGCAACATATTTAAGCGACAATTCTTATTAATAATTATTTTCAGCAAGTAAGAATGTCTTACAGCTAATACTTTGAAGAAGACATACTGGCATGGAGCCAAACTCCTCCCCATTGTAAACTCACTGGAGTCAATTGAGTTATACTCCGGATGAATTACTGCATCTGTCATGTAAAAACATATATCCAGCATGCTTTACTGTACACTTTCAAACAAAGGACTCCATTCTGCTTCATTTGAAGTCTATGGTAAAACTTGCATTGTCTTTATGGGGCTCAATTATGAAATTGCTGCACCATCCCACAGGAAGCACCAAGAGGTGCCCTTCCTCCTAGAGCTTGCCTGAGTGCAGGAGGAGCTACATCCTTTCATCCAAACTCCATCCCACAGCCCCACCTAGCTGGCTAGCCAGTATGCAGTCGGGCAGTGCTATGGCTCAACCTCCTCCCCTTTTTGCCTCTTTGGAGGAAATAGTGAGGGAGAAGTGCCAGTCACATTTATAAATTAAATAATGCAAGGTTTTAATTCAGAGCTAGCTGAAATAAAACATTTGCCTGATCTACTCACAAAGTGACAACAGTTTAGCTAAAGGTCAGATGTTGCATGAGGTTAGTTAAACCATGCAGCTTTGTGTATGGACACTCTTACATTGGTTTAAATTTGTTTTACATTAGTTTAACTTGGCCCAGTTCTATACCATTATAAGACAGTCCACACACAGAGTTGCCCTGGTGTAACCAAATCAGAGATGTCAGAATTACAGGAGCTAGCTGCATTTCTCTCCTCTTTCTGATCTCTCTCAGTGCATCCCCATAGGTGTCAGGCCTTGTGTCTATACCTCTCCTGGGGTGGAATTCCGCAAGCCTCCCACACCTAGACCAGGCCCTGTGTATCAACTTTGCTTACGCAGCAGGCTCTGACTGCCTTCTGCACCTATAGTTTGTCTCTCTGGGAGTCTGTGTTATACAGAGATCAGACAAGCTTCTTAAAACCAAAGTATTGTTTGTTTAGCAGTAGGAACTAAACATTTAGAGAAAAGGGATTTTAAAACAACAGTCTTCACACGTCTTTCTTATCTAAAGGCTTACTATCACCTTATAGTAGCATAGGCAGGCCTAACTTCTTCCTATGCCACCGTGGGTCACGTGTTTCAGTCTGGTCACCTGACCACCTGCCCTTCACCACCCCCTCTTGAGAGGGGCAATGCCTTTTTAAACATATACTGTTTGATCTCCTGGTTCCCAGACCTTGGCCCTGCTTGTTAAAACCAGTTTTGTCAGTTGGCTGGAGCCCCAAGGTAGAATCTTCCAAGCTAATAGTTCGGGAATTGTCTTTTAACAACCCGTACGTGTTTACCAATGGGTGGTTTATCTTATGCCATTGTTTCCCTTCCTACTTGTTCTCCTTTCTGTCCCTTATTAAACTACAGCAATATAGTCATACAGTACACATCCCAATAACCAGGTCAATATACAATATTCGTAAATTATTGCAGAGCAGCTGCAATTCTGTCACAGCTGAAACATCCCACCGTTAGTTAAACTGGTGCACCTTCTGTGTGTAGACACATGACTAATGGAGTCTCTTCTTTGCATCATTTACTCAGACACATTTACAGAAATGTAAAGATTAGTTTCTATTTTAAAAATATACTACCAAAATAGCTGTACATGATTCATCTCCCCAGAATTATTAAATGTCACATCATGCAGAGTAAGAGCAAAAATGTCATCATGTTATTGATGCAAGGGCAGTGGATTATGGGCGTTAATATTTGTATTTATTTTCACACTTCAGATAGGAAAATATTTTTTTTCTATATTATACCTGACTTAGGGCTTGGTTTTGCCTCTTCTCTGCAGCTACATGGTTACACATGTGGGAGGGCGTAACATGATCTGTGTAACTCTAGTTGTGCCTTCCACCTAAGGCTCAAGTATGTTATTGGGAATAGAGTACAGCAATGATGTAGCTCCCACTTGACAAGGCAGGATGGTGGGGCAACCTGAAAGGGCCTTCTTCATCCGCAGCAGTCCTAGGGTCTGCACAGATGGAGCCTGAGTTCCTGCAGCGGGTAGGGCTCTATGAATCTTCAAACCTCTGAGCTTTGAAAGGAGATGAACTTCATGGAGTCGCCTATGTACTTTTTCCTTCCTGGGGGGTTCCCCTGGGATCAGGAACATGTGACTTCATGTTTGGAAATATATTTACTGGGGCAGATCCTCAGCTGGTATAAATTGTCATAGGTCCATTGAAGTCAGATTCTTCTCTGCTGTAAATGTCTCTGAAGTCAGTAGAGTTACACCAGAGATGAATGTGGCCCATAAACTTAAAAATCCCAAAATGATTTGGTCCTTTGCAAGCCATATATAAATGGTTTACTAGACAAAGGGAGGATAATGAGTTCAGTCTATTTCAGCTCATGAATGTCCTGTTTTGAATTTAGTGCTACTGTAATCTGTTGATTTAAAAGCATATTCTCTTTATGGTAATATTAGCAAACAAAATCTCCTTCTACATGGTTGCATATAGGAGAGGGAATTGTGTGGATAGGATTAAAAGGATCCTGTCAAGTTTATTGCTATACCAGAAAAATAGGCCTACCTTGACAGTAGTCCCATCTGGAAAGGCTTACTTTGTGGACTCCTAGGACTCTACTGTTGTTAGTGTTTTCCATCCCCTGCAGACCAAACCAATTAAAAAGCAGCCTATGAGGTTTTTGTCAGACTAACAATTACGGAACCAGTGCACATATATGCTGTTGGTGTGTATGCACTAGCTCAGTGTTTGACGATCACAATGAAATGGTTGCAAAAATAAAGAAACAAATGTTGGCGGGATTTCAGAACTCTGAATATCTTATAGTTGAGACTATTTTCAAGGCAAGCTTTTTTGGGCTATTAATTATTACACTGTTTCTTCAAATTTCTATCAACTAATCTAATCACCAATCATAGGGGTATCTATGTAGGATGTCTCAACACCTAAGCCCCAGTCCTGCAAAGATTTACACACATGCTTATCTTAACCCTATGGGACTACAGAGTGCGTGAAGTTAAGCATATTTGTAAGGCTTTGTATAATCAGGGCCCTAGATACAGCAGTTTCTAGTACTTTATAATACCTAAGACAGACAGGTAGATGGGTACATAAAGTTATCAAAAATTATACATCTTTGAAATTGAGGGCTTGTCTCGGGAGAATGTTTTCTATTATCATAAAGAGATATTATCATATATATTTTAATCATGTTCTAAAAATGACACAACGAACACATAATGTTTAGACCCAGTCTGTATTAAGATGTTTGTCTTGCATTCCTTTCTTAGATGACAAGTATAAAACAGGAGAGGCAGGTCAGTGTGGGGGCGTGCTATATTCCCTGCAAGATAGCAAAAACTTAGTAAAATAGGCCCTGGGAGTTTATCTAATGTGTGAACATATCCAGTGTAACTGACTTGCTTAGGGTGTTCCTGATAATAACGAGATTTGAATATCCAGAATTGAAGTACAAATCAGTATACCTTATTGTCAGACAGCAGGGCTCTAGTATGTTGTGCGAGTAAACACGTAGTACAGTTGGGTTTTTTAAACCTGTGGTCCACAGACTGTGGGGCACACCTCTCTAGGGAGGTGCAGAGGAATGTCCAGGGAGCACAGTGGGGCCCAAACCAGCGCCCACAGGGGGCAAGGAGGGAGCGCCACCCAGCCCTGCTGTGTCCCCAATGATTATTTATTTTTTGTTATAGAAAAAAAAAAGTGTTTCCCCATGTGTCCTCAGTCTTTTCGGGACATTTTTGTATTATCCAGAAATCTTTAGTCTAGTTCACCAAGTGGGGGGCTGTGCCCCATAAAGCCCTGATTTCCAATCCCAATGATGTCACTGGTTTACTGCACCAGCTTGGCAAAGTCAATTAGGAGCAATTTTTTAGAACACTTGGAAGAGCTCTTGGGGACACATGGTGGTGTAGTAAGTATTTATAATCTAAGACATTCTGTCTGGGCAGGGCAAATGTAGACACAGTACCTTAATGGGGGGTGTTGGCAGAGCCATCCTTTGCAGCTGCACTGACTTCTGCTTGAGGTGCAGCATACACCCTCTGCCTTTGTTGATGGATGCTAACTGACATACCTGGTTGACTACTCATCCTTGGAACTGCAAAGTATTTCCAGACATGCTGGACCCTCTGCCTCCCCTGCATTCAGGAATGCTAATGGTAACAATCTACCTAGTTCTTGCATAGTCGTGCAAGTAGGGTGCAGTATCTGTGCAAAAGGAGCCAGAATATAGTTTTAAACTGCTCTGTGCCTCAGTTTCCTTTTCTGAAATGTGGATGATAATAATAATTTACTGCAGAGGCTATCATTTGTCTGGTTGTATAAATGCTAAGCATTATTATTTTTCCCAACTGGACATGTTTTCCCCCACAAAGTGTGCAGTGAGCTATGTTATTATTATGTGTCCTGTGACAAGCCCAGGTTCATCATCACTGTAGTCAATTCAGAGTGAGAGGTGACTGTGAACAGACCATTACAATCACATCGTCAGTTCATCACAGGGACCAATGTTACTGAACTGACCTACTTTTGCTGTACGCCTACGGAACGCTAATCCTGTTTAGCATTGCTGGAAGGGGACAGGCGCACCAAGGAGCATTCTGAGTTGTACAGATGGCAGCCTTCACTGATGAATGTTATTTTAATTTGTTAGATCTGTTTTCTGTAGTGTTAGGAGTGATCTGGGCAAAATTTAATTAATGTGATATATTTGGTCCATTCACCAAAGGTTGAATAATATTAATAATTAATAAAAGTAAAAATTAATAAACATTTATCTAGTGACCTTCCATCAGAGACCCCAAAGGACTGGATAAACTTTACAAACTATGGATAAGGGAGAAGCTGTGAATGTGGTATACCTAGACTTTAGTAAGGCATTTGATACGGTCTCGCATGATATTCTTATCGATAAACTAGGCAAATACAATTTAGATGAGGCTACTATAAGGTGGGTGCATAACTGGCTGGATAACCATACTCAGAGAATTGTTATTAATGGTTCCCAATCCTGCTGGAAAGGCATAACGAGTGGGGTTCCGCAGGGGTCTATTTTGGGACCGGCTCTGCTCAATATCTTCATTAACGACTTAGATATTGTCATAGAAAGTACGCTTATTAAGTTTGCGGATGATACCAAACTGGGAGGGATTGCAACTGCTTTGGAGGACAGGGTCATAATTCAAAATGATCTGGACAAATTGGAGAAATGGTCTGAGTTAAACAGGATGAAGTTTAACAAAGACAAATGCAAAGTGCTCCACTTAGGAAAAAAAATCAGTTTCACACATACAGAATGGGAAGAGACTGTCTAGGAAGGAGTACGGCAGAAAGGGATCTAGGGGTTATAGTGGACCACAAGCTAAATATGAGTCAACAGTGTGATGCTGTTGCAAAAAAAGCAAACATGATTCTGGGATGTATTAACAGGTGTGTTGTGAGCAAGACACGAGAAGTCATTCTTCCGCTCTACTCTGCTCTGGGTAGGTTAGATAAATGTCTATCAGGGATGGTCTAGACAGTATTTGGTCCTGCCATGCGGGCAGGGGACTGGACTCGATGACCTCTCGAGGTCCCTTCCAGTCCTAGAATCTATGAATCTATGAATATGACTCTTCTCATTTCTTCTTCTTTCTTCTTTTCAGTGTGTGTGCAATGTGCCTCAGGTGGCATGTGACTAGGATTCATCATCAAATTTGATCCGCTGGGTTGGATCATTAGCTTCCCCGGCTTGGGCCGTGTACTGACGAAGAATGTGACATGAATGTTTATCTGTTCCCTCCCCCTCACTTGTCTCACTTATACCAGTATCTCTGTTGAATTCAATAGGGTCTGGACTGGCTCACTCACTGTGAGTGCCAACCTCAGGGCAGATAATCAACAAGCAGGACAGAGACCCCAAACTGGTGGTATGTTCTATAATTAGATTTCACCAATTCAGTAACAAGCAATATAACCGTCTTACCATGGAATCAAACAGTCCCCTTGGGCATTCCAGTCTATCTTGCCACCCACGCAAGCTGGACCATGTGATAGATGGTCCTTTACACCAAAAATCACAAAAAATATTCAGGTAACTCCCAGTCCCAAAGGACCAGTCACTTACCCCAAGTCATTTGTACTCAGATCTCAAACCAAAGACAATGTTTGTAGCCAATCCTGTAATAAACTAATTCAAGATTTAATTAAGAAAATAAATGAGTTATTTACAAGGTTAAAACAGGAAACACACACATACATGAGTTACAGTCTTAGGTTTAAAAAGGTAATATAAGCTTCTATAATAACCAGTTCTATGTGTACTTTAGGGCTGACCCATGCCAAGCAGTATGGGGATCTCAAGCTTATGTTTAGGAATCTCTGTCCCTCAGACTCCGGACAGCATAGAGACCAAATTTCTCCTTGTCAGGGATTTTTTATATCCTTCACCCCAGAGAGAGTTAGGAATGCAGTCAACAAGATTTTTGTTCTTCGATGCTACGCAATGCTTCATTTGCATTCAGTGGGCTATCTTGTGTGCAGACTGAGACGTTCTACCTTAATTAACATTCCTTTTCCTGTTTGGTGAGTTACACAATTACAGAGGGTTACAATGTACACACTCAATATAGCTTCATACCATGGGATACAGATATTATAAGTAGGATTAAAACATGCAGTATCCTACAAGGATTCCATAAAGTCTAAACACTAAACACATTCTTAAAACACTGATATCTGTTTTAACTATACTAACCCACAGGTGAGCCAGACTGGTTTCCAGCTATGCATTTGTCAGCATTCAGTGAGGCCCTGGTCCTTGGCATGAGCTGGCTCCTGATCTGCCAGCATCACGAGTTACTCCCAATTTACCTGGTGAGAGGAGATTTATGCTGTGTATATATAGGGCTCAGTTCTCTCATCACTGAAATACAACCATCTCCAGGATGGAATGGAGAAGCAGTTTAATAGTGCAAAGCTATACCATACAACAGCTTCTACAGATAAAAATGATTCTTTTTTCCAACTAACCATTTTAAGTAGGTAGAATGTAAGGAATATAGCCAAAATACATTATGTGCCTTTTCTTCTTTTATTATAATCCCATAATCTTCAGATGTATTACCTACAATCATCTCCTCATCCCAAAGCCAGGCCAATGGAACATTAATATATGTCATACTCCATAATTTTAATACCCGTATTTGTTTTCTTTAGATATTTTTGTGTTGCTTCAACCCTGAAAACATCTGAAGAGCCATTATAAACTGAAGCATGAAACTCGGTGAAATATCAAATTTAGAAATATAATCACTCCATTTAAATAACTAACCAGAAAGGCACATTTAAAGAAATATGTAAGTCTTTTTTGAAAATTTTGATGAATATCTTCTATGTTTTTGTAATCTTCTTATTCCGTGTCTGGTTTTAAATGTAATCTTTTTTATGTAAGGATCATTCATAAATATTGAAAATGTAAATATTTTTAAACCGCAGAACAAACTATTCTCTGCCAAGAATCATTAGCCTTCATCAAGTCTAGAAAGTACAGTTTTCTTTTTACTGTGTTTTGTCCTGTTTGAAAACCCAAAACATTCTCTTTCCTAGTAAAAACAAAATTCAGCACGCTGTTCTTGAAAGGAGGATGATTAAGTTAGACATGCTTGGGCAAAAATAGCTCTAAAGCAGTACACTTGCCATTCCTGTGGATTTTACCTTTGCACTTAAATACAGTAATTCCCATAGCAATTGCTGCATTACATGACACCTAGTAACTTTGTTAATGCTACTATTCTGCCACAAAAAAATCACAGGGCCTTCTCAAAATAAAATGCACATTAGAATGAAAAGGGATTTTTTTATATTTGTTAGTTACGTTCCGGCAATTGTGCTGTAGACAACTCTGTTTTCAGCTCTTTAATTCAATTTGTAATTTTTCATTAACTTTTCTTTTCCCTTTTGTGTGCTATTTTTAGCAGTAAACTGTAGCATGTTTTTGTAACAGTTCAGAGGGTTATATTTGGCCAAGATGTAGCAATAGGTTGAATTCTTGATTCAGATTTGATTTGCGCTCAAATCTGGTCATTTATTCTGATTTACTGTATTTGTATTCAGACAAATCCAGCCTAATAGTCTACCTGTTGCTTTGATTTTTCTATGGCATCCAGCATGGCAGGACTATCTAAGTGCCCCATCCAAAAAAAATAAGAGTTAAAATAGGTGCTTAACATGGTCACGGCCGTCTTGCGGCTCTGTTATCTCTCCTCCTACTCCTCACATGTTAACCTTGCTCTGGTAAAACAGCAGGACATTGAAGTGAAGTTTAATAAATATTAGTAAGTTTGGCGCAGTCTCACAACTCAGAAGAAAAGAGGACGGCTGCTAGCTCAGAGTCAGAATGAAGCTCACTAAGTCTTGGTAAGATTCATTTTGAAGTCCTACTGTGGAGCAGCCAGTGAGACAGGGAACATGGAGATTAGAGCAGGGGTTCTCAACCTTTTTCTTTCTGAGCCCCATGCTACAACATGCTACAAAAACTTCACAGTCCACCTGTGCCACAACAACTGTTTTTCTGCATATAAAAGCCAGGGCCAGCAGTAGGGGGGTAGCAATCAGGGCAATTGCCCGGGGTCCCCCACCATAGGGGGGCACCACAAAGCTTAGTTGCTCAAACCATTATCTTTGAAAACTCATGATGATTGGGGGAGGTCCCAGATGACTAGAAAAAGGCTAATATAGTGCCCATCTTTAAAAAAGGGAAGAAGGAGGATCCGGGGAACTACAGGCCAGTCAGCCTTACCTCAGTCCCTGGAAAAATCATGAAGGAGGTCCTCAAGGAATCAATTTTGAAGCACTTTGAGGAGAGGAAAGTGATCAAGAACAGTCAACATGGATTTACCAAGGGCAAGTCATACCTGACTAACCTAATTGCCTTCTATGATGAGATAACTGGCTCTGTGGATGAGGGGAAAGCAGTGGACGTGTTATTCCTTGACTTTAGCAAGGCTTTTGATACCGTCTCCAACAGTATTCTTGCCAGCAAGTTAAAGAAGTATGGGCTGGATGAATGGACTATAAGGTGGCTAGAAAGCTGGCTAGATCATCGGGCTCAACGGGTAGTGATCAATTGTCTAGTTGGCAGCCGGTATCAAGCGGAGTGCCGCAAGGGTTGGTCTTGGGGCCAGTTTTGTTCAATATCTTCATTAATAATCTGGAGGATGGCGTGGACTGCACCCTCAGCAAGTTTTCAGATGACACTAAACTGGGAGGAATGGTAGATACGCTGGAGGGTAGGGATATGATACAGAGGGACCTAGACAAATTAGAAGATTGGGCCAAAAGAAATCTGATGAGATTCAACAAGGACAAGTGCAGAGTCCTGCACTTAAAACAGAAGAATCCCATGCACTGCTACAGACTAGGGACCTAGTGGCTAGGCAGCAGTTCTGCAGAAAAGGACCTAGGAGTTACAGGGGACGAGAAGCTGGATATGAGTCGACAGTGTGCCCTTGTTGCCAAGAAGGCTAATGGCATTTTGGGCTGTATAAGTAGGAGCATTGCCAGCAGATCAAAGGACATGATCATTTCCCTCTGTTCGGCATTGGTGAGGCCTCATCTGGAGTACTGTGTCCAGTTTTGGGCCCCACACTACAAGAAGGATTTGGAAAAATTGGAAAGAGTCCAGTGGAGGGCAACAAAAATGATTAGGGGGCTGGAGCACATGACTTATGAGGAGAGGCTGAGGGAACTGGGATTATTTAGTCTGCAGAAGAGAAGAATGTGTGTGTGGGGGGGGATTTGATAGCTGCTTTCAACTACCTGAAAGGGGGTTCCAAAGAGGATGGATCTAGACTGTTCTCAGTGGTACCAGATGACAGAACAAGGAGTAATGGTCTCAAGTTGCAGTGGGGAAGGTTTAGGTTGGATATTAGGAAAAACTTTTTCACTAGGAGGGTGGCGAAGCCCTGGAATGGGTTACCTAGGGAGGTGGTGGAATCTCCTTCCTTAGAGGTTTTTAAGGTCAAGCTTGACAAAGCCCTGGCTGGGATGATTTAGTTGGGGATTGGTCCTGCTTTGAGCAGAGGGTTGGACTAGATGACCTCCTGAGGACCCTTCCAACCCTGACATTCTATGCTCCAACTGCCTAGCTCCTGACCCTTCAGCCTCCCCTGTATCTTAAGCACAGCCTCTCTCAAACTACCGCAATGTGGGTGCTCTGGGGTCACATGCTAACCCTTCAAGGACATATGATAGGTGTTGCACATAACACAGAGAGACAGACTTTGCACAGGATTCTAAAACACCAGTGCTCTTTACTTAAGAGCTAAAACATAAGATAGTGCCCCTCTTGGGGGACTGTTTAGGTTCCCCCCACCTCATCAGACTCCTGCAGCAGCGTCCCTCTTTTTGAGCTGGTGAAAGTGACCAAAGACACCAAATAGATCAGCTTCTGCCTTTTATAACCTTTCGGTCCCTTTGTCTAGTAATTCCCAGATCAGCCTAGTGAGTTGGTTGCCAGAAGACCATCCCCAGACAAATCAGTAAAAAGACAATGGAGAAGACAAAGGGCTACATATTCAAAATGGAGTTTGCAGCTTGATAATGAGAGAATTATAAATTGTAAATTGACAAATTACCCAAATTCATATACCACTCCCTGAAAATCAGGCCCAATTTGTTTCAAGTTGGGCATCTAAAAACTGAGACCATACAAGGGCCATTATGCCATCTGGGGATTGCTGGAGCTTAACAGCACTGCAACTGCACACCTTCCCTGGACATGCCCCCGACTTGCTTCCTCCAATGGAGGTTATGAAGGGTGGTGGCTTAGAGGTAAATTCACTGGCTCTATGCTCCCTTGGATTTTCCCATGCTGGGGAATCCACAGCACCCTGTTCTGGCAGCTTTGTGGAGGAAGATTTGTCCCAATATGTACATGAGGTGAGCTGAAGGTTTCTTTCTTTCTCTTTAGGTATGTTCTCATTGTGGACTATCAATTTCAAATGCCGACTGATTTGGTGGCTCACTTCAGTGAGAGACTCCTGATAGTCTTCTCTGCTGATTCAAGCTGCTTACTATCTTTTGCTTACTATCCACCTGCTGACTCCTGCCATAAGAGTAAAGGCACAAACATGATTGTCATTGCTAAGTACTCTTATGGCTGGAGTCAGCAGGTGGACCTATTATTGATAGGGTTGCAAGTTCTTAATGTGTGAGCACTATTCAGTCTTCGAAGAAATACTGTATTGTTGTTAGTTTTATGATGCAAGTTCTTTTGGGAGGAGCTGTGGCAAGGAGCAAACGCATTTGTTCTCTGCCTTAATCACTCTAACGAGAGAAATCTCTGGGACTCAGTTCCGAAAGAGGGTGTTCCCTGTGTGCTGTCTGTGACCTCCCTCCCCTCTGTTCAAAGACTGGTTGGTATAGTATAAAATAAAAAAGTTGCACTAAGAATATACCCAGACTTCATGTCACTGATTTCTGCTCCAACAGGAAGCTGGCTTGCAAGGCCCAGACATCTTCTACAGCTCCTCAGAGGGGTGACACAACTATTTAGCAACAAATATAATTTGTTCTGCCATATCTATTTTATTGAGCACAGTTCTAATTTCATATGCCAAATACAGACTCACAAACATTGTTAGCAACACTTAAGGTGCTCTGGAGATTTGACTGTGTCAACAAATGGATGTGGAATCAAAGTGACAACTGGATAGTGTCTGATACTGGCAGCATCACAGCAGCTCCTAGATGTGACATCAGTCAGTGAGAAAGCCAAATCCTGTACAGAACAGAAGAGTTAGGTCTATTGCCAGTGAGTATGGGCATATGCTTCCCCCACAGTATAATTCCATGTATTCTGTAGATATCCAGTAAAACAGTTGTTCTTTTTCTCTTCATTAATAAAAAAGTATAAAATGGTAACAATTACTGCAGTACTCAGAATCAGAGTTTGTGTTCAAAATAGTGGAGAGGCCTAACCTAGTGATTTGAGCAAAGGCCTAGGGATTTAAGGCAAGGAACTTCTGGGTTCTAGTTCTTGGTTCTGTGACTGCTTCTGTGTTCTTGGACAAGTCATTTAACCACATTGCCTCAGTTCCTACCAATGGGCAAATAATTTTAAAAACTATTGAATTATTTGTTTGAAAATGTCACTCCGTTTGTAAAATATATTATTTGAGAATATATTTGTCAGTTCTGTTTATCAGTCTGACTCTGTGGCTCAGTGAATAATTTTAAAAAATATTTGTTGATTAATTTTAGAATGGTAATGAATGTTGTCAAATAAATTATTTGCTAAATAATATTCAGCTGGCTATATGAATTTCCCCATTATGAAATGTGGCTGATGATACTGACCTGCCTCATGGCGGTGTTGTGAAGCCTGATTAGCTAAAGTATGAAAGTTTTCTGAGCACTACTTACTATTATTTCTTTGTCTATATTCTGGATTACAGAACACAGCAATTCCAATTGAATTCCAATTCAATAAAATCCAACATGTGCCCTCTGTATTTCCTATTTATGATCCTCCACTATCCAATTAAAATCCCATTAAGCTTCTCACCTATGGTGGCTTTATCCTCAGACCAATGAACAGCAGCTTTTAACCTCCTGCTGCATTTGTATTGTTACAAAAAATTAACAGGATAATTTGCATATATACCTCATATTTCTTAGCTAACATGTGTCTCATGAGCTAATGGAGGATGACTATCTACTAGTTACTGACAAAATTATCCATAATTCTTCCCATTGATCAGTTTTCATTTTTGTTTTTAAACAAATAGACTTGAGACAATAAAATTCCTGAGCAAAATCATATGTTGAAATCATATTCGGCCTAAGTAATGCATATTCATTAACTTGGCCCTCCTTTTTTAACTTTTTATTGTATCCTGCTTCCTAAATTTTGTGGAATCATTTAATGGAAGGAATAGTGACATGGGATGCCAATTTTCAAATGACAGTGTAGGAAGTCTAAAGTTTGAAACATTGTGCTGTTGATCCTGAAAATCCTTGCATGGCGTGCAACAGGTGCATAAGGGTTTTGTGCTCTGATACAAGTGGGAGTACAATGGACACAGGTAATGATAAACGCGACGCTTTGGTCTCCTCACTGCTTGGTATTATGTCTCAAGCCTCCCTTCTTCAAAAGAGCACTTGGCAAAAGAGGGGCAGGCAGTGGACAGAGAATGAATGTATCAGGCTATGTACACGTTACCGCTTACATCGGTATAAGTTATGTCGCTTGGGGCATAGGCGCCCACTCCATGGATGCTCCAGGGCTGGAGCACCCAAGGGAAAAAATTGGTGGGTGCTCAGCACCCACCGGCAGCTCCTTGCCCCCCCGCCCAGCTCACCTCCGCCTCCACCCCTGAGTGCGCCGTGTGCCCACTTTTTCCCCCTAGCTCCCAGCGCTTGCGCTGTGAAACAGCTGTTCCGCGCGGCTGGGAGGGAGGGGGGAAAAGGGGGAACGCGGCGTGTTCGGGGAAGAGGTGGGGCCAGGGCGGGGATTTGGGGAAGGAGTTCAATAGAGGCAGGGAGGGGGCAGGGTTGGGGCGGGGAAAGGGTGGGGTTGGGGCGGGGCCGGGGGCAGGGGGTGCGAGCACCCACCGGTGCCGGGGAAAGTTGGCGCGTATGGCTCAGGGGTGTGAATAAGCCAACCCCTGTGCAACGTAAGTTACACCAACCTAAGCGCCGATGTGGATAGCACTATGTCAGTGGGAGAGTTTCTCCTGCCCAACCACCTGCGGGGGCTGGAGTAATTAAGTCAACTTAGAACATCTGCACTAGCAGTGCTACAGCAGGGCAGCTGCATCGGTGCAGTTGCACCACTGTAAGCTCTGTAGTGTAGCCGTAGCTTGAGGAGACACAGCTTCATCCTCGGCTGTGCTGAGTTTACACGGCTTTTTACCTGTCTTGCCTACATGATTTACCTATTTTACCTACTTTTCTTATGAGCTATGGCTGGCACTTGTCTGTATCTATTGCAGGCTCAAAATTGCTCATTCTTATAGAAGTAATGGACATACACCTTATGTCAGATCAAGAATTTAGTCAGTATCTGACCATTCTGTTCCGAAAAGGTTAATACTGACAGGTATGGTACATGTTCAGTTTTGCATTTGGGATTGCATTTTTTCTGTGTGGCAAGTCAAGTTGGTCTAACATAGCATTGACAGCTGCACCGCTTAAAAACCTATTGAACGCTAAAAACTAAGCTCAAGTCAGATAGTGAGAAGGCAGTTCAGTCTCCAGGCCCATTCAACCCCTGACTTCTCGGCTGAGACTTCAACAAGGGTCTCAGATGTTGTTAGTTGCAAGGCTAGTTTTTGCAACGTGGAAACCTGTACTCTAGGAACCAGACTGTGTCAATAGGACTTAAGTGCATGCTTCAGAGCTTTGTGGAATTGGGCCCCTAATGCATCCTCATATTACCTTTGCCTTTGGGGTTCCTGCCGAGCTCTTATACGAACTTTAAGCTTCCCCCAACTGGAGGAACCACCTGAGAGGGCAGCAGTGGAAACAATACCTGCTTTTCCCCAGGGATGAATCCTCTTTGGGACAGGGGGCCTTGAGTCTGCAGAGGGGTTTCATATTTACCTCCCTGCATCTAGCCCAATGGCTTTCAACCCGTGGTCCATGCCCACCCCCACCCCCGGGGGAGTCCACAGACTATGTCTAAGGGGTTCGTGAAAGGTTGTCATTACCATAGAGCAGTGGTTTTCGTCTGTGGTCTGCAGACCCCTGGAGCTCTGCAGACTATGTCTGAGATTTACAAAGGGATCCGCACCTCCATTTGAAATATTTTCGGGATCTGCAAATGAAAAAAGGTTGTAAACCACTGATCTAGCCTAGTAACTTGGAGAAGGTATCCACAGTAGACAGATTAGACTGTAAACTTTTCAGAGGAGGGACTGCCTTTTTGGTATGTGTTTTTACTTTGCCTACCACAATGGGGCCTTAATCTCTGATTGGAGCCCTTGGATGCTATTGCAGTACAAATCATTAATAATGAATCATAACATCTACAATAGATGGTTCTTAAAATTAAGGACTGAGTTTAAAACCCTGCTGACACACTTATTTGTCTTGGGTACTGTCAGTCTGTTATTACAGTAAAGCAGAAGTGACTCTGAGATTAACCTGAAGGTAGAGCTAATGACATGACAACTTATAATAACTCTGCATTCTTTCAACAGAAAAAGCTATTTAGACAATCTCATGGATGAAAATGAGAAAGACAGGGCAAAGAGGTGAGCACTTTTTTTTCTTTTATAACACTGTTCATTTTGTTGTGAACCTAAGATTTTATGTTGCTGCAAAAACTATTTTTTCCATCCTAATTAATCAAAAGGGAGAGAAAAATAAAGCCAAATACAACTTGAAAAACTGATGAATCACAAAGCACTATTATCAGCCATCCTTTAAGAATAAAAGCATGTCAATAGTGCTTCCTCTGAAAAATATCAGCAAGGCAAATACAAGGGTTATTTTTTCACATTACTGCATAGGATCAACCGAGGAACCTACAGAACGCTATTTCTGCCACAATACAACTGTCTAGTCTACCATGTGTATAAAATATCCAAGTTTTACGAAAAACACTTTGTAAAAGAAACACTGATTGTTCATTGAAAATAATGAGGTTACTCAGTTTATACATGGGTAATTATCTGATAAGAATTTTGGGAAAAAATAAAACAAAAAATGACTAATACTCTCAAATCACCTTATCACCAAAAACCAATAACATTATAAACATTACTTCAGACCTAAACATAGTCTCCTTTCATATGTACTTGTTATGGATTGGGTTAAACCCCATTGAAGCTAGGCTAAATGATGGCGCAGTTAAATGCCCCTTTGGTTAGTAATAGTCAAAACAGTAGAAGCCACCACCAAACACACAGATCCACTTAGCAAGACTGAGTCAGAAGCTATGCCATGCAGGGTGAGGGGTTTACCGGGATTGATACAGCAAATGCAGGGGTTAAAGGATTGATTGATGGAGCTGTTGTGTGTGTCTGTTTTTGTGGAAAACCAGAGAAAACACTAGAGAGCAAGGGCAGAAAAACCAAGGGCATAATCAGAACAAGCACTGGGAATGTGGTCTTAAGAAAACGTAAGCGAGAGTTTAGGGAAAGAAAAAAAAAAGCTAAGAGAGACAGCTTTTGAGCTGAGTGCTGATTGGAAAAGGTGCCTGCTACTGTGAGCAAAGACACTGTCTCTTGTTGTTTCATTCCTGCTGTGTTCAGGGGAAAAGGTCTTTGTACATTCTTTGTAAATAAACAGTATTGCTTCAAAGAAACATCTGGTTCCATCACCAATTACTGCTCCTAACTGGAACAACCCACAAGATGCTGAATTTTTGGCTAATTGATTGGGTCTAAAGCAGTAACGTGCTATTAACTACAGTGGTAAAGTCACAGTTAATACATACACAGGAAATTGCTACTAACACTTTGTAGGGGTTTCCTTTTCAGGTAGAAAATCATTTGTTGCAGTAAAACTCCATAATAATTGGCTGGCACCAGGAGTGTCACAGAATCTGTTTGCTAGCAGTTTTTTTGGACGTGTGATCAGTACTGCAACCAGCAGTTTAACTGGTGTAGAAGGAGCCTTAGGTTGCGTGTATTTTTTTCCCTTTGTTCTTTCTAATGAAAGTATTTCCAGTCCAGGCACAACTAGTTGGTCCAGGCTCGTCTCTTTTGATTCTTTTCCTGCTTCTTCCCTCCTGCAGCCTTTTTTCACTAATATAGGTCAGAACGCTCTGCAGCCCGGCTCAGCTGTTCTCCTTTGCTTCTTTTCTAATTCATGCATGCTCGAGATACAGAAGCCCACTGTTCGATACCAGGAGCAATGTGCTGACCTAACTGCTGCAACCACTTAGGACTGCAAGGAATGTCTTCTGAGGCAAAGGGCCTATCAAAGTTTTCCCAAAGCCACTGTGCCAACAACACTCTTCACAAGGGACTTAATGCATGAGAGTTGCTAAACATAGTATTATTAATGCACGCTGCAAAGAAGCACAATGTAAGGATACGCCTAACCATCTGTAAATATGTAGATATCTGTGAATGGAGGAAGAGGATGAAGGGAATGGATGCCTCATGCCACATTACATCATGAAAAAGATGTCTTTGGAGATGGTATATCGCAGCTGAAAGTTTCATACAAAGTGTCAAGAATTATAACATTGCTGGAATGCGGGGTTGTTTTGCAGGGAGTGGGGAATGAAGCAAAGGGGAGAATAGAGGGAGGAATTCCAGATTTAACTGTCACTACCAGTTCACACACTTAGGTTCAAATTACTTTTATGATGCATGCAAGGCAACCATTAAAAAGGGGGTTAGCGAGCAACATACACACAGAACGGACATAGGAAAACACATATCTTAAATAGTGGTAGTTATTACCATCTGCTGATATTTTAATGCCTCTTTTTTTTTTGTAAGGAGCATTTTTGGTGATATATAGGGTCAAGCCTTTGTTAATATTTACTCAGAATCAAAATTCCATTCAAACAGTGTATCTTTTTCCCATCAACATATCCCATATTGCTTTGAAGATAACCAGGAGATACATAACCTGGACTAATGGTATGAATTGTGCAATTAGAATTTGCTTCCTTTAATAGTTTGATATAGTTTGTGTCGATGCTCTGCTCTGCAAGAGATTTCAACACTGCATTGATCTCTGTGCTGTCGAGCGCTGCACTACAGATATAACCTTGTTTGATACTCCCGTTCGCATCCCAGTTAAGAAAGATGTGAAACAAGGAGACACGGTTTCACCAAAACTCTTCACAGCCTGCCTCGAAATGGTAATGAGGCGAATGAATTGGAAGGGTGGAATCAACATCAACGGAGAACAGTTAAATCATCTCAGATTTACAGAAGATGTTGGGTTGATCACAGAAAATTATATCAAACTACAGAAAATTCTGCAAGAACTCAACACAAAAAGCAGCCAAGTCAGACTGAAAATTAACCGCTCCAAAACAAAATTTATGCGGTCTGATACCTTACCAAAAGTCCAAATAACAATCAAGGGAGAACAAAAAGAAGAAGTTGAGCCATATGTCTATTTGGGCCAAGAAATTAACATGTGCCATGATCAGGAAGGTGAACTCTCGCAAAGAAAGAAAGCTGGTTGGTGCGCATTCAGTTCTATCAAAGATGTCCTCCAAGGAAAAATGAACAAGGCAACATGCAGCAGCCTTTTCAACTCAACAGTACTGCCAGCAATGTTGTATGGCAGCAAAACATGGGCACTGATGAAGACAGAGGAGCAGCCACTGTCTGTCACGGAGTGGGCTATGGAAAGAAGAATTCTGGGAATTTAAATGCGAGACTGAGTCCCCAATGAAGTGATCAGACAGCAGAGTGGAGTGCAGGATGTCGTTGTTGAGAGCAGGCATAATAAAATGTGATGGGCCAGGCATATAACGAGGCTCACTGACAATCGATGGACTACAGCTGTCGCTGAGTGGTACCCACAGGAACTGAAACGACCACTTGGCCAGCCTCCAAAGAGAAGGGAAGATTTTATCGTGAAAAGACATGGCTGCATATGGAGAAGGAAGGCCAGGATACGAGACGAATGGAAGATGTGTTGTGATTGGCGCAATCTGTATGAGGGCTGAAGGACTGATCCATCAAGGTGATCAAGGTGAATAGTATGAAATTAAGATAAAGACAACTTCAGCAGAGTATCAGGGATAGTGCCCTAATAGTGAGATTTACTAGACTATGGAATAAGTTTCCAAGGGAAGTGATGGAACCTGCATTGTTCATGACATTTAAATCTGGACTGAACAAAGCGCTAGCAAATATAGAATCCTACATAGGCAAAGGGATAGATTAGATGACCTAATCAGATTTTCTGTTTTCTTCCTTTAAGGATTCTACTCTGTTTATAGATTTGGCTCTTGGTAGAGTTGTTTCCACTACAGAAGTTTTCAGATTTCCTTTGTGAATAAAATGTCAAGTGTTAAAAATAGGTACTTTCTGGTTTCTGTCAAAACATCTTTTACTTTCTGGGCAAGCAACACATACTCTATATATGGTTGGGGAGTTTCAGTTTTTGAAGGAATGGGAGCCTTCAAGCTAACCCGGGCTGAGGATTGAATTACATGAAAATAAAATGTTGGTTTTCTTTAAATCTACTTGAATTGTTCGGAAATACGATGAAGGTGGATTCAAATCTTGTCCCAACAGTCTTCTGCACGTGTAACAGGAGTAGCTAAAATCCATTAGACAGCATCCACCTAACCTTTTGTGTTCAAAGCTGTAAAATAACCAAAGATTGGCTTCTTTCCAGTGCATCTCAAAAAGTATTCAGGCCAGAGAGCAAGACAAACAAAAATTACTCACACCCACCCCCCGTCACTGGTAACGTATGGAAGCCTCCATTGTGATATCTCTGCTGAAAATATTTATTGCCATATTGGTCCTTAGAGGAATGTCAAAGTTGGGTTAAATTCTATTCTTATTTACACCAGTGTATGCCCAGGTTTCTTCATTAACTGCAGTGGTATTACTGGATTGACGCTGGTGTTACTTTTAGAAGAAGTTGGCCTGTTAATTATTAAATCCTGTCTATTTTAAACCACATTTTTAGCTTGTTATACATTTAAGCCAAATAAATCTTAGCCTATGATGTTCTTGTTTGTCTGGAACCTTTCAATGGAGTAAGCAGAAGTTCGGGCATGTTTTACAGTTCATTTTCTGCCTGGTCATATAAGCCTAGGAGACACCCTCCTAGAAAACTGTCCATTAACATACATAAAAAAATACTGGGAGACCAAGGGTGCACTGAAGAGTACAATTCTTAGTTTACAGATTAGTGTACAATAAATAAAAATTAAAATACAGCTACTGAGCAGATTGTTAGAAACAGTAATACGGTAGTGTCTAAAAGCCCCAGATGAAATTGGGACCGCATTGTTCTACTGTACAAACACATAAAAAGAGACAGTCCCTGCCCCAGAGATGCTGGAATTAAGAGTTTGGGGGGTGCTGCCGCAACCCTTGGCTTGAAGTGGTTTCCACTGTACGGAGTTTACAGTTTGGTTCAATGGCTCTCAGCTCCCTCACTATAAAAATTGTTCCAGCAACCCTGCCCTGCCCTGAAGAATTTACAATTTAAATAGACAAGACGCATAAAGGGAGTTGTATTATCCCCATTTTACAGATAGAGAATTGAGGCACAGTGAAATTAAGTGATTTACCCAATGGCACATATAGCGTCTGTTACAAAACTGGGACTTGAACCTAGAATCACAGTCCAGTGACTAAACCATAAGACCAACTTTCCTTTCTACAATTAAACTTGTGCAGGATGCTTATAAACTGCCATAGTTTTTTTACTTTTTTATCTGACCAAGAAATAATTTAGAATACCTAAGTGTTTTGATCAGCCCAAAAGTTTGAGCATTATAAATTGTTTTCTGGGCCAACAAAATGTGTTGCCATATTATTTACCTTGTCTACTTACAATCTTCCTTTACGGAAAGTACCTCAGCATAGAATGCATGAATTTTGAGTACACACACACATATGAAAACCAGTGCTCACAAGACAAGCTTTATGATTTGTCAGAAAACAAGGACATGAAATTCCTCCACATCTTGTCCTGCTGCTGGAGTGATAAGGGGAGGACAGAAGAGCCAACATGTGCTCACTGAGTGAGCACAGGAATAAGATAATAAAGTCACAGAGCAGAGATGGGAATAAAATCCAGCTCTGTTGTTTCCCAGCCTAGCACTATATCCATTGGACCATGCTGCTTTTCAAGATGTCCCAGCAAAGAGGTCACAAAGATGACAGTGAGAAAGGCCAGTTCTTTGTTGCTTATTTAGCTTTGCCTGGTGCCAGCCATCAGTGTTCACACATTGATGCATAGAGAGTTCATTTTCTAAATAATATGTCGCAAGAAGAATATGTAATGATTACTCTTTCTAGGTCCATTCATTATTTTTTTTCATACTTATAGGGCTTCCCGTAACAAGTCTGAAAAGAAGAGACGTGACCAATTCAATGTTCTCATCAAAGAGCTCAGCTCCATGCTTCCAGGCAACACCCGTAAAATGGACAAAACTACAGTGCTTGAAAAAGTCATTGGCTTTCTGCAGAAACACAATGGTAAAAATTGCTAAACCTATCCATGCACCGTCAAACTGTACCAAATCCTTGTTACTCCAGTGATGGTCAGAGTGGCTCAAGTGGTTAAAATTTCATAGTAAGATTTTTTCCAAGTCATAGTTTATGCCGAGAAAACTTAAGGGTACCATGCAACTCAAATCAGTCTCCTCGGCTGCTCCTTGGTACAGGGTAGTACTTATCCTACTTGCTCTGTAGTATAATGCCTGTTCAGACCTGATGGGCTTGCTCAAGACTGCCTTTCTTGATCACAATGCTCCTTTTGGTTGTTGGGCTCAAGTGAATGAAGCAGGTCAGTCCTCTGACGGTCTAAGGCACAGGATGTGTGCCTCCCTAGCTGACTGAATATCAGCCAGCCAGGGAAGAAATGCAAAGGGCACAGAGCTCTGAAGTGGATCTGTGAGCTAAGCAGGGGACGGACTTCTGCTCTGAACAAAAAAGTGATCGGGAGGGAAAGAGGAAGCTCCCTTCGCCTGACACCAACAGACTTCTGACTGGAGGGGGAAAATATTCTTCTTAGCTTCTCTAAAAGTAGATGTAGGGAGCCAGTCTATTCCCTCCTGGGGTATTGTGAAAGGGGGCTGTGACTCCTGCACACTGTGGGCCCTTAGTATGAAAAAGAATCAGCTTCTGAGGATAGGGGATAGGGGAGTTATCATATGAGAAGCTTGCCTGTGTGCCTCTGTACATTCCTGGTGTAGAGCTAGTGGGTTTGGAGTGGGGTTGTTTTCCCTGGATAAGCCAACCTGCTACTAAGACAGCATCCATAGTCTTGTCTCTCCTAGGTCTCAGTTTCTACTTCATCTTGCCCACTACACCTTTTAACAGATGAAAATCCATCAAGGATTCTTTAAAAAAAAAATTGGAGAAAGTGAAGGCTCGAGGTTGCAAATTTAAATAATTTTCTATACAGAAAATATCTTAAAGAAAGATGACATGTCATTCTTTCTGGCTGTAAAATATTGATCATTTTTTCTCTGGCACTTGGATCCATGTGCCATCACACCAAGAAGGCTGAAGGGTGAAGAAAGGAGGGGAGCTCAGAACTAATGTGTGTATAGTGTAGTACAATGGGAAATTCTGACATTAAGGGCCAAATTTTTAAAATTGGTTTAATAAATTCTATTCACAAATATTTGCTTGCATAAATTTTGGGGATTTCTACCCAATGTGCACAAGCAAATACCAGTTTTTCATTTGCATAACATGTAGGTGCAAATTTTGTTTGATTTTTGAGGCCATTTGCAAATTTGGCATAGAAGAGCACAATAAAGACAGCTGCTGAATAGTGATGACGGCCAGACATTTATTTTAAAATATATCTGAAGGGTGAATTTTTATTCTCATAAAAACGTGTCAGCTCTACCATTATATCTCCGTACTGATCTCTAACCCTTGCTGTTCCCTTGGGGACCACTGAACAAAAACTATAAATGTGCTGAATTGTACCACTCATCTGTGATGTGAGCAAAGTTTAGAGACAGATCACCTCTTGCTGAAGGAATCCTGAGGCTAGGGTGGAATACTGCCAATTTTGCCTTGCAGAGGCTGATGGTTCTACCAAAGATGTGGGGTTGCCCCTGCCTCATACCCCATGAAATGGGGAGACGCTTCAGCCCCCACAAATCATAGAGCCCTTGAGATCTTGGGAAATGATCTGGAAGTCTTGACCATTCACTTGAAGGCTTTGTGCAGGCTCCAAGTTCCTGGCAGGATGGCAGTGGCTCTCAACCTTTCCAGACAACTACACCCCTTTCAGCAGTTTGATTTGTCTTGCGTATCCCAAGTTACACCTCCCTTAAAAACTACTTGTTTACAAAATCAGACATAGAAATACAAAAGTGTCACAGCCACACTATTACTGAAAAAATTGATTACTTTCTCATTTTTACCATATAATTATAAAATAAATCAATTGGAATAGAAATACTGTAATTACATTTCAGTGTATAGTATATAAAGCAATATAAGCAAGTCATTGTCTGTATGAAATTTTAGTTTGTACTGACTTTGCTAGTGCTTTTTATGTAGCCTGTTGTAAAACTTGGCAAATATCTAGATGAGTTGATGTACCCCCTGGAAGATCTCTGCGTATCCCCAGGGGTACATGTACCTCTGGTTTAGAACCACTGCAATAGGGGGAGATCTGCACACGGAGGGTTTCCTTATGCATGCACATCAGCCTCAAATCAGGAACAAGACTAAGAGCACCAGAATACCGTATCACTTGTAATCTAAGCCAACTTTGACAGTAGGGCACAATTACCAACTTTCATGCGGTAAATAAGCTCCCCGACTTTCACAATAAGCCAAAAATCAAGCTAATCCCATTTCAAAACAAGGCCAAAACAAGCCAATTCCTAAGAACCCCAACACTCTATGGGACTAGATCCCTCTGGCGTGCAGTCGGAGACTGTGGTGGGCCCGCCGTACACCCTGACTCTCTCTCCCTCCCTTGCCCCTGCTTGCCCCCTCTTGCCCCAGCTTGCTGGGAGCCGATCAAAGAAAAGAAGCAACAAGCTACAACGAGCAACAAGCTACAAGCCAAACAAGCAACAAGCTACAAGCCAAAAACTAGCCAACAAGCAATTCAAAACAAGCCCAATTTCTGCGTTTTTATCGCGGGTTTGGCATGTCTGCAGTAGGAACTGATTCTAATTTGATAAGGCCTCTTTACACTGCTCAGGTAGTGTATACCCAGTTCTGGAACAGTGTAAATGGGCCACATCTCCAGATGTGACAGTCCTTAAGCCCATTTGGAATCCCAGTGACTTCACTAGAACTCCATATGGGTGAAGGGGTCCAACCTCACAGAGCAGCTTGCAGGACTGGGGCCTAGTGAATTAGTCTATGCCACTTTGCTGTCTTTTATTCCTTGGACAATCTTTCCACCTTCTCAGAGTTGAGACATATGGGTGTAATGAAGAAGCAGATAAAACTCTTACATCATGACACCAACATAATTCGAGTCACAAATGTCAAAATAATTGAGGAAAGAATGATAGTTAATCTGTTATTGCAGTGATGGTTTTCTTTTAATGAAATATTGGCATAGACAAGATGATTTCATGCAAGAGGGCATGATTGGGACATCTGAAAGTTTAGTTAGATTTGTTATTCTTTTACAGCTTCTTTGGTGACCGTAATGATATATCTTTCTTTTTAGCTGCCCAAGGCAGAGTAAAGGAAGATGTTAATATGCACACTTTAAAAAATCAACTAAAGAACAACCACATAGGAACTGAAAAAGTGTAAATGAAGTATCAGATAGCGCCAATAATTTACTCAAAAAAGGCATTTTACTTTCTTTTACCCAATTGTTCTGTTTAGTAAACAGCCTATGATTGTATATAGAGGTTGGACTGAATTGCTACTGGTTTTGTACTCTTTAAAAAAAAGAAAGAAAGAAAAATACTTTTCAGACAAAAATCTATTATTTAAAAGTTTAAATCAATAGTAGATATGCAACATACTACAAAACAAACAATACAGTTTAAAAACATTGCTTTATCCACACTGCATATGATAGTTTTATTTGTTATATTCAATACTATTTTCTCTTACATTCAGCTTTCTCAACCAATAATTTAGTTATAACAGAAAAGCAGATCAATTTTCAGATTTCCTGCTCAAGAAACAGTCTCTTTCTGTTAATCCAAGGAATATAATAAAATAATTCTTCCAGAAATTGATTTTTCAAATATGCCATTTTTTCCGTGGTAGTATCTACTGTAAAATATTCTGCATTTTGCAGGGTATATAATAAAGAGCTGTTTGGAGCTGATCCTTTTTTCCCCAGCCATCTGCTGAACATTCTGGGCCGGTAAAGCCACTGCATTGTGGTATCAAAACAACCCCACGAATGTTGAAAACATTAATTTAGTGGGAAACAGACTGCTGCAGCTCCACTGATAAAAGCACTAACCTGTGCTTGTGTGCGTGCTTTGGTTTACTTCCATGAGACACTTCACACAGACACTGTTATAGGTTTACTGCCTTTTAAATCATTCAGCCATTTTTATGTTTGTGGTCAGTCTCTTGAAACAGAGAGAACGTGGTGTTAAGTGCTCTATAAATGTTGATAGATTAGGTTAATCAGAGTAGAGTAGAGAGGCCACATTTACCCTCCACCGGACCAGCAGTGCTAGTGCTCAAGTGTGCTTTTATTAGAGCTGGGTGAATACTGAACAGAATATTAGGCAAATTTTGAGAAATCAATCAAATAATTTATCTGACAAATACATTCTTACATTACTTACCCACTGAGGTCCATAATATACCAGTAATAATTGGAAATGTTATTTGAAATAAATTATTCAACAAACTCTCATTTGGGTTCAGTCTTAACTACAGAGCTGTGATTTATAATTATCGTACACTTGCACTTCTCTGAGTGAAAACTTACAAGGGACGAGTGCCCTAGGAGTGTTTATTGGATGGTGCTTCCATGTGGCAGAACAGAATGCCACCATCAAACTGTCAGACAGGTTCACAGTCAGATTTTTATTTTAAAGGATAGGAGATTGCATTTTCCAACTGGTTTTTGTGAGTGAAGCTCTGGTTTGCTCCCCCATCCTCCAGCCTACACTGCACTGTGGAGCTGGCTGGAGATGCTGTGAGGGGAGAAGGATGCTCCATCACAAGAGATGTTGTAAATTGTACATTCCACCTGTGCACCAAGCAACTGGGGAAGCGATTATGGTTTCTAAGGCATAGTCCTCCAGCTTCCTCAAGGATGCTTTTCACTGCCCCTACTCGGCGTTGTGGCTGTAGGCCAGAATCTAGCCCTGGGTCATTCCCATCCTGAGTCTGAAACTCAGTAAACAGTAACTACATATTTGATATATGCTAATCCTCATCCTGATTTTAATTTTGCTCATGCCTTTTTTTTTTTATTCAATATTCACCTAGGTAACGCACTGATTGAAAACAATGGCCATTTGACTGCAAACTCCCATTGAAGACAATGGGGTTTGGCTGAATGAAAACTGAGTAAGGACCTCCGGACATGGCCCAATGAGGATATTATCCATATTCTTGCACTGCATGCATATCCCATGCTTGAAAATCTCTATTCATTTCAAGCGATACAAAATATTCACATCCCTTAGCAGCAGTTTGTATAAAGTTTTGCAAAATATACTTTTTCTTTGGATTTAAAAGAAAATTGTAATGTTGTTGTTTGTTTAGAAGTCTCAGCACAGACAGAGATTTGTGAAATTCAACAAGACTGGAAGCCTTCGTTTCTCAGCAATGAAGAATTCACCCAGCTGATGTTGGAGGTAAAAATGCACATACTTTTGCTATGGCTGTGCACATTGTTCTAGAGCAACAATATGTCTGTGATGCCAAAAGGAGAAGAACTTTAGATTTTATTGTACTTGACCATAAAGCAGAGCCACCGTGAAACAAAAAGACTGGAAACCAATACAGGGTTCCATTCCATGCTTGGACACTGCAGTAACCGAAGTACTGCAGTCAATAGAAATCCACTTTTTAAAAAATGCTACACACACATATTAAATGTAATACATAAAATAAATTCAAATTATGATTTACATTTTATTGCTACAAATATAAGATAGGGAAAGGGAAAGCTTGCCATATCTCTCCTTTTATGTATATATATATTATTATTATTTTATTTAACATTTATACTGCATTGGTACCTAAAGGTCATCCATGCCACAACCCTATTGTGCTAGGTATTATACAAACATAGAAAATGACAGCCCCTATTGACTTGACACCATTAATACTGCCAGTGCAATCATTTCCAAAGTTCCTATCAAAGACATCTTTATTATAATAGGGAGCACAAGCACTTTGCAATTATATTCTATTAAATTACATTTAAATTATACCATAGGAGTTTCTAAAACTAGCAGCGATTTTTAGGGAAATGACTCAATGATGTTTGTGTAGGTTTGATATGAAATCCAAATGAGCTGCCAAAATGTAATTTTCTATCTTATAAATAACTACAGCTTTGTTAATTGTCTTTTCTGATACTAAAAATGTAAAGGTTATCTGGTTTTGGAGTGTCATTTAATAACCTGTTTTCACTGCATATTTGTTTTCTCTGCTGTGATTTATGGATGTTAGTATGAAGAAAAACGGGTGAATGGACGTGATTCACTGTATGGGTGCAGGGAGATACAAATAGTCAGCAGGAGCAACTATCCTGTCCTGGGAGTGGGTAGCTGTAAATTCTCTCTGAGGCACCACTGTTTGGTCACATTACCTTTTAGTTTTTCATTATAAGTTTTCTTCTTGTTAAATATTTAACTTCCCTTTCTGTTAATGCTCATGCTTTGAAGCAAATGGAAATAATTAACTAATAGTTTTGTTTGTTACAGCTGTTAGTTTGCATCTGTTGTATCTGTCTTAGGTTTTTCTATGGCACTCGTGAATGTCGCAGGCCAGTTTTTAAGGGACACTTCATTTGCACTTGCCTGGCATAATTGTAGATTCTCATTTCAGTGCACAGGAATTTACACACATAACTCCCTTCACATTGAATTAAAAATATTCCCTTGAGGTGGAAACAGAATGGACAGATGACTGGACAGATGACTTGGGTTCTTCTTCGAGTGCTTGTCCCTGTGGGTACTCTCTGTGGGTTGGAATGCACTCCGTGTGCCTGAGACCGGAAGTGTCCACCGGTCCATGCCTGCATCCTACCCCACCTCCTGCTCTAAACTGAGAGTACAAGGGGTGCTGCGGACTGACCACCTCTCCAGTTCCTTTCTACCACTTGTGGTCTGAGAGGGAACCCCTCAGTGTTTGCAGCTTTTTGCTAGTGTTCCCACTCAAACTTTCTTGTATTGTATTCTTAGATACAGTGGATGCCTCTTGACAGCAACCCTGATATCAACAACTTCTAGTTAATAGCAACATTTTGCCAGAAACTAATCCCATCCCATCCCATCCCATCCCATCCCATACCATACCATACCATACCATACCATCGACTTCATTGTTAACAGGATTTGGATATTGGCAGTGACATGCCACTTCTTCAGAACTTCTTTTAGAAGAAAGGCCCTGACTGCAGGCAGGTTTGTGAGGCTGGAGCTAGGGAAGGAAGGGCTGGGACATGTCTTCCTTGGCTTCAGCCCTGCAAACCTGCCTGTGCTCAGGGACCACACAGGAGGCAAGGGGATGGGGGCCCCACATCTCCGCCCAGTGGGGGAGCCCCTGCTGGAGTACTGATGCTGCAGGCTGGGTGGGGAGGCTGTGGGTAGGGAAAGGGGCTGCAGTCCAAATGCCAGGGTTCTCAGATGGGAACTCGCAGAGCTGCACGGTACCTTTCTCTGCTGCTGCCCTGCCCTCAGCTTCCCCTCCTCCTGGAAAGCCCCGGCATCCAGGCTGTAGCCTCCTCTCCCCGCGGCTGTCGTGCCTGCAGGCAGGTTGGGGGCTGCAGCGAGGGAAGGCACGTCATTGCCAATATCTGACACCGCCCAGCGAGTGCACTCTGTCCCCGAAAACAGTGGAGAAAAAGTACATTTGTGTTCCCACCCCATCCTGAACTCTGTAGTGGTCCAGGTTGGGGAGGCTTTAGCCAGGGTCCATGGGTATAATTGCACCCTCAGAAATCAGACCCGACTTCACTTGCATTTGGCACAGGACCCCATCTCAGTTTTGGTCCAGCTGGGCCAAATTTGCATGAGTGGCATTGCAACCTGGTGTCTGGGGGCAAAGCAGCAGGTTGCAATGCCTGGAGTGGGAAGGTGGGCCCAGCCCCATGGAACAGGAGCTCCCACTGTGGGGTGAGTGCAGGGTGGGTTCGCTGTCCAGCCACTCTCTCCCTGGGTCTGCCCACCCTTCCTAACTGGGCTGGGATTAGGCTTGTGGTGCCAGAGCAGAAGGTGTTGCTGCAGGTGGTTGGTGCCTCCATGAAAGTTCAGTACAGTGCTCCTATTGCAGGGTACCTTCACTCTGAGGCTACATTCGCTGCAGGTCCAGGCTGCCAACGAGCATAACAAACTGCTCCAACCTAGGCCCACCTCTTCAGACCAGGGTCACAAGAACTAGATCTCTTCAGTAGGAAAAACAAATTTCAGCCAGGCCCCAATTCCGGGCCATCTTTGACTACGGGAAATTGTTGCCAGACCATCTCATCAAATGTTGCTGGATGCAGCGGATACGTTTTTTCATTCCATGGCGACTTCGGTCATCATGAGGTGCATGGCTGCAATCCTTGGGGTTCCCCAAGGAGGTCCAGGCAACAGTAGAAGATCTCCCCTTGTAGGGTAACAACCTGTTTAGCGAGAAAACAGATGAGTCATTTCATTCCCTTAAGAACTGTCACACACCACTCTGCTCCTTGGGGAACTGTACCCTGGCACCCCGGAGGAAATACTCCCAGCTGCCTCCTCCATCCTGTCCCTCTGCCCTTCTGTCATTCAAGGGTCTGTGAGCCTCCTTGGAAACATCAAACGGTGCAAAGTAGCAGGTAAATGCACCACTCTTTAGTCCCAGACTCCCACCAACAAAGAATGCTTGAGAATCACCAACAAGTCTTCGCACTGCCCTTTCTCTGCACTGCCCTTATCCCACACTCTTTGGGGGCTGCCTGGTCCCTTTCCTCCTTATGTGGCATCACATCACATTGGATAAATGGGTCCTCAACAGCTTCTCGACTGGCGACACTATCAAATTCCTGTCTTCCCTTCTCCAAAATCCCATTCCCTGTCCTTCTTCAGGGACCCTTCTCACAAGAGGACTCACACACAGGAGGAGGACTCCCAAATCCAGCTAGATAGAGCCTGTGCCCCCTCAACTCAGGGGGAAAGGCTTTTACTCCAGATATTTCCTCATCCCCAAAAAGAAAGGGAGCTGGAGACCCATCCTACACCTCAGACAGCTGAATGTCTTCATGTGCCCATTTGAGATTCAGGATGACCACCTTGATCTTAATAATCTCCTCCCTACAGAAAGGCGACTGGTTTGCGGCTCTCAGTTTGAAGGATGCCTACTTTCATATAGACATTCATCCAGGACACAGGAGATTCCTGCGCTTCACGCTGAGCCTCGAGCACTTTCAGTTCAGAGTTCTTCCCTTCGGCATCTCAGCGGCTCCAAGAGGTTTCACTTTCCGTAGTAGCAGCAAGTCTGAGTCTGTAAGACAGCCCAATATTTCCTTACCTTGATGACTGGCTGCTCACAGGTCAGTCGTATCAGGAGGCGCAGATGGCGGTCCTCTCCTTTTGCAATCGCTTTTACTTCTGAGGACTTCAGGTAAATCTAGAAAGGTCAACTTCAGGCCCCACACAAGTTTTAGAATTTAACCGGGTGAATCTGAACTCGATTTTGGGCAAGGCGTACTTAAGTCAGGATACATTCCTCACGATGAGGGATCTCACCACCTAGCTTCGACTTATCCCCTAGATAGCAGTCCGATCCTGCCTGGTTCTTTCCAGGCCATATGAATGCCTGCATCTACATTAGTGATTCTCATCCAGGAGTCTGGGGCCCCCTGAAGGACCACAAGTAGGTTTCAGGGAGTCCGCCAAGCAGGGCCGGCATTAGACTTGCTGGGGCCCAGGGCAGAAAGCCAAAGCCCCACCACCTGGGGTTGAAGTCTGGGGCCCTGAGGCGCATCACCCAGGGCTGAAGCCTAAGCCTGAGCAACTTAGCTTCACGCAGCCTCCTGTGGTGTGTGACCCCAGGCAGTTGCCCTGCTTGCTACCCCCTAACGCTGGCCCTGGCTTTTATATGCAGAAAAACAGTTGTTGTGGCACAGCTGGGCCGTGATTACAGCATGTTGTGGGGGGGCCTCAGAAAGAAAAAGGTTGAGAACGACTGATCTATATGATAAGTCTGTACCTCTGGTGTCTTCAAACATGTTTGTGGATGGTTTACACTCCAAGTAGGGACACCCTTGACAAATGAGTCTTGCTTCCTCAGAACATCCTAATGTCATTCACCTGGTGGGAAATCAAAGACACTGTCTGCATAGGGGTTCCTTTATTCCCCTACCACCAAAAAAAGACATTAATTATGTGTGCCTCCATGCTTGACTGAGAAGCTAACCTGGATGACCATCTAGACCATCCTGCACTTTACAAGAAACCAAATGGCATAACAATCTTTTCAAGCTTTGGACAGTGCATGAAGCTCGCAAGAGGTTTCTTTCCTTCATCTGTATTGCACATGTTGAACTCATGTCAGACAACATGACTAAAATATTTTATATAAACCAACAAGGAGGAGTGAAGTCTGCCCCACTCTGCATGGAAGTAGTCAAACTCTGGAACTGGTTCATCTGGCATCAGATCCCCATCTCAGCAGTGCACCTACTGGCAGTAACAAACATCTTGGCAGACAGCCTCTGCAGGCTTTTTCCATAAAGATCATGAGGGGGAGATCCACCCTTTGGCCATGCAGTACTTCTTCTGGTAGTGGAGCTCGTTCCATCCTGGGACGTCTTTGTGACCCAAGCGACCAAGAAAGTGTCTAGTATAATGCTCCTAAGCTGCCCACAGGCACAACTCCAGAAGGATTCCTTCTTATAGTGATTGGACCCACCAATGTACGCCTTCCCTCCCATTCCCTTATTCCCTGGTGTCCTCAGGAAGATCAAACAGGTTGAGAAACAGTAATCCTGTTAGCACCTTGCTGGCCAAGACAACTTTGGTTCACCACCTTCCCATAGGTGCCCATGCATACACCTGCCACCGGAGCACAGGGAGGTGCCTAACAGATACTGCTACTGAAATATCTTCTAGTCTTAGGCACAAGGAGCGCATGTGCACTCACAGTGAATAACCATTGGGACCACACATCTCGAAGAATTCCAGTTATTACAAGATAAGTAACTTTCCTTTTTTGCAGACTTTTCTTGTAGGGTAATTACCAATAGAAGATAGTACTATGATTCTTCATGAGCCGGTGCTTAGTAGATATTGGGAGGTCCTGTTGAACTGCGCTCTCTCTCTCTCTCTCTCTCTCTCTCTCTCTCTCTCTGTGCTTGGTCACCCAAACAAGTCCTAACTTACTATGTTTGGACAAGACTCTGTTTAAAAATATTCTTTGTCCAGCTATAAAAGCTTGCTTTTTGCAAGCAATGGCTCAAAAGAAAAAAAACCCAAAGTGTATTTGACTGCAGTGAAATGGCTGCTGTCTTGATAATGACCTGATCCCGCATCATTCTTGAGAGCATGAAAGCAGAAGCTGCTAAAGTAGGACTTTGAAACAGTACACAGAAGATCAAGACTATGGAGATAGGAGAGAATGCTATCAACACTGGCAGATGTGAAATTGAAGAAGAATACGAAAGAGTTGATGACTTAGTCTATCTTGGAAGTACAATATCTGCCAAGGGCCAGCTCACTAAAGAAATGAAGGCAAGAAACAGTAAAACCAGAAGTTCATTTTCCTGTTTTTCAATCCGCTGGAAGAGTAAGAAGATGTATCTTGCACACTACAAAGAGATTGTACAATGCTATTGTCCTTCCAACACTACTGTCCACACCTCAGAAATGTGGCAGATGTGGAAGCACACAACAGGAAGCTGAATGGATTCCACCATGTTGTTTAAGAAGAATCCTGGGAATTCATTGGAGGGATTGTGTGAACAATGTGGAAGTGTGGTGCCCCTGGTTCAGCAGACTGTGGACTCAATAATTAGACAGACACTGCCACAGTGATTTTGCCATGTTATCATGCGACCCTGTGGCAGAAGCACAAGGTACATCTTAGATTGGATTCCACCTGGAGGGAAGAGAAGGGATGGAGAACAAAGAATGACCTATCACAGGAGGATTGAAAAGGATGCTGCCAGCATGGAGACATCCTATGAAGGAATCAAACACCTTGCTCTGGACAGACAGTGATGGGAAAAATGGGTTGACTCATGTGCCAGTAGGCACAGGAGATTCTAAGTCTAAGTTTAAGCACCATGGGAATTTGGTCGCTGATTTAGAAGGGAACAGTATTAATTTATATCTGTACAATTGTAATTTTTACAGCTGAATAACCTTTGATGAGAGAGACACCATATTAATGTTAGATGGACTATTTTCAAATAAGTAAAATAAAATTATATATGCATACGTTAATTTGATTTCCCCACAGAATTATAATGTGAGTTAATTTGTATGATTTGCATACAGACTTAATACAAAACACCTCACCATAGTAACAGGCATAACCCAGCTGCCCTGCAGTGCCACTGTTCTCCTTCCTGAGTTAATTGCTATAATGCTTTTAGAAAATATTTTAAATGTATGACAGAAAAATATTATCTGCACCTAAATTTAACAGAACCAAACTAACTATAAGAGCTAGTGAACATAGTCTTCCACTGAGGTATAAATTATTGACCTGATTGTCAAAGGTTTGGAGCACCTGAAGATGTCATTGATGTAAGCAGGCAGGGGTGCTGAGCACTTCTGGCAACCAAGACATATGTTTATTTATTGAAAAATATTGATTATTTTTTAAAATGTCTTTAATTATATGGGAATTCCTGAGAGGTGCCGGGTCACCCTGAGTTCTCATTGGAGTCAATGGGATGTAAAGGTACTGAGCATCTCACAGGATCTACCCCTAGACTGTCATGATTTGGAGGTCAGGCAATATAACATCATTAAAAGGTAATATTCCCTAGATTTGCAATAAGATCTTGCATTTAACCTATGACCTCAATGTCACAGTAATCTGGCTTTTTGCAATACACATGCACAGTAACAGATCTCTCCAAAAGCATATGTATAAGCCTTATTCTAATTAGTTAATGTTTGTAACATTTGTGTTGCTCCAATAATGATCATAGAATCATAGAAGATTAGGGTTGGAAGAGACCTCAGGAGGTCCTCTAGTCCAAAACCCTGCTCAAAGCAGGACCAACACCAACTAAATCATCCCAGACAGGGCTTTGTCAAGCTGGGCCTTAAAAATCTCTAAGGATGGAGATTCCACCACCTCCCTAGGTGACTGGCACCAATATCAGAACTTTGATTGATTGATTGATTTATGGATCCAGACCTGTTCCCACTGAAGTCAATGGGAGTTTTGCTATTGGCTCATCAACTTCAGTGGGAGCAGGACTGGAGCTATGAATTTAATACTGTAAGTGCTTCTTATTTGTTTGCGTCTCCTTGTTGGAGTAGTAGATGAGGCCTTGCTTTAGATACACTTAGAAGGTTTAGCTTGAGATGGAATAGGCTATTGATTTCAGATATGGCTATGAGCAAACTATTTTTACATGATAAAATATTTTAGGGTGATATTTTCTCCGATGCAGAGGACTGGTACAAGGCTTGTGCCCCCACTTAAATCCCAGGGCTGGAGAATCTGCTGCTGTGCGGGATTTAAGTAATGCTCAAGTTCTATATTGGCTCTCTGCACAAAGGTGAATTGTACCACTAATGAATAATCGAATACCATGATCTTTAAAATAAGTCACTCAGTTAAACCTGAAGCTAAAGCTTATTTGATCATTTCTCTCGCTTTTATTTACATGAAAGCATAGTAATATACAATGTTACATTAATACAAACAGATTAATTTTGTGGGTAATTATTATTTGAGATAGCACTGTGTCCTGTCATGATACTTTGATATTTACACAGAGCTAACTTTTTTTAATAAATTCCAAGGATCCAGGCTTAGCCATTTTGCATTATTATTAATTTAAAAACTGATATCTGAAATATTCTTGTAAGCCTTTTGTTGTCTCAGCTAGTATATTTTGCTGAACTACAAAGAACACTGTATAAGTGAGATAAGACTGTGAAATCAGAGAATTACTGTTGTGCAACTTGAGATAATGTTCCTACAACCTACTAATAATGTGGTGGTGAGATAACAGGTTTTGATCAATGTACAATGAGAATTACTACGGTTAAAGAACTCTCCACTTGTGCATTTCTCTTAGGCATTAGATGGCTTCATTATAGCAGTCACCACAGATGGAACCATTGTATATGTTTCTGACAGTATTACACCTCTACTTGGACATTTACCCGTGAGTAATTCTTGCACACTCTTTTGCAGATACAAATTATGGGTCAATCCTGTAAACTCCAAAACCTGCATGTAGTGCTTATTCTTGTGAGTAGTAATCCCATTGATTTCTATGAATATTCACTCTGGGGGCAGGACTGGGCCCCCAATTTATTTCTAGCATTGGTTAAAAAGGGGGGGGAGATGAAAATGTTGTGACTTTTTCCCATCAAAATTAAAAATTTATAATTTCTAAAAATATCCAACCAGTGATCTTTGGTTTTTTTTAGTATGATTCATACACTTCAGTTCCCTGTTGCTGTGATACATTTAAAACTAGACAAGACAAAGCTCTGAAGGATATTCTGGTGTGGAGAGGGACAATATGACCTAACTTCTTTTCCATCCTTGGTTTCTAGGAAAAATATAAAATGGTTTCTAGTTAAGGCTAAGATTTAGTCACAGGTATTTTTAGTAAAAGTCATGGACAGGTCATGGGCAATAAATAAAAATTAATGAGAAATACCCATGACTAAATCTTCTCCTGGGGCCCTGCTGCTCTGGAGGGCCCTGAGGTGCCGCTGCTCTGGGAGGCACCTACTCCAGCAGTGGGGGCTGACTGCCCTGACAGCCCACTGCTCCGATGCCCCTGGGGACTGCTCTCCCGACAGCCTCCAGGGCCACTTCTCCAGCCGTCCCCGGGACTGCTGCTGCTTGGACAGTCCCCAAGGCTACCCTCAGGACTGATGCTGCTCAGGCCAGCCCTATTGGTTAACCGGGCGGGTGGGCGGGCTCACCCGCCCACTTCTAAAGGCCCCTCCCCCAGCCTAGCGGGAGGGACCACTGGACCCAGGAACCAAATAATTGCTTGGGACAACTAATGAAAAAACAGGGAGTGAGGTGAGGTTAAAGGTTCAAAATCAGGGTACCGGATGGGGACACCGAGCAGAGAACCCCAGACAGCGCCCACTGCTCCTCAAAGGTGGCAAGGGAGCCAGCGGACGCTGCCCAATGGAACTCTGCCCGGAGACGTGAGACTAGGGAGGTACGGAAATAGGCCCCACAGTCGCAGAGCACCCCGTCGTCCAACATCCTCTCCCTGGTATTATAGATGGTGAGTTTGGCCATAGCCAGGAAGAGGTTGACGAGGAGGTCTCGCGACTTAGTGGGGCCACGGATTGGGTTTGCATAAATGAATAGGTGTGGGGAAAAGTGCAGCCAGAACCTCAACAAGAGGTTCTGGAGGAGCTGGAACAGGGGCTGCAGCCTGGCGCACTCGAGGTAGGCGTGCGCCAGGGTCTCCCTCACGCCGCAGAATGGGCAGGCCTCGGGAATAGGGGTGAACCGCGCCAGGTACACGCCCGTGCTCACGGCTCCGTGAAGGAGCCGCCAACCAATGTCCCCGGCAGGCCTTGGGACTAAGGTGGAATAAAGGCTGGCCCACCGGGGCTCCTCACCCTCCACAGGTATTAGATAGTCCCGCCATTTGCTCAGGCCAGCCACACCGGCCACTGCAGCTGCGGAAGACAAGAAGTTCACGGAAAGTCATGGAATCTGTGACTTCCGCAACCTCTGTGACAAAATCACAGTCTTACTTATAGTTGATGGGGAATAGTGCTGCTGGTGATGATGGCCTTCTGAGATGTGCACTGAGGGTCTGGTTCTACTCCATTGAAATAAAGGGCAAAACTCCTATTGACTTCAGTGGAATAGGATCAGATCCTGAACTGGTTGACTGATGTCACCAGGCTGTTGGGCTGTGAAGGTCTGCTGCTGGTCTGGTCCAAAGGAAAGCAGGCCTTTTAAGGATTGTTCCCAGGAAAGTGGGAGTGGTGGAGCTGCTGCTCTATGTGGCTGTGTGTTGGGGGGATTGGTTACTGGGTCTCGTGTCCCAAAGATGTTCCTGTGCTATGCTGTGTCTAGCGTGGGGAGCAGGGGAAAAGAGTTGGGTTTTTTCTGCTCCTGCTGGTGATACTGGACTGGGACAGATGGTATGATAATTAAGGCATTAATCCTCACTCATTTTTAGTAGTTCAGTTTCCATATAAATACACAGCCAGAAGCAACAGGAAGCACTTCTATTCCACATGCCTTTTTTTTTTTTTTTGCTTAGGAAAATTGTAATTATGTTTTACACTCATTTCGCCATTCAGCCAAATATGTTAAATATATTCCATCCAACAAAATATACCTAACATATTCCACTAAACTATAATACGATGAGTAATTATTTTCTCCTTAGGTGAAACTATGTCATGAAATAAGGAGGGCTGGTGGTGAACATAGGAATATTGCTATGCAACAGTAACAAAGTAGCTCAAGCTAAAACCACCTACTTCATTTTTCTTTAGTCCTCCACAGTGCAGGAGTTCAATAATCTTTCTGTCATTTGTGGGCAGAGAGATTGCCTCTTTCTGTCTTACGGTCTGTTGGGCCCAATGATTTCCACAGAATTTCTTCAGTTTTCAAGGTTTTTCAGATGTTTGTCTCAGTGTTAAGGAAATGCTTTTCATTGCTTTCCCCTCTACTCTTGAATCCTACTGGAAACTAGGGATCCAATTCAGGGAAACATTCCTACTCAGGAAGGGCAATTAAGCATGTGTTTAAGTCCTACTGAAGTCAATGAGACTTAAACCCTATTTCAATAAGGACGTATTTAGGCAGGTACTTAAATACTTTCCTGAATTGTGATCTAAAACTGTAAACTGGTTATTCTTTCCTCGCCCTATTAGTCTTTAGCATGATAACCATGTCTGAAATCCAATCCCAAATATGGAAATGGATCATTATTATTTATATTGTGGTAGTTCCTAGGAGCTCTAGGTATGGATTTTGATTTTGAGTTAGTTGGGGTTGGACCTGCTTTGAGCAGGGGGTTGGACTAGATGACCTCCTTAGGTCTCTTCCAACCCTGATATTCTATGATTCTATGACTTTATTGTGCTAGGCACCGTGTAAACACAAAACAAAAAAGATGGGACACTCCCACCCTGCAGGGACCTAGAGCCCAGGCTCCAGCCCGAGCCTTGAAATCTGAACAGCAGTGAAACAGCCCCGCAGCCTGAGCCCCGCAAGCCTGAGTCAGCTGGCACGGGCCAGCTGTGGGTTTTTCTTTGCTGTGTAGGCATACAGAGTGTGGGCCAGACTGTGCAGTTAAGCCAGTGGCCTATTGGTGGCAGTACAGAGCCCTACCAATCCAGACGGGATTGTGCTTGAGGATGCACAATCCCTACCAAAGCACCCCTATGAACACAAGGGGAGTTCACATGCTGCACTGTCCCTTTGGATGGTGTAACACTCCTCTACCGTTTGCTTGACCAGCTCTAGCTGGGACAAGGGACATAGGCAGGAGCAAAGCCATGGACCCACCTCTTTCCTGCCTTCCTTTACTGGTTTGTGCTCCTGGAGGCAGTAAGAGGAGGCAGTCACTGCACATCCCAAAGCTCAGAAACTGCAATTGTGGCTGTGCTTTGCAGGTGGGAAGGCTCACTACACCCTCTCTTCCACAGTCTAGCCCTATATGATCAGCAGGGACTTCCTTTGGAGTGGGTTACCTTTAGAGGTTTAATTCTAATGAAGAAAACTCAAGTTTAGGGGAACTTCACAAGTGTTAATGGAGTTACACCAGAGATGGATTTGGCCCAGCGTGTACTACTTTTGTTCAGTATAATATCTGATGATGATGATACAGAGCACAATTTTAAGAAGTGTCTGCCTAACTTGTGTACCCACTTACCTATTTTAGACCAGAACAACAGCCCATGGAAGTCCACAGAAAGATTCCCACTGACTTCCATGGGCTTTGGATCTGGCACTTTGTGTATTTAAGTGCCTATGGGCATGGAAAGTTTAAACAGCTGCTTATGAAAATTGGGCTTTCTGTTTGGTTTCGCAAATAAAATTCAGTCCCAATTGCGGAAAATGGCAGGTTGGTGGAGAATGAGAATTCCACTCTTTTTTTGTTTTGATCATTTGTACTTTCTTTTCTTTGCAGTGTGACGTCATGGATCAGAATTTGTTAAATTTCCTCCCAGAACAGGAACATTCAGAAGTTTATAAAATATTATCTTCTCGTATGCTTATGGCAGATTCTGCCTCATCAGATTCCCTAAAGAGTACGTTTTGTTTTATCATTCCCACTAAACAAAAAGCATGGGAGAGAGAAGATTTCTCTCTTGCAAGGGTGGAGTCTCTCTGTGATATATGTCAGTATGAATATTTTGCATCTTTAGATATATTTTCATTCATTTTGAAACAAATGTTGCCACCAGGAATGATGCTTCTGTTCAATTTCAAACTAGATTCATTGCATTTATTTACTAAAGCAAGACTGCTTGCAGCTATGTTAATTATAAAATATCGTGTCTTAGGGGGAGAGCTAAGGAAAACAGGTTTGACCATGGAAATTTAGAGAAGTTCAGTGGAAACAAATCACATCTTAATTTATGTTTCAACCTAGTACAGTTATATTCTGTCCATAGATACTCGAGTGATGCACACCTGTGTTTTACATTACATTTGAAATATGTGTAAATTAATCCGAATTTATTTTATCATTTAATTTTTTTTCATAAATAATCCTTTCACATACTTCATCTAAATTAGCTCTAAGAGTGGGGGAGGCAAAAAATATGGAACACATGACAATAGAATCTACACCATTTTTTAAAAATCTACTATATAGAAAACCCTCTGCTATTCCAATGTTAATTTTAAAAGAAATTGACAGTTTTCGCCCCAAACAGAAGACATGAAAAATCTGTGAATTATGGAAAGAAAAACCTAAATAAATAAGGGTTTTAAATTAAGGGCCTGATTCTGCACTCCATTATACCAGGTTTATGGCAGTGTAATTCCTTTAATAAAATTGGCATAATGGAGTGAAGAGTCAGGCCCTAATTCTGCAAATCAGCCATGAGAAAAAAATCTGTTAGGAGTGTTGAACATTCTGGGTTTATTTAGGGTTCTTTTCACACAGGCTTCAATCCTGCAATTAGCATGCTGGTGGACTGCACTCTGTGGGGCTCTGAGCGAGTGTAGTCATAAACTACTAGTTGCAGGATTGGGACCAAATTTTCCACTCGTGTTTAGTTTAAATAGCCTATTTATTTATTTCTCCTTTTTCTAACAATACAGCTGACAATGATTTAGAGTTTTACTGTCATCTTCTGAGAGGAAGTTTGAACCCGAAGGAATTTCCAACATATGAATACATAAAATTTATAGGAAATTTTCGGTCTTACAGCAATGGTAAGCCTTAACTTTTGTGTGAATGAATGTTACTAAACATTTTATCTGTGCAAAAAAAATACATGTGGTTACGTAGAACCAACAGACTTTAACTGAAAAGGTTATTTCTAACGTTATGGGGTGAATTTTAGTTCACATGGAAGTTAGCAACTGATTAGTAACCGCCAGATGTATGTCGGTAAAGTCAGTAGCTGTGTAAATTCTCCCTGTCAATGCACTTCACTTCTAGATTGTGACCCCAGTTATCCTGTTCTGGGTATCTGCTACCTTTGTCTGATGATGAAAGGCTTGGGAACAGTTTGATTACATTGACTAACAGTAACAATGGATAAAATTAAGATCCCTAAGCTCACTTTCACCTCTGAAAATTTGACTCCTCGCAGGCTCCATTGCTGAAAAAAACTACTGAACTTTCCCCTTCACCACCTCTCCAGGGAATTGTTGTTAAATGTTGTAGCACTTCATGACAAAGCGTATGCTATTGTAGGCTCCCACGAAATCCCAGCCATGTTGTTAGATTTGCTCCTTGTGCCATTGTGGCCACTAAAGCATTTAGACTGGATCCTCTGAGATGCCAAGCAGGCTCAACTCTCATTGACTTCAGTGGTGGTTGGGATCACTGAGTACCTCAAAGGAGCAGATCTATGAATCCCAAACTGTTCAGTTTTGCATTCCGTCCCCAGTACCCTGTACTTATAGAATAAGAAGGGTAGAATTAAATTCAGCAAAAACCTTAATACAGTATATTCAGACTGAGGAGATAATTTTTCAAGGGACAAAGAATAATTTGTATGTAATCTGTTTTAACAAATCGGTTGCTATACAACTATTCAGAGACAGAAAAGAAACACTTCATTATTACTTCTTCTTCCCCTGCCCTGCAGAGTTTGCCTTAGATATTTTGTCTGAATTCCAAAGAGTAGTATTTCAGAAGTTGCTGTTATTGTTCCAAATGGGTCATCCTCTGCAAAAATTCCTCACTATGCTTTCCAAAAGCCACACACCACATTATGAAAAGCTTTCCTGCCCCATTTAACTTTCTGGTCTTGATCCATATGACTAAAACAGAAATGCACATACAGCACGGTAAAATGTATTTCTTACTTAGTTACATGTGATTTGTGGGTTTATTCATATAAAAACATAAAACTGCCTTTCTATTTTCTATGTTTATTCTCTTTACTGTGCTGAATGATGTGAAATTTAGCAGAATGACATACACACAAACTGAGCTGTGTAGCTTTCTAGAACAGAAGCTTGATTTCCAGTGATGACGCATAAGGATACATTTCTTACTTGGAGAGTTTTTGATCGATTGATCTACAGAGATTCTCAACTTTTCTCCATTCATGATCCTAAAAGTGCCCTCTATTTTCCTACCATGACACCATATATCAGCACAGAGACATAGCTCTTTAATAAGGGCAGTTGCTATTGTTCAGAAAAATAACTTTTTAAAAGTCTGTCCCTGGAAAATTCTCCCCTAGTTTAGTGTGTTAAAAGGTTCTCTTTAAGGGCCTGATTTGAAGTCCATTAAAGTCAACGGGGGTATCTCCATAGATGTCCATTGGCATTGACTCAGACCTCAAATGTACCAATTTATAGCTTTCATATATTGGCAGGTATCGTTTTGTGCTTTAATTCATTTTTGTTCTTCCTCTTTCTTTTCCTTCTGACCTAGCTAAAATTTAAATCCAGGCAGGTTCCAGCATTAAAAATGCCAGAACTTTCCCCTTCACCTTTCATGACCCCTTTTTCTAAATCTCTCCCTCCGTTCTTCTCCCTTTCATCCTCTCATCTGTCTCAGACCCTTCTGGTTGATAAGTGGAGTTTTGCGTCTCTCTGTCTCCACTTGGCAAGATTTCATCTCTCGGAATCTTTCTTTTTCTTCCATGTGGCAGAGATGTGGGATCGGGAAAATGCCACCCACCTACTTCAAACTATGGGATCAGTGGTGGTTGGAAAGCAGGAGAGCACAGGTTGGAGATAATAGGAGTGGCCCTATCTCCTCCAGAGGCTCTGTTGGGCTATTGATCAGCTGGAGGAGGAGAGAAGATGATTGGTGTTTTGCTTTTCCCTTTAACTGATTTAAACCTTAGCCTGGATCCTTAGGAGTCTGTTTTTCTTGTTTCAGCAGCTCTGCCTCGCCTCCCCTTAACTGTGGGTTTGGAGCTGTGTTTAGCAGATGCTGTGGTTCTGACTGGTTGCCTGTTTTAGGGAGTCACCAGGGAATTTCTTAGTTCCATTGCGATCAAATTGGCAGAGGCCTGATGGGCTTTTTGCCTTCCTCACAGCCTCCTTGAGGCACAGTTAGGTTAAATAGTCATAGAATTTAGTCATTACAGACGTCCCACAGGTAATACTTGATAGGGTTGTTAGTTCTTCACAGGTTTCTAGGGTGGTTAAAAAGATAAATGGGCCAGTTCCCAGAAGTAAAAGACCTGAGAATTTGCTGACAGGCCTTGTGCTCATGGGATAGGGGTGCTGTGGATGTGGGCTTGTGTGTATGTGAAAGGATTCAGAAGAGGAAGCTGAGTCATAGGGGTAGGCTGAGGCGAGTCTACCCCAAGTTATGGGTTGTATGGTAGGAGCCCTGTAACCTCTACACTGGAACCACTTAAAATGCCTGGTATGTGAGAGTATAGGTGACAGGTGGGTAGCCTCCTCCCCTCCCCCCCCTTTGTGCCAAGTTTAATCAAGTTGTGGCTGTTTAAAATCCATCCAGTGTCTGTTCTCATTCACTGACATCTGTGTTAAGGGGAGAACTGCAGCATTCTCTTCTTGATTTTGGTTGGCCTCTGAGTTGTTAGAGGGCCCAGCAGCTTCAGTGCCATCGAGTTTTTGGTGTGAACAGAAGTGTGCTGGGTTTCCTGCTGTGCTCTGGGGGAGAAGGCTCAGTAAGGCAGGAGCGGGGCTCCCAAGAGTCAGGCTTGACTGCTTGGCAAAACTCTTTTCTGTTCCTTGGCAGGCTACCAAGCTGTTACGTCCCTGGTACAGAGGGAGCTGTATGTGATTGCCAGATGGAAATGGTAGAATTATCAATAGTAAAAGGCAGAAGTGTTCAATACATATTTCTGTTCTGTATTTGGGAAGAAAATAGGTGATGTAGTGTCATATGATGGTGATAACAATCTTTCCATTCCACTAGTATCCTAGAAGGATGTTAAACAGCAGCTGCAACAATGAGACATTTTTAAATAAGCAGGTCCAGATAACTTGCATCCAAGAGTTTTAAAAGAGCTGGCTGATCAGCTCGCTAGACCATTAATGTTGATTTTCAATAAGGCTTGGAGCACTGGGGAAGTTCCAGAAGACTTGAATAAAACTAATGTTGTGCCCATATTTAAAAGGGGCAAACAGGATGACCAAGGCCTGTCAGTATGACATTGATCTCAGGCAAAATAATGGAGTGACTGATACGGGACTCTATTAATAAAGAATTAAAGGAGAATAGAATAATTAATGCGAGTCAACATGGGTTGGTGACTTGGAAGAAAACATAAAATCATCACTGATAAACTTTGCCAAGCATACAAAAATTGGGAAAGTGGTAAATAATGAAGAGGACAGGACACTGATTCAAAGTGATCTGGATCGCTTGGTAAACTGGACGCAAGCAAATAGTTTTAATGGGGCTAAATGTAAATGAGTATATTAGGAACAAACAATGTAGGCCATACTCACGGGATGGGGGATTCTATCCTGGGAAGCAGTGACTCTGAAAGAAATTTGTGGATTATGCTGGATAATCAGCTGAACATGAGCTCCCAGTGCAACTTTGTGGCCAAAAGGGCTAATGTGATCCTTCGATGCCTGCATAGGGGAATCTCGAGTAGGAGTATTTGGCACTGGTGTGACTGCTTCTGGAATACTGGGTCCAGTTCTGGTGACATAATTCAAGAAGGATGTTGATAAATTGGAGAGGGTTCAGAGAAGAGCCACAAGAATGATTAAAGAATTAGAAAACCTGCCTTATAGTGACAGACTCAAGGAGCTCAATCTGTTTAGCTTAACAAAGAGAAGGTTGGGGGTGATTTGAACACAGTTTATAAGTACCTACACAGGGAACAAATATTTGATAAATTGTCTTGTCAGTGTGTCATGCAAAGGTATAACACGATCCAATGGCTGGAAGCTGAAGTTAGACAAATTCAGACTGGAAATAAGGTGTAAATTTTTAACAATGAGGGTAATTAACCATTGGAACAATTTCAAGGGTCATTGTGGATTCTTCATCACTAGCAATTTTTAAATCAAGATTGGATGTTTGTCTAAAAGCTCTGCTCTAGGAATTATTTGGGGGGAAGTTCTGTGGCCTGTGTTACACAGGTCAGACTAGATGATCACAATGGTCCCTTCTGATCTTGGAATCTGTAACTCTATGAAACAGTAGGCCGTGCTTTTTGGTTGGTGCTGTTCCCTCAGCTCTGCAGGAGCAGGAGTGTAAGGGAAACACAACAGCTTCAGTGACCGACTCAGATTGCTCTGTAGCTCACCATGGCGTTGAGACCTGCTGGTCTAATGATTAATTATTCTTTTTTCCATTAAATAAATACCAGTTTTCCAGCCAGTTTCCCTTTTTCTGCCAACCACACGTTGGCACCTCAGCAGGATGCGACGTCAGCACTCCTGGACAAAATGTCCACGATAGAGGGGTGTGAGGAATAGGAGGGGAGAGAGATTCCAAAGAATTGCATTGTGGTACTCTTCCCCTGGCCCCAGAATCTGCCTTTGAAAGTTGTTCTCGAAGGAAAAAATAATGAAGCTAGGAATAGGAAAACAATTAGCCAAGTACACTGGGAAGGAAGAAGAAAAAATGAAGCTTAATTAGCAAGATAATTCCTCATGAATGCATGCAAGAATGTTTTTCCTTGTAGCATTTGACAGCAGTGAACATGTTTTTACGCATGGGGACTTGGTAGAGGATGTTCTTCCTTTAGTAAAGATCTCTTATTTTTTTTAGTCGTTTGATGCCATTTCTGACCTAAGTTTTTAGCAACTTGTTTTGGCTCTTTCTGGGAAATATTCACTGAATGTACTCTGACCTCGTATTTCTACTACATTAATATGAGTTCCCCTTCAGCTTATTTCATGCAGGCTGTATCTGATCAGAATATGTAATTGTTAAGTTCTGATTCATGTAATGTCAGACACATTCATGATAGGAACAGTCAGTCTAATAAATCTTTTCCATGTTTCCTTTTCATTTAACCTTCACTAAAGTTGGAAGTTTCCCTAGATCCATGTTGCCTCACATACTTTTATTCAAAACTTTTTTTAATAAGTCACTAATTTTCTTTCATGTGACCTTCCCTGAAGTATCTGCTCATTAACCTCAAAGGTGCATTTATTATTTTTAATTATTTATATTACAATAGTGTGTAATACCCCAACTGAGATGAAAGCCCCATTGCGTTGGGCACTGTACAATCACACATCTCCTGATTCCCACTCCAATGCCATATACACTAGGCCATGCTGCGTCCCTAGGAGATATGTTTGGTCTTAGAGCAGCATGTAAAGATGGACTTTAGTGATCTAATTCTGAAGGTTGAGATTTTCGAAGCCAACTAGAGGTTTTACTCACACAACCCTCACTAATTTCAGAGGCATGTCTGGCTAAATCCCCTAGTCAGTTCTGAAAGTCTCAGCCATGAGCTTTTTTTTTTTTTTTTTGGTACCTTGGAGATGCTACAGAGACCCTTCCATATAATACAGTGCAGACACCTTGCATGCAACAGGCTGATTGTTTGACAATTATTTTCACTTTTCAATGATCCAGATCATATACCCATGGCTCCACCCATGTAACAGTCCTCCACTCGTTGAACATCCCTCCTACACACAGAAGGAAGGCTCAAGACACCTTCCTAGCACCTTGTCCCCACCCCTATGCCCCAACTAAGTGGGAGGGGCTTTGTGAGGTCTGGAGTCTATGCAGCAGGGAAGGGAGGGAGGCAGGACGGAGATGCTTATGGCTCAGTGGAAATTACCCAGAAAAGTTAATATAGCCAAAGGCACATATTCACTCTTCTACAGATCTCCTTACCTCAGGGACTAGCCACAGACAGAGGGGATCCCTGGCAGCATATCTGTAATGAAGCTGGGCTGACAGAGAGGAATCGGGGTGCTGGGAGCCAGAACTGTTAACACAGGAACACTAGGTTTGGAGGCAGGTTCCATGGCTTTGACCACAGAGAGCCAAACCCTGATCCCTGATGATGTGCTGTGAGGCAATCTCTGTGACTGTGTCTTCATTGCAGAGTTAATTTAGCTCCAGTGGAGTCACCTCCTCTCAAATTAGCCTCGCTTGAGTGAGAGTGACTTCACTGTCTGAGCAGCACAGAGTGATTGTGTTGACAGCTGACAAATTACGCTAATTTAAACTGTTGCCTGTCTCCTCTGATGTGCTAGACACGTGTTTGTGTGTGTGGATGAGACGAGTTAGGGGCAACACTCGAGTGATAACTCGAGTTAACTCTGCAGTGAAGACAAGCATGGTAAGGAAGTGCTTCTGAGCATAGGCGCCGACTCCGTGGGTGCTCTGGGGCTGGAACAACCACAGGGAAAAATTGGTGGGTGCTCTACACCCACCGGCAGCTCTCCGCCCCACCCCCCTACCCCAGCTCACCTCACCTCCGCCTCCTCAATTATTTTTTAGTAATAGGTGGTTTGGTGAGCTCTGTTATTAACAATGAAATAAAATTGATTACAATCTGTGATCGTGCACCTGTGGTATTGCAAGCTGTTGTCTCCTGAAAAACAAGGGACTACCAGAATATGGGGGTAAAACTCCTCTTTACTACTTGACACACAATTTAAAAAGTGTGTGGGGAAAAATAATTTTTTTCTTTGAGACGAACAACAACCCTTTGGTCTAGTGAACAACACTTCCAAGGCATACTTAAGGGGTAGGATGATATTCTACTTCTCCCACATAAAGAGAGCCAAACAAGCTGAGCTGGTGAATTTAATGGAAATGCTCAACTATGCTTATTCACCCACTTTGGTTAAACTCCAAGACCAGTGTCAGATATGAAATGAATAAAATAACCTCAGCACAGGCTGAATTTACTTTGGTTAGACTGAAACAGATGTACTGGGAATCTGGCAATAAAGCTGGGTAATTATTAGCACATGGCCTTACAATAAAATCACTAAAAGCTAAAAATCAATTCAATTCACTCTAGTCAGGGCCAGAGTGTCACTGGTCATTAAAGAATTAATGAACAATTCTCCAAATTTTACCAGTGCTTGTATTTAGAGGAAGACCGCCCCATCAACCAGTTCTTTGAGGAATACACCCAACATCTGCAGCTCCCCCCAACTAACAGAAGAACACTAAATTTGGCTTGATTTCTTATTACATTCCTCTGACATTATGGCTGCTGTAAGCAACAGGTATGGCCCTGGGCCTAGATGGCTTTCCAGCTGAATTTTATGCCCAGTTCAGGCACCCTAGCTCCCAAACTGACCGAATTATATACAGAAGCTTTTGTTAGAGGAACCCTGTCCCTCTCAGTGAATGAAACCTTATCTCAGTCACTCTTAAGTCTGGAAAAGATGCTCAGGAATGTAAACCAATATCCTTAATCAACTCCAACATTAAAATATTGTCTAAAATCCTAGCTGGACAATCAGAAAAAAGTAAAAAGGAACATAATACACGTGGGTTTCATACAAAAGAGACATGAGTTGGACAACACTGGTCAGGTTATCGCTGTGCTGTCCTACTATCAAAATCCCTTGAAACCAATGGCAGTTGTGTTACCGGATGTGGAAAAACCCTTCAGTAGAGTAATTTGGAGATATTTGGTCCTCATTCTACACAAATTTGGATTTGGTCCCTCTTTCATTTCCTGGATTAGACTTTTGTAGTCCAATTTTAGCTCGCATGTCATAACCAATAACTATATCTCCTTTTCTTTCAATCTCCACCATAATTCTAGACAGGGCTGTCCCCTGCCCACCCCCACCCGCCTTTGATTTGGCCTTAGGGTTGCTGACAATACAAATAAGGTCATATCGGGGGATACAGGATATAAAAACAGGATCCGAGGAGACAAAAATCATCTTACATGCTGGTGATATGCTTTTATTCATCACGAACCCCTTCAGACCATCCCTAACATTACAAATTATGGAATTATTTGGGAAGATCGCAGGGTACAAAATTAATTGGCATAAGTTGGAAGCTCTCTGTCTCCCAAGGGGTGCATAATTATGCCATTTTAGATAATACTTTTTTCCTGGCAGCAGGTGCAAATCAGGTACTTGTGAGTCCTCTTTCCTAGGAACATAAAAGAAATAGTAAAAATTAATCTCAAGGCTTTTATCACACAGAAAGCTTTGGATTTACATAGATGGCTAGCCCTCCATCTATCCCTTTTGGGCAGAGGTAATATATTAAAGAGAATGTTCTCCCGAGATGTCTATTTGTTCTTAGCTCCTTGCCAGTTTATATTCCCCCAAATATTTTTTTCAGATTTAACAACCTTTTAAAGACCATATTGAAGGTGTGGGCAACAAGCCCAGAGTATCCTTTGAAAAAAAAAAAAATACAGCTGCCTATTCTGTCAAGAGGCTTTGGTCTGCCCAACCTTAGGTTTTATTATATATCCTCAATTTTGAGCTAAATACCACAATGGCTGACCCCTCGACAAGAGTCTGAGAAAAGGGACCTGATTGGGGGGGGATGGGACCCGATAACAGTCTTCAAATATATTAAGGGCTGTTATAGAGCAGATGGAGAACAATTGATCACCATGTCCACTGAAGGAAATAACAGGCTTAATTGGCAGCAAGGTTAGATATTAGCTTAGATAGGAAAAACTTGCTAACTATATGGATAGTGAAGTGCTAGAATAGGCTTCCCAGAGAGGTTTTGGAATCCCCATCACTGGAGGTTTTTAAGAATAGTTTAGACAAACACCTGTCAGGAATGATCTAGGTGCAGGGAACTGGACTCAGAGCCATCCCTTGGGAAGGGTGAATCGGGGCAACTGCTCCCGGCCCCGCGCTTTGGTAGGCCCTGCAGGCCAGTGCAATTGGCTGGCATGGTCAGTCCTGGAAGAGATGAAGCCATCACTTCTGCCCCGGGCATCGCACCCTCCTAGGGATGGCCCTGACTGGACTTGACATCCAGTTCTTGAGGTCCCTTCCAGCCCTACATTTCTATGATTCTATGCTCTCCCTCCCCCAGACTCCTCAGCCTGGCTGAGCAGGGGGAAGGGACTGTAACCCCACTGCCACTAGAATAAGTCCTGAACTCAGACCTCTACCATTTCCATAAAGAGAAATTCGTTACAATTTTTGCTGCTAGGAAAGCCTGGTATCTGGTTGCTTCTAAGTTTAAGTATCATCCCTTAGTACACTCAAAGACTTCGATTTGGAGTAAGTCCAAAATTTTAATTGCCCATAGTCCTGTTCTGTGGCTTAATTGGATTTTAAAAAAGGATTGTGAGCATAAACAACATAATTGAAAAGGATTCCTTCATGCCCTTTCCTCGCCTAAGGGAGAAATTCCAACTGGGCCCAAAGAAGAAATGGCAATTCCTGAAACTTAGACAAGCTCTGCAACTCCAATTTGGACCAGATGCCCTTGCAACACTGGACCCCCTTAGTCTTGGGGCTTTTTGAAACTGTTATATTGCATACCTAGGTCAGGGGCCAGAATGTATTCCTATCCATCAGGCAAAGTGGCAATCAGTAGTGACAATGATAGAAGGAAATAGGAACAAGAACTTTCAGTCTCCCTTTCCAATATTCAGTGGACTCAGATTTGTTCCAATATACATCACTGCTCACTTGGAGCTAAGATTAATGCATCAGAAAATTATTTGGAGGATGTACTGGACTCTATATAGACTTTTCAGATCCAGAGCAGTCACCTGTGTGACAAATGCTGGCACTGCAATGCAGCAGCACTAGTTTATACCACATGTTGCCCCTGTAATCCATCTTTTTTTTTGGACAGTGGTAAATATTTGGGCCAATTTCTTTCTCTTTATCAGGATGGAACTGCAGGCTGACCATGCCATCCTAGGCCTAACCAATCCATCTTGGAAACTAAAATCCTTCAAAAAACTTTGGTTGGAGAGCTCTGATGGTAGCTAAGTGCCTAATTATACAACAATGAAAGTTCCAAGTGTGCCAAACTATTGAAGAATGGTACCCTGACTTGGTGAGCTTGGCAGCAATGGAACAAATAAGGTTTTGCAGTAGAAACAAGATAAGCTTATGGATATATGATCCTCATTTTTTGGAATTATTGGAATAATCACTTAATCAATTAAATTGCCCAATGGGTAACCCTATTTTTGTGTGCAGTGCTTCCTAGTCCCCTCCCATCTTTCCAACTCATACCCTCTTAGTTCCTTTCCCCCTCCATCCTATCATTCCTCTCCTGCCTTCTTATTAATGTTTTGGGCATTTGCTTGATCATTTTCTCGCTCTCTATGCTCTTCCTCTTTCTCTTCCATTTCTCATTTTTTTCTGAAAGGGAATAACTCCGTGGATTAGTTTATGATTTTAAGTATCAGGGGGTAGCCATGTTAGTCTGTATCTACAAAAACAACAAGGAGTCTGGTGGCACCTTAAAGACTAACAGATTTATTTGGGCATAAGCTTTCGTGAGTAAAAACCTCACTATCCGAAGAAGTGAGGTTTTTACTCACGAAAGCTTATGCCCAAATAAATCTGTTAGTCTTTAAGGTGCCACCAGACTCCTGGTTGTTTTTATGATTTTACTTTACAAGGAACCCCAAACTGGGGCTCAACAACAACATGACCATTGTTACAAATGTCTTTAACCAGTCAAAGATTGTCTTTGTTTTATTACTTTTTGCCCTTAATAATGAAGATGTTTGGACTTATTTTGTTGTAAAATCCCAATAATTGACTCTCTACTCCAGGTTAGATTCCTTTCTTCTCTTTGCTGTTTCTGTTATGTTTATCATCTGTGTTAAGATAAGCAATAAAGAATAAATAATACACACACTCAAAATGTAAACAGCATATATTAGAGGGTTGCAGTTGTATAAGAAACAAATGGTCTGAAACATTCTAAATTAAAATAAAAAGTGTGGGTAGACCAGTTGGATGCTGTGTCATTCTCAACTAGATAATGGAGCCTTTGTTTCATAAATATATTCCATTCATTTCACATGCAGTGATCTTTGTCCCCAAAGGTAGAAATATTTGTATCCATGGATTTTAGGGCTTGTATTCTTTTTTTAAAATTTTTTTGTAACATCTATGCCCCTAATATTCCTGCTCCTGATTTTTTAAACTCTTGTCAACAGTAGCTCTGCTCTGTCAATAGCAAAATCCCAAATTTGACAGATACATTTACTGCATAGCAATTCTTATCCTTTCTGGATTACATTTTCCTTTTGGGAATATAATGCACTATTCTATTTTGTAAATGCAAAATTTAGGACTGTGTTTTGCCTTTTTGTACAAACACAGAAGTATCTCTGATTTAAGCTTGTTCATACCAAATAACCTAAAATGCTCCAGTGGAAATACCAGCAGTATTTCTCAGCCCAAAAGCTTTTCTGTTGTGTCTTCCCCACTGAGCAAAGTTAATAGGCTCACTTACCAGTTTTTTAATTTATCACACCTGCATTTAGGAGACTTTGCTTAGGCCCTTTCGGCCTCTTAGGATCCATCCTGCATACATTTAACTATTAGAATTAAGGGTTACTATTGGGAATGGTCCTGTTGACTTCACATGTGACCGCTCATGGTGTTGAGAAGTATGCCTGGAAGTAACTTTTTACAGTGCCCTTAATATGAGTGTGTATCATGCCATTGATTTTTAAACAGAACTCCCTTCTGAGATTCAAAGTACTGCAAAATACTCAGTGGCATGATAAAGCCCATGTAGAACAATGCAAATTGCTGCTTATGCAGGTTCCTCCTATTTTCCTGCAGTTCATACTCCTTTTCCATTTTCTCCCACCTCTTTTATATAAGTCCCACAGAAGCCCTCATATAAGCATACAAATGCAGCAGCAGAATTGGAATACAAATTCTTAGGAAGTCCTAAGAGGAACAGCAAATACACGCCTTACTTATGGAAGGAGAATATTTCCCTTAATTTTTATGTTAATAATACAGTCAATTATGCCCTTAAGGCTCAGGTAGAGGATGTTTCATGTCTAGAGATTTTTTTAAATTATACAGATGCTGACATCTGCACCACTTTCTTAAATGTGGCATTTTTCTTCTCCTTTGTACTTTTTGGCTCAGTACATAAACGAATCCACAATGGTCTGATCTGATTAATCACAGATGTGAATTCTCTACAGACTACTTTTTTTTTCCTGTTTCTCACTGTTATTCATGTTATCAGCTATGTATTGGTATAGTGTGACTTTACCATAGCTTGCATTGGGTTCAAAAAGCATGTGTAATAAGTTGGCTTAATACATAAGCCAGTGAAGAGAAGTCCATTATAAAAAGCCAGTACAGCAGATACCCAACATAAAAACTGCTAGTGAACTACCCATATAGACTAATATACAAATTGGCTGAAAGGCAGCCTTTCTTCACCAAAGGGCACATTTGCCTCTGGTGTGTGGTACAGAAAGGAGCCAGTGTAGGAGGGCGTGGCCATCCCTCCCTCTCAATCTCCAAGGGAGGCCAGATCTCCTCCCCATCACACATTTAGAATGGTAATCTGTAAAAGGGGAGAAATTAGCTGTCTCTAGACCTCAGGCCCTCTGGCCTGGGCCTACCAGTTATCTGTCATCAGGGCTCAAGCCCTCAAGCAGGGCAACGCATGCAAACAGCATAAGGGGCCCTGAGGCAGGAGAGAGTAGTTTATAGTCCAGGAGCCCAGGCCCTTCAGCAGGGCCAGGCACCAAAAGTCTAAGGCTTCAGCCCTCAGGCAGGGCAGGGCAATACAGGGTCTAGTGTCCTAGCTCTGGAAGACAGTAGACTAACATTGGCCTAAGGTGGGGAGGCTGCCACCCCAGGGGTGAGGTGGCAAGAGGTTATGGGGACACAGGTCCACCCAACTCCACCAGGAACCAGCCCAGGATCCTAAGAGTGGCAGATTGTTCCACCACTGGGTCAACAGGGAATCCACCCACAACACAGTGGCCTGGATTCAGGCAGCAACACAGCCAGACTAGAGTAAGTTGTCCCTGGGCTACTTTCTACCATCCCCTCAGGGTGTACCTAGGTCCTGGGGTCACCCTCTGCCTCCCCAGGATATACCACCAGTGGCAGTTCAAGCAGCTCCTCAACATGAGGCATGTCTGGCAGCCCTGGTGAGTCCTGGGGACAACAGAGATCTTCTGCAGGCTCCTGCTCTAGCAGCAGGTTGGAAGCGTCTGTCTCCCTGCAGGACCCGCCTTTAGTATTTCCTGTTCCTGTTCCGCCCCTCTTCTTCTGGCGGGGTGGGCATGGCCTTTCTGCTTCCGCCCATCAGGGGTGTGAGTAGCCATCCCTCCCTGTCAATCACCAAGGGAGGCCACTCCTCCTTGCCACAGCCAGATTGTGAGAAACTTGAGAAAATAGAGTCCAGGCCACAGATAGAGGAGAGAAAGCTCTATGGTAGCATCCCCCCACCTGCAATTGCTATGCAGATTGAACTCTATGTGTCGAGGAGCTTGGTCAGCTGAAGAGTGCAGGAGTCAGGGAATAGCTCCTCACCATGCAGGTTCTCCCAGGACTGTTCCAGGTCCCACTTGAAGTCTGTCGTATTGACTTCAGAGGTAGCAGGATTGTGATCTCCAAGCAGCATAACTTGGGGTGTAATTTTCTTTACTACAAGTGCTCTGAAGAGCAGGAGTTCATCCTCTGTGACACTAACATACATTGGGATCACAGGCTAGCTAGAGGCAACTTGACGACTTTGCAAGCCATTGCTGAGAAATGAGGGCCTGAGGGGCATGCAGGTACCAATGGACCCTGAACATGACATGAGACCAGTGGAATCATTAAAGACACAGTTAGCAGGCCACCATAAAAAATTGTGGCTATAACCCTTCCTTTTCAGCCCCTCTCCCAGTCTACTGTGCCAAGAGAGAATGGGGCAGGGACTCTCAAAAGATGCCCTACTCTGAAGACTAGAACTACATGCTAAAGCCTGCTAGATCCTGCTTTTCTTTTGCTTAAAATAATTATAATTTTCAAACCTCAGTGCTATTGGGAGGAAGAGACTGGGAAGGATTGGGAAGGATGAGCGAGAGGATTAGGGTGGACAGGGAGGCTGGAGAGGGCCCAGTGATGGGGGGCAGGTTGGGATGGATTGAAGGGAATGCTGGGGGCCAAGGGCTCAGGGAGAGGGTGTGGGTGGACTGGGGAGAGATTGAGGAGGAAGTGGGGACTGAGGGTCCCCACTGATCCAGGCTGGGAGTGGGGGGATTGGTAAGGACAAGGGGGTTAGGGTAGATGGTGCGGCTGGAGAGGGCCCAGGGCTGGGGAGGCTGGCTGGGATGGATCAAAGGGGATGTCGGGGGGGCTATGGCTGAGAGAGAGGGTGTGGGGATGGACTGAGGAGGAGTTGGGGAGTGAGGGGGGCTGAAGGTTCCTCATGGATGCAGGGAGGGATTGGGGAGGATGGGCAGGGATGAGAGAGAAGGTTAGGGTGAATGGGGGGCTACAATTGGGGTTATACATTTTAGTGTCTGAAGAAACATGCCTACTAACTCCATGAAAGCCTCAGTGATATTGGTCTAAATGTTTTGCCACCAGTGACTTAATAACACCCTTCAACCTCTAACAACACTTCTTTCATCTACTGCCTACAAGTAATGCAGTAAGATCGCTAAAATGTATATTGTTATTGTGAATGGTGAAAAGGAGCAACTGGATGTGTAGGGTTTCTTTCCAGAAAGCTGTTGTAGATACCACCAGAAGGTTTGTCCTTACTTTTTATAAACACACTTCTTACTTTGAGTTAAGCTCTCATGTCTTTTTGCCTAACATGACTGACTTCGATTCAAATATATGCATATAAGCTTTAAAAGGTTTTGAGACACTCCTCTGAGTAAGATTTCTTATTAGTGCTTTTCAAATCTGTAAAATATTCAGTCAGGTCAAACCTGCTAATCTTGCTTTTTCCCTTCCCAGTGCCTAATTCCACTTGTAACTGCTTTGATGGTGCTGTTCCACAGGCTTATAGAACATCACTAGGAAAACAAGTCTGTTTTGTTGCTACTGTTCGACTGGCAACACCTCAGTTTTTAAAGGTAAGCGCATGTAATGGAGTGCATTAGTCTTAGAGGTACTGTATATTCTTTCAATCTCTGTACATGCAAAATTCCAAATTTTACTAACAGAGTTGATCAGAATAGAGACTTCACAATCATGAATCAAAATCCAATATAGAATCATAGAATATCAGGGTTGGAAGGGACCTCAAGAGGTCATCTAGTCCAACCCCCGCTCAAAGCAGGACCAGTACCAACTAAATCATCCCAGCCGGGGCTTTGTCAAACCTGACCTTAAAAACCTCTAAGGATGGAGATTCAACCATCTCCCTAGGTAACCCATTCCAGTGTTTCACCACCCTCCTACTAAAATAGTATTTCCTAATATTCCTAAAACCTAAAGATTCCCCACTGCAACTTGAGACCATTACTCCTTGTTTTGTCATCTGGTACCACTGAGAACAGTCTAGATCCATCCTCTTTGGAACCCCCTTTCAGGTAGTTGAAAGGAGCTATCAAATCCCTCCTCATTCTTCTCTTCTGCAGACTAAACAATCCCAGTTCTCTCAGCCTCTCCTCAAAAGTCATGTGCTCCAGCCCCCAAATCATTTTTGTTGCCCTCCACTGGACTCTCTCCAATTTTTCACATCCTTCTTGTAGTTTGGGGCCCAAAACTGGACACAGTACTCCAGTGAGTATACACTATATACAATTAGTAGGGTTATTGGTCTGTTGCAGGGTTGATGGAAATGGTGTTGGAAATGGTGATATATCTATTTCTTTATACTGGGAAATGCAATCAGGGGATGCCACTTGGGTGTTAGGATGCCTAGTGTGGCATTCCTTAGCTGTATTTTCCCAGCACTGGGATGGAGCAGCAGAGTAGAGATGCTGACACCATGCCCTCAGTTGGCTAGACAGGTGCATTAAAATGACCCTTCCCACTCTTCTCCCATCATGACACTAGGAAATTCACTTTTTGAGGACGGGACACTGCATTCAGCCTAGCACCAGCCACTGCTGTTCTTTAGTTGGCAAATGTAAGCTGCTGTATCGGCTGTCCTATCCTCTGAGTTTAAGAAATCTAATTGAGACAAATCTCATTTGACAGCATTGGTCGTTCAACCTCACTCCAATACTGCACTGGGATTTTTAAAGGCATTCTTGACTGATTCACAGCCCTGACTGTACAGTCTCCTCTGGAAAAGCAAGAATACTTCTCAAACTGCAATAGTAGTATTCTTACTAATAGTACTCTGAATTTCCTTTCCTTTGTGTAGTTAAAACTCAACGTTAATGTTGCATTAACATAAACTGCCAATGATAATAAGTGGCTGTGTGTTGTAAGTGACCTGGAAACGGCTCGGGGGGGCCAAGAACTGCTGAAACAAATCTTGGCTCCTCAATTTACTTGCTATGACCTGGGACACGTCATTTAACATCTGTGTCTCAATTTCCCACTCTAAAATACTGATCTTTCTGATTGTCTGAGCAAAGCGATGTCTAGCACTCTGCTCTCTCTCTCTGTTTGTCTGTAACATGATAACGTTTAAGTGCCACATCTGATCAATGGGAGTGGGCACAAAGGAGAAGAATGGGAGCACACAGACATGGGAGACATCCCCTCCCAGGCATGGGGGTGTGGATTGCAAGGAAGGAGATGAGAGGGTGAACACAGAGAACTTGTGGGGTTGAATGGAAGAATGCAAGGAGGCCCTAGTATGTGTAGTGAGGTCTGCCTAGAGATGCAACAAAGTGTGCAACCCTCTAGTATATTATTATTGCCATCATCGCTCTGGGGCAGGGATTTTATTTTTTCACAAAGAGGCCCCAGTCCTACCTACCATAATATGTTTACTAATTATTAATATCACTTGCTCCTGTAGACGTTGGGAGGCTTAATTAGGGCCAGGTTGTTCCTGGCTCTGGTATGAATGCATTTAGGAGTGGGACGTGAGAACAAGGTGAAAGGAACCTACCTCTTTATGCCCCTGTACAAAGGCTGGGCAGAGTTTCAGTCCTTGCACTCAGGATACCCAAGGACTATGCTTCCAGGTAGCATGCTCCAGTGGTTAGCATGTGGGCATGGGACTTAGGATACCCAGATTCAGTTCCCTGTTCTGCCACAGACTTCCTGTCATATACTCTCTCTTTTCCTTCAGTTCCTTAGCTGAAAAATAGGCATAACAGGGATGCTGTGAGGATGAATGTATTAAAGGATTGCATAGTGCTCAGATACAGTGGTAATATAGGAGGCCACATGCATACCTCAGATTGATCCACAGAGGTGTGCTGCCCCTTCTCACATAGGCCAGTGGTGTTGAATTTCTACAGGAGGAGAGAGCACAGGTTCAAGGGTGCAACAGCAGCTAAGGGCTCCTGGAGGCAACGTGACTGCTAAAAGCACAATGCTTCTTAGGGTGTGTCTGCACTGCAGTTAGGAACTTGCGGCTGGCCCATGCCAACTGACTCAGGCTCATGGGGATCAGGCTATGGGACTGTTTAATTGCAGTGTAGATGTTCGGATGCAAGGTGGGAGGGTCCCAGAGCTTGGGCTACATCCCGAGCCTGAATGTCTGCACTACAATTAAACAGCCCTTTAGCCCAAGCCCCTCAGCCCAAGTCAGCTGGCATGGGCCAGCTGTGGGTCTCTAATTGCAGGGTAGACAGGTAGAGTTCCTGCCTGGGTTGTGCACTGTCCTCTAGTGTGGGCTCTTACAATGCAGCAGTTGTGCTCTCGCTATCTGTAGAGTGCTTTAAAAACATAACATCCTATATACTGTAAGAAATAATGATTATTAACTTGGCATGTATTGTAGAGTATTCTTTTCTTACCCTATGCAATAATGTTAGTATCAGTTTGTATTAACATTAGATTTCTATTCAATATTACTGGTTGACATCTGTACTTTCTATTTGATTATATTCCTCATACCTGCTGTGTATTCCTATTTAACAAGAAACAGATGAAGCTGAGAGATAAAGTTAACAATCTTAGTAAACAGATCTTCTTCCCAATGCAGGAAATGTGCATAGTTGAAGAACCTTTAGAGGAATTCACTTCAAGACATAGTCTGGAATGGAAATTTTTATTTCTGGATCACAGGTTTGTGAGCAGAAAAACATACTTGGTTTTGTTTGTATCTATTTACTGCTATTTTCATTAGCTAGATTCTGTCAAATAATATTATGCTTCACAACAAAATAATTTGAAGAGCCTGGTTATCAGCACTGTTATGACTAAAATTACTACAAAAGCTGATGTTTGATTTCACTGATTCTGGAGCTGGCTGATTTTGTCTGTATTTATTTTTTCATCAATCTTTATTACACAACTATTGTGTATTAAAAATGTTTTTTTTTCCTGAGAGTATTTTGATTAGCCAGTCCTTATCTGTATTAAAATGGCAGTAGGCTATAAGTCTAAGAACAACAATTTCCAACTAGTATACAGCTATTTGGTTAATCCAGAAATCAGAGGTAATAAATCCAAAAAGGCAGGAGGAGGATTTTGTGTGTGTGTAACCTGTGCATTGTAGAAAAATGTGCCATGAAAATATTACTTTCCAAATTCAGCCATGTGTGCAATTCCCATTGGGCCAGTTCTTGAGGATCACGGAGGGCAGCTTTGTGCTGGTTTGACCCACCTTGGGGCAGTCGGGCTGGCAAGGTTAGAGGTGTGAAATGGCTGCTCAGACGCTCCATGTTCAGGTCCTGCAGAGGCCCACAATGAAAAGAAGCTTATGCGTGTTATCTCCCTGTCTATTCCTCTGGTCTCATTGGGTACTCTTCGCCATGTGGGAGCCATAAAAGCTGCTGTTGCCTAGAACAGTTGTGGTTCTAATGAAGTCACTTGCCCCAGGGGAGAAACAGGGAAAGGCCTGAGAATGGGGGGGGTGCTCCTCAAAGCAGGTTCTTGAGAGGATATTGGGCATTCCTTGGGGGCTCAGTTCCCTGTTACCTTTTTCCTGCAAGGGAGATCTCTGTCTTACGGGTCTATGACCTCTCTAGCTGGCTGGCAACTTTGTTCAAGAGCTGCTAGCTAGCTCTGGCACTGGGTGGGGAGAGATATTGCTCAGCTCCTTTGCTGTCTCTCCGAGTCTAACTCAGCCAAGGAGACTCTGCCTCCCCACAACAGGGACATCAGGGTGACACCACGTTACTCCTGTCACCATTCCTTGGTGACACCACTGCCATGTAAGGCAGTTGGATGGGGACTGAAGTCACAGGCAGTGCCTTGAGGGGGAAGGAATTACTATAGATCAGTGCCATGGTTGCTCTCCAGGGGGACTTCCTCTCGCAGGATGCCCGTGCCACTCTGCAGGTGTGGAACCGAGCCAGGGAGCTGAGTTACAGCTGGGATCCCTGCCCATAGAGCAGAGAAGTCAGGATTTAGCCCATTGATTTCAGTGGGAGTTACGCATGTGTAAGTGAGACTGACTTTCTGAATTTCCTATTTAATAGAGGAAAAGTTGCTGTGTGTTTCATTGTTTTGATGAAATAATTTGTACTGTGCCCATATGCAGAGCGCCGCCTATTATAGGATACTTGCCCTTTGAAGTGCTGGGTACTTCTGGCTATGATTATTACCACATAGATGACCTAGAACTCTTAGCAAGGTGCCATGAACACTGTAAGTATTGTATAGTGTAAGCTCATATGAATTCATTGGCATGCCTGTTCTCAGTAAAATGCAGCTTCAGTTAAGATAGGTGTAAACTTGGCGGACCAGGTTCTTACCTCTGGTACACTGCTATAAACCTGTGAACTGACTTTAGTGGACTCGTTTCAGGTAGCTGATAAGACTTTGGCCTAGAGTTCTTTAGCACTTAGAAGGCCAGATCCTGCTTTTGTTATTCACACAAGTAGTGCCAATGACAAGCAGTCAAGTGGACTCATTGCATGAGTGAGGCAACCAGGATTTGAGCTACATTCTGTTATTCCAGTAAACTCACAGTCTTGGAGAAGGTCAGACTTTATTATCCCTGGTGTTGTTCAATATATATTTAAAATCAGGGATTATTTAAATGTATTCTATTAGGATTTTTAAAAAAACACCATTTGCTAAGTGAAGAAATATAAAAATCAAGCAATCTTATTCAAATAATGCTTATAGCATTGATGGTAATGTCTCAGTCTTATTACTCCGCTATGGAGTGAACACCTTCAGTCAAAATTAGTTTTGGGATTTTGACATTAAAATAGAAGGCTAAATGCATTGAAGTGTGAGACCCTTGATGTTAATAAAACTAAAGCAGGGGTGAATTTGGCCCAGGAGGGTTTAAAACATTCAGGACAAGTGTAAACTACAAAATTAAGTTGACCTAAATTACATCAATGTACAGTCACCACAGCTTTTGCGTATCCACACTAAACTCGTTGTGTCGGCGGTGTGCACCCTCACCAGGAGCACCTGCACTGATTTAACTGCCAGTGTGGGGCATTGTGGGACAGCTTCTGAAAGGCAGCAACAGTCGATGTAAGGAACACAGTCTCTAGTCTACACTGACATTGCATCGACCTAGCTACATCAACCTAAGCACTACTCCTCTTACGGAGGTGGAGTTCTTAAGTTGGTGTAGTGAGCAAGTTACATCAGTGGGAGCTACATTTTAGGGTAGACACTTACAGAGTTAGGTTGACGGACCTAGCTGCCTTGCGTCGACCTACCTCTATAGTGTAGGCCAGGCCTCAGTCATGTCATCTCTGAAATCTTGACTGGCTGGGGAATTCCATTCAGTTTCAAACAATTTTCGTCTATGCCTTAAGTCTATACACTGAGATAACATAAGGCCAAATTTTGCACTGATTTGAACTATGTCATAGAAGCCAGTGGATTTGCACAGGGTGTAAGTCTGCACAGGATTTAGTCCACCTTTTAAGGCATTCATATGCTGTATTTTTCTGCTATGGAACTCAGACCTTTCACATACAGTATTATAGTCTTAGAAATCAATGCCAGGAGCTTATTTGGCTAATTTGTGACTGGCACTTAAAACACAGAAAGAGTTATATAAAAGTTGTAGTTATTAATACATGGACATAGTTAGCATTCATCATATTTGTGCTATTTATAAGTATACTGTTGTATATTTAAAATTTCAGAAAGGGATACCTGGTGACATACATGATATGTGCTTTTACCATAAATCCCAGAGAGATTTCTTATGAAACTTTTAAAAAGATATTTTTCACATTTTAAAATTTGTTATATGCAGTGTCCATTTTCTACTAACAGTGATGCAGTTTGGCAAGGGAAAGTCTTGTTGTTACCGGTTTCTGACCAAAGGACAGCAGTGGATCTGGCTGCAGACCCATTACTATATCACCTACCATCAGTGGAACTCCAAGCCAGAGTTCATTGTATGCACACACACCGTAGTAAGGTAGGAAAAAGACGTAGTTATATTTGTCACCATTGTAATCAAGTCAGACTCTAGGGACCTAAAAGCACAAGAACATATGGACATTTTAATGATTTCATAAAGTCCCCTTAAGAGTCTTTCACATAACAAAACTGAAGTCTGAATTCTGTAGAGAAAATAAGCTTCATTAAACAAATATGATCAGGTTAACTCTGTCTTCATGCTGCATGTACCATATGAGAACAAAATTTATTTGTCAGTCATCAGACTCTTAAAATCAGGGGCCAGATTATTGGTTGCATTTGGCCCCCTGTGCGCCAATCCTACGATAGAAAGGGGCCGTGAAGTATCACATTACAACTACTGGAGAATTCCCTCTTCTAGGTGTAACCCACACACCTCCTGGGTGTGGTGTTTTGTCCCATCTACTGGCACTGAGGCCGAGAAAGAGAGAGAGATTAATGAGTTTGCTCTACAGCCTTAGCTAACAGCCATATTTTTTTAGCTCATGCTCATGCACTAAGCTCCAGATACCCCAGGTTCGATCCCAACGCTTGGGGTCTGTCACTGTTATAAGTGGGGGCTCATCTGGGAGTCTCTGAAGCTTGTGATATGCTTACTTAGTTAGGGGAAGTATGTAACCACACACCTCCTGAGTGTGGTGCTCTGTCCCATCTAGTGCCATGGGGAGGGAGGGAGAGAGAGAGATTGATTTGCTTTACAGTCATATGGCTTTTGGCTCATGCACTAAGATCCAGAGGCCCCAGGTTCAATCCCACCCGCTGACAACTGGGGTCTGGCAGTGTTACATAGGGATCATCCATGCATGCTGTATGGCAAATGTAATGGCAGTAGGCCGCCTCTCTAACAGCATCTGACACAAGCGCCAAGGCTAAAGAAAAGAAAGAGTGAGGCCACAATATTGATTCATTCCAGCTGTTCTTGTCTGGGGGAGTGGCCCCTTGGGGCCAGAGGTGACTAGGAGTAGGTTAAAGCAGTTGACCAGCTCGCAAATAGGGAAATTGCAAATTTGGCTTAAAGCTACCTTTCATCCCCATCCCCTCTGCTCAGCTGGAACAGAAAATCAGGACATTCAACTGTATAAAATAGTACAATACAGCTTTTGGGTGTTAATGCAGTGTAGGTGACAGGGTATTTTCAGTGTTGCTTTTGAAACAGACCCCCAATAAGGAGGAGGCATCATTCCCTGCTTCCTACACAGTATTAACATAAAGAAGAAAATTAAAAAGCTTCAAGCATATTTCAGAGTAAATAAAATTCTGATGTTTTGGGGACTTAGACAATCACAAGCCACTGAGGTCCTGATTCTGTCCCCTGTTCCAGCCCCGACACCCCACTCCAGGAGCATAAAGAGGTCACAGTAGACTAGGCAGGAGAATCATAGGGCTGCTGTAAGTGGCCCGATGCTGCCCAGGCCCCGTAGGATCCAATGTAAGGGGTGTGCTAGGAGCAGTTGTAGCACTCAATGCAATGGGGTTGTAAGGCTGCAGAGCAGCCGATAGACAGCCTGCTTAAGAGTGGGGTGGGATGGAAGTGAGTGATGAAGGTTTATGTGGCAGTGGGGGAAAACAGGCTTAACTTAACACTTAATTTTCATTTCCTGACATTCTAATATTTGGGTTTTTTTGAAGTGTGGAACTTTTGTAAAGAAATTGTAACATTGTTTTGAGTTGGACTCAGGGCCGGTGCAAGGAAGTTTTGCGCCCTACTTCCACCTTTGCCCCCCCCCCTCCCAGCCCTGTGGCAGCTCCCCACCCTGAGGCACTGCCCGCACAGCAGCTCCCCCCCCCCGCCCTGAGGCACCCCGCAGCAGCTCCCCCCACCCCAGCTCACCTCTGCTCCGCCTCCTCCCAGAGCACGCCGCCCTTGCTCTAATTCTCCTCCCCTCCCAGGCTTGTGGCACCAAACAGCTGATTGGCGCCGCAAGCCTGGGAGGCGGGAGAAGTGGAGCAGCAATGGCGTGCTCAGGGAGGGGGCATAACAGAGGTGAGCTGGGGTAGAGAGCCCTGCGTCAGCTTCCCCCCGCCCTGAGGCACCCCCGCAGCAGCTCCCCACCCCCCCGGCCCGGGGAGCCGTGCAGTAGCTCCCCACCCCCGCTCACCTCTGCTCCACCTCATCCCTGAGCACACCGCCCCCGCTCTAATTCTCTTCCCCTCCCAGGCTTGTGGCACCAAACAGCTGATTGGCGCCGCAAATCTGGGTGGCGGGAGAAGTGGAGCGGCGACCTCGTGCTTGGGGAGGGGGCGTAGGAACGCTGTAAAAAAAATTGGGGGCACCGCTTTTTGGCGCCCCAAAATCTTAGTTCCCTAGGCAACCGCCTCGTTTGCCTAAATGGTAGCACCGGCCCTGGTTGAACTCCAACAAAACACACTTTCAGCCTTAACGCTTTTTTAACAAATGTTTTGTTTGTGAATGGATATATAGAGGGGGTTGAGCAGAAATTGAAAATAAAAACACAGTCCCTCAAATCATATGCATTAAATGTGACTTGATTTCATTTATCACATAATGATTTACAACAACATATAATGTTGCTCCGTTTGTTTAAAATGCATTTTATAAAATAAAATAATGAAATGTTACTCATGTAGAATTATATTTTTCAATTAGTTATGCAGATGTTCGAGTGGAAAGGAGACAAGAACTGGCCTTGGAAGCTGCACCCTCAGAAGTTGTTTCTTCAGCACTAAAGGTATAACCAGATATGTTTTTCATAAACATGCAGTAATTGTGACCCATTGTGTTAACATTTCCAAAGATCTAGTAGCAATGCTGATCTAGACATATTACCTGAATTTTATACTCCAGAATTCATTGAGCTCTTGAACAATTATTTAAGTGAACTGGAGATGAGCATAAAAGGACAAACTTAGAGATCAGAGAGAGTGGTGAAACACAAAGCCTGGGCATTGGCATTGTAAGCTTTACCATGCGTCCTTGCCAACATGCTACAATTTGACCTAGAGGGACCATTTCTGAGAGTGAGATTCCTTTTGGAAGGATCATCTTGAGATTGTTTTTCATGCACAAGAATACTGCATCCTGCATATGAATGCAGAGTGTACAAAAGTTATTTATAAGCAGGACCCTGTCACGATAATACCTGAGTCTTTCATGTAATATATCGCAAAAAGCATCTGAAATCTCCCTAGATCAACACATGGTGATACCAAGATAAGCCAATTTTAGAAGGAAAAATTCACTCCTGTGTTGACTTGTCTGCCAAATTCCTGCCTAGAGTGGATCAAAGAGTCACATTTATTACAACCTGAAAAACAGGCTTTAAATGAAATTGCCAACTCATCCTTAACCACACACTGACATGCGTATGTCTGAACCTGTCCAAAATGTACTATCTGAAGAACAAAGGGTCCAATTTAGTGCATTGCTGAGTGGTTCTGGGTGTTGTCACTCACCACTGAGTGAAGAAAGAGATTCTGCAACTCAAAGGACTGGACTAAAATTGAATAGCCTGCAAGATCTTTCCACAACAGTAAAAGCTCATTCATATGCAATTGGAAGGTATAGCAGAAGTAGATGTCATAGACATTCTGGCCCAGGTCCTCTGCTGCTGTAGATTGCAATAGCTTCATGGAAGTCAGTTTATACCAGCTGAAGATCTGACCCTACAAGTACTGTTAGATACATGACAGAACACCATACCCTGTCAGATGTAATATGATGGGTTTTTTTTTTTTAATTTTAGGACAGTGGCTTAGGCTTGAATGCCGAACTGCACTTTAATGCGCTTGAAATAGGCGTCTCAGTTCTCAACACTAGTCGGACACCCTCTGTATCATCTAGAAGCTCACGCAAATCTTCCAACACTCCCATGTCTGACCCTGCATGTAAGTAATGTTATTATGGAGCTCCTGTATCAATACTTTATTTTAAAATTAGCTAAATTACCCCAATTATCATTCCTGGTGGTATAGTAGTTACTGGTGAGATGCTGAAGGTGCTGACGACATGTCCATTAATTCTATCGCCCATGGACGGGTATGTATTTAATTGAAGGTGGTAAAATGGGCTGATGTAATCATCCATCTCTTTGGAATAAAGGAGGCTAGTTATGAAGCCTGTTGCTGTTGAGTTCTATGGAGATGAAATTTACAGTTGCTAGGCACAGTTCCAAGCTATAATATTATACTGTGTTGGAAGTTAGTAAGGTCATCAGCTGGAAAGTTCTGAAACTCAAGGCTAAATTCAGAAGTCATGCATAAGGTTTTAGTAAAGCCCAATGGTTCTCAACCTATTTACTATTGTGGGCACATGCAGCCTACAATGTGTTATGTGGGTCGCATCCAATACTACCTGTATAGCCCTTAGGATGTCACATGGGCCACAGCTCTGTGCTGATTGGACCACAAGCAGCCCACGGGCCACAGTTTCAGAACCACTGGTACAACCAAATGCACGGTGATACACGTAGGAACAAAGAATGCAGGTCACACTGACAGGGTGGGGGACTGCATTCTCGAAGCCATGATTCTGAAAGGATTTAAGGGTCATGATCGCTATCCAACTGAATACAAACTCCCAGTGAAATGCTGTGGCTGACAGCATTAATACAATTTTTGGAAGTACAAATGGAATTCTGAGTAGGAGTAGGGAGGTGGTATTACCTCTGCATAAGGCATTGGTAAGACCATATCCCCACTACTGTGTCCAGGTGTGGTGTTTGCACTTCGAAAAAGAATGTTGAAGAGGTTCAGAAAAGAGCTACAAGAACGATTGAAGGTCTGGAAAACATCCCTTACAGTGAAAGACTTTAAAAGCTCAGTCTGTTTAGCTTGTCAAGGAGAAACTAAGAAGTGAATTGATCATAGGGTGTGAGTACCTATAGGGGGAGAACAATTCTGATAGAGGGCTCTTTAATCTAGCAGGACAAAGGTATAATGAGCTCTAATGACAGGAAGTTAGAGCTAAATAAATATAGACTAGAAATAGAGTACAGATTTTTGTTAAGGTAATCAACCATTGAAACAACTGATTGATGCATGTGGTGTATTCACCATCACTTGAAGTCTTTAAATCTAGATTGGCTATCTTTCTAAAAGAGATGCTCTAGCTCCAACAGAAGTTATGGGCTTGATGCAGGAATTATTAGATGAAATTCAATCACCTGTGTTATGCAGGAGGTCAAACTAGAGGATCATAATGTTCCATCCTGACCTTAAAATCTATGAAGTGGTGTAAGTTAGACTCCCATACATGCACTCAGACCCAGGGCTGGCTCCAGCTTTTTTGCCGCCCCAAGCGGCGGAAAGAAAAAAAAAAAGGAAAACCCGATTGAGCTCTCGCTGAAGTGCCACCGAAGAGGAGGAAGAGACGGCGTGAAGGACCCACCACCGAATTGCCGCCGAAGACCTGGACATGCCGCCCCAACAACTGACTGGCTACCACCCCTTTCTATTGGCCGCCCCAGGCACCTGCCTCCTTCGCTGGTGCCTGGAGCCGGCCCTGCTCAGACCCCATACCTGCACACACTTATGTATCCCATAAACTCCTGAGGCAGAACCCAAGGGGTGGCACAAAGGTGCCTTTAAATGCTAGGTTTGTGTTCTCCAGATTTGAAGGCATCATTTAGAGCAGGGGTTCCCAAACTGTGGGCCATGGACCAAAGACGGGCCACGACACAGTCCCGGGTGCCCCCTAAACTGTATATATTGGTGGACTGGAGGCCAGCCATGGCCCCCACCCAGGGCTGGAGGAGCCCAGCATCTTCGGTGGGTGGCAGAGGGCAAAACAGAGCCACTGGGTGATGGGCGCAGGGTGAGGAGAAGGGGCTGGCCCTGAGAGGCAGCAGCTCCCAGGGCAGCTGGAGGAGGCTGGATGGTTCGTGACCATTCCTGCTCCAAGCCACTGCACCCCATGATCCATGGCTGTCAGGCCCCCTGGGGTATTGGCCCCATGCCTACCCCTATCCCCACAAGACCAGGGCTCAGCAGTGTTGCTCTGTTTCCACCTGGACAATGCTGTGATCTGGATTGTCAGGTGATGGCCGGGCCTGGCCCGAGTGCCTGCCTTTGCCTGGCACTGGTGGCCCCCGAGCCCTTCCCTCATTCCCAGGCAGGGAGTGTCTGTGAGAGCACCTGCCCTGCCCCTTCACTCTCTCGCTGGCTCTGGCCCCTGCTGAGGTGAGGGGCCGTGCACGTCCTGCGGTGCCCCTCTCCCTGACAGATGCATGTTAACAGTGGGCCGCAGTGCCTATTGCGGCTGCACAGGTGGGCCTCAGAGGAAAAAAGTTGGATAACTCCTGAGTTAGAGCAGCATCAGGCCACTCTGACTTAGGTCAGCAGTAACAGCCCATGGGTGACGTTCTGATGGCCCAGGATCACTGGAGCTGAAGGCCCTTTAGCCGTGCCCCTGACACACCTGGTAAACAACCTCCTGTCATGTGGGCTGGAACAGAGTGCCATAGAACCAGCTGTGCGAATTCTACTCCAGCCAGAGATTCACCTATGAAAGAGGAACCTCACCTGCTCTTTTGGGACACCTTTTTGGACCCTTTGCTGCACTGGATGGAGCACAGGCTGAGTCTGGTCCAATATATACCTTAACATTTGTGTGGATCCTCATTGTCAGCTGTCAACTGTCTTTGGAGTCATTGATTCCCCTTGACTCCAGTTGGAGTTTGATCAGACCCTATATTCATGGGCAGTGGGTATAATAGGCCAGGGGAGGCTCTGCCCTGGTGCTGCTGTGGCCGCCAGAGCCCCAGTTGCGAGATTTTGGGGGGAAGTTTTTTGCTTATTATGCCCCATGCGGCTGAGGAAGCGTTATGGGATATCCAGCTTCCCAGGTTCATTAGTAATCTCCCTGGACTCAGGCCGAGCGGGTTGGGGTGCTTGGGCCGCCAGCCGGCCTGGGGCTCCTCCGGCCCGTGGGCAGGGTGCTCAGGGCTCCAGCTGCGGGAGTGGGGAGGTGTGGGCAGAAGGGGCGGAGCTGGGGCTAGCCTCCCTGAACTGCCGCCCATGCCTATATTATTACCAACCATATCTCATCATTTTAATTTTATATGGTGATTATTCTTAAATACGAACAAAAAATTCTCTTACAGCCACACCAACAAAACTGATCTCAGAGTCTAACATTCCCTCCTTGCAAAGAACACCCAGCATACAGCAGGATTCATCCATGCAAAGACTCAGTCAACCTGTCACTATTCAGGTAGGTTTACAAATGGGCATCAAAATAAATGGAATTTACAAGGAGGAGTTAGATAAAAAGTCACATGTAAAATATGCCACAGGTTCAATTCAACAAATAAAGACAGAGCTATGCAAAGGCAGTCACATTAGGAGAAGACCTGAGATTTAAAGTAGCCATGCATATGAATAAAGTTTGTTTTATTTTTTTTAAACCTAGGCGTCTTTGCCTTCTCAGCCATCATGTGAGCTTCTCCCACAGCAGCTGCTGGCCCAAGCAGCTTTGCAAAATCAGCCTACATCTATGGCACAGGTTAGTTGGGGGCTTGAAACTGGAATAGGTTACTTAACCATCTCATGATGTTTTCCCACTTCACCAACCAAAGCAAGGAATATAGGGACCCTCCCAAGTAATTGTGTCCTAAAACTACACAGGCTATAAAACTTATAGTGTGAATGTCCTCTGGATTCTAAACACACACACTTACTTAAATCTACCAATCTGTTGCTGAGAATCTTTTTAAAAAACAACAAAACATTACTCTTTTACAAAGACCCTTAATATTTGTTTTGCTCTGATGATGCGGAGAGAACCAGCATCAAAGAAAACACAAATTCAACAAGTCCCATTCCCTGAGTTATGCCATATCAGTGTTGATGCAGATGAGGGACTAACTCCTCCATTGGGATCCACCAGCATGGATCCCAGAAGTGGGTTTGGTTTTTGCTCTGAATATCCAACTGGTCTAATAACCATACAGGTTCCCTTGGTACTTGATTAGAAGGAATAAAGAATTTCAATACTGTGTTTTCTCATAACATTGTTTCTGTCCTTCCACAGTTTCCCAGCGATGGAGCCTCTCCTGGCTCTGTCGCACACCTCTACTCCTTCTAAGAAGCATATGTTGTTCCCTTATAGCTTATGCCCAGGAGGACCACTGATTTAAAATAACAAAATCCCATTTCTCCTTTAAGTTTAATTTGCCTCCATGACTCCACACCAGTGTGTAGTGAATCAGTAAATAACAACCCAATTTATCATCTCTTAGCATTAATTTTCTTTTGCAGATGTTCTTGTCTGCTAGTCTCAAATAAATTTTGAAACAAAATTTATTTAATTTTATTTTTATATAAATTCGAGTATATTTCCCTCTTGAATTTCTGTATTGACATTTCTTCTCTGCCTTCAGAAATGAATCTAGAGAGGAGATGCCTCCTTATTTGTTTCCCACCAGCCCCAGCTGTCCCACCTCATCTCATTGGGATCCTAATTCCATTCCTTTCCACTCCAGTTCAGAGTATAATCTATTCTGTTCTGTTCAGGTTCTTATACCATGCCCATCACCATAATATCTGAGCACTCTCCAGTCATGCCTTAAGCAATTTGACAGACAAATATTTGTTCTCTCATCCTCTCCCCACAGGAGAAGCATGTGCAGCGGAGTGTCACATTTTGCATGTACTGCTCAAACCCTCCCCTCCTCCTACCTCCACTTTCTCCATATAAGATCTCACCAAGAGAAAACTGACAAAATACAATGTGACCATCTACCTCCCCTCAGCTTGCCTTGCCTTCCCTTCCTACAACTCTCACCTCTCTTTCCCCTGCCACAAATTGATAGGTCAGTTATTGGTTCAGTAACAGAATGCCTATGGACTGGCTGAAGTTTGATTAAGTGGAAGCAAACCTGTCTCAACAATGTTATCTAGCAATCATCTTTTGGACAGCTAGGCTTAGCCAATCATTACAGCAAAAGCCCAAGGGGCAGGACTTTTTCACTCATTAATGCTTTCACTGAGGACTGCAAATAGACCACGGCTAAAGTCAGGCTGTTGTCACTTTCACCCTACATAAGAGATCTCTAGAAAAAGGTAGCAAGGAGGATTAAGTTACAGAGAACTAAGGCCACCTGATCTTGAATGAGGTTATCCACTTGGGGGTTTAAGGCACTTTAACTTATGCACATTGATCATAGAATCATAGAATATCAGAGTTGGAAGGGACCTCAAGAGGTCATCTAGTCCAACCCCCTGCTCAAAGCAGGACCAATTCCCAGCTAAATCATCCCAGCCAGGGCTTTGTCAAGCCGGGCCTTAAAAACCTCCAAGGAAGGAGACTCCACCACTTCCCTAGGTGACGCATTCCAGTGTTTCACCACCCTCCTAGTGAAATAGTTTTTCCTGATATCCAACCTGGACCTCCCCCACTGCAACTTGAGACCATTGCTCCTTGTTCTGTCATCTGCCACCACTGAGAACAGCCGAGCTCCATCCTCTTTGGAACCTCCCTTCAGGTAGTTGAAGGCTGCTATCAAATCCCCCCTCATTCTTCTCTTCTGGAGACTAAACAATCCCAGTTCCCTCAGCCTCTCCTCATAAGTCATGTGCTCCAGCCCCCTAATCATTTTTGTTGCCCTCCGCTGGACTCTTTCCAATTTTTCCACATCCTTCTTGTAGTGTGGGGCCCAAAACTGGACACAGTATTCCAGATGAGGCCTCACCAATGTCGAATAAAGGGGAACGATCACGTTCCTCGATCTGCTGGCAATGCCCCTACTTATACAGCCCAAAATGCCATTAGCCTTCTTGGCAACAAGAGCACACTGTTGACTCATATCCAGCTTCTCGTCCACCGTGACCCCTAGGTCCTTTTCTGCAGAACTGCTACCTAGCCATTCGGTCCCTAGTCTGTAGCAGTGCATGAGATTCTTCCGTCCTAAGTGCAGGACTCTGCACTTGTCCTTGTTGAACCTCATCAGGTTTTTTTCGGCCCAATCCTCTAATTTGTCTAGGTCCCTCTATATCCGATCCCTACCCTCTAGTGTATCTACCACGCCTCCTAGTTTAGTGTCATCTGCAAACTTGCTGAGAGTGCAGTCCACACCATCCTCCAGATCATTAATAAAGATATTAAACAAAACCGGCCCCAGGACCGACCCTTGGGGCACTCCGCTTGAAACCGGCTGCCAACTAGACATGGAGCCATTGATCACTACCCGTTGAGCCCGACAATCTAGCCAGCTTTCTATCCACCTTACAGTCCATTCATCCAGCCCATACTTCTTTAACTTGGCGGCAAGAATACTGTGGGAGACCGTATCAAAAACTTTGCTAAAGTCAAGGAATAACACATCCACTGCTTTCCCCTCATCCACAGAGCCAGTTATCTCATCATAGAAGGCAATTAGGTTGCAACACTATGCAAATTTTTAAAGGGCATTTTTCTTTTGGCAGACAGAAGGGGAATTTAGTATTTTCATGCACAATTCTGTAAGTGTTGCCCAAAGCAAATATTTGCAATGTTAGGTGTTGCTCACCTATGAATTTTGTGCTGTGCAATTTAGGAAGGGAAAAACAATTGTAAAAACAGAGGGGGAGTTTCCCGTGACGCTTACGCATTCTTTTCTCTGTTAACCCCATAGCCTTAATTAATTCGCCTTAACTTTCCTTAGTGTCCCCACGTTACTGAAGACAATCCCTAAGAGTTAGTTATTTCTTGTCTTCCTGAATTCCTACAACATTTTACTCTATATCTGTTTCAGGAAGTCACACCTCTGCTAGAGGCAACAAAAACTTATGGTTTGGCTCTTCTTTACTCTAATTACCAAATTAAATTTCCATCCACTTTAAGATCTCTTTACACTGCCAGAACCATGGGCAGCGGGTGACCTGCTGGCTCGGGGAGGCTATCCCCTGGCCAGCCTTGCCCCCCTTCCCTTACCAGAGCCCAGACCCCCCCCCCTGCAGCCATCAGTCCCCCTCCTCCCAGCATGCCAGGCAGGTGGCATGCAGTAGCCCCCTCCAACCTCTCCCCTCCCCTGAGCACAGGGCAGGCAGCCCACTCCCCCCGTGAGCGCCAGGGGGCTCCCCAGCACTGGGCGGCCCCAGCCATCCCAAGTCCTGGCCACACCCGAACTAGCCCCAGCCCGCTTCCCTGAAGAGGAGTAGCTGGCCTGCCTGGGCTGGGGCCAAGGGGGAAGGGCAAGCAGGAGGGGACCTTCTGGTGGAGCGTGGGTGGGGCCATGCTGGGCTGTTTGGGGAGGTATAGCCCCCCCCCCCCGCCTACAATACGTTTCACCCATGGCCAGAACCTTAGTGTAAACTAGACTTGGGCTTCAAGAGCATAGGCGCCGACTGTGTGGGTGCTCTGGGGCTCAAGCACACATGGAAAAAAATAGGGGGTGCTCAGCACCCATGAGCCATAGTGGTTCCTGACCCCTGTCCCCCCAGAGTTTCATACCGGAGGTCTGCTCACAGCACATGCCCTAGACCCAGACGGAGCTTGAAGCCTTGGCTACACTGGTGCTGTACAGCGCTGCCACTTGCTGCGCTTAGGGATGTGAAAAAACACCCCCCGAGCGCAGCGATTACAGCGCTGTAAAGCGCCAGTGTAATCAGAGCCTGCAGCGCTGCACGCTCGCTCGCAGCGCTGCTAGCTATTCCCCTCGGAGAGGTGGAGTCCTTACAGCGCTGTGAGAGCTCTCTCGCAGCGCTGGCGTTGCGACTACACTCGCGCTTCACAGCGCTGTGAAGTCCCGAGTGTAGCCAAGGCCTCAGTGTGGAAGGTGATGAGTTCTGTGCTGCTCTCAGCTTCCACCCTGGGGGCAGGGAGTTTGTTTATAAACAGAGGCAGGGTGATTAAGATAACAAAAGGCCTGTCATTAAATTAAATTAAGGATCATTAGATGATCCTGAAAGCATTGCCAGGCGCGCCAGTTAAAAGATAGGAAACAAAGGTTAGGAATAAATGGTCCATTTTCAGAATGAAGAGAGGTAAGCAATGGTGTCCCCCATGGGCCTGTACTGGGACCAGTGCTGTTCAACATATTCATAAATGATCTAGAAAAAGGGCTAAACAGTGAGGTGGCAACATTTGCACAGAATACAAAATTACTCAAGCTAGTTAAGTAGGGTTACCATATTTCAGCACTGAAAAAAGAGGACACTCCACGGGGGACCTGGCCCTGCCCCAACTCCGCCTCTTCCCCACCCCCGGCCGCACCCCAGCCCCGCCCCTTCCCCAAAGTCCCTGCCCCAACTCTGCCCCCTCCTCTGAGCACCCTGCATTCCCCCCTTCTCCCTCCTGCTCTGATCTTGGTTGGGGGTTGCTAAGTGCTTCCCTGCTCCCCACTCGCCCTGCAGCCTCTGCACCCCCCCCACCACTGCAGCCTCTGAGACCCCTGCTCCCCACTTGCCCTGCAGCCCCTGCACACCCCCACCCCTGCAGCCTCTGCGTCCCCCCACCTGCCCTGCCCCTGCGCTCCCCTGCACCCCCTGCAGCCTCTGCGCCCCCCCACCCCTGCAGCCTCTGAGACCCTTGTTCCCCACGTGCCCTGCAGCCCCTGCACCCCCCCACCCCTGCAGCCTCTGACCCCTGCTCCCCACTCGCCCTGCAGCCCCTGCACCCCCCTGCCCTGCTGCTCCTCACCCTGCAGCCCCTGCACCCCCCCGCCCCTGCACCCCCCGAGACCCCTGCTCCCCACTCACCCTGCAGTCCCTGCACCCCCCCGGCCCCTGCACCCTCCTGTCCCTGCAGCCTCTATGCCCCCACCTGCCCTGCTTCCTCGCTTACCGGGCAGCCTCTGCCTGGCGGGGGCTTCAGACGCTCAGCGGTGACCGGGGTGGCGCGGGTCCCTGCAGCCCTGGCCACAGCCTCCTTCCTGTCGCCGCCGAGCACGTTCCCCGGCCTGTTGTCCCCGCCGGAAACAGCTCCCACGGCGCCGGGTTCCAAGCCGTGCGGGGCAACGGGGCCACAGCAAGGGTCCCCGAGTGGCCGTGGGGTGCCCGCCCGTGGGAGAAGCCCGAGCACCCCCTGCCCGAGCTCGCTACAATGTAGCCGGGGCGGCTGGGCTGTGCTGCGGACCCAGCGGATTGTGCTGGGACCAGGCAGACCGTGGCTTATGCCTCCCTATTTCCCCGGACATGTCCGGCTTTTTGGAAATTCCCCCAGGATGGGGATTTGAGCACCAAAAAGCCGGACGTGTCTGGGGAAATCCGGACGTATGGTAACCCTAAGTTAAGTCCAAAGCTGACTGCAAAGTTACAAAGGGATCTCACAAAACTGGGTGACTTGGCAACAAAATGGCAGATGAAATGCAATGTAAATGCAAAGTAATGCACATGGCAAAATATAATTCCAATTACATATACAAAATGTTGGGGTCTAAATTAGATGTTACCCATCAAGAAAGAGTCATTGCAGTAGTCTGGAAGCACTATGCTTCCATAGTACTGCAAATTTATAAGAATCTTTCTCACTGTGCCTGTATAATCCGGAACTGTGGAACATTCATTCTCCAGCTTCAGAAGATGTAAAAGTTATCTCCAGTCATCAATGGGATAGACACAACTAAATAATGTAGCTGTCCTTAATGTGCATCAAGACCATACTAGGCAACTAGATATAAATAAGATTGCTGATAGTTTCATCTAGAAAGCATCAGTGAGACGTAATGTCTTTAAACTGGAACGTTAATGAAGACAGCTTGTAGGTGATTGCAATGATTTTAATATACTGTAATTCATGATAATGTAATTATGGTCATAAAAAAATTATTAAAATAGTAAAGATACCGATGATAAACACATATTCAATAACTAGAATATGAAAGAAGTGTATAAATATGCTGAAAATAGCCTCCCCCCAAAACTGGCAGAGCCCCTTTCTCCCCCCCCCCCAAACATATACACCTCTTCAGAAGCACCCACTAGCAAAAACAAAAGTCAGCACCTATCAGCAGTGCAAGTAGGCCAGTACGCTCCAGTATGCCATATCAGCAAGATATTTATAGCCGGAACGGCATACTGGAAAGACACAGCAGCAGGCCCCCGGAGGAGAGGGCTCGGGGGCAAGGCTAGGAATTCTGCTCCTTTCCTTGCTGGGAGGGGCAGCAGCAGGGAAAGGAGCTGAACGCCGGCAGCTTCTCTGGCGACTGTACCACCCGCAGCCTCGCCCCCCAGCCCTGTCCTCCGGCTTGGCTGCTGCTCTGGTACACAGAGGGAAGACGGAGACGCAGCTCCGTGGAAGGGCAGGGGGCGGGTCTGGGGGTTCTGCTCCTTTCCCCGCTGCAGTTCCCGGGACAGCCCTGCCCTGAAGTCTCCGGCGCAGCAGGAGGAGGACAGAGCCCCCCTGCCCCAGGTAAATGGGATGGATGTGCAGACAGGGAGAGCATGGGGGCCCCAGGCAGGGCTGGCTCCAGGGTTTTGGCCGCCCCAAGCAGCCCAAAAAAAAAAAAAAAGCCGCGATCATGATCTCGGGGGCAATTTGGCGGGAGGTCCTTTGCTCCCAGCGGGAGTGACAGACCGTCTGCCGAATTGCCACCGAATACCTGGACGTGCCGCCCCTCTCCGGAGCGGCCACCCCAAGCACCTGCTTGCTAGGCTGGTGCCTGGAGCGGCCCTGGCCCCAGGCTGGGGGCAGGGTGGTGAGGAATCACATTGAGGGTCACGTGCCTCCCTTAGCTAGTGCCCTTGCCTGTACTGGTAAGAAATGGATTTTACTTGCACCACTGGCGCCTGTGTGCAAGAGTATGTCTACACACCCAAAAAAACCCAGCGGCAACAGGTCTCAGCCAGGTCAACTGACTCACCCTCTCGCTGTAAGGCTAAAAATATCTTTGTAGATGATTGAGCTGGAGCCTGGACTCAGACCCAGCAAAGGGGAAGGATCTCAGAGCCCAGGCTCCAACCGGAGTGTCTACACTGCTATTTTTAGCCTGCCAGCACAAGTCCCAGGAGCCAGTCAGTTGACCTGGGCTTGGAGACTCACTGTCACGGGAGTTTTTGCAGTGTAGATGTACTCTAACTACTTTGCCTATGAGGACTTTATTTTAAACAAATATTTTTGTCCTGGCCTAAATACAGTTTTATGTATGACCTGCTTGCTAGCCTATGGTTTTTAAAATGAAATCTAAAAGCACAATTATGACTGAATGTAGTTTGAATGTAAATGATCATCTTAAAAAACAAATCCTATCTATTAACATATTAGTTGATTTGTCTTTTTTACAGTAATGCACTAAAAAATCCCACCAAAACAGAGTGCATGCTAATGAATAAATAATAGTCATTATTGTGTCTGAGAATGCACAGATGTTACTAAAAAGGAGAAAGAAAGAGTAGAAAGTGTTGCTGTCTTTCATATCAACACAACAAATCGGGAACAAAATGATAAGCTGCATCCAGATATCTCACAGATTTTGTCTTTCAGATTTAGCCATATTTGTTATTTATTGTTGTCTGGAAAACTGGTACTTTGTGATTTTCACTTTTCTGAGTATACCACAGAAACTTAGAATTATTACAGTGAGATCAGTAATTTAATCAGGCACTGATGTTAGAGTTAGAATAAAAACAACAAGGAGTCTGGTGGCACCTTAAAGACTAACAGATTTATTTGGGCATAAGCTTTCGTGGGTAAAATCCCACGTCTTCAGATGCATGGAGTGAAATAGTTAGAATAGTATGTGGAATGCCTTGAGTTGAGCTCTATCATTTGTTATAAGGTTGACGCTTGTTTCCTAATTAGTTGAAGAGCTTTTGAGGTAAATATTGTAAGGTACAGGTTCAAGGCTGCTCGCCTATCCTCTTAGGAAAACAATGGAACCTTTTCCTAGTAGGTGCCTTTGCTAGGCTGTAGTATAACTGTTTTCTACACTAAATCACAGGATGGCAGAAAGATTAATTGAACAAAAAAAAAAAAAAAGTGTTTCTAAACTTCAGCCTTTAGTGACATATGTTTAACAAACCAGCTAATTGTTTTTGTTTAAATGTGCTAGTAAAAGAAGAAACACAAAGAGGAAAATATGGAATGAAATAATAAAAGTGAATCTAGCTAAATATGAGAACATGCTGATTGAAATAAATCATCAACATTTTTAATCAGAAGCAATGTCTTTTGGCTTTTACTTTCTACAACAAATTTAAAACTAATATCTAGGCATACAAATTATTTATTAGAAAATTATTTGAGGAAAATCACATTTGTTTCCCAAAGCATCTAAAAAAAGTCCATGTGAATTGGAATGAGTATTTTATAGCCTGGTTAGGCAGTCGGAATGAACCATTTGCCGAAAAAAAAAATTTCTTTCAAAACTGTCTGATAGAAGAGATGCCTTTTAAGGACAGAGAAGTTTCAAGCCTCAGTAATAGAATTCATATGGGGGAATTAGCTTCCACGAGTGAGTTTTAAAAAACAAACCCACCTCTATAGATCCATGGTGGAGTAGGGATTAGCTTTGACTAATCCAATCACGTACTGCTGGATAGCATAGTTACACTCCCTAATGGTATAGTACCAAGAGGATCCAGAGAAACATTGGGTCAGCTTTGAGCAAAGTGGAGTTTGATGCTCTTTTGGAGCCACTTATCTTGTTCTCCAAACAGAGGTTTGCACTCACCCATGAGTCAGGTTAATATTTTCTATTTGGGATAGAATAAGAGTTAGAGCTAGTCCTGCCCTCTAAGGAATTTCTAGTCTGTTTTCGAGCTGAGCAGAGGTGCTGGATTTAATGTGATGGGGCTATTGTTGAAAGGCAAAAATGTTCTGGATACCAATGCTTTAGGGAAAACTCAACTTAACACATGGTTCAGTATTTGCCAACCTTCAATTAGCACCCTAGGACCAATCCTGCAAGGCACCGATTACTCCTCACTCCTGCTGAAGTCTATGTGGAGACTAGAAATCTCACAGCAACTGAAAGTGGGATGTCCCAATATCTGAGCTCTCCAGGACTGCCAACTAACCTCAACATAGAGCATACTAAATGAATGAGAAGATGGGAGGATTACTGGGGCAAGGAAATCTGTCTGAACAGTGACCTTTGATTTGGTGGAAAGTTACCTCCCCTTCTATATGTGTAAATACAAAGGAAAATCGTTTTAAAGTTCTCTTCCCTTCTCCCCTTCAGAAAGTTTAAATGGATAATTCAGATATTTGCTGGAGGGAATATGGGGGAGGAGGTATTTCCCTTCACATATGGAACTGCTTTAAAGCAAATGAATGAAATCTCAATATCATAGGCTAGATCCTCAGCTGGTATACCAGCATAGCTCCACTGAAATCCAATATGCTGTACAGACTCACCAATACCAGACTGCCCCTTGATTCTTTCCCCCCACCCCTTGGAACTGTAAAGAATGGGGTCTATCAAATGGTCAATCAAAGATGAGACATCTAAGATCACAGAGCACAAACAGAAAAAGGTGACGCTCATCAATACTGGGGTCCAGTCTGCCACTTACCCTGTCCCAAGCTGTGTTACAATCTATGGATCTTTTATAGACTCCTTTTTATCACATTACAGAATATAGTTAGAAATGTCACCATTGACATAAGTGAATCTGTCTAGACAGTTACATATTCCATTACCCCTCCCCCGAAATTTCCAGCTACAAAAAATTTAAACAGTTTTGACCTAATTACAATAGAGTTTAGCACAAGTCTTCAGACAATCATTTTGTTTTGTCCTTTGCATTGGATACATTTTCAAACTTAACATTTTTGGCAAGATGATTCACGTCCCAATAACAAAATCAATTTGCTATCAATTTCCATTGTTTCTTCCCTTACAATATTTTTAACCTACTCCTCTTTTGTGTGGCTTTGGGTAACTTGTTAGTCCCATAGCATGACCTAACAAGCATATATGCAGTTAAAAAACCCACCTTCTGCAGTTCCGAAAATTGATTATTCCCTCAGACATATGCTCAAAGCTAAATGTGTCTTTTAGTTCCCTTGATGACTTCCCTTGAGTTGCTGGGAGCTCTTAGGCCTGTGTGGCAGCAGCATAGTTCTGTCATTAAGTAGGTGGAATTCAGACATGGTGTGAGCAAGTGCAACACCATTAATTTCAGAGGATCCAGCCACTGACATCTTTTTGCCCGGTAGCACATATCCATTTTAAAAGAACCCACTATCTTAACCTCTAATGTCTTTTGGTCAAAGCAAAGCGTTCTTTGATTGAACCATGGGAATCAAAAGATTCCCCCAGGTAGAACTGCATGTTTCAGAAAGGTGAGATACACATTGTGATGGGTTGGATCACAGAAACCCCCTTGGGAGCTGCCATCTGATGTGCAAAGACTACCCCTGCTCCCGTTTTCCCTGCCAGCTCAGGACTCCAGCACCCTGTCTTGCTGAGCCAGACTCTCCCATCTGCTCCAACACGGACCCAGGGTCTGAATCACTTGTCCCAAAGCTGCAAGTTTACCTGAAAACAGCTCACAGAAGTGTACTTGTCTTTAGCACAGATGCCCAACTCCCAATGGGGTCTAAACCCAGATAAATGGTTTTACTCTGCATAAAGCTTATGCAGAGTAAACTCAATTGTTCGCCCTCTATAACACTGATAGAGAGATATGCACAGTTGTTTGCTCCCCCAGGTATTAATACATACTAGGAGTTAATTACTAAATAAAAAGTGATTTTATTAAATACAAAAAATAGGATTTAAGTGGTTCCAAGTAGTAACAGACAGAACAAAGTAAGTCACCAAGTAAAATAAAATAAAATGCGCAAATCTATGTCTAATCAAACTGAATACAGATAATCTCACCCTCAGAGATGCTTCAGTAAGTTTTTTCTCAGACTGGACACCTTCCAGGCTTGGGCACAATTCTTTCCCCTGGTACAGCTCTTGTTGCAGCTCAGGTGATAGCTAGGGGATTCTTCATGATGGCTCCTCTCTCCCCTTTGTTCTCTTCCACCCCTTTATATATCTTTTGCATAAGGTGGGAACCCTTTGTCCCTCTGAGTTTCCACACCCCCCCCCCCCACTGGAAAAGAACCAGGTTAAAGATGGATTCCAGTTCAGGTGACATGATCACATGTCACTGCAAGACTTCATTACTCACTTGCCAGCACACACGTATACAGGAAGACTCACAGGTAAACAGCCATCTGCAGACAATGGGAGTCATCAAGATTCCAAACCATCCTTAATGGCCCACACTTTACATAATTACAACAGGCCCTCAGAGTTATATTTTATATTTCTAGTTTTAGATACAAGAGTGGTACATTTCTACAAATCGGATGATCACACTCAGTAGATTATAAGCTTTGTAATGATACCTTACAAGAGACCTTTTGCATGAAGCATATCCCAGTTACATTATATTCACTTAATATCATGTTTTTATAAAATCATATAGACTGCACAATGTCACACACATTATAGAAAAGTTTACTGATTTTAAAAGAACAGGAGTACTTGTGACACCTTAGAGACTAACAAATTAGAGCATAAGCTTTCGTGGGCTACAGCCCACTTCATCGGATGAGCTGTAGTCCACGAAAGCTTATGCTCTAATAAATTTGTTAGTCTCTAAAGTGCCACAAGTACTCCTGTTCTTTTTGCGGATACAGACTAACACGGCTGCTACTCTGAAACCTGATTTTAAAATGTTACCCTGTAGCTTTTTCCAAAATGTTGCTCCTATTTTTAGAACATGAATGAACTCATCTTATAAAGGACACTCAGGACCTGAGCCAGTGCCCACTGCAGTCAGTGGTAATCTGTCAGTTGACTTCAACGGGCTTTGGCTCCTACCCTAAACACCAGCTAAATACAAGTATTTCTTTGTTATCATACGCTAAAATCTTCTGCAACTATTGAATGAGTTCACATTGTACTGTGTAACTCTAATATTCGATGATTTACGCTCTTATTGAATCCTACTACTGTGATCTCTGTTTTATATAATATTGAGAACTGCCCTCCTCTATTGAGTTGATGGCAGCTATTAACTTGTTATGTCATGTGTGAAAGTAATATAATAAAAACATTAAAATAACTCCGAATACCACTGTGTATAAATACAGAAGGTGTTCACAACTACTGTAACTGGAAATCTCATTATGGTACAAAAAAAATCAATAGAAAAACCTGATATCACACCATCATTTCTACTTGAAAAAAAATAGGGAACTGTTACTACTAGTGTACTCATTTGGGCTATATGACATTCCAAACCAAGACCTGGTCTACACCTAAAACTTAGGTTGACCTAGCTATGTTGCTCAAGGGTATGAAAAATTCACACCCCCTGAGAGACACTGTTGAGCCAACCTAAGCCCCAGTGTCGATACAGCTAGGCTGATGGAAGAATTCTTCCATTGACCTAGTTACCACCTCTTGGGGCAGGGACGGATTCTTTAGTGATAGAAAAATCCCTTCTGTCGCTGTAGCAAGTTTCTAAACTACAATGCAACAGCAGTGTAGCTGCTGCGCCATTGCCACTGTAGTGTTTGTAGTGTAGACATACCCAAAGTGCTCCTAAACTTACTTTTGTGGGATGATGCTATCTTTTAGTGATTGCTCAGGGTTATAGGCTGGTACACAGTATTGCACTAATTCCTCATCTGATTGAGACTTTTTGGTGACACTTAAGTACTAAAGTACCATCTGACGATTAATAAGCTAACGAAGAACCCCCTTCAGGAGGAGATCAATGTAATCAGGTAATATCGATGAAGCTCTATCATTTGAACAGATATGCCTGAGACGGAAAATAGAAAAGAAGATTCTATGGTGTCCAGATGTTAGCATATATAAAAAATATATATTGACTACATTTTGCAAACAAGAAACCTGTACAGAATACAATAGCACAGAGCACAATTCCTACCATAATGACAAGAAAGACACATGGTTGTTTGTTTTCTCTTTTTAAGTTCTCGGCACAATTTAACATGTTCCAGACTATCAAGGAACAGCTGGAGCAGCGAACTCTGATCCTGCAGGCCAACATTCGGTGGCAGCAGGAAGAGCTCCATAAAATACAGGAACAGCTCTGCTTGGTCCAGGATTCCAGTATACAGGTGAGTAATGTCAGTGTCATCACAAGAGGCAAACAGATCATTTTCAGACTCTGTATTTCTTAGTGTGGGCTGTTTTCATTTTATTTTCAGAGTCAAAGAAATCTGAACTTGGGCAAACTAATTCATATGGATCAGGATATCATTCTGGGAGCCTGTCAGTCACAAAAATCAAGACATGCTAAGGGCTGTCTGTATAGGAGGACTTGTCCCAGCAGTCACAAGAAGAAATGGAAGGGCTGGTGGTCTTTCAGATTAGTACTCCATAATGGAGCATTTTATCTACTGAGACTTCTCATCGAAGGGTGTTCAGGCTGTGACAATGGAATCACCACTGCTTTGATGGTGTCTTCATTTCACTAGCTTCCATTCACTTTTTGCTTCAAGTTAGATCTACTAGTCCTCAATATTACGTTGAACAGCTCTGCCTACATCCCTTCTCTACTCTTCTGCACTCCAAACCCTGCATATGCACCTTCACCCAAGCTTGTCTCTTTCACTCACTCCCAAATCAAGTAAAGGTGTAGGATCTGCAAGGGCTTCAGGCCACATATACTTAAGGACAGGGTGGGACATGGGTTTGAAGGCCCTGTTAATGGAAGCAGCACTTCGTAGGTCTGGTAGGGAGACGTTTGAATTCGATTATCTCTGTCCATCATTGATTGTACCCATAAAATTGGGTGCAAATAGAGGGGAGTTACTATCACACAGATTTCTGTATCTGTTTGAGTGGAATATGCCATATAGAGAACACAGGCGTGCTGCATGATGTAAGCATGGAGGGACTTCCTTCTGCTCCCTGGAAGGAAGGGAGCCTGTAATACAGCCTCCACTTTCTCCCTTCAGCTATTTCACTGGCATTCCTTCCCCATTTTCACTCCCTTTCAGGATGAATAATAGATAGCTCTGTGGAGAAACTAGCCCTATTTTCATTTTGTACACAGGATCTTCAGAACTGTAGTGCAGAACTCAGTCAAGTAATACTCTCCCTATTGGAGAGATGTTGAGCCCAGTACTGTGTATTAGTAACTGTTTCCAAGAGCCCAGTGTGATGAAAGATGAACTAGCAGGAGGGCTCTGGTCCTTGAACAGAAGTGTTAAAAAACCCATTAAGTCTCTTTTACTGACAAATGAAAGTACAGGAGCAGTAAGTATAATCTCAGATATCTGAAAGGATGCAGTGCCTGCTCCAGATTTAAAAATAGTGTAGTTAATGACTAGTGCATCCAGAGAAAGGCAGAAGGACTGAATCTGGCCAGCATGCTAGAATTACAAATGAGAACATCCATACCCACAAATAACATACAAGCCAGTCTCTCTTGAAGGTGAATGAATCTTCGGCTCTTAGTGCTATGCCTTTCATCAGCATCCATTTTACCAAAAAGATAGTATTGATAAAAGATGCTGGCTTGATAGACCTGGAGGCAGAGCTGCACAGAGGGCGGGGCAAATAGGGCAATTTGCCCCAGACCCCGCCTCCACCTTCCCCCATCTCCCAGTGCCCCACATCAGGAGCGGCCCTGGACAGCACTGCAGCAGCATGGCTCCAGCGGGGCCTGAGCTCCTTCCACTGAGTCAGAGCTGCGTGGTAAGGGGCGGGGCTGCGAGCTCCGTTCCCGCTGGAACCACGCTGCTGCAGCGCTCTCCAGCGGCCAGAGCAGCTCCTGGACGCGGCGCGCTGAGGATCCACGAGAGGGGAGAGGCGGCGGTAACCCAGGAGCGGCCCTGGACAGTGCTGCTGGGGGAGCGGTCAGGGGACGAGGAATCGTGGGCATTCCGGGGGTTTGTCAGGACTCGGCGGGGGGGTGGATAGGGGTCAGGGCAGTCGGGACAGGGAGGGTTGGTGGGGGGTGGGGTCCCAGGGTAGTGGTTGGGGAGGGGTGGTGAGGGGACAAGGAGCAGGATGGGTCGGGGATTCTGAGGGGGCAGTCGGGGGGCAGGAAGTGGGTGGGGGTTAGATAGGGGGCAGGGCCAGGCTGTTTGGGGAAGCACAGCCTTCCCTACCCTAAAGCTCATTCAGCAGTTTGAGGCTTGCAGACGGCTATTTAACACAAAGAGCCAAGCTGTTATCTTTTCCCTTAGGGCTACCATCCCTTTCACTTCTCAAATTATAATCTACATTTAATTTCAGTGCTATAGGGAGATTCATGTCAGGGGAGGGTAGCTTCATTTAAAATTAGCCACTTTAGATTAACAGTGATTGAGCCAAGAGAGCCATGGGGGAGGGATCACATGAGAAGAGCAATACTATATACCACCTACCTTCTTCCCAACCCTACCAAGTGAGACCCACCTCCCCTGTATTCCCCCGAGACTCCAAAGGGGTTAAGTCAGTGGTTCTCAAACTTTTGTACTGGTGACCCCTTTCACATAGTGTGACAAAGTTCCTCCTCTACCTTGGTGGGTCCTGCACTTATTGGCAGATTTGCGCGCTTCAGATTCACCCTGTGGGTCAGGAAACAGTCCAGAGACCTTCCCCTCTGGTAGAAGCTATAGTCCTGATCAATTCCTCCTGTGTTTGATCAGGAGTTGGGAGGTATGGGGGGAACCCAGGCCCACCCTCTACTCTGGATTCCAGCCCAGAGTCCTGTGGACTGCAGCTGTTTAGAGTGTCTCCTGGTACAGTTGCACAACACCTGCAACTCCCTGGGCTACTTCCCCATGGCCTCCTTCCAACACCTCCTTTGTCCTCACCACTGGACCTTCCTCCTGATGTCTGATAACGCTTGTACTTCTCGGTCCTCCAGCAGTACAGCTACTCACTCTCAGCTTCTTGCACACCTCTTGCTCCCAGTTCTTCACACACACTTCCTCTCCCCTAGCTTAACTGGAGTGAGCCCTCAGAGGGGGCCTTAATTAGAGTCAGGTGCTTAACTGCCTCACCTGACTCTTAGCAGGTTAATTGGAGTCAGGTGGTCTATTAGCCTGGAGCAGCCCCTGCTCTGGTCACTCAGGGAACAGAAAACTACGTATCCAGTGGTCAGTATATCTCCCTTCTGCTACTCTGCTGTTCCCAACTGGTCTGGGTCTATCACAATAGCAAACTCTGAGTGCGACCCCCCCCCTTATAAATTAAAAACACTTTTTTTTAATATATTTAACACTATTATAAATGCTGGTGGCAAAGCAGGGTTTGAGGTGGAGACTGACAGCTTGCGACCCCCAATAATAACCTCGTGACCCCCTGAGGGGTCCCAAACCCCAGTTTGAGAACCCCTGGGTTAATTTAATTTTAGCACCCTGTGTCCATTCACATGCATGTGCTATTTTGAGCATTTCAGTTTTCACAACATAGGCTCATCCCAAATTCTGGAACAAGCTCAAATGCTCAGTTCGTGGAATATGTACATAGTCTATACTAAAGACAAATCCATAGTAACCTTCTCCAGTTTGTGAGGGACTCCAGGGAGCTAGTCTCTAGGAAACAGATAAATTCATGGAGGTTAAGTCCATTAATGGCTATTAGCCAGGATGGGTAAGGAATGGTGTCCCTAGCCTCTGTTTGTCAGAGGGTGGAGATGGATGGCAGGAGAGAGATCACTTGATCATTACCTGTTAGGTTCACTCCCTCTGGGCACTTGGCATTGGCCACTGTTGGTAGACGGGGTACTGGGCTGGTTGGACCTTTGGTCTGACCCAGTATGGCCGTTCTTATGTTCTAACCTAAATGAACCCGAAGTTATGGAGACAGACATGAGTCAAGGAAGCCAGCAGAGTATCAGAAACCTGGAAAAATCTCTGACTGGATGGGTTCAGGCGTTTGGTTCAAAAGTTTTGGATTTTTTTTAAGCAGAATTTTTTTATTGTTTCTTTAAACAATCAAACACAGCAAGCAGCAAATATTTGGCCACACACTTCTGAAACCTCAAACCATGTTCAGGTTTCGGCAGACTAATTTCAGCTTTTCAATTAAAAAAAACCACAACAAATTTTGAAGGAAAGCAGACATTATCTGTGATTTTTTTCTGCTTTTTAAAAACCCCTAGTTTTCGATCCAAAAAAGTTTTGACCGAAAATATTTGTTCAAACCTTTTAATGAGCTTTAGTCCCTTTTAGCACTAGCTGATGCTGAGAACCAGTGATACCTTGTAAAGGTGACTTGAAAAGAAGTTTTCTCAAAACAGGGTTTGTGCTGAGATGGTTAAGGTTTTTAAATGTTTATTTTTCCCAGGGCCGCCCAGGGAAGAGGCCGCAGGGGCCCCCACGAGAATATAGTATTCTATAGTATTGCAACTTTTTTTTATGGAAGGGGCCCCCAAAATTGCTTTGCCCCAGGCCCCCTGAATCCTCTGGGCGGTCCTGCCTGGAGGGTAAAAACTTCTGGATTTCTACAGAACAGCAAGAGTTGAACAGTGGCAGTTCAAGCTTTCTCATATTGCCTTGCCAATGTGATTCAGCCATGAGGTGGAGGAAATCCCTCTAGGAATCAGAGGGCAGCTGTGCTTCCATGTCCATTCGCTCCTTGGCTAATTGGTTGAGAATGCTAACAAGGTGGCCAATTAAGAAAGATTTGCAAGATGCTTCTCCTGACCTCGCACTCTGCAAAGCAGTCCTGAGACATGTCATTATATGCAGTTCAGAGATGGTGTTGCTAGTTTATCTATTTGGATATGCTCAGTCTGAAGAGTGTTTCTTTCTACTTTGTGAGATTGTAGTAGTTATTTTATCCTGTGGTATCACTGTATTTAAAAGGAACCCAGATAGGACTACCATAAATTAAATATTTTGTGAAAAAATTACTGGTAAATGTTGTACCAAGTATGTAATGTTTTCTTGTTTTTAAGTTTAACTAGCAAATTGAAATATCCACTGCACCCCTGATCCTCTCTTTAGTGAAGCCCTTTGGACTGATGATTAAGAACCCCAGATTCATTTAGCATCTTTTAATGAGCTATGTTTCAAAAAATAAAACACTATAAGCTAAATTCAGACCTCCTGTGAGCAGTCACAACTCCATTACGTGACCTATGTATTTAATACAAACTTTTTTGAAGGTGTCATGGGCCTACAGAAAAACTGCCACTAGGACCATTACTTTACGGTCTATCAACATTTCCATTAATTGCTTCTTGCTTTTAATTTAGAGGTTTTTAATTTGACTGTAACTTTTTATGTGAGCTAAAACTTGGCATAAAAAAGGTCGGGTTGGGAGTGGATCTTTTTTTCAATAAAAATAATATAGACATTTTTAAACTAACATAATTTAATGAACAAGTCATATGTATTTTAAAAATTAGGTAAATACGTACTTATATGATGCACCAAAACATACTTACACAAAGGAAACACAATTTACCATGTCAGCTCTGTTGAAGAAAGGTGTGTTGTCTTTCCAAAAAGGAAGTGTAAAGGATGTGACAGTTTAGGGAATTGGTAATACAAGGTGTACATTACTGGACATACCTCAGATGTGTTGTAAGGCATGAGGCTAATAAGGAATTGTGATTCTGATTTCACCTAAACCAAGGTAAATCATGAGTAACTCCATTGAAATTAATAGTTTTACGTAAGTGTAAAACTGGTGTGAAATCAGAATCGGACCGAAGAATGTCTGCAGCCTCTGATGTGGCATGTCGATCTCTGACTAGGTTTTAAACACTACAAAGACAACTTGCAACATTAATAAGATACTGTTTAAAATGATGGCTTTTTTTTCTGCATTACCATAACAATAGAAATAGCCCCTAGAAAAACAAAAGAAACTGCAACTTTTAAGACTGCATCACTTTGCAGTAAAATAAATAGTGTTGAATTGTTTACAGAAGCACTGAGTAGATAACAGGTGCTCTGTTAGCTTTTTGTCATAATATTTTAAGTGCCCCTCATGACCTGACTAGGCATAACACCAGGAGATAGTTATCTGACTGGAAGTTAGACCGAAGTATAGTGCTCACCAGTTTATTAAGGCTTGGTCTACACTTAAAAGTTATGTTGGTATAGCTCTGCTGGTCAGGGGCATGAACAAACTACACCCCTGACCTGCATAGCTACGCTGAGCTACTCCCCAATGTAAATGCAGCTATGTTGAGGGAAGAGCGCGGGGGCGGGGGATGTTTCTTTCTATTAGTGTAGGCCAGCGGTTCTCCAACTGTGGGTCGGGACCCCAAAGTGGGGCTGGCATTAGACTTGCTGGGGCCTGGGGCTGAAGGTGAAGCCCAAGCCTCACCGCCCAGAGCCAAAGCCCAAAGGCTTCAACCTTGGCCTGCAGGGCTCAGGTTACAGGCCCTTCACCTGGGGCTGAAGTCCTTGGGCTTTGGCTTTGCCCACTCCCACCTGCCTGGGACAGGTTCAGGCTTCAGTCCCCCTCCTGGGGTCGGGTAATTAAACTTTTGTTGTCAGAAGAGGGTTGTAGTGCAATGAAGTTTGAGACCCCCTGGTGTAGGCAGCTATGCCAGCATACCTATGCCGACATAGGCTCCATAGAGTAGACATAGCCGTACATAGCTTTTCAGGGACAAGGGATAAGCTATGCAACATTGGGAGCTTGTGCCTGGCTGTGACATCATTAAAAAGACTCAGCCAGACACTCCTTTATGGTGTTGAACTACCAGAGACAAATTTGAAGGCAGCCTGTAACGATGCAGTTCTGGCAGGATCCAACTGTGAGTGTCAATTCAGGACAAACTACTTAAACAGGGCAGTTACAGCCCAAGGCTGGGGTTTTTCAACCTCTAAGGCAAACCAACCAGTCAGACAAAGAAGACTTTGGTCTCACCCCACTGGCTAACCACAAGTCACAGAAGCAATTCCCTTAGACACTCCTGTTTCCCAGTATCACCACCAGTGCCACTCGTTATGGGGACAAATGGTTATGAAAACCCACACCCCAGTAAAAGAGAAAAGGTTCTCTTGATCCCAAAGGACCGAGCCCCAGACCTAGGTCAATATACAAATCAGATCTTACCCACAAATCACGCTGTTGCCAATCCTTGCCAATCCTTTAGAATCTAAAATCTAAAGGTTTATTCATAAAAGGAAAAATATAGATGAGAGCTAGAATTGATTAAATGGAATCAGTTACATACAGTAATGGCAAAGTTCTTGGTTCAGGCTTGTAGCAGTGCTAGAAGAAACTGCAGGTTCAAATCAAGTCTCTGGACTACATCCCCAGCTGGGATGGGTCATTCAGTGCTTTGTGTAGAGCGTCAGTTTGTAGCAAAGTCCCTCCAGAGGTAAGAAGCAGGATTGAAGACAAGATGGAGGAGAGGCATCAGCCTTTTATAGTCCTTTCCAGGTGTAAGAACACCTCTTTGTCCTTATTGCGGAAAATTACAGCAAAATGGAGTCTGGAGTCACATGGGCCAGTCCCTGCATAGTTTGCTGAGTTGCAAGGCGTATTTGTCTTCTCTCAATGACTCATAGACTCATAGACTTTAAGGTCAGAAGGGACCATTATGATCATCTAGTCTGACCCCCTGCATGCTGCAGGCCATAAAACCGTCCCTACCCCTTCCCTGGACTCTGCTGTTGAAGTCCCCAATCCTGTTTTAGGTGACTTCAATCGGCAGAGACCCTCCTGCTAGAGATCCCTGCCCCATGCTGCGGAGGAAGGCGAAAAACCTCCAGAGGCTCGGCCAATCTGCCCTGGAGGAAAATTCCTTCCCGACCCCAAAAATGGCGATCAGTCAGACCCCTCAATGGGTCAATTGTATAGCTGATGGTCCTTAATGGGCCATCAAGCAGGCTAGGCAGAGCTAACACCAACTTGTCTGGGATGTCTCCCAGAAGCATAGCATAAGTTTGAAATACAGACAGTATACAGCCGATGTTCATAACTTCAACTACAAAATTGATACACACATATAGACAACATAATCATAACCAGCAAACCATAACCTTGTCTTAGACACCTCATTTGACCCCCTTTATACAAGATTTGGTGCCACTATAGGACCTTGGTTGCAACCATGTTCTATATGGTCCCAGTTCAAGTAAATAACGTGACACAGCCTCAGCTTTCTTTGCTAAAAAGAGAGGCCAAGGATTGAATGGGCACAGAATTAATCTCCTATCCCCACAAGTGGTCCCTCCAGAACAGAGTTAATGCCCATTGAACTGCTGCTACGGTTTTGTGCTTTGCTGTGTGGAGAGAGGACTTCAGCCTTCGGGCACCATTCATGAACAGTGAATATACTTCCAAAAAAAAAAAAAAGATTGCACAATATATATTCTAAAAAGGGCATATGATACACAATTAACTATAGCACAATGTTAATTAATTTAGAAATATTATGATCTTCCTTTTAGGATATGAGAGCTTATTTCAGAGAAAAAGAAAAAAAAGTTCTTCTTTTTTCCAGATGTTTTTACAGCAGCCAACAGTGTCCCTGAGCTTTAGCAACATACAGCAGACAGATCCTCAGCAGCTACAGCAGAGGTCAAGGGTCATTTCTCAGCAGCAGCTTATCCCCAGTCCTCAACTTCACGGGCAAATTGCATCTTCCCAACCAGCAAACCAGCAAATGTTAAGAGAAGCAAATGTGGTATCAAGCCAGGTAAACATATTATTTCACTACAAAGAAATGAATATGGATACAAGCCACTGAAGTCATTACTGAATGATCACAGATAACGACATCAGTATTGTAAATAGAAACGTGTGGCCTTTTTTATCTTTCCTTCTAAACAAAAGCTTCTCCCCTTAGCTTTCTCCTTTACTTTAAGACCTGTTTTTTTTAAAGATCTGAACCAGGAGCATTATGCAGCCAGCTTGTTTCTGCTTTAAAACTGAACAGGGGCGTGTGTGGAGACCTATTTTTCTTTTATTGTTCATGAAAGCTGACAGGTTGACAACCACGGAGACTGGCAGTATCTGCAACAGCAAGGCAACCTTTCCAGCACCAAAAAAGTGCTTTAACCTTGTCCTGGTGGCTAGTTCGCTGACACACCCAGTCAGTCGTGGCCTGAGACCATCAACACAGCCTATTTATGGCTAGTTATGATGGTGTATTGTTGATGTGTGGGGCCTGCCCATAAGGAACTGAACTGAGAACACCATCTTACAAGAGCAACAGACTCCAGCCCAGAGAAATAAAATTAAACTCTTAACTAGTAGTAATTGAGAGCTGTGATTCTGCGAGTATGCTCAGCATAGTTATCTTTCTGCCTTATCGCAGAGCTTTCTCTGCATTTCCACTGTTCCTTCTTCAGCATGATCCCAGCACACATCCCTATTTCTGTTCACCTACTGCTGTTCGGTGAACACATTTACAACTGTACCTTCAAATCACGCAGTGGTACCTCTTAACCTCCTGTGCCCTTGTGTTATAACAAGTCTATTAAAATGCTCCCATGGTTTATAATAATAAAAAAAATCAGGGTGGATAAAAATCAACGATTTTGTTTAAAAAATCTGATTTTTTTATTTAAATCGGAATTTTTTGATAAAATTATTTTTGAGGAAACAATGTTTCTAAAGATAGTTTTAATTAAGATACATTATAGCTCAAAGGTATCTCATCGTGGAATAGGGATTATAAATTCTAATTCTGTAGTATGAGACAATATATTCATGTAATGTTTAAGAAAAGTTTTGTAAATGAGTTTCAATAGTTCATGGATTAGGGACCCAATCTTATGGGGTTCCAGGGGCTTCTGTATAGATTGTTTAGGTTAACCTTTCTATCTACCCAATGGGACTCAGTGCTCAGTCTAGAAGATACCATCAGAGATGCTTAGTTTTGCAGTTCTCAAACTGGATTTGTGTCTCCAGAGATAACATGCTTGTTAACAGCAAAAATGTTTTTACATAAATAAATAAATAATATATAGAGATGAGAAATAACAGACCTGAAGCCTATTGTCCCTCTCAAATTTGTGTACACAGAGTCAATCCCTTACCTCTCTCTAAAAGTGCAAAGTTTCAAAAGGTTCAATGAATAGAAGATTGTTGGGGGCGGAATAGATCTGGACAAGGAGAAGAAGACTGGAGATAAATGTGAGAAGGGAGGGACAGGCAGTAGAAACAAAAGTGAACTGTTTGAGCAGCATATTCCAGAAGTCTTGAGGTCTTTCTGAGTGTAGCTTTCATTGATTTGAGATCTACCATACCATTTTCTCACTAGAAGAGAAAACCTATAATGGGAGCAGGCCATAAAAGAGACCCAGTTTGGGAATATTTTAATGAAATTCCTCTACCTATGAGTAAGACAGGCATGCGTGCAAAATGCAAACAGTGCAACAAAGAAATGCAAGGCCTGGTTGCCCGAATGAAACAACATCATGAGAAGTGTTCCTTCTCAGGAGGAAGCTGCATTGAAGATGATGAAAGGAACATATCTGAACATGCAGGATCTTTAGGTTGGTAAACTTTTTTATTTCATACTTCTCTCTTAAGGGCTGACTGTCTTCCTTCTGGACTATTCTTGAATTCTTATGTTTGAGCAAAAAATATAGTTGTTACTCTATGGTACTATTTTAGATGCAGTTGTGATAAAAATAAATAGCTGAAATAGGCAGATCTTCTTTTTACAATTCAACCTTTAAAGTTGTACTGAGTGTCAGTGAATGTAATGAGTAATACTAAATGAGCAGTATGGTAATAATAATTAAATAACTGCATTGTCTTATTTTGTTTAGGAGAATCCATCCTCAGCATACAGGATTCTGAAGACTATCCACCTTCAAGATCACCATCATTTTCTGTAGTTTCAGACTTATCTGCCAATGATAGTATTTCAGTCACATCATGTATGTCACATAGCCACAGTATATCACTTGTAGCAAAAAGAAGAAAAAATCTCCATCATCCAGAAACAACCATAGATAAGTTTGTGATAAGAACCAGCAGATTACAAAAAGAGGTAATTGATGAAAAAATTGCCCAGTTTGTTTATGCAACAAACTCTCCTTTCCGTATGATTGAGAACCTACACTTCATTAACATGGTTCAGTTATTAAGACCAGGATACAGTCCACCCAACAGAGCAGATGTCGCAGGCAAATTGCTGGATAAAGTGTATGAAAGAGAAATTGAGCAGTTCGCAGAAGATCTAGAGGGTAAAATTGTTAACCTGAGTCTTGATGCGTGGAGCAATGTCCACAGTGATCCTGCTGTATGTGCTTGTGTGACAACAGAAGAAGGGAATGTCGATACAGAAACAATTGATACATCAGGAAATGCACAGAAGCAGAATACTTACAAGAAGTAGAAGTAAAGCTATAACAAACTGTGGAAAAAAAATTCAAATGTCTAGTACGCAGCTTGGTCACAGACAATGCTGCAAATGTATCCAAGATGAGAAGAAATTTAGAAGGGAGTCCCAAACTAATAACATACAGTTGCAGTGCTCATTTGATGCACCTCCTAGCCAAAGACTTCAGTGTTCCAGAAATAAAAGCTAATGTTGTTGAAACTGCAAAATACTTCCGTAACAACCACTTTGCAGCAGCTGCTCCGAAAAAAGTGGGAGGAACCAACCTAACTCTCCCACAAGATGTGCAATGGAACTCAGTAGTGGACTGTTTTGAGCACTATATCAAGAACTGGCCTAATCTGATGACAGTTTGTGAACAAAATTGTGAAAAAATACATGGCACTGCAACAGCCAAAGTTGTCAACATTGGGCTTAAGAGAAATGTTGAACACGTGCTGAGTACCTTGAAGCCTATTTCTGTAGCCTTGAACGAAATGCGGGGAAACAGCTGTTTTATTGCTGATGCTGTTGAAATTTGGAAGGAACCGAGTGAGATCTTAAAAAGAGAAATATGCAATGACAGAGTTAAATTACAAGCATTAAAAAAATGAATGGGACAAGCACTATCTCCAGCTCATTTTCTTGCAAATATTCTCAATACTCGGGACCAGTGTCAAACCTTAACTGCTGAAGAAGAGGAGTTGGCTATGACATGTACATCCAGCAATTGTTCCTCCATAATGCCAACCATAATAAACTTCAGAGCTAAGGGTGAACCATTCAAGAAATACGTTTGCTGATGATGTTTTAAAGAAAGTCACACCAGTGAACTGGTGGAAGTCACTTAAGCACTTGGATTCAGAGACTGTTGAAGTGATAATCTCACTTTTAACAGCAGTAGCTTCTTCTGCCAGTGTAGAAAGAATATTTTCTTCCTTTGGACTAATGCATTCCAAACTGAGAAATCATTTGGGATCTGAAAAAGCAGGAAACCTTGTTTTACTTTTCCAGATTATAAACAAACAGGAAAATGAAGGTGAAGACGACTGAGTTAGCTGCAAAAGCCAATATTTTAAGTTTCTCGTGTTGACCTGGCTGACAGTCGATTTAATTTTTTGTTTAAAAAAATATATATTTCATTTAACTATTTTAGTTAAAAACAATTTTAACAAAAAAAACCCCTGATTTTAAAAATCTTGAATGTTTAACTAAATTCAAAAATTCATATGCTTATTTTGTTAAAATAGTATATGTTTGCCATTGAAGAAAAAAATCCAGAATACATAAAGTTGTTGTTTTAGTTAAATAAAACAATTTACATGTCTGTCTGGTGATGTTCTCCTCCTAATACAGCATGGCAAGAAAATCCTCCAAATATTAACCTCTTGAATTGGAGATATTTCACCTCCCAATGACTTCATAAATATCTGCTTCAATTACCTTTGGTAAATGAAATAACCAAACAATCATTCATTTTCTGATGTAGCTGTAAAACTAATCTGAAAAGTTTTCAAAATAAATCACTTTAAAAATGTATAGCGTGTGCCTTCTAAAAATGAAACCTACATCTATCTCTGAGTTGTGAAGAATATGTATTAAGGTTATAACAACTAACAAGAATGCACTTTTATGTAGAAATCCATGATTAAATCGAGTCTTCCTGACTAGTGATTTAAATCAATTTGATATAAAGCAAATCCACCCTGAAAAAAATCCTTTTCTACATAGTAAGGTTTATTCCCATCACAGGGCTTAAATGACAATAGTGATCCCTTCTAATTTTGCTTTGGTGTTGTCTTGGGGGTTTCTGTGTTTCCAGAACTGGTTCTTAGAATTACAGGGTCTGCTTTGCTTTCAGAGTACTCTGGTTTCAGAGTCAAATACTCTGAAAAGTCTATAAAATAAAACATGGTGAAATAGTTGTGGTGCATATGTGAGGGTAATAAATAACATATTACAGACTTTTAAAATGTATTATTTGTACTGCGATAGCACCTGCCTGTGTACACACACACACACAGGGCACACCTCATCATGTAATAATTAAGGTTATGATTGTGTCACATGATCACCGTATGTGATTTTTAAGTCTTTCTCCAAAAACTGGTCACAAGGGTACCTCCTATAACACACCATAGGTTTTGCTCATATATTTCCTGACATAATAAAAATCTATAGTTAGAGAAAGAGAGAGTGTGTGTGTGTGTGTTTTAAAAATTGTAGTCTAGAATCAGAAATCAATGAGAAGTGCACAAGTAATGCAGAACACCAGTCACTCATCCAGCAGCCTAGCTTCACAATTTACCAATTCTGCTGTGCTCCCACAGGCTGTGAACATGGCTCCATCTGCTGCTATAGCACAGGATAGCAACCAGTGTCATGCTAGTCCAGATTTCAGCCAGGACCGACAACTGAGGTAAATGATTTTTAATAAATTAATCAATTCTGCCCTGACAAAAAAGCTGTCCATTTATCATTTTACTACATGATAGATGAGGATTCTGAACACTAAGGAGGGTGAGGTATGTTAACAAAGTTGTGGAGTGAAAGGCACTAGAACCTGAGGTCTGCAGACCCCTGGGGGTCCGCAGACTAAGTCCAAGATTTCCAAAGGGGTCCACACCGCCATTCAAAACTTTGTAGGGGGTCCTCAAATGAAAAAACATTGAAAATCACAGCACTAAAATGAAAATACATATGCCTTGAAAGAAAAAATGGGTTAAAAATCAATAGATTACCGAGAACTAGATTGTGAGTTGGAATACATGTTCATGCAGTAACTTAGTTCTTCTCTTTCCCATGTGCAAGACTGTTGCTCAGCCAGCCTATTCAGCCAATGATGCCTGGCTCCTGTAATTCAAGACTCGCTTCAGATATCAGTGTGGCTGGACGCCAGGCTAAGTATGTTACTTGTGAAAAATAAAGCACTGAAGTGACTTTTGAGAGAGCATGGCCTTTTATAATGAGATCTTCCAGTACTAGTAAACATCAGTTCTGATTCTCTTTGAGTACGAGGCTTCTAGGGTGAATCTTACCCTTTCTGGTTGGTTCAGTGTCTAAAATTACTATTGTGAGAAACAGAATGTGTTAGTGGGATTTCAGCAAGCCAAGAATAGGGAACCTTTCTTTGTTTCTCTCTCTCACATTTAGTACTTGTCCCAATGCTGAGTTTCTGATCCACCAAAATGAGTACAAGGAAATATACTAAATATCTGAGCTCAGCGTCAGTACTGACCCACCTTGAATTGCTAGGGCCTGATTCTCCTCTCACTCTAGTCTGACATCAGTGTTACTCCACCAGGGCCAGTGCAAGGATACTTTGCGCCCTAGGCGAAACTTCCACCTTGCACCCGCCCTCCCGCTCTCCTCCCCCTGGAGCATCGCTTATTATAAACTTTCACAAATGAATGCTGCATAATGTGGCATTGTTCATTAGAATTAATACATGTTCGGCTTGAAAATTTATTAATTTCATTATTTAGTCTACATATTTAATGAAAATAAATGGCCTTGGGTCTCCTATACGTGGCTAGAGTCCCTCCTGCCTCCCCACCACCCCTCATGGATCTGGAAAGGGCTGTTTTGGGGATCAGAGCACAGAGCTGGGAGTCGGGATCTGGCTTCTATTCTCCACCCTGGCACCAACTCACTGGATGACTTCAGGCAACTTACTTCCCCGTTCTGGGCTTCAGCTCCCCCCCAGCGCTAAGGTGTGAAATGGTTCCTTGCTCCTGGGCTGGATAGTGCAGTGCAGGTGGGAGGGGGTGTCTGAAGGCCTGTCTTCCCCCCATGTGAGGCGAGGACAGAGTTCCAGCCTCCGTCATGACCGTCCTGGTTGCTTGACTCTGCCCCACGCCAATTGCTGCTGAAGCCCCTTACTCAGAGAGCTCTGGCCCAGGGCAGAGGCATCAGTGTCATTCTGGGCCTGATTTTCAGAGATGCTGAGCACCTGCGGTTCTCCCAGTGTCTGTGGGAACTCTGGGGTTCTCAGTATTTCTGAAACTCAGGGCAATTTATTTCGAATACTGAGCCAGGACTGAGCCTGCAAAGGCATCCTGGGGGCTTGGGGAGGAGGCAGCTCCGGGCTGGCAGGGGAGGCACGGGCAGGCAGTGATGTGGGGCGCGGCGGCAGGGCCCGCGGTTGCAGAGGATGCCCGCAGAGGTAGGTGCTAACGCAGCTGCAAGCAGCCCGTCCCCCCGCCAGGAGCAATAGTGTAAAAAAAAATTGGGGGGGCACCGCTTTTTGGCACCCCCAAATCTTGGCGCCCTAGGCAGCCGCCTAGTTCTCCTAGTGGTTACACCGGCCCTGATTTACTCCACTGATATCAGTGGAGTTTCTCCTGATTTACCCAAGTGCAAGTGAGAGAAGAACTAGGTGCCCAGCATCTTGGTGCTACATGAGAAGCTGCTAAATGAACCAAATTAATTTTCATTCCTTCCAAACCAAAGGGGAAAACATAGTTGTGCTCAATTTCTCATTCACAATCTTGTTCCTGGTCTTCCTCCTTTCCCTTTCCCATTCCCTCCCCCGACCTTGTTCTGGAGAATTTATAATCTGTGCCAGGCCTAATCCTGTAAGGTGGCTCACAACTGAACCCTATGTTAATAGGAGATGTTTCAGGAAACCTAAGAAGATGCAGGATTTTAGGCTGATAATTCATTAGCTGGCATTCTTCCCTCTGAGTCAGTAATTAACCAGTTCCTCAACATATTGTTCGGGGAAACGTGCTGACAGAGGTGCTGTCTTTCAGATGAGTTTGAAATTGAGGTCCCTATCATTAAAGGTCCAGTGACACTATTTTAAGGATAAGGATTTTAGCCCTAGTACCCTGACATCACATCTGATTTTTCAACAGTTTATTCTTGATTTTTTTTAAATAGATATTCTCAAAACCAACAATTGTTTCAAAGTCTGGAACTGCAAACTTCCAGCAGCAGTTCACCTATAGTGCTGATGGGACAGGCAGTGTTACATCCACGGTTTTCTGCATCACAGCCTTCTCAGACATCATCTCTGCAACCTATGCAACTCCAGCAACAGCAGCAGCATTGCTACCTTCAGGTGGGCTAGAACAGAAAGGATAATAAACACTTTGTATCTGTGCAATAATATGCAAAGCAGTAAAGAACTTATGATCTTTAGATGGCAGAACAAATGGGGTCTGATCATGCTCTCACCAAAGTCAGTGGAAGTTTTGCCATAAACTTCATTGGGAACATGACTGGGCATGTGCTACATAGATTTCCATACTAAAGATGTTAAATTTTGCAAATATCATAGAAATTAAATAAGGACCTGAAATGTTATATGAACCTTTCAAACACACCAATTAAGCATTAAGCTAAGTCAAAATATTTTAAAAAAAATACCAATACTGTAAATTGGAAAATTAATATGGCAAACCCAAATGTACTTAAATCACAGTCACAGTCAGTCAGAAAATTGTCATCATGGGGTTAAACTTTAGTGTCTCATTGCTTCTGTATTAAATTTCCTCAGTTTACAAGTCAAAAGATGATTTTTCTAACTGTGCTTTTTCTAACTGCCAGTACCACAAATTTGAAATGAGATCTGAAAATCCAGGTGTTTTTTTTTTTACTATCTTTTACATCATCACATTCTGCATTAAAGTTTCTGAAGGTGGAACTCAGGTGATATTGCTGTTGCTGATGTGCTAAGCCAAAACAGAATCCAGCTACTATAGTTGTGTTGAAGCTACAACTTCGACTGAGTTGAGTGCAACCCTGGAAATAACTGTATATGAAACATCAGTTCACTTTATTTAATAGTTTTAGATGCATATCAGGCAAAGGACTTCAACAGTGGTGAGGAACAGGACATTTTATAATGATTGGACTGGGGCTAGGTATCAGAATTCCGGAGTTCTATTCCTAACTCTGCTGTTGTCTCTCTGTGTGACTTGGGCAAACTGTTTAATTTCTGTCCATCTGCAAAATGGGCCTAAGGATACTTACAGTACAGGAGTGTTTTATGTAGTAATTAGTGTTTGTAAAAGGCTCGCAAATCCTGAAAGATGATATGGAAGAGCAAAGTATTATAGTTATTATTAAATAAGTCATCACAGACCAAAGAACTACCCATATCAGGAATATATATACTAGTATAAAGTGCAGCTGGGTTGGACTGGAAATGGGTTGATCAGATATTGAAGCCAAAAGCCAATTTCTAAATCTAATACGCCCTCCAAAGGATTTCATCTTGTTTCATGGACTCTAATAGCTTCTGTGCTGTGCTCTCTATGCTTTTTTTCTCACCCTGGACAAAGACTCCCTGAATAGCTCTTCTCTCACAGTAATCCCTATTTAAATAAATAAATAAACAAACAAACAAACAACCTTCTTTTTTTTAACCCATATTTCTCCCTCAAGTGGCAAGGAGCATACAGCCTGGAAAAAACAGGTGATATGAACCAGCTAACTGATTTATTCTTTGGGACTAATCCAACCCATATTGGGGTCAACAGGAGTCTTCCTATTAACTTCAGCTGAATTGGGCCTGTAAAGCTGATCCCAAACCTTATCTCATAGAACTGGAAGGGACCCTGAAAGGTCATTGAGTCCAGCCCCCTGCCTTCACTAGCAGGACCAAGTACTGATTTTTTCTGCTCTAGATCCCTAAGTGGCCCCCTTGAGAATTGAACTCACAACTCTAGGTTTAGCAGGCCAATGCTCAAACCACCAAGCTATCCCTCCCCCTGAAGTCAATAGCAAAATTCCATTGATTTCAAAAATCTTGGGATTAAAATCTTGTAGACTGAAACTGATGGAAAAGCCACTTCTGTGCTATTGGACAGATCCTATTCCCATTAAAGTCAATTTTAGAACTCCCATTGACTTCAATGGTGCAGGATCAGGCCCTATTACCTAAGCTAACCAATACCAGGACACAGTCTATGAAATATTTAGCCTAAGAATAAGGCTGCAAACTAACAATTTCCTAAAATACCTTTCACATTAAGAAACAAGAACTTTTGTATCAAATCACGCAAATGAATTTTCTTTTATCTGTAGGTGCAGACACCAAGTCCTTTACACAGTGAGCAACCCGATTCTTTGCTCCTGCCGTCCTACTCACAGCAGCAAGGAAATATAGGATACCATCATACACAGCAGCAGCCACTGCCACTTGCTTCAAGAAGAACCAGTAGCTTGTCAGAATCATCAAATCTACCACAGCCACTATGATAGAGTCCCACACCCGCAAAATCAATGCACGATTAGCTATAACCCATAGACCTGTGGGGCAGGAGAGAAGAAATGACTGAACCTACAATTTTGACTTTTGCACATGCATTCATTTCAAAGCTCCATGGCAGTAGCAAACCACAGAGTGCGGACTGCAGCAGACAATGCAACAGAAAAGGAGTTGGATTCAGTTTGCACTGTTTCATGACAATATTATGTATCATCAGGCTGAGTGAAAATAAATACGAATACTATCCTGTGCAAACTCCATCACTGATTGCTGTGCGGCAGGAGAACATTCTTGTTGGTACATCATTCTGAGAGCACTCTGATTCCTAAAGATTGTGGACAGACACATGAGGTACTTGGCCTACACTGTTTCAGTTCATCTTTTGTGAAGAAAAGCAATGGAACAAAAATGTATAGAGCAGAGAACAAGAGATTATTTTTATTATGATTATTATCGTTGTTTTGCACAACTGCACAGAAGATATAACCTAGGCACTTTCTATAAAGAGAGATTTGTTTTGTTATTCTGGTGGCCAGACTGGTACATCCAATTAAACAGAAAGCCCAGTCACAGTTAAAAATGCTACACAATCTATACCCCTTGATTTATAACCTAAAGGTATTAAAGCAGTTTACCCTACCAGCAATTTTTGATTAAAAACAAAAAACACTGGACTGTTTCCTGTTTACTCTGTGAATTGTGACTGCGAAGGAGAACTAAAAATATAAGCACAATCATGCAGCTGTATTGTTCCAGAATTCTAGTAGACTCTTTGCTAATATAAAGTGGGTCTTTCTGCAATATGAACAGCCCACTTACAACTGGTCATAGCAACAAGTATCTGAAAAATATGCACTGTGTTTTGGCCCAATGACTAGGGATGCTGCAAATTATCACATATCTTTTTCATGATAACATTTGAATTTTCCTTTAAAAAATGCACTTTTTGCTTTTTTGTATGTTTTATGTTTCTAAGAAAGATTTTATGTAATTATAAAATAAAAAGTAGTGTATTGTACAGCTGTTGTAATAATGACCTATTTCTATATAAAATAAAATTATATGGAATTATGTGGAAATTATTTTGTATATGAAATATCAACTCATTTCACAAGTATAAAGGGTTTTTTGTGCTTTTTATTTATTTATTTTTGTGAGTGGCTATTTAGTAATAAATTAATGAATTGCTGTCTCATGCTATATACATCCTCAAATAATTTTTTTCTTTCCATTTAATAATGCACATTTGTATTTGCTTTGGAGCATAATAAAGTAACTGAAAAGTTTTACTACAGAATTTACATACATTCTCCTTCCTATGGCGGATTAACTATGTAATTCAATTTAGACCTGAAAGGCTCGCTGTAACCTTACAAACTGTTTGATGTTTGTTTCCAAAAAAACCTATTCTGACAGTTGTTCCTCTCCTTGTTTCATCACAGGTAACCAGAATAATACTGCTTTAGGAAGCCCCAAAAGATAACAACATTAAACTTGTACCTGTAGGTAACTAGTTCCTCATCGGGAAATATCATTTCACTTAAAATTCTCAAGACACTATGGGGCAGAGCCAAGGTTTTAGTTTTAGCCAAGGTAGCCATGGGGTAGGAGACAAAAATATGGCTTAAAGCTTTGTTAGTGCTTTCCTGATCCTGGAGACAGCTAGAGACTGTTTTGCCTCTGCCATAAATTAAAGCAGCTTGAGGGCTGCCCCAACCAGAGGTTCTCAAATTGGAGGGGGCGGAATGTATTCTGGGGGGCAGGGGGCGTGAGAAGCTTGGGGGGGAGGGAACTTACTGTGCACATTCAGAGCTGGGCGGATGGAGAACAGTGGCTGCTGGACAGGCACCTGGAGGTGCGGGGGAGGGATAAACTGCTCCAGGTACAAAGGAGGAGAGGGTGCTATCAAATATGCTTGAGAACCACTGCTCTAAGTTATGTTGGCTACAACTGAAGCCAAAGGGCTGTTGCACTGACAGGGATTACCAGAGTGCAAGGTGCTCTGGCCATGCTCCCTTCCTTGACTCCAGATCAACAGCGCTGATGGGATCGTGAAGTGTTTCCACCACTTTCTGTCTTGAATCAGCTTCACAGCTTAACTCATCGTTAATCATTTTTTGTTCTGTCATTCTTCACAGTGTCTAGCCAAGACATCCTTAGTCTTCCTCTGATTCTAGTGCTTTACACTCTGGTATGTCTGACCATGTCAAATATCACATGTCAAAACCATCCAGTTGTCTTCTTTAAATCTTCTGTAACAGTGTTATTTCTTGCCTTCGCCATTTGCTTATTACTTCTTTTTTTTTTAATTTGGTGTAGACTTAACCATAGGTGCAGGAACCAGGGAGGGGTGCTGCTGCACCCTCTGTCTAAAAGTGGTTTCAGTTACATACAGGGTTTACAGCAGGGGTCAGCAACCTCTGGCACATAGTAAGCACCCTGTTTACCTGCCACATCCAGAGGTTCAGCCAATCGTGGCTCCCACTGGCCACGGTTTGCCGTCCAGGCCAATGCAGGAAGCACCCCCACTATAAAAATTGTTCCAGCACCCCGGTCTTGAAACTCTCAATATTCCCCTCACCAGTTCATTTCTGCAGTCAATAATCTTGTTTGTTGGAATCTTATAGCCAGGGGCAAAAACCAGTAGTTTACAGGAGGAAACTATAAACTTGCCATGCTTGATTTCCAGTTAACTGTTATACAGGAATATGATGCTCTTAAGAATAGACTGAGGGCCAATGTCCATCCTTTCTCAAACTCTGTCGGGCTCGCTTCTGCATATCCCAGCCCCATTTTGAATTGGAACATGCTATGCCAATTTATTGCTTTAGGGCTCTCTGTCGCTCTGCACTGGTTTATTATTGCAGAGCAGGCACAGTGCTCTGGCTTATTGTTATAAGGCTATAATGCAGTAGGGGTTGTTACTGTAGACAGTCATGGGTTATTATTGTATTGGGTTATTATTGTAGGCCTAAACTGGGTTATTACTGTAAAAATGCTACACTACACGGGGCTATTATTATTGTTGGGTCATCGTGCTGCACTGTTTTATTATTTTAGGGTTGTAGAGCTGATATTATACACCACTCAGGCTGTGCTATGTTAACTGTAGGACCGTTGTGCTGTGTTTATTACTGCGAGTTGATTTATTGCATACAGCTAGGCTGAGGTAAGCTGTAGTTTATAACATAGCCGTACTATTCGCAGAGTGCTGCAGTGAAGTGTTGTTATTGTAGGGTTGCTGAGAGAGTGAAGTGGGTTATTGTACAGCAGCTAGGTTATTGCACTGGGTTATTGCAGGGTTGCTAGGTTACAACACTAGGATACTGTGGAGTTGCTGGGTTAGGACACTGGATTGCTAGACTATGAGATCCATCAACTCCCACGTTGTTTTTTGTTTTGTTTTTGAAAGTCTGGTGGTGATTTGCTTAAAGCCGCAAACGCTGCACTCCGCCCACGGCAGGAGAAGATCCGCTCCCGTGGTTAGAGTAGGGTTACCATTTGTCCGGATTTACCTGGACATGTCCTCCTTTTTGTGTTAAAAATAGCGTCCGAGGGGGGAATTTGTAAATCACTAAAAATGTCCGGGTTTTCCCCCCCAGGCAGAGCGAGGCGCGGCTGGGAGGGCTGCAGGAAAGTCTGCCGCTCGCATGGGGCGCTGGCATTCCCCGCATTCTGCCGGCCGGTTTGCATCGGGCCTCAGCAGCTCCTCCTCCCCTGCAGCCCAGCGCCCCGCTCCGGCAGCACTGTGCAGGGGCAGAGACCGGGTTGTGTGTTGCGCTGGGGAGCGCAGTCACGTCTCCGGCTCCGCACAGAGCCCAACACCATGTTCTGAGTGGCGGGGTAAGGGGGCCAGGGGGCAGGAGAAGGGGCAGGGAGATTTTGGAGGGGGCAGTCAAGAGATGGGGGGGGTCGGGAGTTTGGGGGGGGCTTTTTGGGGGTGGTGGAGAAGGTTTTAGGCAGTCAGGGTACAGGTAGGGGGTAGGGTCCTGGGGGGCAGTTAGGGGACAAGGAACAGGGGAGGGTTGGGAGTTCTGAGGGGGCGGGAAGTGGGAGGGGCAGGGGTGGGGCTCCTCCCGTCCTCTTTTTTGCTTGCTGAACTATAGTAACCCTAGGTTAGAGAGAAAGGCTGGACTCGCGCCCCAGCCTCCCGCAGCCCCCGGGACACGGACCAAACGCCCATCAACCCCCCCCCCCCCGCTGCACGGGGCGCTGGCGGGCGGGATTGTTGTTGTAGGGTTGCCGGGTTGCCCAGCAACTCCCGCGCTTCGGCCTTCCCGGCAGTCAGAGCCCGATCCTGCGCCCCCGCCGCCGGCCTCCCATTGCCTGAAACCGCCGGTCCCCGCCTCTTCGGGCCGCGCAGGCGCAGTCCCGCCTTCCCCCAACCCGGAAGTGCTCCTCGCTTCCCCCCGCCCCCTCCGGTTTGGTTCGTCCCAGAATCCCCCGCGCCTTCCTTTCCGACCTGTGCCCGGGCAGGGTGAGTGGCTCGTTACGGGGCCCGGCCGCCTATCCGCCGCCATCCGCCTCGCCGGGCCCCGCCGAGCCCCGGGCCCCGTCCGGCCCGAGTGGCCAGGGGACCCCGCGCCCGGGGCACCGGGTATTGCCGGCCCGGGGCACAGGAGAGGGGCTGGGGGCACAGGGGCCCGGGCGGGGGGGGGAGGGGAGGAGAGGGGCTGTGGGCACAGGGGCCCGGGCTGGGGGGGAGGGGCTGTGGGCACAGGGGGCCGGGCTGGGGGGGAGGGGCTGTGGGCACAGGGGGCCGGGCTGGGAGGGGGTTATGGGCACAGGGGCCGCACGGGGCTGGGGCCCAGGCCTTGTATAGGGCGGATGGGAGAGGTGCGGGTGCTTGTTTAGCAGTAGGAGGCATCTCTAGTGCTAGGGTTTGCTCCAGGTTTTGAGGGCAGGGCCAGGGGGTTTTCCTGAGTGCCCCGGAAGCTGGAGCCAAGTGTAAAAGCCTGGTTCTGTGCTTTCGGGGTGTCATGTGAGCATAGGGGGGAAGAGGGAAGCAAACTGAGGCATGGTGCAGCACCTTGCAGTAGGGCCTGGGGAGGGGGGAATCATGGAGTTGTAACACTGAAGCTGCATGTTTTGAAACCTGCAAGGCTTGTGCTCTGTAGAAAGTGGATTAAGCTGAACTAGACTTCTGACTGTAGAAACCCTAATGTGCGAGGGGGAAAGGGTTAGAGATGACTTGCTGGAAAGGCACACACCGAGTCCGTGATTTTCAATGTTGCACAGATGGCTCCAGCAAAGAAAGGTGGAGAAAAGAAGAAGGGGAGATCTGCCATCAATGAGGTGGTGACTAGGGAATATACCATCAACATTCACAAACGGATCCATGGAGTGTGAGTGGCTTTTTTCATTCCTTGTTTGTCCCGATAAAGTTGACCTTACTTTACCTGCTTAAGATGGCTGGTGTTTGGAAATGGTTCCAGTAAGCTTTCTACCTGTTGGCAGTGGATGGTTGTAATTAAAGATGCTGATTTCAGTGTGATGGGGTATATTAGGCCTGAGTTCTGCACCTGCATGTAGACCTGTGCAGATCCAATTGCAGCATCAAGGCCTGAGTGATTATGGTTTCTAGCAAATGCAGTTCTCAGGATGTTTTTCTCACTTTCCATGATTTTTCCTAGGTTTAGCACACTGCTATTGAGTTTACAGAGAGTGAAGACTTGTACAGGAACTCTGTCATTTTACTTGGGAGCTGGCTGTATAGTTATATTCAAGTGGGAGAGAGACTTTTTTTTAACTTGAGTTTAGTTTTATAAATTTTAAGGAGCCAATAATAGGAAAGTATCGGATAGATGAGAGAAGTTTTTCTACTGAGTGGAAGATAATTGATAAACATCAATACTTTTCTACAGAAGTGGGGAGGGGGGAAAACACTGTTTTTTTTCCTCTGGTGATTCAGTCAGTTCCTTTTGTTCTTTCCACTTTCTGATTCTATAAATCTATTTCATTTTATTTACTTTTTTGAGGCTGCTTTTTTTTCTCTCTCACTACCAGGAGGTACTTGGTCTGAAATACTGTTTGTGTTTCCCTCTTGTTTAGTCTTCCTGCCATCTTGCTCCTAACCTCTCTTTCCCCACCGACTCCTAGCATTAGATATTAATCTGTCAGCAATATACAAATAGTGCTTTGACATGTGCTGTGCTACCTTAGTTTAAAAATCTCATCCAAGGGGCAACTTGAAATAAGCCCTTGGAGCCAGTTAGTACAACAGGCTTGTTGTAGTGAAATTTTATTGAAATTGTATGTACATTACACATCTGTATCTATTTAGAAATAACTTAGTGATTTTTGAGAAAAGATGCAGTTGTTGCAACAACAATAAGGTTAGCATAGTCCAGCAAAACCTTTTGGCTTTATATGCTTATGGAATGACAGTCTGGCTAGATCCATGGCAAGTTTCCAGTGCTAGGGATATTTATTAAAGATTAGCTAAATAACCGTTTTCTCTGTTCTCAGGGGATTCAAGAAACGCGCCCCCCGTGCTCTCAAGGAGATCCGTAAATTTGCAATGAAGGAGATGGGTACTCCTGATGTACGCATTGACACCAGATTGAATAAAGCAGTCTGGGCCAAAGGGATAAGGTATGTCCCAGGGGCTTTAATCATGGGTAGGGGAGGAAGAATGTCACAAACACACGTGGGAGAATCTCTAAGTATCTCTTCTGTTCACCAGTATTTGCCTTTCGCTTGCAGATGTTTCCTTTCTGGTATTATAAGTGATTGGGTGAGATCTTGGGCTTAGGGCCCAAATCCACAAAGGGGTTTAGCTTCTTAGAATATTACTGGAAGCCACAAACCCTGGGTTAGGCACCTAGACAATGAATGGGGAGAAAAAGAGGCACCCGAGAATGGGATCCACACGGGCCAGTACACTAGGCGGGGAGCCACCTAAACTAGCCACGGGCAGATGCCTACTAGAGGGCTGTGTTGAAAGCCCTGCCCCCCTTCTCATGGCTAGGTCTGGGCTGCAGAGGAGGTTCCTATCTGTTTGCGAAATGCAGCTGGGAACTCCCTCTTCAGACAAGGTGGGGGGAATTAGGCCTCCTTTATAATCTTTGGCCAGGTGGCTAGATACCCAGATTTGGGAGTCACCAGTTCAGTTCCCCCTCTTTCTGCTGAGAGAGGATTTGAACATGGGTACCCCACCTCTCAAGTGAGTGCCCTAACCAGTGGACGATGTGATATTCTAATGTAGGGCTCCCTCAATCACTCTTGAAGTCATTCTACTTTGTAATTAAGTAGGGCCAAATGACTCTAGCAGGGTGGATTGATTTAAATAATTGATAAGTGTTTTGTATTTGTACTCTTCAGTTATTTTCGTAAAGAAAAGTTGATTTTCATTGGTTGGTAACCATCAAAATATGTTGAATTGCAACTATATATAGTCTTTACACTAAATTTAGTGCTGCTTTTTGCTTATCTGGGAGGAACTACTGTGTCTATACCCATGTATTTAAACAGTTATACAGTAGAACCTCAGAATTACGAACACCTCAGGTTGTTCGTAACTCTGAACAAGAACGTTGTGGTTGTTCTTTCAAAAATTTACAACTGAACATTGGCTTAATACAGCTTTGAATCTTTACTATGCAGAAGAAAAATGCTGCTTTTAACCATCTTAATTTAAATGAAACAATAACAGAAACAGTTTCCTTACTTGTCAAATCTTTTTTGAACTTTCCCTTTATTTTTAGTAGTTTACATATAATACTGTACTGTTTTTTTTTTTTTTAGTCTGCTGCCTGATTGCATATTTCTGATTCTAAATGAGGTGTGTAGTCAGCTGGGCAGTTCGTAAATCTGATGTTCTACTGTATAGCTTAATATACATGTATTCAGATTCTTAATTTTACTTTATTATGTTAGAAAATGATTAATAATGCATTTGACTCAATTTTTTTTTACTTTGATTTGTCAAGCTCTTTGGATTGAAATTAAAATTCAATTAAATGCAAAAACCAGCATTTTAATTGTTTATATAAGATTACATTAAATATGGTGCATATGTAAGAAAAAAGTTTAGCAAAACAAAGACTGGCCTATTTATTAAACAAAGGAATTATCTGTAGTTAATTAATTGAACTGATTATTTCTGGTCACACTCTCATACCCAGTTTTTATTAATAGATTGGAAGTTGGAAAAGCAGAAAAGCTTGTTTTCCTCTTCCTATCAGTTACTTAATTTTTAATGAACTAGTCATTGAGCTGAACTAGTTCAATAAACAGAGATGAAGAAAATATTCGTTCTGAAGTGCTAACCTTTGCTTTTGACAGCAGTAGATGCAAAATCTGGTTCCAGATACTTAGTTTGGTGGTTGTTTGACTTTTTTTTTTTTAAACTTGGTAGCAAGTATGTACCATTTAATATTATTTTTAGTATTTAAACGATTGAGTATAAGTAGTTTAGGCCTTAATATAGGTTATCAATTTAATTTTAGACAGATTTTTAAAAAATAAACTTGTTTTTAATTATTTTTTTATTCCTTATGCTCGATGGTAGGGCACTCGTCTGAGAGGTGGGAAACTCCTGCTCGGGCATCCTCTGCTCATCAGGGCTTGGAGGGAATTGAATTAGGGTCTCCCATACCCCAGCTCAGTACCCTAGTCACTGGGCTCATGGTTATGAGGAAGGCCTCCTCCCCACCTTGTCATTTTGTGTGGAATTAGGTGCGCTCCGAGCACACCTACTAAATAAGACCCTGCAGGCAAGACCTGCCTATTTTCATCTGGTTTGAGAATCATGCTGGGGTGTAGGTGTCAGACAGGCACTCGGATGCCTGCCTAGGCATTGTGTGCATACCCAGAGGCAGAAACTTGGCACCTAGGGTAAGGAACTTTTTACATCAAAAACAATAAGGTTGGGCAGCAGCTGAGTAGGGGTTTGGTATACCAGTGATGCGTAAATTCCTTCGTGAATGTGGGTCTCTCACTGACGCCTATGTCAGCAAAACTTGTGTCGTTATGGGGTGCGAATATTCCACTCCCTATGCAGGTGTGCACAGTGCTATGTTGGCAGGATTGCTTCTCCCCGGGGTGGGTTTTTTATGCCAACGGGAGAGCTCTCCCCCGGCGGCATGGAGCGTCTTCACCGTACGTGTCACTGCAGCGCCAAGCGTAGACATGGCCTAAGACTCTTCTCTGCAGCCTTGGGGAGGAAACTGGGGGCAGAGGGCACTACTTAACGCAGTGGTAGGCAAACTACGGCCCGTGGGCCACATCCAGCCCGCCGGCCCCTCCTGCCCGGCCCCTGAGCTCCTGACCCAGGAGGCTAGCCCCCTCCCCCACAGTCTCAGCTCACTGCACCACCGAATGCTCTGGGTGGCGCAGCTGTACCCCAGGCAGTGCGGTAAGGGGACAGGGAGCAGGGGTTGGATAGAGGGCAGAGGAGTTTGGGGTGGTGATCAGGGGGCGGGGTGGTCAGAGGGTGGGGAATGGGGGCAGGCAGGGGTTCTGAGGGGGCAGGCAGGAATGAGGAGGGGTTGGATGGGGCGGCGGGGAGCAAGAAGCGGGGAGGGGTTGGATGGGGCGGCGGGGAGCAAGAAGCGGGGGGGGGTCAGGGGCCGGGCTACACCTGGCTGTTTGGGGAGGTACAGCCTCCCCTAACCGGCCCGCCATACAATTTTGGAAACCCGATGTGGCCCTCAGGCCAAAAAGTTTGCCCACCCCTGGCAGTCTGTTCGTGGACTCGCATCTCTTCCTCACCCCTTTACCCTTATTCCTCTGCAGAATCAGATTCTCGTGGCAGGGCGGTTTCAAAATCTTGAATTCTATACTAGGGGCAATAGCTATGTAGGTTCTCCTCAAAGAGAGTTTGGACAGATCATTTTGTGCCTCCTTTCCTCAATGGTTACATCCTCAAAATGACAAACATAAGATATACAGGGATACTAGGCTGGGACTAGCTTTGAAGGACTAAATACAGTTAATGTCTCACAGGCCACTTAGGCTTCAAATATTTTATCCTTTTGTTACGTGGCATGTTCAAATACCCCCCTTTTTTAAAAAAACATGTTCTGCTACCATTAGATGATACCATAAGTATCTGGATAAATCTTGCAACCCCTCTCACACACACACACAAGTTTAGCTGTTGATTCTCAGGTAGTTAGAAAACAGTGCTTTGTGCTCTGTCCAGGATGAGACTTCAAGCATTTTTTTCTTAGCAGATGCACAACATGCCTCAGGTGGCATGTGACCAGAATTCATCCCTGAATTTGGTCTGCTGGTTGGATCATTAGCTTCCCCAGCTGGGTACTGACAGGGAGCGTGACAGGTCCAGAATGTATTAACGTCTAATTGTCTGCCCTGTATTACTGTTAATCATGTGGGAAACAAAGATGTTCAGCTAGCACACCAGTAATGGTGCTTGTTCCTCAAAGCAGACTGATCTGTCCTTATTTCCAAATGTCTCCCATTTTTATAGTCCCACTGTTTGCTTCTTGGGAGAGCCCTCCCTAGCTCCTCACTTTAAGAAGCCTATGAAAAGTGCTCTTATCTGCCCTCAGGTACAGAATTGGCAGTGACAGTGTAAACACCCCAGATCCGTAAGGGCTATAGGCCACTTCTTTTAGTTACAGGAAGTCCTCACTTAATGTTGTAGTTATGTTCCTGAAAAATGCGACGTTAAGCAAAACAATGTTAAGGGAATCCAATTTCCCCATAAGAATTAATGTAAATTGAGGGGGTAGAGGGGTTAGGTTCCAGGGAAATTTTTTTCACCAGACTAAAGACCATATATATATACACACACAGAGTATAAGTTTTAAACAAACAATTTAATACTGGTACACAGTGATGATGATTGTGAAGCTTGGTTGAGGTGGAAGAGTCAGAGGGTGGGATATTTCCCTTACTGCTAAATGATGAACTAGCACAGGGGTCGGCAACCTCTGGCACGCGGCTCGCTAGGGATGTGCTGGCCACAGCTTCCCGCAGCCCCCATTGGCCTGGAGCAGCAAACCGCGGCCAGTGGGAGCTGTGATCGGCCAAACCTGTTGACGCGGCAGGTAAACAAACTGGCCTGGCCCGGCCCGCCAGGGTGCTTACCCTGGTGAGCCACGTGCCAGAGGTTGCCGACCCCTGAACTAGCAATTGGCTGAGCCCTCAAGGGTTAACTGTCTCGCTCTACAAGGTAGCAGGAATGGAGGGAGATATGTGCATTTCCCCTTTAAGTACACTGCCTTGTTAATTAGATCAGCTCAAGCTCCCTCAGTCCTGAGCCCTGGTGTATCCCCCCTGCTCTATGGAAGATGGGGTAAGCAGGGAGAGGGGGACACCCTGACATTAGCCTCCCTCTTCCCTCCCCCCGCACAGCAAGCAGGAGTCTTGGGGAACAGCTCCAAGGCAGAGGGCAGGAGCTGCACATGGCAGTGGGGGGAGGGGCAGCTGCTGCACAGGGAACTTAGGAGCGTGGGGAGCCAGGGGGGCTGCCGGTCCACCCTGCTTCCAACCACCCACCAGCTAGCTGCAACAGGCTGCTCTTCCTGCAAGCCGTAGCCAAAGCATGTTAGAAGGGAGCATTGCACAACTTTAAATGAGCATGTTCCCTAATTGATCAGCAATGTAACACCGAAACAGGGATGACTTTAAGTGAGGAGTTACTGTATTTTCTTGGCTGAAACATCCAGGAACTCATTTTACATACCAGGTGTGATAAGACTCACTTTGTTTAAGGGTGATCTGCAACCTGCATATCACGAAACTCAAATTGTCTGTCTTAAATTCAACAGACAGAAATTGCATTTATGTAAAATGTATTGAAAAGGAAACTACATAAACTTATGCAATATTTTCATTATAGGAACGTTCCCTACCGCATCCGTGTACGTTTATCCAGAAAACGCAATGAGGATGAAGATTCACCCAATAAATTATACACACTGGTTACCTATGTACCTGTCACCACTTTCAAAAGTAAGTGTACATACTCTTCTCCATTGCATGTTTTGTGAGCAAGGCGGTTGGCAAAGCCAAGCCTACTAAGCATCTGCTGCAAGGGAGACTCTTCCGGGTATCAGTTGCTGTTCTAGTATGTTGCTAGCTAGATTCATTCTTGTCAAAGAACTTTTTTCTTAAATTTCTGCTGCAGAGGAAGAAGCGGGGGGCTTCTCTTGCCCAGCAGTTACCTCTGCTGCTCTCGGACCCACACAGACAGACAGTCTAAGCTTGAAACTGAATAATTCTGTGAATTTAATCTTAAATGTTGTGGCACTAGTAGATTAAAAAAAAAATCATAAATGTGAGTTAAGTTGTACCTTCAGGTTGGCAGTCTATTTGCTGCTTTAAAAATGCTCATCTCTATTAGTTAGCCTAGTTGGTTAATTAAAAGACATCAGCATTCTTAATCTTGTGGTTAACTGCTAATTGTGGCTTTGAGTAAAGCTCCTTAGGTGCATCTAAGATTTAGAGTAGACTATCTTGGTCACTAATCATTTGTATTTTTTTATTTTATTTTTTTGCAGGTCTACAGACAGTCAATGTGGATGAAAACTAAACTGCTTTTCAATACAATAAAGTTATAAAAGTGACACTTATTCTGACTAAGATATCCTATTGAGCAGTGTCTTTTAATGCTCAAAGAACTACAGCATATCCAAATCAGCAGTTGGTGGCTAGGCAGCTGAAATTCCTGCTTGCTTTAGTGGGGTGTTACCTTTATAGCAGAAGGATGATACGTGTTTTTGAAATATATTGTTTACATTATAAAAGGTAAAGCAGCAGTTTGTAGTACCCCTCTCAAAACAAGAACATGGGGAGAGGGACAGCCCATGAAATTAGAAGGAAAAAGATTTTTCACCCAATCTGTAGTTAAACTGCTGTAGGAAATTGTTGAGACCAAGAACTTCACAGGATTCAAAAAAGGATGGGGTTATTTTAGGGATAGACAAATGTTATGCTTCACGGCTTAACCCCTGATCACTAGTGCAGTGTGGAGGAGATATGCCTCTGTATCCTCTAGTTCTTGCCCATCAGAGGCAAGAGACTCAATTACATGGACCTCAGGTTCAATGCTCCATGGCAATGTGTATGTTTGTAAAAATAGTGTCCATACAGTTATTGGTGGTGGTGGCTAAGGGTTTTTTTTTTAATTAGGTCTCTTCTCTTAAATCTTCACTGGTGCTGTTAGAAAAACATGAAGAGTAAGTTGTGCAGTATGGTCTACAAACCCCCCCACTTTGAAAAGTACCCTTTACATAGAAGGGTTAGAGTGAGTGTCCTGCGCTTACCTCATGGGTATTGCTTTTAGTTGAAGAATTGATACAGTCCCCTACTTAGGGTAAAGTCCAGTACAAAAAGGTTTAATTGAAAAGTGCATGTTTTCACAGAACATCAGAAGCAGTCCATGTACACTTAAGATTAGCAAGACATACAGATCTGAATACAATCAAAAATATTAAGTTTCAATTACCAGCATTGAAACAAGTCTTCAGGATTAGTGCAAAAAAAAAAAAAAAATCACCACATAAACAGACAGCTGAGGAGGGTTTTCCCCAATTAAAAACAAAAAACTCTGTAACAAAACTACTGGAGCCAGCTTCTGCTCTCCCAATATGTAATGGGTCTGCAGTGTCTTCACAGTGCAGACAGATGTTTCCTTTTACATTCAAAACAAGAACATATTTAATAAATCAATAGCACAAACTACACACCCTTTAGCTTTTAAAGCTCTCAAACTGAGGAGCAAACAAAACAGTTCACTGCTAACTAAAAGCCAGCCTTTGCAACACGTCGCTTTGGTGTAACTTCAGTGCAGTCAGTTTCAGGCAACTTTGCTACTGTGTATTTAGTTTCATGTGTTCCGCTAGTGACTGGTCACTCATTCCATTTGTTTTGAGACAGTACTGATTTAGCTTTGCATTCTCCAGTTTTGGTTTCAGTTCTAAAGGCTTTTCAAAGAAATTTACTAGTGACTGTTCAGTCAAAAGTGATGCTAAAATTTGTTCGAAGGAGATAATCCAGTTCCCTTCAGTCACAGGTAAAGATGGAGTCTCTTTATGAGTAGTCTTCACAGTGTCAGTAAAAACAGTATCCTGGTCTGAGGCCGAGGCCTCAGAATGTACATCCTCAGTAAATTCATCTGATCCACTCCCCAAGCTGCTACTTCTTTGACCCACTTCTCCAATCTGAAGTAGTAAAGTGGTCACAGTGGCAATGGCTTGATATAAAGAGTTTTCCTCAGGATCTTCATGAAACATGCTGTACAAGGTTTTGCAGAACTGGATGAATTCCCTCTAATAAGCAAGGGGAAATTATTGTAACAAGTCAAATTATTGATCACACCATATCACAGATACAGTACAATAGCTGTAAAAGTTTGGGCAGTAAGTATAAGGTGAGAGGATTTTAGAGTACCATGCAGAAGCATCCTCATTTGTAAACTCTTGCTACAAATTTAAAGACTTTTAGCCGTTTGATAAAATGTTGAAAAAAAAGTTACCAGGACATACTCTGGCAGTTAGTAATACTTTCCTAATTTAATATGACAGACTGGATTTCATACAAGCCCTCTGTGTGAGTGAGAGAATGAGAGCGCCTCCAGAGAGAGAGAGAGAGTGTGTGGGTGGGAGTCTGGAGAGGGAGATTAGGATTTCATGGGAATGGGCAGTGTGTGATTAGCTTTGGGATGGGGTGACATCTTCAGTCAACCCAGAAACTGACAGTGCTGTAAGCACAACACAAGTGATCTGGGATTTGCATTAGCTGCTTGTTGGTTTTGGCCTGTGGAAAATATAGATATGGCTTGGATCTAGCTATTTGAGAAATTACCTCTTTCCCAGTACTACGTTAGTGTATTTGCAGCCAGTGGAGGTACATGGGCTCTCAATTTACAAGAGTTGCTGGTGGGGTGGTCAAGGGCCCTTTTGGATTAGCTTCACCTGGTCCAAACTAGTTCAAATTTTGAATCTAGTACACGGAGTAATTTAAGTTTGTTTGTGGTACCTGCCATTAGAAAGAGCTGCACAGTTGGGCACAGACATTTTTAAAAGGTATTTCCCACCCTTATTTAAAATTACATCCTCAATATAGAATACCTGGCTCATTTTTGGCATTGCTTTTTCAGTTTTAGTATCCTTCTCTTTGGCTAAATCTTTAAGCATCTGCTTCAGTTGCTTCTGGTAATCTACTGTATCACCTTGGGTGGGGGAAAAACACAAACATTAGTTTTAAGTCCAATGCAACAAATTCAAATAAAAACCAGAAACTGGAGAGGAGAAAAAACTTGACCAATAATGAACTTAGAGCTGGACAGCTCTATTATGTACATAATTATACTAACAATTTTATAAATTCGACAGCACATACCATTTGTTTTTCCAAATACTAGTGGCCTTGAAGTAGACAATAAAGGATTCTTCAGTGGTGACTGACTGTCCTTCTCATTTTCTGTGAGAGCTACCAAAAAAAATTAAATAAATTGAGAGAGTTAGTGATCCTTCACATGGTGCTTTAATAACTAAGAGCTTTATCACATTTTAATCCTCTGAGCTCAGGAAAAAAACTAGCATTTATACTAAAGGTGATCTTTGCAGGTGATTGTTATTTCAGCATTGCCTAGTTGTATCAGACTTTATGCTTGTGTGAAAACAAGCAGCTTATTGTAATGGAATAGCAGGAAATGTTGCTAAGAGTAACACATTAACAAAAAGCTTCACACACTGTATAAAATATTACTCAAACTGATCACCTAATCACATGTTAGACTGGGATTGTATCTCTGCAAGGTCAAACCAGTACTGCATGCAGCAAATCTTTTCAATAAAAATAGAGTACCAACCCCTTAGAACAACTACCTCCTGTATGGAAAAAGGCCCAGAATCGATTGCAAGACATCTCAGAGTATAGCAGCTGTAAGCCACCTTATTTATAGGAAGACACCCAAAATTTCAAAATTAAGCGAAGAAGAGCGTAGACTGGAATTTTTAAAAATTGTAACTAACTAGCACCATTAGAAATGTAGAGTGCACAGCTTCTCAGTTGAGGGCAGCCATGTATATTCATTCTGCAACTTCTGCTTCCCATAAAGTCTGTTTATGGGGACTGGGAGAGGAAGGGAGGATGATCTTTTCCTTTCAAATTTCTTACCAGGAGGGATGTGCAGCCTGTATAACAGGTTTATCTTTTCATTCATTTCTCCATTATACATAACATCTACAAGAGGAAAATAAACAGTGCACCAGAACATTTACTTCCAGAGTTTAAAATAATCAGGAGTTCTTTAAGTACAACAGAATGTTCATATGTACATGCAGCCAGTGTATTAAAATGAAATATTTAAGACCAGCAAGTGACCAGCTAGTGTGTAGGGCTTACTGTTACTAAACATGAAACACATCTAATCTAGAAATATTGGCAAGAATGCAAAGTGGCCTAGTAGAGGCTGTATATTGCCACAGCTGAACAAAACCATGCCCTCATTTGGGGGGCCACCATTTTCCTCTTAATATTTCCCATACACCTCCACGACAGTCTTGTAGGATAAGCAGAGCAGTGAGGGCTCCCCTATTTTATTTAAATAACCAATGCAAACAAGGTACTAATGTTTAATTCACTCAAAACATATTGTGAAGGGTTTTTTAAACTAGTCACATCAGCTCACGTTAAGAGTTATACAGTGGCTCAGCTCCGTATCAAAAATCAGTTCTAGACATTAAGTGAGGAGATCTATGTCTGAATACTGGATTTGGTATCCCACTACAGGTAAGGCAGTTTCAACTTTGGCAAGATATGGAGGTGCACAGCCTCATGCCATTCAGACACTAATTGCATCTCAGGCATACCCGAGCAAAGGAGTCAAGTTCCCTCCATGACAGGTTATAATTTTGGCGATCCAAGCACAGCCTGTGTACGGGGAAAGAGGGGGTAGGCAGGAGGTTGCTGTATAAGAGAAAAATAAGGCCCCCAAAGCTAGACCCTAGGTGGGCTGAGATTCTCTACTGTTCTGCCCTCTAGTTATATAAAGACTAAATGGATTATGAAACACAAAAGATACTAGGCAGCAGCTCTCTCAACTGGGGGTTGGGGGAGAAACTAACATGGGAGAAAAGGGGATTTCGTAATCTCCAAATAGAAAAGAATGTTTAGAAAATTTTAAACGTGGTACGTCTTCTAAAAGTTTTTCCTAGCAAAAGTAAAACTTCTGGTGATTGAGAACTGTGAAGCATTTTAATATGATTTTTCAATCAGGTCCTTAGGTTGCCTTATAATTCTGATTACTTCAAAGTGAAATCAGTACAAAAGAGAGATTAGTTAAATGGTACTCCCTTCTCAAACTTTGGCATGCTAACTGAAGCCAGGCCGCCCTGCATCCCATCCCGCCACCAGCCGAGCCCAAGTGCCAGTTGGATTGTCGCAAAGGTAGCTACCTAAACAGCTAGCAAATCCTTTGAATTCGATGAGATGGTCCATATTTTCATCCAGAAGTCGGAATGTTCTTTCAGCTACAATTTGAGTGTGTTCCCCACACGTCCATGGTGAGACAAGTTTATAAAGGTTAGTGAACTGCTGAGAGTCTATTCTGTACTGCTCAGCATAAGGCCGACTTGGGTCATGTCGCAGAATTACAGGTCTCATCCCTTGCCAGTAGCAGCTCATTAGATGTTCTCTCTAAAAGGAATCAGAAGCCGTAGAAAATAAAACATTATTACATAAATTATTAAGAATAGTAGTTGATACAGACTTAAATATTCATATCAAGGTATGCTGGAACTGTTAACCTCTTTTTGTAGGTGTGATGATACCAAGACAATTCCTAAGGAAAAAAACACTGTTCAAGGCTCAAATCAGACAAATTGTCTCATGATTTCCCATGGGTAATTAGTAGGTAACATTTTCAAAACTAGTAAGGAGTTTTACAATATTTTCTCCCAATTACCTAATAGTTATTGCTGTAAGGTAAACAATACACAGACAAATGGAGTCAGGTAAATATCACATCATTACTAAAAAAAGAACTCTTTCAAAGAGAATAACCCAAATCCAGGAAATTAAATTAGGAACAAGGCAATTAAATAAATTATTTATAAACTTGTCAAAGCCCAGGAAATTGTAAGTAAATGGAACGGACTCCAGGTTAATTTTTTACTGAGAGGTGAGGACTGGCCTCTAAAGAACATTAAGACTAAGAAAGTGAAGGGGGTTTTTTGGTACTTAAGTTTTTTGTTGCTCAGCACAGAGAACACAGGTTGAAGAGCTGTGCATTATTAAACCTGTGTGCAGACAGCATTTGCTAGAATACAATAGAACCTGATTTTACGCAGTCCTTTTTTGTCCTACAGGGTAGAAAGGGCAGGCTAAGGTTTTCTTGTGCTCTTTTAAGTGTCATGAAGTTATTCTTGGCTCTTTTAAGAAGTGTCATGAGGTCCTTGGGACCCAATCTGAGCCCCACTGTCTTAAATGATCATTAAATTTGCTCTTTATAATCTAGCTGAACAGCCACCTGAAGGGAGAAAGACAGCAAGGTGCAGTTTAACATCTTATCCAAATGACAGCACCACTGATAATACTGTAACTCCCTCTTTCTGCAGTTCTTCACTGAAGCTCTAGTATAAGGCCAAATAATGGTCTGCAAACTAAACCGATAGAACACTGGAGCTTTCTGTCTTCATCCCTCTACTTTCCAAACATACCAACCTTAAACAAGTCATATAGTTCCTCTAAATCTTCAGGAAGAATTGAAACATCTGGGATGACAACTCTGAGCTGAAAGGAAAAGAAGGGAAAAGCACAGTGGTGAATACCAGCACTGATATAAATGGCATGGTCAAGAAATGGGCGCTCCCACATTGTACTCTACACAGTGAAAAAGGACAGCCAAGAACTGAAACATTTATGGTTCCATATGTCTTCCAGTCCCCTCTTTAAATCTATCTTAGGGACATTATGAATACAAGTGCAAAAAAGCATGGAGGCTAAAAAACATCAGATAACAGATCACCCTTAACTCACACTGAGGTGCCTTTTTAAATTTAAAGCAAGCTTAATTAGAGTAATAGTAGTTAAAAAAAACCCTAAGTGCTAGAAAATTCTACTCACCACATTTTGTTTGGTTGTATCCTCATGGTTTTGTAGAACACGAATCCTGTGTTTATAGCGCATATGCTCTATCTGTTCCACAGAGTGGTCTCCGAATTTCTAGAATACAGGAATAGATTTTTTTTTAACTTTTCTGAAAATGTAAAAAGTGCATAGTAGTATTAGTCCTAGAAAAATGAAAGTGTTTCAATATATTTAGTCTCTAGTTTATTGACCCAACTAGGTATTTACACCATACCCATCATTGTGGTATCTGAGCACCTTATCGAGGGGCTGAATTACCAGAGAGTTATGCTATGGAAACTCACACTGTTATTTAAGTATCACAGAAAATCCAGGAGATATCAAGTTTTATTTTACCTCATAGGAATCACGGATCAGATCAGCTATTTCAGTCACTGGACAGGGCTCCTGATCATCGCTAAAAAAGGCATGGTGATTACCAATTGGAGGTAGAGGGCTTTCCTCATTTTGAACATGATCTAAAAACCTAAAGAGAACAAAGCAATACAAACACAGATTACTTCACTGTGTATGCTGTGAGCAGAGTAATAAGTAAGCATGGTCTTCTGGCTCAGACATAATGGAAATATACAGGTTTTTATGCTACTAAGTTTTTCAAAATGCCTTGACTATTACTCACACTATAATAGTTATTGGCTAGATCACAAAAGGCAGACACCCCCCAAGGAAGAACGTTTCTGTCTCCACAAAGTCTGGGACAAGAAGCTGTTCAGTCAAGGGAAGAAGCTAAGCGCAGCAGTAAATAGTACACATTGACGCAGTCCCCTGCTTCTCTCAGTATTGCCAGGAAATTTCATAGGGGCTCTATTAGCCAAATTTCCTAAATCTTTTGTTGAGATCAGACACTGATGGGACAGCAGCAACAAGACGAACTTGAATTAGACGCTGTTGCATATGCCTATGGTATCCCTGACGAACCAAGGGATGCACCTGACCCATGTACTTATCCGCTACACCGCTACTGACTTGGACTCCTTATTCATTCCATGGGTGGCGTACCCGAGCCTACTTATCCACTGACACTTTAAAAACCCTTGCACCCTAATCTGGGTCTATGCCGGTTATGCGATATGTATGTATCTCTTCATCCTTGCAACTGATACCTGTAACCCCCCTTAACCCAAGCCTGACCCCAGATGTACAGTAACTTCCCTCTTAACTTTTGTATATTTAATTTTAAACATTAACTTTAATAAAAAATTTAAATCTATTCTTCTCTTACTATTGATACAGTAGCCACATTCCTTTGTATTAGTTTTAAAGCAGAGCAATTTGAAAGTACTATATAATTTGAAGTTCAGACAGAGGAGGATACCTGCTAAGAATCATCAAGGCATGTCCATCATCCTTGCTGTTACATAGTTCTGCTGCATTGGCTTCAAGAATAGCCAAGCCCAACTGGAAAATGGCTTTGATTCCATCGTAGAAGAAGCAGTCTACCACATTCACAGCACTTTCTAGGGGCATGATGCTGAGGAACAGGGTAAGGAACCATGAAAGGGAAATGGAAGCCAAGGTGGACAGATCTTTCATGTGTTCAGCCAGTTCTGGAAGTCGCTCCTTTATAAGCTCTTCGAAGACTGACTGGTCTACCTGAGCACCTGTAAGTCACAATGAAACCACAGGGTTAGCTGAGGCTAAAGGATTTGTTGAGATCTACAGTTAACAGCTGCCAAATCAACAAAATGAAATCTGAACCACCAAGATGTGTACGCACCTGACGTGAGTAACCATATTATCCTACAGTGATAAACCTCGTCCCCCACCCATAATGTTGTGTCTATACTACTTATTGTAAGTTCTTTTGCACAAGGCCTTTGTCATTTTCTGTTAAGTGCCTAGCACCCTTTCGGGTGCTATAAAATAATAATAGCAGCTGTAGCTGCTTTTGGCTACAGACAATTTTATACCTAAGTGCTAGCAAGAACAGTTTTAAAAGCTGCTTACTGTTCAACTTGGGATTTATGCAATAAAAATGAAGCAAAAAAACCCTTCCTTCCGGGGTACATAGTTCAGCACTCCAAACACACACCAAGTGCAAAAAAATGAGCAGGAAAGCAGCTGCACTAGAGTGGAAAACAAAAAACTGCTCTTGGAGGAAGTATTTATTTGGTAAAAAGTAGGATGTTTAAAAAAAAAAATAGTAATTTCCTATCATTCCCAGGTGTAAGTTTTCCTTGGTGCCTTAAAGACAATCTTTCTATATGGAGCACATTCAGGCCCTGATCCTGCAATCTTATCTACTAGCCCACACCCCTGTGCCCATGAATAGCTTCACTGGAGTCAATGTGACTTCACATGCGTAAAGAATCCATGGTAGCAAATCAGATATGCAAGACCAGGGCCTTGGATTAAAGATGTTTACTGTATACAAAAAGGAGTTCTCTTTGCCAGTCATTTTCTGTATTCTGTCTGTCTGCAGTTATTTCACGCAACCCACGTTTCTCCTCCCAGCCCAGATTGTCCTCTCCTTATCAGAAAGTTCTGCTTGCTATGAAATTCCTGGCTTTAAAATCATGCTATACAAATCTCCATGATACATCACTCAAAACTTCTACTGCCCAAACGCAGAGCACATCCTGCATCTCCTGAGACAGGAAGCCCAAAGCTTCAGCTTTCATACCCAAATCCCAAAGCACTGGACACAGCAATTTTGTTTTTTAAGCACTTTCTACATTAAGTCATAAGGAGGCACCCTAGTAGAGATGGGGAGTATGCAAATTATGCTACCATGTGAGATGGTCAGATCCAACCCTGATCCAAAGATGATTATAATAATTTGAGAGCTAAGAGCTCTTGAGAAACAAGAAAGACACAATCCCCACCTCGCAGCGCATGCCATCTAACTCAGACATTATTCATCACGTGAGGACCATAAACAGACAAAAAGAGAAGGGAAAAGAGAGGAGGAAGGGAACGGGTGACAATAAGATCACAATTACTCAGCAAAACATGGACTCCATTTGACAGTTCCATTAAGTTGGTGTGTGTTTATCCTAACTCTCTCGGGCAATGAGGCAGAGTGGGTTTTTAGGAAGGATCTGAATGAGGAGGCAGAAGTAGCTTGGCAAACAAGTGTAGAGAAGGCATTTTGTGCCTGAGAGACAGCATGGAGGATAGATAGCAGATTTGTGAAGTCAGAAGTTTAACATTAGATATACATGAAGTGCTTTACATTTTACAAAAGGCCAGGTTATTAGTAATGTTTAAATTGTGGCAGTGGCCCACCAGGTCTATTTAAGGTACTTTTATGGCCCCCATAACAGGAGTATCTGAGCACCTTTAATGTATTTACCCATACAACACCCCATGAGGGAGGGAAGTGCTATTATCCCCATTTTACAGATGGGAAACTGAGACAAAGAGGGGCAAAGTGACTTGCCCAAGATCATACAGGAAGGCTGTGGCAGAGCCAGTAACTGAACCCAGGTCCTCACTGTCCTAAAGCATGGTACAAACAGAAGATGAAAGCCACAGACAAGACATAACAAATAGAGAAGACCAACAGGTCATGGTGGGAGATGGGGGAAACAAGGTAACAAAAAAAATAACGGATACACACAATTCTCAATCAACCAGGAGCAGTGTTCACAGCTTGCCACTTGCCTAGCCATTATTGGGGTTACAGTTGGCTGTAAGCAACACAGAAAAGGTGAGTTTGGAGGAAGTACTTGGAGGAGGAAGTGGCTATGGCTCAGAGGGGGGTGGCATGAAGAAAAGTGCTTGTAGCAGACTCAGGTAATCAAGGCTGCCATCAGTGGAGGAGAGTAAGAGGGAGAGGGCCTCACAATAAAGATAAACAGTCAGGTACACATGGCAAGGCTAATTTCTGAAAGTAAGAGCAAGAAGTGTCTCTGGTGCAGTCAGGGAGGGAGTTAAGGGCTGTGTGTGGCACAGTCAGTGCAACAATTTTAGCAGCTGGATTTTGACTGGATGTGTTACTGTCACATGCCAAAGAGGGGGTCAAGGTCAGAGAGAAAGAGATTACAGAATTTATGGAGCAAGATGATCAAAGCTTGGACAAGAATTTTGGCAGAGTGGCAAGTTTAGATCTTGGAAATGTTGTACAGGAAGAAGCAATAACTTTTAGACAAGGCCTGGATATGACAGTCAGCAGAGAGGGCCAAGTGAAAGATGAAGCCAAGATTACAAAATTGAGCAACAGGAAGAATAACATTGTTATCTGACCTATTTTGGGGGGAGGGAGGGAGAGGGAGGGCGGAGGAAGATCAGGAATTCCCCTTTGGTCATGTTAAGGGCTAGGGCATGTCTTCAATGCAGACTGAACTTGGGCTATTGGCACCTAGGTCTGAGCACTCAGGTTTTTAATAGATTCCAAGGCCAGAAGGGACCACTGTGATCATCTAGTCTGACCTCCTGCATATCACAGGCTGTAGAACTCTGCACAATAATTCCTAGAGCAGAGCTTTTAGGAAAAAAACATCCAATCTTGATTTAAAAATTGTCAGTGATGGAGAATCCTTCGTGACCCTTGGTAAATTGTTCCAGTGGTTAATTACTTTCACTGTTAAAAATTTACACCTTATTTCCAGTTTGAATTTGTCTAGCTTCAACTTGCAGCCATTGGATCAGGACTTCTAAGAATATGTCACAGCGTTCTTAGTGCTGCAGTAAAATGAGCTATAATTCTTTCCCAGTGAATTGTGGGAGAACTTGTCTGGCCTGGGCACACAGGAAGAACTGTGTGAAGGCACTGGAGCAATACAAGCATTCAAGTGGTTTAGCCTACGTCCACAGCACAAAGTGGGCAGGAAATCAGCCTGAATGTAAGCAGCACTGGAATTTTAGCCTAGAGCCCAGGATGGCCCAGCTAGTTTGGGTGTAAAAAGAAGAACAGGAGTACTTGTGGCACCTTAGAGACTAAGAGTGCTCCCTTTTACAGGCTAATCTCCTTTTAGCCTGGGTCCAGCAATCACTCACACCCCTTATAGTTACTGTCCTTTGTTTCAGTCTCCTTCAAGTATCCTGGGGGGGGGGAGTGGAGAGGCTCCTTCTTTAGCCAGCTGAAGTCTCTAAGGTGCCACAAGTACTCCTGTTCTTCTTTTTGCGGATACAGACTAACACGGCTGCTATTCTGAAACCTTGGGTGTAAAGCATCACTCCGCTTAGGTAACAGAGTTTTGTGTGGACAGGAATCAAGTTAGGGAAAACATCTGAGCAAAAGCCCAAGTTAACTCTGCAGTGAAGACAAGCCCTTAGTTGATGGAGATACCACAAGGAGATATCAGAAAGACAGGCTGAGATTTGAGTTTGGATGGAAGGAGGCAAATCTAGAGTTGAGAGGCAGACCTGCAAGTCGTCAGATTCAAAATGGTAGTGAAAGCCATATTCGCCGTTGAGGAGCAGGTTCTGACTGATGGGGACACAACGGTGCCTAATCACCAGCTGAGAATGAAACACATTGCCACTGTGTAGGGAGTATCCGCTACCACACCATTAACCTTTTTACTAGCTGACCCTAGAGCAATACTCCTCTAACTTAAACTAACTGCCTGCACTTATCCCTATTCAGTGACCAGGGGATACAATGGCAGATGGTATAGCTAAGCACTAAGGCTAGCAGTAAAGACAGAAAAATGAATAAAACTCAACATAAAGCAAATAGCTTCCATTTAAAAACAGTTAGGGAAGGACAAGTGAGTGCAAATAATGGAATATATATATATATATATATATAGTACATGCCTAAGATTAGTGTATAAAACGGGTCATTGCATCTGCAGCCAAGCGCTGTGCATGTAGTTACACCTTTTCACACAAGCAACTTAAATGCACATTTCTGAAAGTTTGGCCTTCTGTGTCTTAAAGGTACCTATACTGCAGAACAAGTAGACACACCCTGCATGGCATACTGTAGAGCATAAGATGCAGAAAGGGTGGAAGTTGTATCTCCCACAGCTGTATACTCTGAAGCCTGAGAAACACAGGGCTGAGATCAGCTCTTTCTCCAGGGTAATTTTAGATACAATCCTATCTTCCTCCAGCATCCTGAGATCACAAGCATGGCAGATAAGAAATAGCTACCACAGCATATCCTTACATATGCCATCCATACAGCTGGGGGAGACATCCCAATAACACTCAATACTTTACAGGAACAAAGATTAGCAAGTAGCTAGCCTGTTTTTAATTAAACATGTGCACAGTTTAACACTTGAGGTATAAATGGAGCATCTCCCTGATCAGCAAAAGAAAATGACTGCAAAGCCAAGATGTACCTTAGAAATTTTTTTTACTAATTTTCAAATATTTCAGATAGACTCAGTGAAATCTGTAATGAGCAAACAGCAATTACACAAATATAAATGGTGCTCTCACATACCAGTTCACAGATGGTATTCTGCACAGCTGTAAACAAAATCAGAATTGCAAGTTCTTTTTCATCCTGGTGCCTTGCAGTATTTCACTCCCTCATTCCCAGTGTAATATTTCAATGAAAGAGTGGGAGAGAGACAAGCTTACCTATCACTCGGTGATTAAAGTAATCTGGCAGCATCCTCTCACACACAGCAACCAGCAGCCAAAAAGCTTCCTCCTCTTTGGCATACAACAACAACACAGAGGTCAAAATATTCATAGACTGTTATGAGGTCAAAGAAAAAAATGGGATTTATTAGTTGCAGAACCCCCGCTTTCACCAAAAGCTCCTAGAGCAGGGCTGCTTTAAAAAACAACAATAAAACTTTTCAGATAAAACATCAATTAATTGGCAGGAGAAATGCCTTTCACCCCCAGGGCTCCCACCGTCTGACAGCTTACCACAAAACACTGCTCTTCTTACTGCGGAGATATCCTTTTTTTTTGGCCGGGGGGGGCGGGGGGGGTGGAAGGAGGGAAGAGAGAGACTGATTCTCTTATTGCAACCCAGCTAAGACTTTAAGCCATAGGGCGATTTGCAAGTTCATACATGCCACTCTTGCATAGATGGTTCATGTTGCCCCACATGAAAACACAGCATTATATCTGTCAAGATGCAAAATGGGCATCCAACTGTGTCATAACATGGGTTTTCTGCCTCTGTAGAGGTGTCTGCATGGAAGATAAGGGAGCTGGCTCATGGGTCTAGAACTACACTACTCCCCTGGTCAAAACTCAGGAGGCTGGAGGGGAGGTGGAGACATTATTAGAGCCAATAGGTTGTAATTACACTGCACGGGTGCTATGTACTTGCCACCAGCCCGGGAAGAGGAGGATTTCAGCTCACCAAATCCCTGCACAGGTCCCCTATGTGAAGCTCATCTTTGTAGGCCAGTTTACTTTGCTCACTCGCTGAGCGCTGCATCAGATAACTTGCACTCAGCACTAACAAGAGTAGTGGGAATTTATTTTTGACTCTCAATGAAAATTCTGAACATACACAGGGAACAAGTCTGAGTCAGAAAGGGCCATTCTTACATCCTCATTTTTCAGAGTAAAACTACACAACATTTAAATTATTCTTTCATTATGTATGCAACAAATCAAAGCACGTTATTTATAATAGAGTCATTGCAAAACCCACTGAGGGGATAACAAAACTGAGTAAGCAGAGAATTGCTCTAGAGAGAGCGAGCGCATCAACATACTTTTCTACATGCTAATAATTCTTCACCTGGCAGTATCCTATTTTGGGGTTCCTATGTGCATAAGCTGTCAGAACTCTCCTCAAGGCTGCTATCCCAGTTTCATTCTGGAAGGCTGGGTGCTCAGGCAATGAGCGATGCAGGTCCCGTTCAATCTCCTCTGTTGCCATGCAACACTTGCCCATTGACGCCTCCACTAAATTTCCGTAGTAACCAGGATGGGAGGCAAGATCAGTCACAGCATCTGAAGGCAGCAGTAAGAGGAAAACATGAGGATTTCAGGTATAATGTCATTAAGTGAATTATTGTCAAAAGAAAAAATGTGAAGAGGTTTTTTTCCCCAAGGTCTATGAAATTAGACATTACTTGCATTTAGTGAACCCCTGAACCTAAAAAGGAGTTAAAATACTAGCAGTGATTTTCTAAGGTGCAATTTTTGCACAGAAAATGAAAAAGCTATTGTTAAAGCCTAAATCACACAGTAGAAGAAAAGCCAGCTTGGTACTGACTTTGTACTGTGAAACATCCCCTGCTAAAAGCATTGCTGGGATAAATGTATTCAGTATTGAATGTAATGTCCAAAAAGAAAAAACTCCAAAAAGAAAAGGATTTAAGCCTTGCAAATGTGTCTGAAACTGGACCCGATAAATTAGAGATCACATTGCAATCCTGCTCAGACAGGGCAATGAATGAAATTACTTGGTAAGTCTTTTCCAGCTATAGATTCCTGCCAATTTTTTAAGGGAAGCAGCAGCACTGCAGACCTAAAGATGCCATAACTTCAAAATAGTTAGGTTTAGCTAAGATTAAATCAATACTTATATTACAGTCTAATTGTTGCCTCAAGAAGAACATTGTTTCATAAACAGGTGATGGCATTTTTTTGCTAATTACATTGACAAAATTGCTATTATTTCTGCGCACCACTAACCAATTATGAGACATAAAATAAAAATCTCTTATTGTTCTACCTAGGTATTTATACGGATACTATCCCCACAGTATCTGAGCACCTCTCCTTCCTTCCTTCCCACTAGAAAATGTGATGGGATTACATGCCAAAATGTCTAGCTTGGACACAGTTTTCCTTTGCTGAAGGACAATCTTTTGGAGCTTTCTTGCCTAACTGCATCTGTAGCTGCGTTCAGCCCTGGATCCGGGCTATATCCAAGATGTATTATAGAGTTCTCACCTGAAAAGAGAAGCCAGAGTTTGCCTCGTAAAGATTCTGGGATTCCCATTGCAACAAGTTTTCTAATCTTCTCTGTGCGAAACATGCACACAGTTCTGCCATATTCCGCAAAATGGTCATTCCACAGTCTTTCTTTTATTTGTTCCCTGGACTGGAAACCAGAGGATAAATTTTAAAACAAGCAGTATGCTTTTAAGGTCTAATATACAAAAAAATATTAAATACCCTCAATTTTCCTCTTTCATAAGGATTTCTTTTGGACCAGAAAATGTGGTAATAGACACGGGAGATCTACTTTAAGGGGAAAATCCTGCCCCATTCTGCCCTTGGGGAGGAACCTATGCAGTCCCACTGCACCAGGGAAGAGCAACACTAGGCAAGACAATGAGAGCCCCACTGTGTGCCAGAGCCCAGCTCCATAGGGACTGCCTGCGAGCTAGTGCACCAGGGGATGCACTAGTCCTTTTTTCCCCTCTCACAGCCTTTAGGCTGAAGCAGCTCCACTCTGCAGCTGGGGAGAGGAGGTGCTAGTGTTGTGCTTTGGCCACTACTTCATGCTTTCTCTCACTACTAAGCTGCCAGAGGTCACAATTACTTCTCAAAAGGAGCTTACAGCAGCTTGACATTCATCGGGGGAGCCTGGGCAGCAGGGCCCCTTTCCCACACTCATGAAGTGGACAGAAGACTTCCCAAAAAGCCTTCAAGAAATCTCCAGCCATGGTTCTCACAGACCCGAGAGATTAGTTCTTTTGACTGTAAATAACCGTGATTATCCTAAAAATCACAAGTAAAAGGGCAAACAACTTATTTTAAATGATAGTAGCACTGACAATACCAGGCTTCCCAAATCAATTGGGAGTCTGAGGCAGGAGAGACAACCATGGGCTCCACAGGCCCATAAAGCTAGTTTTGTTTTGCTTTTTAAAGGGAAAGCTACACTGCTACCATGAATACTATGAGCTCTTTGCTCGATCCACTAGTTCATTACAACTCTTGTAAGACAGCACTGTTGAGAGGCAGTAGTAATAAGAAAGCCTGATAAGGTATAAGGTGTTGCAACTATGCAGACAGGATCCAACACCACCTCTCTATCAAAATACCATTTTTAAAAATTCACACATTTGTGGTTGTGACATCATGTGAAAAGGAGTACTGTAAAGAGACACCAGTTTTTACTTATTGTGGGAGGGATGGTAAATAAATATTTTGGGGGTGGAATGAGAAAAGAGCCAGGCAGGCAAAGGAGTACAAATGAACAAACAAAGAAGCTTACTACAGTTTAAACTCAAAACACACACAACCACACTTACACTTTCCTGCCAATATATAGTTCACTTTATTAAAAGAGTGGGTTTGGCCAAATGAGTTACCATAGTTATTTTTAAGCCTTATTTTAAAAAGTTACTCTACAATTGCACCCTAGCTGTACATACCATCCTGAAGTCACTCCCTTCAGCTCCGGACTGGTGAAAGACTGATCGTAGTGCCTCTGCATTTAACAAGTGACTGCTCTCCTTTTCACCTTCACTCTTGTCTTCGCTTTGGGAAGCCACCATTCCCAAATCCCGGGACTCACAGTCACTGAACACACATGTCGAATGAAACACGAGAGAGTTCTTGCAACATAGAATTAAAGAAAAAGAATTTTTGGAAAGAGTTTAAAAACTGTACTGTAGGTATAATGTTTGAGACAACAAGAGCCAACACAAACTAGTGAAGCAGGTAACTTTGTTATAGTCTTAACTTTTCCCCAAATTTGAAAATTTTGACCTAAAATTAAGTACCAAAATCCACAGTTAGACACCTAATTAATAATGGCCTAATTAGTAGTTTTGCTGAACACTTGCAGTCACCACATAAAGTCAAGGGGAGCGGTAGGTGCTCAGCACCTCTAGATCAGGATTCCATTGCTACCTTCCCTCATATTTTTTAGGAGGGAACCGGAAGTGGTTTTCAATTCTGTTTTATAGCCAAGTTAGCTACTAGCCTTTACAACTGTGCTACTCCATCATTTGGATTTAGCGGGACACTCCCAGGTTTTGATAAGCTACCCCAACACCCTAGCTTGGGAGCCAGAGCACCAGGACAGAGACATACAGATCATCCCGCGTCTCCCGGGGCTGAGTACCAAGTGGGATTATCATGCAGATAGAGGAAAGTTAGCTTTGGTGAGGCTTAGGAGGTAACCAGGCAGCAGCCCAGGATTCAGCCTGTGGCAGGTCAGTTTTCACATCAAATAATTAGTGAATTTTTGGAGTAACATAAACAGTTACTTAATTGATTGAGGGGAGTGGGGCAGGACGGCTGATCTTTGAACAGAGTGAGCATTCGTTTAAGGAAAAGATTGATTTTTCATGTATAAAATAGAAAATGAGCAAGGAGCACAAAAGGGGCCACCCAGGAGATTGGGATGGGGAGGAATAACACAGGAAAGTGACCCAGGAGAAGCCTGAAAGCCCCCTGATGTGAGGGAAGTTCTCCACAACCTTATTCCTCAGTGGGGAGACAGAGTGTGGGAGATGCCTCCTAAAGACATGAAGGGAGGGGTGAAAATGCCTCTTCCTGAAAAATGCTGGGTTCCTGGCAGCTTAGTCTTTAAGGCCATGAGAACTGACACTCAGACTGAAACTGCCTGTAATTCTCAAGGATATCAAAGTGCCATGCTCTGCCCTGCACTTCCCCTTGAGATTCCTGGAGTCCCAACTTTTTTCCCCAAGAGTGTCCCAGGAAAACCTTTTGAAATATAAGCAGCTATGCTCTCATAAGAACATAAGAACGGCCGTACTGGGTCAAACCAAAGGTCCATCCAGCCCTATATCCCGTCTACCGACAGTGGCCAATGCCAGGTGCCCCAGAGGGAGTGAACCTAACAGGTAATGATCAAGTGATCTCTCTTCTGCCATCCATCACCACCCTCTGACAGAGGCTAGGGACACCATTCCTTACCCATCCTGGCTAATAGCCATTAATGGACTTAACCTCCATTAATTTATCCAGTTCTCTTTTAAACACTGTTATAGTCCTAGCTTTCACAACCTCATCAGGCAAGGAGTTCCACAAGTTGACTGTGCGCTGTGTGAAGAACTTCCTTTTATTTGTTTTAAATCTGCTGCCCATTAATTTCATTTGGTGGCCCCTAGTTCTTATATTAACGGAACAAGTACATAACTTTTCCTTATTCACTTTTTCCACATCACTCATGATTTTATATACCTCTATCATATCCCCCCTTAGTCTGTTCTTTTCCAAGCTGAAAAGTCCTAGCCTCTTTAATCTCTCCTCATATGGGACCTGTTCCAAACCCCTAATCATTTTAGTTGCCCTTCTCTGAACCTTTTCTAATGCCAGTATATCTTTTTTGAGATGAGAAGACCACATCTGTACGCAGTATTCAAGATGTGGGCGTACCATGGATTTATATAAGATAGTCTCCATCTTATTTTCTATCCCCTTTTTAATGATTCCTAACATCCTGTTTGCTTTTTTGACTGCCGCTGCACACTGCGTGGACGTCTTCAAAGAACAATCCACCATGACTCCAAGATCTTTTTCCTGATTAGTTTAGCTAAATTAGCCCCCATTATATTGTATGTAATAGTTGGGGTTATTTTTCCGAATGTGCATTAGTTTACATTTATCCACATTAAATTTCATTTGCCATTTTGTTGCCCAATCACTTAGTTTTGTGAGATCTTTTTGAAGTTCTTCACAGTCTGCTTTGGTCTTAACTATCTTGAGCAGTTTAGTATCGTCTGCAAACTTTGCCACCTCACTTTTTACCCCTTTCTCCAGATCATTTATGAAGAAGTTGAATAGGATTGTTCCTAGGACTGACCCTTGGGGAACACCACTAGTTACCCCTCTCCATTCTGAAAATTTATCATTTATTCCTACCCTTTGTTCCCTGTCTTTTAACCAGTTCTCAATCCATGAAAGGATCTTCCCTCTTATCCCATGACAACTTAATTTACGTAAGAGCCTTTGGTGAGGGACCTTGTCAAAGGCTTTCTGGAAATCTAAGTACACTATGTCCACTGGATCCCCCTTGTCCACATGTTTGTTGATCCCTTCAAAGAACTCTAATAGATTAGTAAGAAACGATTTCCCTTTACAGAAACCATGTTGACTTTTGCCCAACAATTTATGTTCTTCTATGTGTCTGAAAATTTTATAGAAGAACATAATTCTTCACTTCAGCAAGTACTAGTTATCTGTCAGTCAGTGTTTCTTAGCTTCCTGGTTAAATATTGAGCATTTTTGGTCCTGCACAAAGAATAAAATACCCTGATGGTTTATACAATACAGTAGAAAAGAATTTACTATACGTTAATTCAAAAGATACTGTACCAAACACACAGTTAATTAGCCTACAGTTTATAAACACCGTAGGAAAAAATCGTTACATTAATCCATAAGAAGTTACTAGTAAATTAGTAGTAAGTAAGTTACTAGTAAAAAAACAGAATCATAGAAACATAGGATTGCCAGGGATCTCGTCAGATCATCTAGTCCAGTCCCCTGCATCGAGGCAGAACTAAATTTCTAGACCATCCCAAAGAGGTGTTTGTCTAACCTGTTCTTAAAAGCCTCCAATGACAGAGATTCCACAACCTCCCTTGGCAATTTGTTCAAGTGCTTAACTATCCTGATAGTTAGAAAGCTTTTCCAAACATCTAACCTAAATCTCCGTTGCTGCATTTTAAGCCTATTACTTCTGTCCTGTCTTCAGTGGCTAAGGAAAACAATTTATTACCCTCCTTTTCCTAACAATCTTTTACGTAGTAGGAGACTATTATCATATCCCCCCCATTCTCTTAAACAAACCCAGTTTTTTCAATCTTTTCTCGTAGGTCATGTTTTCTAGACTTTTAATAATTTTTGTTGCTCTCCTCTGGACTTTTTCCAATTTGTCCACACCTTGCCCGAAGTGTGGTGCCCAGAACTGGACATAATAGTCCAGTTGAGGCCTTAACACTGAGTAGAGTGGAAGAATTTCTTCTTGTGTCTTGCTTTCAACACTCGTGTTAACACATCCCAGAATGATGTTAGCTTTTTTTGCAACAGTATTACATTGTTGACTCATATTTAGTTGGTGATCCACTATAACCCCCAGATCCTTTTCTGCAGTTCTCCTTCCTAAGCAGTCATTTTACATTTAGTATTTGTGCAATTGATTATTCCTTCCTAAGTGGAGTACTTTGCATTTGTCCTTATTGAATTTTATCCTATTTATTTCAGACATTTCTACAGTTTGTCACTATCATTTTGAATTCTAATCCTGTCCTTAATCACAGGCTTCTGACCAATTTTCTGCTCCAGTTATGATTTTAGGAGATGCAGGACAAAAGGCTAAGTATCATCATCATTATGCAATTCGAAACAGATCAAAAGTTTAGTACCGTTTCTTTTTTTTCCAAGCAGTTATAATGCACTGGGTTGCTGGTGTTGACTTGTTTTAGTCTCAGAAGCAGGTTCTCCACCAAGCTCTCTCTGTCCTTCAGCTCAATGAACTGAAAGGCCATCTTGCTCCTTATACTAATAATGATGGGATTGGGAAGGAGACTAGTGTCCTCCATCTTCTCTATACTAACCACCTATTCCAAAAACATGACAGACAATGTATTAGTCACCATTCAAATACACTCCCTGATATACTGTACATGCACTGAAATGTACATAAAAGGATATATTTCTTTGCACACCAATATTAATTATGACTATTCAGATTGTCTAATGGTCAGATACACGCTAAAGATCAAGATTGATTAAATTTTCTTTACTTTAGACAGATGACCTTACCTCCCTCAGTCTAAAGATTTTCAAGAGTAACTTGTGATTTTGAATGCTCAAGTTCAGATACCTTAAAGAAGCCTGATTTTCAAAAATCTGAGCACCTGCCTTCTGAAGTTCAGGCCAGATTAAGGTGTTTCAAACTGGGCACTCAAAATCATTATGCAACTTTTTAAAATCAGCTATGGTTTTGCTAACATTTAAAACAACAATTGGAATGGGATCAACATAACCAAATTCTTGAGGAAAAATGGCGTTTCTTCCCATTGAATTAAGTTTTTAACCCTGTGAGCATAGCAGTTTTTGATAGATATGAAATTAAAAAGCCGTTGTCTCCAATTATGTACATTACACCACTTGTTTTCAGATGCTGTGTCACTACAAGTCATTGCTAGGGTCAGGATATCATTCAGAAGTTGCTGTTATTGGTTCAGGATGAAAGTAGAGCTTCATCATTAAGAGATCACAACTGCAGGCAAAGGGATTGAAAAAAAAAATCTTTAAAAACCAAACAGCATCCCACTCCAGTGCATTTAAAATAGGTGCCTGGCAGTTATTACTTGCTATCTATGAGCCAGACAACAGCTAAATGAAATATATTGAAATGCTCATAATACTTGAAGGCCAGACTTTTTGCAGTGAGGGGAAAATGCCACTTAATTCTGCTGAAAGCAGAAACCAAATTCTATTGATTCTACATCAGAGTCCCAAGAAGTTAATTTTGTCTAAAAAAATCTCCATTAGATAAAAACGTACAAGTCTTTTTTAAAAGACCGGACTATCATGTCTGTGTTGGAGACCTGTGTGTCAGCACTGCCCCCCAGAGCCCCCTGCTTCCCTCAGCTCCAAAGGACAATACACTGCCAATCAGTAGTCCCTTGTGTGTGGAATCCCCACTGGATTGGTGGGGGAAGACTGTGCATGAAATGGAGGGAAAGATGCCATTGTATCTTATCTGCGTGTGTTTTCAGCACCCAATGGGGCCCCAATCCTTGAAACCTTTGGGTGCTACCACAGTTAATAAAATAAATAAAACTGGCACTCCCTCTTTCCATATTTCTACCTTGGGACTTTCCCAGTTCTCATCCCCCATGTCTACTGAGGGGGGAATTGGGAGAATTTGGGCCAGTTACTGTCAATAGCAATTATTCCTTGGATAGATCAATATCAATACAATACATGGTATTAATCGTCAATACTACTTTGAGAAATGCGTTGCCTCACCCAACTGCTGTATAGGAATTAATCTGCTAATGAAGATAAGAACAAAACGTAGTGCAACTCTCTTCCACACATGCACATCTCCTCCTGATCGAAAACAACTGTTTTTCAGCTAAGTAAATGGACAGCAGCAGTTTGGATCAGCAAAAAACAGGCACAGTGTAAAATTAAAATCAAACAGCAGACCCTACCTCTCTAAGGGGGATGAGAACATTGCAACACCCACTTTCTTTGCTGGCAAAACAGATATAGCTGTCTGAAGTATACATCCTTCCTGCTGTGTGACAGCGACTAAATGGAGTCCACAAAGAACAGTCTGCAACTTCATGTAGCTTCTCCTTGCCCGGCAGTCTGAAAAAGGCCCGAAAGAATTCACTCTGTGCTCTAGCTTCGAGATCCCTTGTAAAAAAAAAAAGAAAGAGGGGGACAGAGAGAGAAATAAAAAATCTTGAAACCTAATATCTGAGCTTCCTTTCCAAAAGTAACATTAAAAAAGAAATAAGAATCATTAAGAATAAGTAATGTAGAGTAAAACTGCTACACACAGCAATCTTGCCAACCAGGTCTTTGTGTGACTGTGGAAGGCTGTAAAGGTGGCAACTTCTAAGTACAAAGAACTTAGCAATTGCTCGTTTTTGACAAGTAACCTAAAAACAATATTACTACCTGTTAAGAAAGGAACACACACAAATTAATTTAAGCTGTCCCTTAGTTTTCAGTGTGCCATAGGCTTTTGTACGGGAAATGTGCACTGGAGGTGCAGGGCAGGGGACAAGGGATAAAGGATATGGCAGCTGGAACTTGCCATTCAGGCAAGCAGTTTTGATTTTGGGCACCCAGGAGGCAACCAAGGACTATCAGTACATTCTCCCCCTTCACTCTCTTTTTAGTCAAGGACAAAGAGGATTAATTTATTATGATTATGATTATTATTACTGAGTGGGTGGAGGTCTTTAATTCCTCATTCAATATTTATCAGCATTATCTGCTCCACTGCCACCATTCCCGATTCTTGACTCCACACACCCCAAAAGTGATAGAAAAGCACATTAACTTGATACTCCTGCTAAAACATTCAGCAGTGAAAGTGTTAACTATGCTGACATTTAAATTGTCATCATTAAACTTCAGAGCTGACAGCCACCGAGATGAATTAGAACAGTTCAAAATTCAGAGCAATTTTTGGGGGGCCATTTTGCAAACTCAGACAGGCATAATGGCATCAGATACATTCAGACTGAATTTAGAAGATTTCCTTTCTCCCCTACCCCCAAACCATGAAGGCGAGAGAGAATCTATGTAAATAAACATTTAGCTTTTGCCTGGTGATGCAAAAATTTTAAATGAGGATTTACATAGCCATTTATACTTTATAAATTACATTATAAACAAGGCGCTGCTCATTACACCATGTTGTGGTAGTATCAGTGAACCACAGCCCTGATATTCTGAGGATTTCCAAGGAAACAGTCATAATCCATACTTATTTGTGGCATTAATTTTTTGACAAGTCAGTCCTATTATTCTCTTTGCTGTGAATGAGTTTCTCCAACAAAACTCACCTAGGGGGAAACAAGGCTTGTCTTTGTTCCACTGAAAGAATGCGAAGCATGAGCTGACCTATGGAGTGTGGAGCTCCCCACTCCCATACTATGGCAAGCCAAGGAAGAGAAAGCGAAAAAACCCTCTCTCCGCATTACTTAGGAATAAAGGCTAAAGTCTCTTTTAATAAATAACTTAATTTCCCTTTTTATTGAATGTTTAACTGTAGAAAAAATGAAGCCCGGTGAAGTGAGGCGGCAGAGCTGAGAGCAAATTGGAAAAGGGGAAAGGAAACTATAAAGCTAATAAACAATAGAAACAACAGAATGGACTTGAGCAGTGTTTCTGACCCACAATCTTCAGTAATAATTTTATCCCAGGAAAACAGACAAAAAGGCTCTATTCTGTTAAAAATAATGTAGAGAAGTATTCTTTACAAAGCAAGACAAAAGCTTTCTTGAGACTTAAATTTCCATAGCAAAAGAAAAAGAAACTCGGACAAGCGCATGCAACAATCTGCTATTTTGACTAAGCCGGGTCAAGATATGCCTCTCTGTTAGCTCAGCACAAAAGTATTTTCCACTTCTGCACAACACAGATGAGTGTTAATGATAACATCCACTATCGTTCTATATAAGGTTGTTTTCTCCAGTTATTGTGCTGAGAAGGTAAGTTCCCTCCTGCTGCTATCACTTCTCATGCTTTGCGAATTGTATTAAAGTTAATTCTAGTAAAGCGACAGCTCTGCTGTGCTTACAGCTGAGAGCTGCTGTTTAAAAGATGACCATTGTAAGTACTGTACTCTACAATCCACATGATGATGCAGACTCCCTTGATATTTGCTGTGCCTCATGGAGGTGAGAGAGGGTTAGTGGTCCAAACCTGGGGTCATTTGAGCAAAGGGCCCCAGAGATTACAGCAACCCTAAAAATCATTTTATAAAATCACCTGGTTCTAACTTATTTTCTGCATACCGGGGGCTCAAACTATTATTCTAATCCTCCTAACACTCATCTCAGCCACCCAGGATTTATCCCACCTAACGCCTGGCATCTATTGCCTCTTTGGGCAGTTATACTGAAGGGTACAGTTTATAAATCCAGATTGGCATGTGCCAAACCGATGTGCCTAAAAGGGTGAAATGTGCATGTGCAGCAAGATTAAAGCTCTGTTGAAGCCAGAGGATTTGCAAGGAGTCTTTTCACAATAACTGGGTGTCTCAGGGTGACCTGCTTGGGGTCACTGAACCTGAGCCGCTCCTATGCGGTGTGAGTTCAAGCCCTACTGCCTAGCAGTTTTCAGAGAATATGTCTTCTGCCCATTCCTTACTCTCTACCCGCATTTAGCAATGTTTTCCCCAAAGACCAATATTTAGGGAAGAGCCCACCAAATGCCAAAACCAAAGAACTCAATTATTCTCTTATCTCTAGTTCACATGCCTCAGTGCTATTATTTCAGGTCATGTTAATCTCCATGCTGCGTTCTCATTCAACTGTGTTCATCATATTGAGATCAATGGTCCGCTTCATGACTCTCTGAGCCTCCTGATGCAGGCAGATGGATACAGCCCCTTCCCCATAAACTCGGCCCAGATTTGGGGGGGGGGACTCAGCATCTCCCTACCTCCAGCTGGTACATACCCTCTTTACCTCCCCACGGCCCCTCCAAGCTTACCAGAAACAGGGAGGGTGCAGCTGGCGTGTGGAGGTGCTCAATGCAGTAAGAGTGTATGTGTGTGGGGGGGGTGGGCTTGGAGCAGTTGGGGATGGGGGTGGTCAGAGCCATTGGCATGATAGAAGGAATATTGGAGCAGTGGGGGGAGAGTCTGAGCAGTTGGAGGGAATACAGGGGGTGTCAAAGCAGAGAAGGAGAATGTGGGTGGATGTTGGAGCAGCAGAGGGAAGAATGGAATGAAAATAAGGGGGTCAGAGCTGTGTATTGCGGCGTGCTGGGGAGGTTCATCTATCCCCCAAAATCACCCACATCTATGCATCCCCAATGACTGCCCCCTCTCTCCAGTGACTCCATGCTAGTCCCTGTAATTTCTTGACAGCTCCTCCACTTGTGGGTCCTGTGCCAACACCTTCTTCTCTGTGCGAAGGAGGGAGAACCAGCCCTGCTGTACAGGCAGAGAGATGAGTCAGGGGCAGTGAAGGGATTACCATGGAGCCAGTGCATTCTGTGCCAGGATAATCGTACCCAAGGAGCAGGGCCAGCTCCAGGGTTTTGGCCGCCCCAAGCAGCCAAAAAAAAAAAAAAAACCTGGTGCCTGGAGCCGACCCTGCCAAGGAGCCAGAGGCACTGAAGGGGTGCAACTGGGCTCTGGTACATGATGGTGCTGAAAATTATTTGTTTTAAACTATGGAAATTAAATACCCCAAAACTTCATTAATGGTTAGCTAAGGTCCGCTGGTGGGTCTTGTGCCCTTCCACAGCGTGGAGAGTGGCTAAACTTCTAGAAACCAGGAAATACTAAGTTAAGTATACGGACCACCCCTGCAACACCATCTTAACTCTGCTGCTCCACTCCCAGCCCCTGGAGCTGGCAGGAGCCACTGAAAGGGGAGTGCAAACGTTAAACTACCAAGAGAAGTGGTAGATTCTTCAACTCTTCAAACCAAGACCGGGTGCTTTAGTCCATCACATATATTAGACTCAATACAGAAGTAACTGGAATTCTCCGGCCTGTGTTAGACCACCAAATGGTCTCTTCTCGCCTTAAAAATCTAGGAGTCTACAGTAAGTAGACTGAGGAAGGACAAAGAGAATACTCCATTGTTTGTGTTGTGTTCTACAGCTTTGAGTTCCAGCATTTATCTGCATGCACTCCAGCTGCATTCCCTGAGCTAGGTGTAACTGTACTGAATGGTGGAAGGATTAGTTGGAGCAGATTGGCAAGAGTTGTCACTATGATATGAACAGAGCCGCATGTATGCAGAGAGAGATCAGTTATGCTTTATGTCAATGATTAATTCTGTAGGTTGTGTCAGCAGAGGTGCACAGGGGTGACTTTTTCCCATGGGGATTGTTAGCAGTCTGACATACACAACAGTGGTCTCTAGGGCTTAGAGAGAGGTAAGTGAAGGTAAGGTCTCAGAAGGAATCTTCAGGGCAAGTGGGGGAAGAAGTTGTAACACGTAGCAAGTCTGGCATGGTTTGAGTGGAGTCACTCACTCACGCCCGTCACCCCAGTCGGGGTATGGGCCGCCAACCACAGATCTCCAGAGTCCTTTATTCTGGGCCATTTGCTCTAGCTGGTTCCAGGTATAACCCATTTTTATGCTATCAGCCTGAAGGTCGCGTTGCCAGGTGTTTCTTGGATGGCCTCTTTTCCGCTTGCTTTGGGGTTCCACCGCAATGCCTGTCTAGTAATGTTGGTTGGCTTCTTGCGTAGTGTGTGTCCTATCCAACCCCACCTTCCCCTTCTAATTTCTTCCTCTGCTGGAAGTTGACAGGTCCTCTCCAAGAGGTAGATGTTGCTGATGGTGTCTGGCCAGCGGATCTGGAGAATCCTTCTAAGGTGTCGCTCTCTTCATGTCCGGAATACAGCAACAGCTCTCCTGTCAACAGTCGTCTTTGTCCAGCTTGCGTCCCTCTTGTCTCACTAATGCCTAGTAGGGTCACGTTGTTGCTCCTCATCTCTGCTGCGACCTGCGCCGTTTTTCTTGACTCGTACATGGTCCTCACGTTCCATGTACCGATGGTAATCCTCTTGGTTGCAAGAAGGGTAATCAGCTTAGTGGCTTCCTCACGACTTTCACCACCCAGCGTCTTGTGTCTTCGAGTTGAAGACCCTTCTTTTTCCAGGCTAAAAGTCTCTGTTATCTCTATTGTTGGCGTTTCTGTAACAGGTTGATTTTTTACGGGGTGGAGTTGCTAGCCCCACGCCCAACCCTCCTCCTTTATCCTGACTTGGGACAGGCAGATGGCCCCAAAGGACCTCTCTGGTGGAGTTTTGAGTGGAGTAGGCTCAGTGTAAAAGTGTAGCCCAGATGTAGGTAGTTCCTGTTTGTGACACCTGACCTAAACCCAAGTTTTGCTTTAAGCCATGGCTACATTACAGGCATTACAGCGACACAGCTACAGCACTACTGTGCTGCGGTAGCGTCACAGGCGACAACTTCTGATCCCGTCGGTGGGTGCTCGACCCCCGTCTACCTCTGGCCCCACCACGACTCCACCCCTGCCCTGCCCCCATTCCAACCCCTTCCCCAAAGTCCCCGCCCCAACTCCGCCCCCTCCCTGCCCTTATTCTGACTCCTTCCCCAAATCCCCGCCCCTGCCCCGCCTCTTCCCCACCTCCTCCCCTGAGCGAGCCACATTCCTGTTCCTCCCCCGCCCTCCCAGAGTAGCCAAATAGCTGTTTGGCGCCGACCAGGCGGGAAACGCTGGGAGGTAGGTGGAGGAGCGGGGACACGGCATGCTCAGGGGAGGAGGCAGAGGAGGAGGTGGGTCAGGGGGTGAGCGGAGCTTGGCTGCCGGTGAGTGCAGAGCACCCACTAATTTTTCCCTGTGGGTGCTCCAGCCCCGGAGCACCCATGGAGTCAGTGCCTATGGGTAGCGTAGACGCTTCTACAGCAACGTAAGAGGTTTTTCTCGTTGCTCTAGGTAATCCACCTTTCTGAGTGGTGGTTGCTAGATCGACAAAAGAATTCCTCCATCAACCTAGCAGCATCTACACTGGGGTTAGGTTGGTTTAACTATGGAGCTCAGGGTTATGCAACTCTAACTTTTAAGAAGAGACCAGGCTTTAGTAAAAAGCTGTCCTACAGTGCTCATGTGCTCTGTTCCAAAAGTGTTCTGTAGCAACTGTGAGAGTAGATTGCTAGTAGGTGAAGCAGCACTTGAAGGGGGCAGAGTTAAATTTACATTGCAGGGGTGGAAGATACCTTAACTTTGGATTTCCAGATTTTTGGAAGTTTAGCTACTTTCCACTTTAGGGACTGAAATGAGGCACCACTGGGCAACCTTTAGTATGTATAAATGAAGTTTTGGGGTATTGAAATTGCATGAGAATTTGAGAAAGTATTACATGGTGTGTGCAGTCTCTGTGTATATGGAAATTATATAGCTATGTATATGAACTCCCCCACTATAAAATCGTGCTTATACAATATTGTGTGTATAAACACACAATACATAAGCAGCACTAGCTGAACCAATTTGAAAATCAGGCTTTAGCTAACATGGGCTACACGTCCCCTGTTTTAGCATAAACCAGAAAAGTGCATTCGAGCCAGTTTTCTAAATGTGATCTTTACTGTTCCCCCTCTTCAAAACACGTCTTCCACATTCTACAACACAGACTTCCACCCTGCACTGTGGGTAGTGTAGGACAGGTATCAAATACCTATGCTCGTAAAATGTTAGTACAGGAGTATGTCAATACTTGCCTCTGGGCAATGCCAAGAAGCCTGAGCGTCTCACGCTGAGATGAGTGTTCATGCAATTTAGAAGTGCTGTGCCTTGTCTCCTACAAAACTGACGCCTGAGCATTTATAAAATGTTACAGACAGCATCCAAGACAGCGGAAAACCTTAAGCTGGCTATGTTTAACACTGGCTGTCAAACATTGCTTTGCTCAGTTTCATCCCTCCCTCCTAAACAGTGGCTGAACTCTGCCTGGCCACTGTGAACATGGCATAATTGTGTTCAATACCTGGCATACAGGGTGCACCCAGCTAGGGTGACCAGACGTCCCGATTTTATCGGGACTGTCCCGATATTTGCTTCTTTGTCCCGCGTCCCGACCAATGTTTGGTCGGGACACTGGACAAAGAAGAAATTTTCCCTTCCGCTCCGGCGCTCATGCCCCCTCGCCCCGGCTCCGCCCCCTCCTTCCCCAATTGGCCTCCTCCCCGCCCTGGCCCCGCCTCTTCCCCAGCCACGCAGCATTCCTCCTCCCTCCCAGGCTTGCAGCATGGCGGCGCAAGCCTGGAGGGAGGGGGGTGGCGGCAGCGGTGCCTGGATCCTGGAGCTGGTGAGTCAGCTCCAGCACCTGGGCACCGGGCGGCCAAAGGGGGGCTGGCAAGGGAGGGAGACAAGGGGGCTCAGCTGTGAGCCCCCCCGCCGCGCCAGAGGGCTTCTGCCCGGGCTGCTGCACCCGGGGCCGGGAGTGCAGCCTGAAGGCTGCTCCAGCCCTGCAGCCCGCGGGGCAGTGCGGTGGGTCCGGTCGGGGGCAGCGCGGAGCGGGCAGGGGCCAGGTGGGCGGCGCGGGGGCCTGGGCCGAATCCCTGCTGCTGCTGGGGAACTCCGCGCCTCTCCCTCTCGCTCGCGGCTGCGGCTCCTTCCCGGCGGGACGTGCCCCCCGGCCTGCCCCATGCACATGCGACGCGCGTCCAGCTGCTCCTTCCCGGCGGGAGGGAGACTAGGCGCGGGGGATGCGCGCCGCATGTGCCCAGGGCAGCAGGAGGCACGTCCCGCTGGGAAGGAGCCACAGCCGCGAACGGGAGGGAGAGGCACGGGGCTCCCTGGCAGCAGCGGGGATTCGGCCCCTGCCGCCCCCGCCGGCTCCTGCCCGCTCCGCACTGCCCCCGCCCAGACCCACTGCACCCCGCATATGCCCATGGCGGGAGGCTCCGCTGGGACTCGGGGAGGGCAGCGCGTGGCGGCCTGCTAATGCCCCAGGCCCCTTAAAACTTTTTTTTTTGCTCCGTCCCCCCCCTTTTTTTGCTCCGCCCCCCTTTTTGGCTCCGCCCCCATCCCGATATTTTATTCTGGTAATCTGGTCACCCTACACCCAGCATCCATTAGCACAAGATGATGAGCATACTGTCAGCAGGGGTTGAATACAGTAGCCTCTCTATACCAAAAGAACAAGTGTTTCTGAATACTCCTTGTTTTGTCTTTTTTTTTGCGGGGTTGCAGAGAGAAGAGTATGTCTGTGCTTTATCACTCCCATTTTACACCTGGAGAACTGGAGAGATTATGAGATTTGCTCACAGTCCCAGAGCTGTGGCAGAGCTGAATTCAAATCTCTCCCAAATCCCAGTTTAATATTTCACAAGATCAGCCTTCCTTCCCACCAGAAATCAAACACAGGAGTGCTGTAGTATAGACAGAAATATATCTTTGAATACACCTGAATTAAAAGGGATGGGGCAGCCACATACAGACAGTACTCAGTTAAGAAGGAAAAATAATCTGATATATTTAAGAATTTCAGAGAGGTTACACAGGAACAAGAAAAAATACTGCTGTAACTTTGGCATTTTGCAATGGCTGATGGTGCTCACCAATACTTGTTATATTAAAATGAGAACATTTATGCTTTTTTCCTTTAAAGTTTTTTTTTCATCTGGCTGGATTTCTGTTACTGTGGAGGACGGACAGCAACTCATAGCTAGTAAAGTTACAATACTATATAGATACACTGCGTGTTTCAGCCAAAACAGGTCTTAAAGTATCTTAACATTTTATTTTGCCACAATGTCCTGACTCATTAGCCTCACCTCCCTTTGAGCTAACAGAATATATGTTAAAACCTATATAAATTCACAAAGTGCATGCTTGCCTTTTGGCATGACGACATGCACTGCAACACCACATGAAGGTTTTTTTTAGGGGAAAAAAAGGATGCATTAGGTCAGGTCTATACTAAAACATTAAGTCAACCCAGCTACGTCACACTCAAGGGTGTGAAAAATCCACACCCCTGCACAACATAGTTAAGCTGACCTAACCATCAGTGCAGACAACATTAGGTCAACGAAAGCATTGTAGCTACCGCCTCTCGGGGAGCTGGATTAACTACAGCAACAGGAGAACCCCTCCCATCACTGCAGTGTCTACACCAGTGTTACTCAGACTGGCTCTCGAGCCGCAAGTGGCTCTTTAATGCGTCTCCTGCAGCTCTTTATAGCACATATTAAAACACTCTGTGATTTAATTATTAACCAATCTAAGTTATTAATCAATCTATGTTACTATGTTATTAACCAATTGTAGCTGATAAAATAATAATACTTGGTCAGTCATTTTGCTGTGAGATTATATATATATAAAAAAATAAAAGCTAAATAGTTCCCCTGTCATATGGTTTAAGTATGAATACATAGAACCCCAGTATACGAAACAATGAATTCTCATTACTGTGGCTCTTTTGGGTAATGTTGATTGCTAATTTGGCTCCTGAACCCCTGAGGTCTGAGTATCACTGTTCTACACTGAAGCTCTACAGTGGCAAAAATGCAGCGCTGCAACTGTGCCACTGTAGCAGTTTACATATAGACATAACAGTAGCTTCCTGTCATTAGGGAAGGATGCCAATCCTAACATCACTGGCATTGCCTGTTCGGAATGACTCATGAAGCAAGATCAGACAGCGGCACCAGGAGACCACACCTTACCCACCACTGCTCTAAAAAAAGGTGCTGAGATGGAGGTCAGCTTTGTGGGATCTGGGAAAGAGAACAAATGGCAGCACAAGAATGAAATGCAGTCAGTACTCACATCACTGTGGGCTGAGGTGAAAACTTATATGAAAAGAATCACAAGTGGAACAGAAGAGCAGAATTCGGTTACCCAAAGAGAAATGCTATGCATTTCCGCTTCTCAGCAACTGTGTGCCCTCATAAATATATCCCAACAAAAGTACAGCATGTAAAATATCTATGGCAGTTAAAAAAAGGTACCTCTAAAGTTAGTTGCTGAAACAGGAAAGGTAACCCTTTAAATGTGATACAGCAAAGATTGAGATCTATGGGCCCATGATATCAGCTGTAAGTTTGCCAGTAATAAATACAATATTACCCTGGAGACAAGTTAAAATGACTCAATTAAGGTGGTGGACCCAAGCACTGAGGCATGGCCTATGCTGATATATGGACACTGTCAAGGTTTATTATTTACAGAGAAGCATGAACAGTGTTTGGCAAACAAGCTAAGTTCCCTGTACTAAAGAACTTGTTGTCTAGATTATCTTCCCCTTCCTAATTAAAAAAAAAAAAAAAAAAAAGGGATTCCAAAGATTCCATTCTGAGTTTCAAAACGCCTCCAGCACTGAAACATGAGTGTGATGTCCCAACCTGCTGGGGCTGCTAAACTCAAGCAACTCACCTCTTTTCTTTCTGGTACTGGCAGTTCCATATTTATGAATCAACAGGCAACTAAAACAAGTAGCATTATTTTTATATGTACCAGTGAGAAGATATGATGAAAGTTAAGAAAAATATACCCCCAAAAAGAGAAAAGGAAGAAAAAAAAAGTTGTTTTGTTCCCTATTTTCCAGGGCAATCAGCAGACTACTCTGCGCTCCCCCCCCCCCTTTTTTTTTTTTTTTAACCTGGGTTCCCAACTTGCACCTTGTTGGATTCTAGGATTATCTTTGTTTCCAGCACATTGAGTGACTAGTAAGACTGAACTATGATCATCTATATGTGACCTAAAAGTTACCTTTTAAAAGTCTTTTACTTAAAGGAAATAATACACATATGGCTGACAAAAACAATTCCTGGACAGTACTTCAACATTTCAGACTGTATCCTCGCTGTCAAATGTGTTTTCTGTATTTTAAAACCAACAAGGGTCATATTGGCAGGATCTCAGTTTTGTTGAGTCACTGCCTGTTCATATTCAAAGAACTAAAACAACAGGTAACTACAGAATAAAACATCTAAATGACAATGTTCTGTTGGTAAGTAGCTAGATGACTTCTCACTTTTAGAGAAAGGTTACTCACTATTTTTTCATTCCGTGGGGTGAGAAGTACCTGATATGTATAAACTGGGAAGTATTTGTAAAAGATTGTCGTTTTATTCAAAACACATTGATATTCTGAGCCTCCCTGTCAGAAGCAATCACATGGATGAAAGCAACACTTGTGATGCAAGCTATTTCATCAACCAGTTTCCATTCAGCTCTGACACTGGCTTAACAATCAAAAGAACTTTTTTGCTTTAAATATTTTGCTTCAAATTCTATGGATTGGTAACTCATCACTACACAACAAGAAAAAGGATTTAAGACAGTAACAGCCCAGACAAATTATTATCCTCTTCAAATCTTATTGGCACCGTATGCACCCAATTACATTTCCACTCAGGCCATTTCCTCAAGAAGTGTTTGTCCTCTACACATCCTGAATGAGATGGAAGCAGAAAATCAAAGAAAGCAGTAAAACAGCATTTTCAAACCCTCACAAAGAAAGAAAATCTAATCTCTTTGGATAAGAGAGTTATCTTATGTAACAGTGTAGTTCATGGCACTGAACTGCATTTGCAATAAAGGCCTTTTGTGGTTATCAACTGCCCCTCAGCTTCACTTTGCTTTTGAGTGTGCTTAAATGGCCATTAATCCCTTTGTAATCCATGTCTATGATCATCATCATTACATTAAGAAGGAAGGAAACTGATTTACTATCTGCTTTGACACTAGGCCCCAATAATCTGCTTTGACACTAGGCCCCGATATTGCTCCAGCTCTGGGGCTGAAGCACCCAGAGGGAAAAATTGGTGGGTGCTCAGCACCCACTGGCAGCTCCCCGCCCAGCTCACCTCCGCCTCCTCCCCTGAGCACGCTGCGTGCCCGCTTTTCCCCCCTAGCTCCCAGTGCTTGCGCCGCGAAACAGCTGTTTCGCGCAGCTGGGAGGAGGGGGAACGCAGCACGTTTGGGGAAGAGGCGGGGCTGGGGCCAGAATTTGGGGAAGTGGTCCAATGGGGCAGGGAGGGGGCGGAGTTGGGGCAGGGATTTTGGGGGAGGGGTTGGAATGGGGGCACGGCGAGGAAAGGGTGGAGTCAGAGCGGTGGCACGCGAGCACCCATCGGCGCCAGGGAAAGTTGGCGCCTATGTGATTCAGCAGCCCCTACACATGTAGTCCCATTGAAATTACAGAACTACCTACATGAGTAAAGGGTTGCAAGGTTGGGCCCTATATTACTTTTCAGCAAGATGACAACAGGAGACTCTGAAATATGAATTATAATTATAAGCTTCTATTTTCCATGTGTAGTTTATATAGGATATGATGATCTTCCACACAAGTTCTCATTTTTCCAGAGAAATGAAGGCATCTTTTAAAAAGAATTGCCACAACCCTCCCTGAAATGTAGTGTCCAACCCATCAACAAGTATAAAAAAAATACTAATGGGGGGGGGGGGAGGAGTGTAAAGGCGTCATTTTTATAATACACCTGTACCCCCAATATAACACGACCCAATATATCACGAGCAGCGCTCCGGGGGGACAGGGCTGCGCGCTCCGGCGGATCAAAGCAAGTTCGATATAACGTGGTTTCACCTATAACGCAGTAAGATTTTTTTGGCTCCCAAGGACAGTGTTATATCAGGGTAGAGGTGTATATGGCCCAGGGTGGACTCATTTAAATTAAAGTGATTTAAATAATTGATTTTAATCATGGTTTAAAAATCATCAGGCAGGAAACCATGATTTAAATATCAATTTTAATCTCGTTTTGCATTTGTACTTTTTAAGTTATTTTCTTAAAGATTAATTCTCATTGATTGGTGTAATTTGCTCCTCTTTTTTGCTAACCAGGAGGGTACACATTTATTTATAGCTTAATATACATTTATTCAGATTCTTAATTTTTACATATTCTTCTGTTAGAAAACGGTGAATGATGTTTCTCATTTACAAGATTAATTTTTTTTTTTTTTTTACTCATGATTTGTGTAAAGCTGCATTTGGATGGAAATTGGAATTCAACTGGAATGCACAAAAATAACACTTTAAAATTGTTTTATTTTATTAGTAAAAATGATCTTAGATGTACTGGATATGTAAGAAAAATAGTTTATCAAAACATGTTTTGCATTTAAAACTAATGGATTTACTAAATAAAGGAAGTAACTGCAGTTAGTGATTTGAACTGTTTTTTCTGGTCACATTGTCCTTCAAGATTTTAGAACTAGTAAGTCTCATTCGCTCATCTCATTTTTATTCATAGACTGGAAAAAGGAAAAACAAGCTCCCCTGCTTTTTCAACTCTCAATTGGTTTCTCAACTATGAGTGGACTAGTCCTTAAACTGAACTAGTTGAATAATCTTAAATGAAGAAAATATTCTCTCTAAACCTGCAGAAGAGGCTACTGGTGTCAAAAGATGATTTAGAATGTCAACAAACCCTGGTTCCAGGTGCTTAGCCAGTGACTTCAACCAGTTCAGTGGTTTGATTTTTTTTAAACTTTGGCAGCAAACACCTACCGCTTAACTATTATTTAAATTTAATTTAAATTATTGTAATAGATTATATAAATTTTGCTTTGAACATACATTTTAAAATTTTTAAATTATTTTTTCCCAAAAGATTAACTTATATTGGGGGGGGGGGGGGGGCAGAGGGAGAAATCAGACTTTTTATTTTAAATCAATTTGTATACATCCTGATATGGCCTATTACATTGATTCTGGCATTGCGTTAGAATACATTCTAATATTTGCTTCCAAGGCAAAAAAGGGAATGTTAAGGAGAGAACACAAGTTAAAATTAAGTGAGAACTAGTATTCCCTGAACCATTACAACAATGAAAAAACAAGTCACTCCAACCCAAATATGTCAGAATTAGCAACTCGTTTATCCACTATTCAAAAAACAAACTTGCTGAATCATACTACATCAAAGTACCAACCTACCTAGCTAGCCACTACCTGTCTAACCTGAGTACAGGAAATGGGATTTCAACATCTTTGTATTTTCCTTTCTGCTCACACTCTCAAGTTACCACTCGCCAGCATGTTTACAGAATGTAAGGCTCAGGAATTCTCTTGCAAACTATTTCTTCTCTCATTTTTTTTTTTTTTTTTTTAGAAAAGAGAAAGGAGGGGAGGGGAGGGGAGGGGAAAAACTGTGTGATTATAGGTGTGGGATGATTTGTGCTCCTATTGCTGGTTCATTAATATACATACTTCTTTTCAAACTCGATTCAGAAAACAATTTGTAGTTTGATTCGTCTGAAGGTCTTGCCACTACAGTATATCAGAGGTCTATTAAGTGCAATATTTACTTCTGTGGGGGTGGAGGGTGTTAACTTTTGTTTCAATTAAGATTTTTAATTCAAGGAGTCTTTTGGTGGGAAAAGGAGAACTTAAAAATTACAAATTAGGAATCCCCCAGAAAAAAAACTGGTGTGCAATTTGTGTCATAGCTCCTGTGCATTAGTTTCTTTACTTCAAGACAATATATTTTTAGTCCGAAAGATGAGGTTCGGAGGAACTCGTTTGTTTAGAGGCGGGGGTGGGGGGCAGGAGAGGGAGTGGAAAGCAGAAAGAGGGTTTAGAAATACAACTAACTCTTCAGAGTAAGAGCACGCACATACACACACACACGATTACCAAGGCAAAGTCTTGTTTTAAAAAAACAAAAACCTCAACAATATCCTTTTAAGCACTTTTTAAAAATCTGGCCCAAATCTTCTAGTTTAAAGAAACCTCTGGCATCACTGAATATCACTGAATAGGCGTATATAAGTAAGTTTTACTGCTTACTGCCTTCATTAAATTTACAGACTGCTCAAAATATATTCTTCAATGACATAATAGGCACAATCCTAGCCCCAGTGACTTCAATGGAGCCAGGACTTCACCTATTAAGTGTAAATTTAAAATGCTTGGGAAAAATAATAGTGTATAGGAATCTTCATCTGCTATTAAAGATCCTATAGCACTATTCACAAGAATTTGGAAAAGGGGTTGTAATTTTAGCATCATTGCAGAAATGGCCACCAAAACCGAAGCATATTAATAACGGAAAACAGTCATTGGACACCTGTATTCTCATCAGCAGAACCTCTTCTCCCCACCTAGAAACCATTCACAAATCATTCATTCATGTAGCATGAGTGGTCTATATTTATGAGGGTGTACAGTTCTGACTGCAGGGTCAAGGGACTTGGATGTATAATTGGGAAAACCACAACCTACATGCCTGGAATGACCCCCAGACTAGAAGTATTTGACCCCATGATGTCAACAAGGGTGTCCTAGGTAAATTCCAACTTTGGTCATTATATTCTGCCCACCTAAAATTCCTTCTGCAGTTTCACTTTCCTTAAAAGAGAGAGCAAGAGAGCATGAGTGTGCGCGCGTGTGTGTCTTGTGTAGTGTTACTGGCACCGAATGGCTACCGCTTTCCTCCCCTCAGAGTTAACCTCATTTCAGTGGTGGGTGAGGAATCCATATAGGGATTATTTGGAATGAAAGGCAAAGTGTAGTACAGACAATCGCATATGAATCTCTCACTACAGTTTTGATTCCCAGGACTCCCTGTTAAATCAACTATGAGAATAATAGAAGTAGGGACTTTCCGTCTGTCAGAAGTTCATTAGGATGGGACCACAAGCAATAATTACCATGTTATCAGCACTTGGAACGCTTACACAGAACAAAGAGCATAACAAAGAGTGCTGTTGTTCACAGCAGTTGGAATTCTCGCTTACTGGAATTTACTTTTGGGCAATTAAATGGTACTTTTAAAAGACAAAAAAAAGGAGTGATGTTGCTTCAGAAAATACAGAAAATGTAGGTGTGTGACTTGAATACCTACTCCAGACGAGTGGCATACACACTGAAAAATTGTATTTTAGAAGATCGAAAATATTATAAAATCTGTTTTTTCCTCAAGACACAGTTGTTCAATATTTAATTACCACCAAGCTAATAAAATACTGAAAAATGGGAAATGTACTTCTATAATTCTTCTTGCATAAGCAAGAACTTTGCTTTTTACCTTTTTGTAATCTGAGTAGGATCCTGGAGACCTGGATCCAGTTCAAAGATCTCATTATCTAGTAGCCTTCGGAGCGTTACGTCTGCCAGCTGCTCCATTATCCTGAATGCCTCATCAATATTAAGGAACATGGAGAAGTCTCGTTCTTTACTTGAAGTGGTGATACGGATGATATCAGTCATAAAGACATTGGAGGTTCTTTCCAGTTTCTGGACATCAACCCAGGGAACTAGGAGTTTTACTGCCATTGAAAAAGAGCAAAAACCTCTTAGGAACTGAGTTTAAACTTTTCACAGACTTCAGAAATATGCAAACATATTAAAATTCAGAATGGACTTTAAACAGGTATAAAGGGGAAGAAAAATATTCTTCTGTATATTAAAAAAAACAAAAACAAAAAACATAAATGCCTAATATGTACCCACTATTCATTCTCCCATGTTCTAGGCAGAAAGCTTCTCGTTTGAGGGATTGCCCTCTTAAGTCTCTCTTAGTTTTCATGAAAGACACTAAATCATCAAGTAACATTGACAGGAGTCCTCTCCCCACAAAGCAGGTTATGTTTCATTCACTAGGGGGTGGCAAGAACGTGAGGAAAGGTTTCAGGGCCATCTACCCTACTGGAAGTAGGCTATGAGAAAGGTGAGAACTTGGTCTCCTACTCACTTGGATAGTTTCAGGGAAGCAGCAGGCTAGCTTACTTCCAGACTGGATGGTTTTTGGCTGGAAACTAAGCCCAGAGTCTGGAAACAGAAGTAAACTGGATGACTACGCAACACAACGTGTAAATGGTTGTACTAGGGAATTCAGCAGTGCACTCTACAGTATGGTCCTCTCACCTATTATGTGGCATAAATACTGAGCTAACAGTTTCATATATATAAATTTATAGATCTATATATCAGAAGTCTCCTTTGATGAGGAAGACACTGACACCACCCCTTAACAAGGCTACAAAGATCACCAGAAAACAGTAATAAAACTCAAGGCTCACAAATTACTCTAATTTAACTACTGTGGGGACAATGTCATCAGAAAATAAATGTGTACATTTCTGTCTGTGTCCGGCTTGAGAGACCCATTTCTATTACCTATATAGTATAATGAGGTAAAAAAGAAGAGTTAGAAATAACACATATGAAATATAAAGGCCACACACACACACAGTATAACTGTTACCAATGGAAATCTGAAGAAGGCTGCAATGTCACCCATAAATAGATCTCTCAAGAAAATTACTATGCATATTAATTTAATCTTCCCATTTTAATTTTTTTAAATAACTGACAGCTGTAAATTTTGTCCAGAAACATTTAATTGAATGTGACAAAGTCCAATTACAACTAAGAAGGAGTACAAGATAGGGTTTTTGATATTGACATTCTGTTAAATCATCTGTCACTACCCAAAGAAGAGAAAAAGGATCAGCGCATATTGGATGATTATGGAAGGAGACTAACAATCTGGCTACTATTTACTGAAAAGCACTTGAAAATAAATTAGATTTTCCACCTGAGTTAACCTGGAAGCTCACCCAGGACTCTCGTCACCAATGAACATAAGGACTACTCTACCAATATCGCAGGCCAATCTCTTGTTGCTAATAAGGTCATAAAAAGGCAATAATGTAAAGCCTTGTCTTGATTTGATTGTTTTGTTATATAAAACCATGTCCATGATAATTAATTACATTTATAAAAGAGCCTGAGTGAGTTTACTGTATTATTCTATAACCATAATCCTGTCAAAAGTGTTCCCTGATTCTAACTTTTCCTATTTAAATGTAGCATACTAATGTCACACAAATTGTTTATGAATGACCATAGAATATTTTAGTTCAGCAGAGCCAGACAACCAAGGGACTAAAGACTAGTTATCTAGAGTTGTACTAATGTTATTACTAATGCTGTTGTCAAACATGCCAGCCAAGTAAGACATAACGGCTTTTATCAGTGGTGGGCAACCTGCAGGCCGCATGCGGCCCATCAGGGTAATCTGATTGCAGGCCGTGAGACATTTTGCTGAGGTTGACCGTCACGGCCCCCTCTCCCCTCCCGCCCCCCCACAGCTCCCAGTGGCCACAGTTCCCTGTTCCCAGCCAATGGGAGCCGCGGGAAACAGCAGCCAGCACATCCCTGCGACCTGCGCCGCCTCCCGCAGCTCCCATTGGCCGGGAACAGTGAACTGTGGCCACTGGGAGCTGCAGGTGGCTGTCCCTGCGGACGGTCAACATCAGCAAAACGTCTCACGGCCCGCAATCAGATTACCCTGATGAGCTGCATGCGGCCCGCAGGTTGCCCACCACTGGTTTATATTCTGTATGAAACAGGAGGAGCATGCCAAATTACAAAAAAGGTCAAAACTAGTGGCAAAAGATAACATATTTTCAAAGTTTAGGAACAATGAAAACTTAATTAAAAACTATGAAAACTTGACAGTAGTCCTTTAAGAAACTGAACATGCCAACCTTGCAAAATTCTAAATCTTTTGATTGATGTCCCTCCTTTGAGTATCTTCGAACATGTTTCAGTGTAAGTGCCCTTCTCGTTTCAAAGTACTGTGACTTCACCTAAAACTCACTAACATCACCAGAAATAAAACAAGGATTTTTTGATCAAGTAGCAGACCCAGAAGATTTAGCACTTTGCCCATATTTCTGTTCATCCAACAGCACTGAAGCATTTCAATAAAAGAGAATTAAAATAACTGCCAAGACTTTTCTCTTTCGGTTTTGTAATTCGTGTTTTGTTTCTCCCAGCAGTTGTGTTTGAGAAAGTGCAAGAACCATGTTCTATTGGCATTATTTTCTAAAGCCGTAAGACTTAGGCATTTTAAGTAGCATTCCTTAAATACCTTTGTGGATCTAGCCTAACTGCCACTTTAGCTGCCTAAATCCAAAACGTAGATGCTAAAAAACTCCATTCAGCTGTTGCCTAATCCTATAGGTGGCTACGTTTCCACCAGTAAAGTCCCTAAGATACCTAATAATCTGCTGCTGGGCATAAGCACAGGCGCTTTAGTCCTGGCGCCCAGGTGCCAACTTCATGCCTAAGCCCAAGTGGGAACTAAGCCAGAGAAAGACTGAAATTAACTCTATAGCCCAGTGGCTCACCTGGGATGTGGGAGACCCGAGTTCAATTCCCTGTTCCAATGCTAAAATTTGTACACAGTGGAATATTTCTCTTGTTGAAGCCATTCCACCATGTAAAAATAATTAGTCACCGAAGACTGAGCGCCACCTACCCCAGAATATCCCACAGCCTAGTGACTAGGGCACTCTATTGAGAGGTGGGAGATATGGATTCAAATCCCTGCTTCAAATCAGGCAGAGGGGTCTCTTACATGCTAGCTGAGTGCTCTGAGCTAAAGGCAGACGTCACTTCCTGTTTTTTTGTAAGGAAGGGCTTAGGTGCCAAATTCCATGAGAAGGTTCCTGACTGTGGATCCCAAGCAGACAGGGCCGATGAGAGGCGGGGGAAGCCGGTACAAATTACCGGGGCCCGGGGACTGGCTCCCCACCCCTCGTCGGCCCTGTTTAGCCGATCTGCCCTTGCTGGGGGGCCCGAAAAAAATTTTTCACCGGGGCTCGAACCCGCTCTCGACGGCCTTGCAAGCAGAAATAGGTGCCTCCCTCTGACCCAGACTTAGGCACTTAGATAGGAAATGCCAAGGAGAGGAGTGTGACCTATTGGCTAGCTTAAGCAGCTCTCCACTCACCCTGTTGGCTTTTGCAGATCCCATTTTTCAGCACTTAACTCTCCCCACACACTGTATAGGGAGCCTGGGTGCCTAACGCCGGGCTGTGGCTGTCATGAGGCAGCAGGGTTAAGTTAGGTATTTGAACACTGAGGCTAAGTCCCCTTTGCAGATCTAGTCCTTAGTGACTATGACATGAAAACCAGGATAACAAATTCCTTGCTTCACAATAAGTGTCAAGTTCTCCAATATTAACAATCATTCATAAGTATAATTATTTATGAACTATTCAGTATGTCAGTTGACAAACATGACAAAGAGTTGCAAATCGTGTCTGTCACCCATATCAGAGATGAGAAAAAAAAGAATTTCAACACTAGACACCATCAAGTAAGTTTAGGACTAGGGCTGTCAAGTGATTAAAAAAATTAAATCGCACTGTTAAACAATAATAGAATACCATTTATTTAAATATTTTTGGATGTTTTCTACATTTTCAAATATATTGATTTCAATTATAGCACAGACTATAAAGTGTAGAGTGCTCACTTTATATTTATTTTGATTACAAGTATAGGACTGTAAAAAAAACAAAAAAATATTTTTCAGTTCACCTAATACAAGTACTGTAGTGCAATCTCTCTATCATAAAAGTTGAACTTACAAATGTAGACTTATGTACAGGAAATAACTGCATTCAAAAATACAACAATGTAAAACTTTAGAGCCTGCGAGTCCACTCAGTCTTACTTCTTGTTCAGCCAATCACTCAGACAAACAAGTTTGTTTACATTTGCAGGAGATAATACTGCCCACTTCTTGTTTACAATGTCACTTGAAAATGAGAACAGACATTCTCATGGCACTGTTGTAGCCGGCGTCACAAGATATTTACGTGCCAGATGCACTAAAGATTCATGTCCCTTTATGCTTCAACCACCCTTCCAGCAGACATATGTCCATGCTGATGACTAGTTCTGATCGTAACAATCCAAAGCCCTGCGGACCGATGCATGTTCATTTTCATTAGCTGAGTCAGACGCCACCAGCAGAAGGCTGATTTTCTTTTTTGGTGGTTCAGGTCCTGTAGTTTCCTCATCGGAGTGTTGCTCTTTTAAGACTTTTGAAAGCATGCTCCATACCTCATCCCTCTCAGATTTTGGAAGACACTTCAGAATCTTAAACCTTGGGTCAAATGCTGTAGCTATCTTTAGAAATCTCACTTTGGTACCTTCTTCGCGTTTTGCCAAATCTGTAGTGAAAGTGTTCTTAAAATGAACAACATGTGCTGGGTCATCATCCGAGAATGCTATAACATGAAATGTATGGCAGAATGGTTAAAACAGCAGGGCACATAAAATTCTCCCCCAAGGAGTTCAGTCACAAATTTAATTAATGTATTATTTTTTTAATAAGCGTCATCAGCATGGAAGCATGTCCTCTGGAATGGTGGGTGAAGCATGAAGGGGCATATGAATGTTTAGCATATCTGACATGTAAATACCTTGCAATGCTGGCTACAAAAGTGCCATGCAAATGACTGTTCTCACTTTCTGATGACATTGTAAATAAAAAGAGGGTAGCATTAGCTCTTGTAAATATAACCAAACTTGTTTGTCTTAGTGATTGGCTGAACAAGAAGCAGGACTGAGTGGACTTGTAGGCTCTGAAGTTTTACATTGTTTTGTTTTTGAGAGCAGTTATGTAACAAAAAGTCTACATTTGTAAGTTGCACTTCCAGGACACAAAGATTGCATTACAGTACTTGTATGAGGTGAATTGAAAAATACTATTTCTTTTGTTAATCTTTCACAGTGAAAATATTTGTAATCAAGAATAATATACACTTTGATTTCAATTACAACACAGAATACAATATATATAAAAATGTAGAAAAACATCCAAAATATTTAATAAATTTCAATTGGTATTCTATTGTTTAACAGTGCGATTAATCGCAATTAATTTTTTGAGTTAATCACGTGAGTTAACTGTGATTAATCAACAGCCCTATTTAGGACCAAAATTTAGGAAGGGTTGGGGCACAGGTGCTAGAACTAGAGCTGCGGGGGGTGCTGCAGTGGTTTCCATTATATAGAGAGTTTACAGTTTGGTTCAATGGCTCTCAGCTCCCCCACTATACACATTGTTCCAGCAATCCTGGGGTGGTGTGTTGGGGTTTTTGTTGTTGTTTTGTTTTGGGGTTTTTGGGGACAAGGGGGAGGAATACAGTATATTCTTCAAGAGAAAAAAAAATGTTAATGAAAACTGTTTTGCTTTTTTATTTACTTTCCCAAGCATGAGCCTAATTAATGCATGAGAACCAGGAAGTGAAACAGATTATAAACAAAAGTGAATGAGTAGTTTATTTTCACTGTCCAAGATGAAAAATGAACATAAATGTAAAGTAAATTATATTTATTTCAATTTTGCATTTTAATAAAGTGTTACTAGCAAAGATAAGGGGCTATTTCTGGTTATGTAGTATAATATTTGATAGTGGCCCTTCATTATCCTTCAATAATCTCCAGTAATACATAAATGAAGCTTTGTGAATAATAGTAAGGCATTTTTTCCCTTTCTACTTTGATTTGTAATAATCCATTTTATTGTGTGCAGAGGATTTCATATGTTCATCATGTATTAGTGGACAATCAACAAGATATTTAAACAGAGACTGAGCTAACTATGCATCAAAACAACAGCGACATTTTTCGAAGCCACATGCAACTTCTGTATTATAATCAGCAGAAGTTGCAAGTGCAACATGATAACTGGGTTCTAATAAAATAGAAAGGAAAAGAGACATCTAATTGGGAGAGGGCATGTATTAAATCCTAGAAATTAAGAGTTAATATTTTGCATATTTTACTGTACTCTAATTCAGCTTTAATCTATAAATATAATATTTGAATAACCACATGATCACAATTTGACTTGACAAAATAACTCTTCTATACATAAACAGTAAAGCCTCCCTGATCATTAGAGTATAATGAACAAAGTTTCATTCTACTGTTCCTGCTGGAGTTGTGGTAGGATTTACAGGAATCCCTACAGTGTTACTCAAAAGCATAATCCTGTTAAGGAGAAGACACACACACCCTGAAAAGAAAAAAACAGTTAAAAGGTTGTCTTCGTTTATAATTTCCATCATCCAAGACTGGGTATGGAGGGCATCACATAAGAACGCTCCCTGGGGCTCCATTGGAAACATGGGACCATATCTTTTGGAATGGCTTAGTAGTAGTGATTATCTGGTAAATTTTTCAAGCCATTCTTAAAACTTTAACTTGTCACTTCTGTGAAAGATTTAAAGGTTGAAAAGGAAAAACAAACGTTTTAAGATATTTGGGAGTTGTTTGTTTTATCTGTAAAATTTGTTCAGAAGCTTGAAAAAACAAAATTTCATTCCTTTTTATTTGAAAATACTGGTTTTCCCCTTCCACCTCGTCACATGGAGCACAAGACACAGCTGTGTTATGTTTACTACTCATATTACTTTAAAGTGCATAATTGATGTCACGTAGTTCTAAGAACAGGGTTGGTTTTTTTTTTTAGCCAACTTACACTTCCTTTGCTGTCTCTGTACTAACTGCAGCTATTAACAGTGGCTATTTTTGTGTGTGTGAATGTACACACCGATGGGGGAGGGACTGTTTCTGAATTACTATTAAAAATAGGTATTTAAGAATCTGTCACATCAGATACATTTTAAGGCAGATCTACTTTGGGGCCTAAACTATTTAGCACGCTTTTAGAGCAGACTGTTTTCCTGACTTCCATCATACAATTACCACCACGGTCCACTTCACATTTAAAAAACCAACAGTTTAAAGCAATTATCTATGTATAATACTAATAAGAAAACAGTTTGTTGTAAATAAAATATAAAAATGGATGACACATGACAACGTAGAATTTTTAAAAGCAAATACACTCAAATTTAACAAGATAGTTGATCCAAACAAAACAAGTTTCAGAACTCTTCACTGTTGCATTAGCCAAATACCATAGAAGAAGATTAGATTTAAATACATCAACTTAAAAATTACCCAAAAAGTGATATGTATGTTTACAAGTCTGCATAGGGTATAGGGATAACAGTTTTTATATGTTCACACTTACATTCTTTGCCTAGGAAGAAGGAATAAAAACAGAGGTGATTGATGCTCAGATAAAGCCAGCCTTGACGAGGAACTTTACCCTTCCAGCAGCAGCATGAATAATAGGTAATTAACTTCTCTGCTTCAGGGAAGTTAAATCTGGCTTCAAATTTCACTAGTGCCTCTCGAAACTTCTCAGGATCCTCCTCCTGCTCTGCTACTTTACTCCTGGTCTCTTCTGCTATCAATGCCTGATTCAATGACAAGATAATATATTACGGCAAACTGGTAGTTTGCCCAAACTAGTTATTACAAGCCATCAGTACATTTTTTAAATCCTGATTCTCTCTTAGAAAGGTATCCAAGTTGATGTGCAAGTTATAAGACATTTACTTAGTATTTGCAGTCTGTTTCCCCACACTTCCCAACCCAGTCTTCTTTTTGGTCCCAAGTTATAACTGAAAAATATTGTTCAAACTACAATTTATATTTAAAAGCTTGATACCAATAATGGCTTGCTTTGATCACCATGATTATTTCAAATAACCCAGAGAAGGCAATAAACATTATTGGAATTTCACTCAGCATATGATGGCTGTAGAAGATTTAATTTGACTTACATAGCACAAAGCTACAGTACCAAATTTTTATATTGATCAGCAATATTACCAAGAAACAGTACAGTGAAGTATACGATAACCTGTAATAAGCTTTTAACTATTTTTAAAGACTTGAAATAATTAAGTGCTATGTCTTTTCATTACAGCTCCACAATAAATAAGGAGTAGAGAAAGACAGTTAAATGCAAATTGCTTGGCTAAATGCAAATTTACTTCAGGTGCTACAAAATACAAATCAGTCCTACTGGAATACTGTAATCCCATATGCCAGATGTCTATAGCAAAGACCAGAGAGCTGATGTAACAATAAAAATATGGTCCCATTATTCAGTTTGAAACCTGCAGAATTCTAGGTGTCCTGCTCTCACTTTCATGGTCACAAAATTATTAAAAGATGTGAGTTTTATTCAAGCCTTTCAGAGAACTTGGATGTACAGGGTGTAGTAAGGAAAGATAAATCACTGAACTACTGCCAGAAATAGGAATTTAAAAAAAGAAAAACTTCTCAGCACGTTTACAGATGTTGCATCAAGGATCAAGTAGGTGATGGTGTCATTTTCCCCCATTTAGGGATAAAATTTAGATACAGCAACAGACTATTTGGAGCTAGTCTTTTAAACACAGATGTTTTGAATGGTCTTGAGTCCCTGGATAGAATTTTATCTTTATTTCTGTAACATCACAGATAATCAAGAGTTTAACTGCAGTCCAAGACCAATGATATCACTGATGCTAGAGATTCATGTACTGTAATCTATAGGGCCCTACCAAATTCATGGTCCATTTTGGTCAATTTCACCGTCATAGAATTTTAAAAATAGTACATTTCATGATTTCAGCTAGTTAAATCTGAAATTTCAGTGTTGTTATTGGAGGGTCCTGACCCAAAAAGGAGTTGTGAGTGGGGGTCACAAGGTTATTACGGGGAGGGGGAGGGGGAGCTGCAGTCAGTGGTGTAGCCAGGTCCTAAGAGCAGGGGGAGCAAACATTAAAAAGGTGCCCTCCCTTGGCTCCTCCTCTGGCCATGCCCCCTTGGCTCCTCCTCTGGCCACTCCGCGCCCCCTCCCCCCCTTGGCTGGCTCCTCCGGCCGTTCCGTGCCGCCTCCACAGCCCCCACATGGCTCCTCCGGCCGTGCCGTGCTGCACCCGCCCCCCATGGCTCCTCCGGCCGCGCTGTGGGCTGCCATGCTGCGCCCCACCTCGCTCCTCCGGCCGCACTGCCTCTCCCCCCATGGCTCCTCCGGCCGTGCCGCCCTCTCCCCATAACTCCTCCGGCCATGCTGCCCCCTCTTGCCTGCAGGAGCCCAGCACCGGCCCAGCAGGTCAAGCTTCAGAGGGGAGTGTGGGCCCCGCCCGCTGGCGCCATGGTAACCCCTAACTAAGGCACCGCTTTTGGAAAATGTGCTGAGGAGAAGCGGCTGCTTCCCCTGCACCCCCCTAGCTACGCTACTGGCTGCAGTACTGCTACCCTTATTTCTTCACTGCTGCTGCTGGCAGTGGCACTGGCTATCTGGAGAGCGGTGGCTGCTGGCCAGGAGCCCAGCTCTGAAGGCAGAGCCACCGCCAGCAGCAGCGCAGAAGGAAGGACGGCATGGTATGGTATTGTCACCCTTGCTTCTGCACTGCTGCTGGCAGGGCACTGCTTTTGGGTCAGGACCCCCAATTTGAGAAACACTGGTCTCCCCCGTGAAATCTATATAGTATAGGGTAAAAGCACACAAAAGACCAGATTTCACAGAAGGAGACCAGATTTCACGGTCCATGACACGTTTTTCATGGCCATGAATTTGGTAGGGCCTTAGTAATCTAGGGTGTCAGAGCATTTCTGTGTTGACTACCCTTTACAAATTAAAAGCCCCTTGAGCATGGGTGCAGAGGCAGTACCCTCTTAGAAATCCAAGCAACTTCCCCCTTCCAAGTGTGTGTGTGTGTGTGTGTGTGTGTGTGTGTGTGTGTGTGTGTGTGTGTGTGTGTGTGAGTGTGAGAGAGAGAGAGAGATATATATATATCTCAAGGCTGGCTTCTCACATAAGCACTGCCCCTGGACAGTGGGACCCATCACATCTTACACCTGGATCTTGTGCGTGTAGGTTCAGTTATCTGTCAGTTATGTGTCTGGTGTAATTTTCAATCTTGAGTAAGCGGATGAGTGTGAGATAGTGCGTGCATGGATAGATGTAGATAGGAGAGACTGATGGGATGTGTTAGGAAAGCATGAGAGAGACAGATCAGCGGAGAGGAAGGAAGCAGGAAAAGAAAAGGGAGAAGCTACACAATTATAGGAACACACTGTGTGCTTAGTGTAGGATCAAGAAAAGAGAATAAACAGATATGGAAGAAAACTCAAGAAACAATACATCATGATCTATTACAGGAAAGAAAATTGGAGTGAAGCCAGAATGAGAAAGAATGTATAATGGACACGAGAAAGATGAAGCTATACACCTCATTTGCAGAGGTATTAAGAACCTGCAGCTCCCACTGACTTCAGTTGCAGGTGCAAGCACTCAGCACCTCTGAAAATCAGGCCCTGCAAGTATTAAATTGAAAGGTAAATGTAATGTACTGCCAATCAACTACAGCCCATGACAGACTACACAGCTGTTATTCCTGTAGGTTCCTGAGGCATGATGGCACAGGTATTTTTCACCATAGCTAGTAAGCACCTAGGTATGTGGATATCAGAAATGAAAATATTGTGTAGACATACTTTCCAACTCTTTCCAATGCGGGATGACAACAAACTAATGAGACCACTGATATGGAATGTGGAAATCAAGACTTGAAAAAGAAAGCTATGTACATTTCATGACAAATATAATTGTGTTCAGAATAAATATAGCTGCAAAGTCACTCATTTATCAAAAATATTGTCTAGATGGGCAAAAGCTAATATGGACACAAACAGTTGGTAGACTGGTATAGTTCCACAATATCAAGAGTTATTTCTACCAATTCCTTTACTAGTGGGCAGGGGAAAGATGAAAGCAAGACAACTTTTCTTACCTTTACTTTCCCTTTGACAAAACTAACAATATCTTCTTTATTATCAAAAACAGACAAAGTATGGAGTAAGTTTTGCTCCAGCCACTCCCAGTGCTGATTTATCTCCTCTAAAGTGGCACCTAGAAAAGTAAAAAGAGCTAATTAAAAACCACATAGAAGAAATTGTGAAAGAAACTAACTAAAAAAAAAATTAAATGCAGTTGTGTCATAGTGCATTAAAAGAAATTAAGTTTCTGAAGTCACAAATGAAAACTATTAGTAGCAAATAGGTCAATAAGATGTTACATTTCAAGGCATAACTAGAGGAAACAAAAGTAATACTATTTTAAGTAGTTGTTTTTAGTACTTTTAGTTTTCAAGATCTGAATACAAGTTCTCTGCAGACAAATGCTGGTCTGACTTTCAAAGCAGAAAAAATACAACAAAGCTTCTTACTGCCCTGTCTGGATGTGGCTCATTTTTGATTTAAGGTTTAACTCTCCTGCCTCTCCCAACAAACACATGCTCGCTCGCTCTCTCTCTCTCTCTCTCTCACACACACACACACACACATACACACGTATGTGCCTTTGGGAGGAGGTTATGTGACCTTTAATTTGATACCCTACTCATGAAGGCTTTTGTAATAATCAAGATGTCTGACAACAAAGGAGTCTGGTTTTGGTTGTTTTAACACTGCTTGACAAACCTAAAATGAGAATGTCTCCAGTTTTGGAGAGAGGTGGGTAAATAGATTAAGCTTTGAAACATGATGAATTTCTTTAAAAAGCAATACAATTTATTCTTATTAAGTACCAGGTGCACCTACGAACTCCAAAAACGTGATTTTAGTCTCTGGCAGTTTGCTTCAGGCAAAATGCTTGTTGAGCTCCACTACTCCAAAAAAGCTGCAGTTGTGCGTCATAACGACATGAGACCAAAAAAGTGCAAGGAAAAGAGGCAAGTTGTAAAACAGCACTACTAGGGAAAAAGTAGCCACCCCACAAGATAGCTCCTGCCAGTCACTCATTGAACAGGATAGGTAACAGGTAAAGAAGGCATGATGTGCTCTTTTCAGTGCCCTGCTGGGAAGAGAGGCAACAGTGAACAAAAAGAGCAGAGCGTGAAGGAAGAAAAAGAAAATTCAAGTACAAATCTCATTATCACAAAACCTGAGATCTGTAAACATCAAAGACTGCATGTCGCCTCACACAGCAGAGATGATAAATTTAGCTAAACATTTTCCACCTTCCTCTGCTAGGTTTCCCACAAGGAATGCCAACTGGCAGGGAAACTTTCCAAGATTTAACTTCCTCAACAGGAAGGTTTTGCGATGGAACTTCATAAATATCATCTATCAAGGCAAAAAATATAGAAGAAATCATGAGAAAGAAGACAGCCATTTAGATGGCCTTTGCTAACAATTAGGAGGACCACACGCTGTAGGATATTAATTAAGACCTATTGTTTCATAGGAGATGTTTTAATATAAAATGACAATTTATTAAATTGAACATTTAAGCCTGGACAATGTAGATAAAGGGTAAACATAGTAGGGATGAATCAGCGGTCTGCCTTTGTGTGTGCAGTCTGGAATGAGAGACTACAGTAAGGAGGAGTATTCCATAGTAGTTGGCATATTTTCTTTTTTGCTAGACACCTTGTCCAAGCACTGGTCATCTCTCACCTGGACTGCTGTAAATCTTCTCTCTGCCTTACGGTCTACCTACTCATTCTGTTCAAAATGCTACCCAAGTTATCTTCCTCCTCTCTGACCATGTCACCTCACCGCTTCGTGACTCCCTCTCCTCCCTGAGCTCCCCATCTCTTACTCCCTAAATTCAAGCTCCTTGTCTTCAAACACAAGCATGATCTAAGACTTCATCTACACGACAGACCTCACAGCACCACAGCTGTACTGAAGCAGCTGCGCCGCTGAAAGATCGCTTGTGTAGCTGCTCTATGCTGATGGGAGAGAGCTCTCCCGTCGACATAATTAAACCACCCCAAATGAGCGGTAGTAGCTATTTCAGCAGGAGAAGCTCTTCTGCCGACACAGTGCTGTAAACACAACCACTTATGACAGGGAAACTTCGGTAGCTCAGGTTCTTTATTTAGAACATTGAGCAACATAAGTTTTGCCGACATAAGTGGTAGTGTAGACATGGCCTTACTCACCCCTTCCCTGGCTACTCTCATTCCTTCTCATGCCTCCTATGCTCTTCCCAATCCTTTTGCCTTACTCCTCCCTTCATCTACTCCTCTCATTCTGCTGCATGGCTTTTTTTTTTTTTTTTTAAATACTGCCCTATGCCTAGAGTCTCTTGTCCCCAGCTGCTAAGCACCCTCTCACTCCTCCTTCTCTCCTCCGAACCCACTTCTTCGATAATCCCCACACCCACTCTGTTCTGAACTGTCTTCACGTGTCTTGCCTGGTATTTTTTGCAGCACTGCTGTAGCCAGGTTGGTCCCAGGATATCAGAGAGACAAGGTGGGTAAGGTAATTTATTTTTATTTGAGCAACTTCTGATGGTGAGAGAGACAAGCTTTTAAGCTACACAGAGCTTTTCTTCAGGTCTGAAAAAGTAAGTAGAGTGTCACAGCTAAATACAAGGTGAGACAGACTGTTAAGCACAAGAGGTTACAGGACACCAGTTAAAATGAAGGGGCAACTGACACCTCTGCGGTCACAGGACAATCTGCCCCACCTTGTAATTAGCAGTGACACTATGATTACCTTTTCCAGACCTGAAGAAGAGCTCTGTGTACCTTGCAAACTTGTCTCTCACCAACGGAAGTTGCTCCAATAAAAGATATTACCCTCAGCCACCTTGCCTTGAATTTGTACATCTTATTTTGCTTGTAAATGCTCTGAAAAGGCAGAGAACATGTCTTTGTGTGAAAGCTAGCATTTAAGCCCACAGACCCTATCTAAGTGGACTGTTAATAATTCATATTCCATTTTTCAACAGTATGTTAACTATCCAGCAATGTGGGGGCAACACAACATTACGTACTCTCATGCTAGGAGGCACAGGAGCTGCTCCTTGGCTGCATTTCCAATTTTTACTGCAGTAGAAACTGCCTGTAACCCCCTTCAACCCAGAACAATCTTTGGATTGTTGAGGAGAATCTTGAGAGCCTCTCCAGCACCTCACTAGTACAGGGAGAAATTAATAAGCAGATTCCCCCAGTTGCTACAGTAGAACCCTAACATTGCTTTTCTGCTCCAAGGCTCCAGCTTTGTGGGAACTTACGGGGGCAGAGTCTCAGCACCTTTTCCACAGGCCCTTCCCTAAATAAATGCAGGTATCAGTTTTGGGGAACGAGGATAAGCAAAGAGCCACAATGGAAGAGGCAGCTTGGAAAACTTCAACACTGTACTAAAGAGAGTCGGGTTCTGCTGTGTTACTGACTAGTATTGCCAGCCCTAGCAGGAAGCCTGCTTCTTCCCCAGCTGCTGAAGGCAGCATTTCATAACAAGAGGATTATTAGTCAGAAGCAGGTTACATTTCTATTGTTCTTAATGTCTCTATGGATTTTTTGCTCATAAAACTGCAAACATGCTTTGACTACAAAAGACACATAAGAAATATAAGAACAGCCATACTATGTTACACCACTAATCCATCTAGTCCAGTATCCTGTCTTCCGACAGTGGCCAATACCAGACGCTTCACAGGGAATGAACAGAACAGGCCAATTATCAAGTGATCCATCCCGTGTCGTCCAGTCCCAGCATCAAGCAGTCAAAGGCTTAGCCATTTTGGCTAATACACATTGATCAACCTATCCTCCATGAACTTATCTCATTATATTTTCAACCCAGTTATATTTTTGGCCTTCACAATATTCCCTAGCAATGAGAGCCATAGGATGACTGTGAGCTGTGTAAAGAAGAACTTCTTTTTGTTTTAAACCTGCTGCCTATTAATTTCATTGGGTGACCCCTGGTTCTTGTTATGTGAAAGGGTAAATAACACTTACTTATTCATTTTCTCCACGCCATTCATGATTTTATAGACCTCTATTGAATCCCCCCTTAGTCACCTCTTTTCCAAGCTGAATGGTCCCAGCATTTTTCTCTTCTCATATGGAAGCTGTTCCATATCCCTAACCATTTTTGTTGCCCTTCTCTGTAGCTTTTCCAATTCTAATGTATGTTTTTTCAGATGGGACAACCAGAACGTCACACAGTATTCAAGGTGTGGGCATACTATAGATTTCTAAAGTGGCATTATGATATTTCCTGACTTATTATCTATCCCTTTACTAATGGTTCCTAACATTCTGTTCGCTTTTTTGACTGCTACTCCACATTGAGCAGATGTTTTCAGAAAATTATCCACAATGACTCTCAGATCTCTTTCTTGAGTGGTAACAGCTAATTTAAACCCCATCATTTAATAAGTATAGTTAGGATTATGTTTCCCAATGTGCATTACTTAGCATTTATCAACATTAAATTTCCCCATCTGCCATTTTCTTGACCAGTCATCCAGTTTTGTGAGATCCCGTTTGTAACTCTTCCCAGTCAGCTTTGGATGCAACTATCATGAGAAATTTTGTATCAGCTGCAAACTTTGCCACCTCACCGTTAACCCCTTTTTCTAGATCATTTATGAATATGCTGAACAGCACTGGTCTCAGTTCAGATCCTTGGAGGACCCCACTATTTACCTCTCTCCATTCTGAACACTGACCATTTATTCCTACCCTTTGTTTCCTGTCTTTTAACCAGTTACTGATCCATGAGAGCACCTTCCCTCATATCCCAAAACTCCTTACTTTGCTTAAGAGCCTTTGGTGAGAACCTTGTCAAAAGCTTTCTGGGTCCAAATACACTATATCAATTGAATTACCCTTGTCAACGTTTGCTGACCCCCTCAGAGAATTGTAACAGATTGGTGAGGCATGGTTTCCCTTTACAAAAGCCATGTTGACTCTTCCCCAAGAAACCGTGTTCAACTGTGTGTCTGATAATAATAGTAAAAACCAATGCAAAGAATTAATTTAGCTTCTCTGCAACAGCCTTGTCTTCCTTAATTACTCCTTTAGCCCCACTGACTGATTGGCAGACTTCCTGCTTCTGATGTCAGAAAAAAATTTGGTGTTAGTTTTTGTCTCTTTCGCTAGTTTGCTCTTCAAGTACTTTTTTGGCCTGCCTCATTCTATTTTTTGCACTAGACTTACCAGAATTTATGCTCCTTTCTATTTTCCTCACTAGGACCTGACTTCCAATTTTTAAAGGATGTCTTTTTGCCTCTAACCACCTCTTTTATTCTGTTGAGCAATGGTGGCATTTTTCTGGTCCTCTAATTATTTTTTTATTTGGGGTATACATTTAATTTGAGCCACTATTATGGTGTTTTTAAAAGTGTCCATGCAGCTTGCCAGCATTTCACTCTTGTCACTATTGCTTTTAATTTCCATCTAACTAGCTTCCTCGTTTTTGTGTACTTCCCCTTTTCAAAGTTAAATGCTACTGTGGTATTTTCCCCTCACACAATGTTAAATTTAATTACATTATGGTCACTATTACCAAGCAGTTCAGCTATATTCACCTCTTGGACCAGATCCTGTGCTTCACTTAGGACTAAATCAAAAATTGCCTCTCCCCTTGTGGGTTCCAGGACTAGCTTCTCCATGAACCAGTCATTAATGGTGTCTAGAAATTTTATCTCTGGATTCCGTCCTAAAATGACATGTACCCAGTCAATACGGGATTAGCTGAAATCTCCCATTATTATTGGGTTTTCTTTGTTTGTAGCCTCTCTAATCTCCCTGAACATTTCACAATCATCATCACCCCCCTGGTTTGGTGGTCGGTACCATATTCCTACTGCTATATTCTTCTTGTTCAAGCATGGAATTTCCATCCATAGAAATTCTTTGGTACAGTTTGATTCATTTCAGATTTTCATCTTATTTGACGCTGCTTTCTTTCACATATAGTGCCACTCTCCCACCAGCGTGACCTACTCCATCATTCCTATGTATTTTGTATCCTAGTACTACTGTGTCCCGTTGATCATCATCATTCCACCAGGTTTCTGTGATGCCTATTATATCAATATCCTCATTTAATATCAGGCACTCAAGTTCACTCATCTGAGTATTTAGACTTCTATCATTTGTATACAAGTACTTATAAAATGTCAATATTTAGCTGTCTGCCTTCATGTGATATAATTGAATGGGACTCTTTTTTGTTTGACTGTTTTTCTTCAGCTCCTACTTGTACTTTATCAACTTCAATCCGCTCCTTTTTACTAGGACAGAGAGAATCCCTATTAATAGATCCTCCCCTAAGGGATGTATGTGCTCCTCTGCACCTGTCAACTGTTCCCCTGCTCTTAGTTTAAAAACTCCTCTACAACTTTTTTAATTTTATATGACAGCAATCCCGTTCCATTTTAGTTTAGATGAAGCCCAAAAGGATCTCCAGTTCCTAATAAACCTAAAACTCCTCCTTACACCATTGTCTCATCCATGCATTGAGACCCTGCAGTTCTGCTTGTCTAATTGTCCTTAACATGGAACTGGAAGCATTTCAGCGAATGCTACCATGGAGGTTCTGGACTTAAATCCTTTACGTAGCAGCCTAAATTTGGCCTCCAGGACCTCTCTCCTACCCCTATATCACTGGTACCTACATGTACCAGCACCAGCAGCTCCTCCCCAGCACTATATATAAGTCTATCTAGATGTCTTGAGAGTTCTACAACCTTTGCACCCAGCAGGCAATTCACCATGGCGTTCTCCCAGGCATCACAAACCCACTACCTATATTTCTAATAATCAAATCCCGCAATACTATTACCTGTCTGTTCCTAATAAGTCATCTCCCTCGGAGGGGGATCCTCAGTGTGAGAGGATACCATGGCATCATCTGCAAGGAGGGTCCCAACTATGTGACTGTTTCTCTCCCCTCCAGCTTGATGTTCTCCTTCCTGGAGACTTTCATCCTCCGCAACACCATAAAGGCCGTCAGACTGGGAGTGGGACCGCTCTACTGTGTCCCGGAAAGTCTTGTCTGTGTACATCTCTGTCTCCCTAAGCTCCTCCAGCTCAGCCATTCTGCTGTCAAGAGACTGTACTCTGTCTCTGATAGCCATGAGCTGCTTGCACTGAATGCACACATACACCACCTGCCCACAAGGCAGGCAATCATATACGCTGCATTCAGTGCAATAAACTGGTTAGCTCCCCCTCTGCTGCTGAATCCACATAGTATAGATTAATGCAATATTGATCTACACAACCAGAATTATCTTCTACTGACTTGGAAAAATTAACTGTTACTTACAACAATACATCTTGGAAATCCATTTGGGGAAGGGGGGAAATTCAAGGTCTTAAAGTGTTATTTGTTAAAGGCTTTTCTAAAACTTCTATAACCTACAAAAAAATCTTAACCATTCCAGTCAAACAAGTGGTTCCCCTTGAAGTGAAAAACAACAGCTGCCCTACCAGACTGAAGAAATCTGCACAGAGTAATGATCAACCCCAGAGAGGAATATTACCTACATGCTACTGAGCAAGGGACCTAAGCATTCTTTGAGATGAACACTGGTTTGCATTTTAAAATGCCAAACTCATTTTCTTCATTACAAGAGCAATATTTAAGAGCATGAAGTATTCTCTTCACAAAACATTCTCTCTTTAGTGGTGTGTTCTTACCTTCCAAATAAAAAAAGAGTACCAAGTGAACAGCAATTATGAAAATGAGGAAATGGTAGCACCTAACCATAGCCAAAAATAACATGGAGAACAGACTCTCTGCAAGCTTCCCAACACAAATGTAACAATGCACATCAATCCTGACCTACTACCCTTCGCTCCCGTTTTGTATCTTCAAAATACACTAAAAATCATATAGTGGTTTGACAGACAGGCATCCATAGGGCAATGTTTTCCAATGCATGGAGAATTCCTCAAGGGGGTATAAGGGAGAGCACACATGCATGCACCTTCAGAATGTGAAATGTGCGCAGCTGATGAAGAGACATCTACCAGAGTTTTCAGTAAGCCATAAAAAACAACTCTAATGTGTGAACTGCCCCACTAATTTCAATGAATACTAAATCTAACACCACCAGTGATATTTTAAATGTCAACATTGTTAACTATTTCACTGCTCAAAACCGTGAAAAAAAGGAGAGGAAATATGTTATGAAGATCTACACCAGCATTTTCCAAAACAGGAGGAAGAATGAAGGACTAGCCAGGAGAGCACAGGAAGTGTATAAAAATGCATACATTAACATTGGTAGGCTTTAAACACCAAATAGCGGGGCTGCTATGATTTACAACTGGTTTATTTTTCTTAAGGGGTGTTCAGCTTTGAAAAGCATGGGAAACACTGCATTAAGAATTAGTTTAAAGACTAGCAAACTCAAGTCTTCAGAGTGCACTATTCTTCATCATAGGGTCACCTAGCACTATGATACTTTAAAACATTTATTATTTTAAAACATTTCATATTTTTTAAAACATCTCTTTCGTGAGATTTTATTGTGATCAGAAGAGCTGGGAGACTTTATTATTATTTTTTTTTTTAAATAAACGGCAGGTAAAAATTAACTGCCGATACACGTGTCGATGAAAGACCAGAACAAAAAGCCTCCTGCTGGAAGCGGCCTACACAGGCTACTATCTGAAATGATAAATATGTGAATGGAATGACCACATTTTGCAACAGACAGAAAAACAGGAAGGCAGGAACAGCCAGATTTTTTTTTCTTGCTTAACAGAAAAAAACATTCCCTTATGTTATTAATACCTTGAATTATAACCAATAGGTATTTTGGTTATTAAACAAGTCACAGCCAGTAGCCTTTACACACACATGAGGTTACTAATTTTGGTTACCTTCAGCGTCTTGGACATGCAGATACTGAGCATGCTCAGAATTTAGCTTTGGGGATTTTTTTAAATTGGTATGTAACTCACCAGCAGCTATGGCCCAGTAAACTTCTGATCCATTCAATAACTCACCACATGCTATGGCAGAGTAAACTGGTGATCCTGGAACTTGAAGTAAAATTCGAAATGGAGCAACACGTGCATTAGAATCTAGCACTGCATCCAGGGCACCCACCAAACGACCTGAACACACACACAAAAGGAGAATGACATGTTTTAATTATAGCAGCACCAACTCTCACTGAGACCAGTTTATCACTATTAGACCTATTCACGTTTAAGACCCTCAAATTAAGCACTGAACAAAATTATAACAAAGCTCTCTAACATTGGCTTGTAAAATGGAGAAGTGTTCAAATGCACCAGAGACTAGAGGGCCAGGCAGACCAATCGGAAGACCAAGTTTTTATGCTTCTAGTTCGTTTATTATGCCATATATACATAAGACTAACAGAAGCTTTGAAACCTAAGCTATGGTTAGAATACATAAACATGTATTATTTAGAACTGTCTCAAATGCATTGTGTCTCAGATTCTATTCCATAATAATTGGCTCCTGAGTAAAACAAGTGCTAGCATATTATTGCTATCTGTTTGAACTGAGTCATGAATTTGCAAGTGAAAATATAACAAAGTACCAAACCCTCTCCAATTATTAAAGGAAAAACAATCAAAAAAAAAATCAAGATTCCTCCAACTACAAAAGATGAGCACTTAAAATGTGCATTCCCCCATTGCCGCATAAAAGGTTCTAATTCTGTAAGATGATCTTAAAATTCTGTATTTTGCCAACAATAATAATACAATTAGGAGCGTCCTATGAGTCCACATCCTGTCATCAGAGGAAGCTGTAGGGCAACGGCATAGCACAGTCTAGCCTGCAAGTTTCAAAATATTGAAGACCATGTGATTAACAAAGAAAAACAGCCCAGAAACTAATTTTTTCATCCTGATAAAAAAACCTATGAGTAGGGATTTTTAAAAGCATTTAGTTTAGGCCTCACCTTGGTCCCATTTAAGTCACTGGCAAAAGTTAGACCAAGAACTTCTGAAAATCCTGATAAAAGGTCAGACTTGTGAAATATGGTTATTTTTAGAGAATACAAGAAATGCACCCATACAATGAAGCCATGTAAGTACATGGGAAACGAAGGGTATTTATCTTGTTTCTCGGTTTGTGCAAATTAAATTCCCTTTTCTGTCCCTGAATGACTGATCACAGCAGCCAATTCCTCTTTTCACTCTGTACTTCTGCTTACCAGTTCCATAATGTTCACTAATTGTAATGAACCAAGTTTCCAACTGAACACAAGTAGTAAATAAATGAAAATAATAAATACCACCCACTCCCTGGATCGGCCAGTTTAGCCACAGTTTAAATATTATAAAAACAAAGTACTGAGAAGTCAAAACTAAGAAGAATCCTTTGAATATATTATTATATTTTAAAAAAAGATCTGAACCAGGTTCATACACAAACTCCAATGATGATTCACTGGAATATACATCTGAAGTCTCCCTCTTCAGTTAGTTTTGTATTTTCATAATTAATATCATACATTAGGGGCCTGACTGAACTTCCATTAGTTTCTATGGAAAGACTCTCATACACTTATGTGGGATTTAGATTAGGCCCCAATCTATTTTTAATTTGGGTAGGACGGAAGGCCCTTTCTAGTTTCACAAGTAACAATGTTGTCTAGATTTCTGATCTCACATATCTGCTGCTGATTCCAGGGCAGTAAAACAAAGGTGCACCAATGATGCAGAATAAGCAATTTGTGCACATTTCACACCTGTATTTTGATTATTTTCTTCAAGAGAGAAAAATATTAAGTATTTAGCGCAGATTAAAACAATTTCCTAGTTTGACGTAAAAGCATATCAACAATCTTTCTGAGGTAGCCTCATTACTATGCTTTAGCATGTCTATTTTTGAGGTGCTACAGCAATAGCATAGGTTGAAATTTAACTGAACAAGCTCCAAAAATAGATCTTTCAAAAATTAATCGGCGAGTGCTATAAAAACTATGCAACGTTAGCCAAAACTTGTACATTAACCTGGTGAAGATTGAGTACAAAGTTTAATATTAAAGAAAGGATGAAAGCTACTTAAATTATTCAAATGGTGCTGCTTTCCAAGTGTTTTTGTTATCATATAAACGCTGAACTCTGCTTAATACTTGTAACATACAACAACTGCACAGTGCTTCCCCCTGAATGAACCAATAAAAGCATGCAAACAAAAGAACTTTCTAAAGGGACACAATTTGAATTTTAAAATTAAAAAAAAAAAATCTAAAGAAAAAGTTAAGTTTCTGATAGAGCACCCTATAAAACAGTCCTTTTTAAAAAAAATATATATTTTTCTCTCTCTCTCTCTCTCTCCCTCCCTCCCTCCCTCCCCCCTGTTGATGTTTGAGGGTCTTCTTAACCAGGAAGGAACTGATTGACTTTTGCAGGAAAAAGCAAATCTTACTATCCATAAAAGCCTATCAAATAAAACAAACTAGGGAAAAAAAGAAAAATATGTTTTACTAACTTTATTATAGTAATCATAGGTCTTTCTTGATACCATGTATGGAACAAAAATTTCAGAAGTAAATATGATTTTCAAGTTCATTGCATTCTTTTAAACAATACTACTACCAGCTCTCTATTTCAATTTTTCAGCTTCAACCAATGCAAAATCATTTCAGGGGGGAAAAAATAAAGCCACCGAGAATAAAACACAGTTGATTTTTTACTGCACTACAGAAAGCTGCAGCCATAGGTTTTCTAGTTAGACTTCAGAGTCCAGAAACAGATCATCTCATGAACATCACAAGTCTTTTCACGATTTTATCAAGATTACAAAGAATGTTGAAATGCAAGGGGAAGGTCCAAATCCAATGTGGACGTCAGACAAAGCTTGGGGGGAGGGGAGAAGAAAATTGCTTTTCTGCTTTAAAATCAGTTTGTGCTCAATAACATAAACACTTTCCCTGGACATGGGATTTCAAAGCAAGTGTTTAACTTGTATTCTTATGGAAACAAACAGCTCTCTAAAACAAAATTTGCACTCTTCCTGTAGATCATGAATCTTAACTACAATTTTTGTTTAGTTACATTTCAAATATCTATCTTTATGCACATTTTACACAACCTAAATAGTTCAAATCAAATACTGCAAAGTTATACCTTGTATGGAAAGTACAACCAAATTAGAATTACAATAAAAGTTTCTAATCTGAAATCCATTTTATAGAGTTCACATTATTTTATGCACACCAGTTCAATAAATCAATCAATCCAAGTACAAGCTAGCAGGAGACTGAAGCACTATTGTTGATGGAAGGATATTTTCAGATCCTATGACAGATAGGCAGTGTATTTGCTTTACCAAGATCATAGTGTAATCTAATCAGCCTGGACGCAGCATGCTACATAACTGTATGGTTAGGTCTTCTTATTCACATTAATCCCAACTCTGTGTGTAACACAGCTGTGCACACTTTTTTTTTTTTTCCTTTTTGGGGGGGAGGAGGGGAGGAGAAGGGGGAGAAAATTAAAGTGATACCTTTCTGGTTATCAAATAAACTTGCAGAAGTATGATCCACCATTTGAGCTTATTCTGTATTTACCTGAAACCTCAAAGAGAAGAAGATATCACAAACTGCTATGTATGACCCTACACTTTGAGTACCACAACTCACAGCTACAATCTAGAAAAGGACCAATTACAGTAAAGTCACCTGAAAAACACTGATTTCTATGTAAACGTATTTATTCAAACTCTCAGGAATGCAGATTTCTCTAAATTGGTGTGAATTATCCATATGATATTTGAAGCATTCCATTAAACTTTGAGAGACTGGATGTTCGAAAATGAAAGGTGAACTCAAAATTAAACACTTTGAAATCTGGGTTTGTGAAAAATATTGATTCTTTCCATCTGTCAATTCAAGATTTTGGGGATCTAATCTAAGATGTAGTTAATTAACACAGGTCCGGCAGCACCTGATCCACAGATCTCTCTTCAAAGAACTAAAGGCTATCTCTGCCCATCTACACTGCACCTACCAAGTCTTTAGGTAAAACTAAGGTAAAGTATTAAAAAGTGCTTATGTGCCCATTTACAAAAGTGACCTGGGCAGTTAGGATCCTAAGAGTTTTTTTGAAAGTCAACAGGACTAGAAGCCTAAACGCTCAAGCCACTTTTGAAAAAGTCACTTAGGGTGTATCTACACTAGGACTAGAAGGTGGGATTGCAGCAAGTGTAGGCATACCCAAGCAAGTTTTGGTTGAATTAGCTCACTAAGGCCTTGTCAGGACTGAGATCCCCACTTTGAACTTTAGGGTACAAATGTAGGGGCCTGCATAAAAACTTCTAAGCTTAATTACCAGCTTAGCTCTGGTTCGGCTGCCACCATTTTCAATGGATTCCCTCCCTGGGAAACCTTGAAAAACCTTCACCAAATCCCTGGTGAAAACAAATCCAACCCCTTGGATTTAAAACAAGGGGAAATTAACCATTCCCCTCCTTCCTCCCACCAACTCCTGGTGAATCAAGATCCAAAACCCCTTTGGATCTAAAACAAGGAAAAAATCAATCAGGTTTTTAAAAAGAAGGTTTTTAATTAAAGAAAAAGGTAAAAATCATCTCTGTAAAATCAGTATGGAAATCAACCTTACAGGGTAATCAAACTTAAAGAGCTCAGAGGACTCCCCTCTAGTCTCAGGTTCAAAGTACAGCAAACAAAGAGAAACACTCTAGTAAAAGGTACATTTACAAGTTGAGAAAAACAAAGGAAAACTAACACGCCTTGCCTGGCTATTTACTTACAAGTTTGAAATAGGAGAGGCTTGTTTAGAAAGATGTGGAGAACCTGGATTGATGTCTGGTCCCTCTCAGTCCCCGAGAACGAACACACTCCCAAACAAAGAACACAAACAACAGCCTTCCCCCCCCCCCCCCCAAGATTTGAAAGTATCTTGTCCCCTTATTGGTCCTTTAGGTCAGATGCCAGCCAGGTTACCTGAGCTTCTTAACCCTTTACAGGGAAAAGGATTTTGGAGTCTCTGGCCAGGAGGGATTTATAGTACTGTACACAGGACAGCTATTACCCTTCCCTTTATAGTTATGACACGCCCCCCAAATCACAGATAGTGTTGGATGTTCGGTTCCACACTGGCTGTGATTTCTTCCTGGAGTTCTAGGAGAAAACAGAGTTAATAAGACACATGTACCTTTAGACATACTACTGATTATATAAAAACTAACAATATGTTTTATTCCAAGAACAATTGTTAACCAAGTAACTCTGGGAAACTTTCCCGGGAGAGTGCATCAGCCACTTTGTTAGAAGCTCCCGAAATGTGTTGTATTTCAAAATCAAAATTTTGGAGAGCTAAACTTCACCGAAGAAGTTTTTTGTTATTTCCTTTGGCGGTATGAAGCAACTGTAGCGCAGCATGGTTTGTTTGTAGTTGGAAACGCCGTCCCCAAACATATGGGCGTAGCTTTTTCAGCGCATACACAATGGCATAGCATTCCTTTTTGCTGATTGACCAATGGCTTTCCCTCTCAGACAGTTTCTTACTGAGAAATACGACAGGATGGAATTCTTGATCCGGTCCTTCCTGCATTAAAACTGCTCCCACGCCTCACTCGGACGCATCTGTGGTTACTTGGAACGGTTTGTTAAAGTTTGGGGCCCTTAGCACAGGGTCAAACATGAGTGTTGCCTTAAGCTGGTTAAAGGCCTTTTGACACTCATTAGTCCACTGAACTGCATTTGGCTGTTTCTTTCTGGTTAGGTCTGTCAGCGGGGCGGCGATTTGGCTGTAGTGGGGTACAAATCGCCTATAATATCCAGCCAAGCCTAAGAAGGATTGGACCTGTTTCTTAGACTTTGGAACCGGCCACTTTTGGATAGCATCCACTTTGGCCTGTATGGGATTTATAGTTCCTTGACCCACCTGGTGCCCCAGGTAAGTTACTCTGTTTTGGCCTATTTGACACTTTTTAGCCTTAACAGTTAGTCCTGCCTGCTGGATGCGCTCGAAAACTTTTTCCAGGTGCTCCATGTGCTCTGCCCATGAATCAGAAAAAATGGCCACATCATCGAGGTAGGCAACTGCAGATTCTCCCAATCCCGCTAGGAGACCATCTACAAGTCTTTGGAAGGTGGCGGGTGCATTTCGCAACCCGAAAGGGAGTACATTGAATTCATACACACCTGCCTGGGTGACGAAGGCTGACCTTTCCTTAGCGGGTTCATCTAGTGGTACTTGCCAGTACCCCTTGGTTAAGTCTAAAGTAGAGATGAATTGGGCACGTCCCAATTTCTCCAATAGCTCATCTGTCCGTGGCATTGGATAGTTGTCAGGACGAGTTACAGCATTTAGCTTACGGTAGTCCACGCAAAAGCGTATTTCCCCATCTGGTTTGGGAACTAGAACCACTGGAGATGCCCATGCACTCTTAGAGGGGCGGATTATACCCATCTGTAGCATGTCCTGGATCTCCCTTTGTATAGCAGTTTTGGCATGAGGTGACTCCCGGTAGGGTGGGGTTCTAATAGGGTGAGCATTACCTGTGTCAATGGAGTGGTATGCCCGTTCGGTCCATCCTGGAGTGGCTGAGAAAATTGGTGCAAAGCTTGTGCACAGCTCCTTGATCTGCTGTCGCTGCAGACGTCCAAGGGTCATGGAGAGGTTCACCTCTTCCACGCCACCATCCTTTTTTCCTTCGTAGTAGACACCTTCAGGCCACTCCGCGTGATAGGAGAGGCTTGTTTAGAAAGATGTGGAAAACCTGGATTGATGTCTGGTCCCTCTCAGTCCCCGAGAACGAACACACTCCCAAACAAAGAACACAAACAACAGCCTTCCCCCCCCCCCCCAAGATTTGAAAGTATCTTGTCCCCTTATTGGTCCTTTAGGTCAGATGCCAGCCAGGTTACCTGAGCTTCTTAACCCTTTACAGGGAAAAGGATTTTGGAGTCTCTGGCCAGGAGGGATTTATAGTACTGTACACAGGACAGCTATTACCCTTCCCTTTATAGTTATGACAGGCCTCGTCTACACTACCAGGGTAAGTCGACCTAAGTTACGCTACTCCAGCTATGTGAATAACGTAACTGGAGTCGATGTAGCCCAGGTCGACTTACTGCGATGTCTACACTGCTCTGTGTTGATGGAAGACGTTTTCCGGTCAACTTACCTTACTCCTCTCGTTCCGGTGGAGTACCAGAGAGCACTCTGCAGTCCATTTAGCAGATCTTCACTAGACCTGCTAAATCGAACCCTGCTGCATTGATCACCGCAGCATTGATCCCTGGTAAGTATAGACATAGCCTAATAAAATAGCAGTGTAACCACAGCAGCATGGACTAGCCCATAGATGCTGGAACTAAGGGTGCTTGGGGTGCAGTAGCACCCCCGGCTTAAAGTTTCCATTATATACAGGGTTTACAGTTTGGTTTAATAGCTCTCAACACCCCCACTATACAAACTGTTCCAGCACCACTGGACTAGCCACTCAGTACAATCCTATCTAGGACGCTGGATAGACACCTGGGCAGCTAGCTCAGGCTGCTGCAGTTGCACTGCTCTTTCTATCGAGCTAGCTCGATACAGTTCGCTCAGGTATGCCTACACATGCTGTAATTACTCCTCCTGATTACTGGGTAGTCACACCCCTCGGGTGCTTTTGAAAATTGTAACTAGTCTAGCAGCAGATTCCAGATTCAAGGGTTTACAAAAGAGCCAAGCTTGCTATAAAACTCTAGCTCTACTAGCACATTATTTTGCTCTGATATATCCATACTCAGTAGCTCATTAAGCATTTTAATGCCATGTGCCATCCCTACCTCTCAGGCTACGTCTTCACTACCCGCCTGAATCGGCGGGTAGAAATCGATCTCTCGGGGATCGAATTATCGCGTCTCATCGGAAAGCGACAATCGATCCCCGAATCGACGCTCGTACTCCACCAGCGCAGGTAGGAGTAAGGGCCATCGATGGGGGAGCCGCGGAGGTCGATTTTGCCGCCGTCCTCACAGCAGGGTAAGTCGGCTCGGATACGTCAAATTCAGTTACGCTATTCGCATAGCTGAATTTGCGTATCTTAAATCGACCCCCGTATTCCTCCCCCCGTAGTGAAGACGTAGCCTCATATCCTCTCTCATCCAGAAGCTTATAAACATAATCAAAACAGGAAGATGGGAGCAAAATGAGTGGTCAGGTAAAAATGAAATGCTTTTACACAAAAGAGTAATAAATACACTGAATTAAAACAAGATGCTTCCATCTGTTGCAACGTGAGTGAGGTTCAAATTCAGGATGACAGCTAATGATTGTGAGAAACACTTTCTGCTCTACATCCCAGACTACAGCGATGAGGCTTTGGGCAAGAAGAAATATGTGGGGAAAAAAATCACGTCAAGAAAATACAGAAGTTATGTCTTCTCTAAAACTTTTAGAAATAAAAATTGTCAATGAAATAACTTCTGAATTGAATTAAGTATTATTCACCCTAGTTCCCTCACAACATAGCTTATTATTTTTGTTGCCAAGTAACATCTGAACAGCTCAAGGCACTTTGCAAACAGCAAATTAGAAAGTTACAATACCCTGTGAGGTTGGCAGTTACCTGTATGCTACAGATGGGCAAAGTGGTTAAGCAACTTGCCTGTTATCATAGAGGAACTCAACAGAGCCAGGAGGAGAATCCAAACCTTCCAACTCATAGACCCCAATTTTTCCCTTATGCTCTGGCTGCTTTACAGGTAGCTTAACTGGTCTCTCCCTAAGGATTCAACCTGCAAAAGGGGAATCCCTGGGTGGGGTAGAGCTATAATAACTGCACTGTTCTGTTGATTCCACTCTTAGCACAAGTGATGTGCCTAGGAAAAAAGGCATGTGGATGGAAACTGATGTATTCCAGCTATCAGAACATTCCATTGGGTTCACAGGCAGCTGGGCAGAACTAACTGGAGCAGTCTACGGCTGGTCCAACTCCAGGACAGTTAGCAGCATAAAGGCAGCTTAAAGCACCTTTGCATCCCCCTACTTATGATCTGCACTGAGCTCATTTCTGATGTGGCTCAGGATCTGGCCCCCATCCTTGTGGGTTAAATATAGGCAAAGAACTGTGTTCTGGTGAACAGGTGTTTGGTATAACAGGCAGGGGAACATCAATACAAGGAAAACTTAACACCAAAATTGGCATCAAGTTCTTCCTAGAACCAGTACAACATGACACTCTGATTGCTTGCAGCAGTTCTAAATGTTTTAGTCATGCAGCAGTGATGTTTAACAGATTCTTGCTTTCACTCATACTTCACTGAGGAACTTCTGCTTTATAGCTCTATAATATCAGGAACATTTTCAGTTACACAGACAGCTAAAGACTAGTGGATAAATTCTACCCTAGTTTACATCTCATACAAACATCTGTTTAACTCACCGAGCTTGTACAGGGTACAGATAGGGCAGGTTTCAAGCCAACAAGACACACATACAGTGGTGTATTTCTTACTAGCTTTCTCAATTCAACTCAACAGAATTTATACAGATAGCAAGGAAAGATATTTAAAGGGGGGGGGAGAGAAATTAATATTACACTAATCCTGCTGTAACAAAATAATAATAATAATAATTTCCTTGGTGATGATACTGGTTTTACCACATTTGAAAAAAAACTCACAAAGCTAGATTTCAGAACTAAGGGCAAACGTTTATGCATGTGTAATACACTACATAGGAATAATCCCACTGAAGTCAGAGGACTACTTTCATGTGTGTTTGCAGGATCAGGCCCTTCGACACTTAGGCAACAAGTCAGTGCCTTAAATTACTTTTTCACCATGTAAAAGTGAACTGAAACTACAACTGTTTGTGTTACTTCTTCAACTGAGTATCCAGCATTATGTTCTTTGTGAAGTTGGAAGTTATCATATCCCAGCAACCTAAATTTTTACTTTTAATGGTATTATTTCCCAAGTTTTCTTCAATGTTTTCTGTGGCTTTATATTACTCTGAGGGTTAGCTACCCATTTGTTTCATATGCTAATATCCTTGGAAATTCAAGATACGATCATGGGGTCTGCTGTCATAGGAGTGCTGTAGGAGAGTGAAAGGGATGTGATATAGGAAGGGGGAGGAGGAAGGAGCAGAAGTATGCACATGCTTCCCCACTTCCTAAAAACCCATACTGTACTTCTCCTAGTGTGTTATGAAAGAACAAATATGTACCATGACCCCCTCTTCTTCTCAGGCCATTTTTTCAAGTATGCTTTTATCCACATAATTCTTGCAGAGGGTTGTCACATTTATTTTAACAGGACTCAACATGACAGCAGCCTAAGATATACTAAGATAAGGCTGCAGTCCAATTGGTTCTAAAGTCTACAGAGATAAAGGCTCTGTCACACTACAAGTCTAGAAAAACTGTTTCCAGCCTAAAATTAATGTACCTGATAAATATGTGGGACATATATGCTCCCTTTTGATAGTCCCCTACATTACCACAATATAAATTCTGTTGAATACTGTCAAAAAAGAATCCCTCACATACATTTTGTTGGTGCCATATAATGCACCCACAAAGTTATTAGAAGCGTTGTAGTATTACATAATTCTAGTAACCACAAAAAACCTTTAGAAATTATCCATCTTGTTGTTCTGCAGAGTTTGCCCACTAGACACAACAGCAACAAACAAAAACACATTCCCTCTATATTCATTCCAATCTCATTTTAGCTAGTTAGTGATTTTCAGTGTTAAAGGGGCTGATGTTCACAATTTAAACAGATACAATGCATGCTGGAAGGCTAAACATTAGACTTGAAACCTCTGTTTTGATTTGCAGGTGCATTCATGGCTTTCATGGCATTTAAAAACACACATCACTGCAGTATCTGTGTGTATGCATAAGGCACGGCTCTTCCACTCTGTTTGCTGGTCCTATTTTGCTTTGTAACCTGCAAGCTCATAAGATTAGAGCAGGCAGAGCAAACAGATAATGCCACATGCACACAATAAAAAAAACACAAAATGTTTGTTGGTGTGGCCCAGCTGAGAAACTGGGCCTTCATATTACAGCCTTTGTTGAAGACAGAGTTATTTATGCATGTGATTCCATGTTTTAAGTTATTTGCAGCCCAAATTCACTTGTGGAGAGGTCACCTTCTTCAGGAAAAATTTAAGAAAAACATGTTTTTAAGAGAGACCTTTTAAGATGTTAAAGAACCAAACAAGAGGGAGGGAGAGAAATATGATATCAGAATTCCAGTTGTGGGCAAGGCTACAAAAACATTTTGATTAAAGTCTAAAGGCAGGTCTACACTTAAAAAGCTGCAGTTACGCTGCTGTGGCACTTCAGTTAAGATGCTACTACACCAACAGAAGAGCTTCTCCCATCAGCATAGTTAATCCATCTCCACGAGAGGCAGTAGCTATGGCGACGGGAGATGCCCTCCCATCCACACAGCACTGTCTACATCGGGGTTAGGTCAATGTAACTGCATTGCTCCGGGGGGGGAGGGGGAGGGAAATGCACACCCCTGAGCGACGTAGTTATACTGATATAAGTTTGTAGTGGCCTAAGTTATTGAATAGCCTATTGGTTAGAAAGAATCATTTTCTCCTATGAGGGGGAGTAGTGACAATAACTATAACACCTGTTCTAGGGAAGCTATTCCAAACCCCTAATAATTTTTGTGGTCCTTCTTTGTACTTTTTCCACTTCTAATAGATCTTGTTTGAGATGGGAAGACCAGAACTGCACATAGTATTCAAGGTGTGGCCGTACCATGGATTTCTATAGTAGCATTATGATATTTTCTGTCTTATTATGCATGTATAGTTGGGATTATGTTTTCCAATGTGCATTATCTTGTATTTATCAACACTGAATTTCATCTGTCTTTTTCTTGACCAGTTTTGAGAGATCCCTTTGTAACTTTTTGCAGTCAACTCTGGTTTTAACTATCTTGAATAATTCTGAATCACCACCAAACTTTACAACCTCACTATTTATCCCTTTTTTCCAGATCATATTGACTATGTTGAATAACAATGGTCCCAGTACAGATCCTTGAGGGACCCCGCTATTTACCTCTCACCACTGTGAAAACTGACCATTTATTATCTTTTACCAGTTACTGATCCATAAGAGGAACTTTTCTCTTATCCCAAGATTGCTTGGCACCTTGTCAAAGGCTTTCTGAAAGTCCAAGTACACTATATTCACAGGATCACCCTGGTCCACATTTGTTGACACACACACCCCTCACCCCTGTCCCCTTCAAAGAATTCTAATGGATTGGTGGGACATGATTTCCCTTTACAGAATCTGTGTTGATTCTTTCCCATTATATCATGTTCATCTATGTGTCTGATAATTCTGTTTTTTACTATAAGTTCAACCAATTTGCCTGGTACTGATGTTAGGCTTACCAGCCTGAAATTGCCAGGATCAACTCTAGAGCCTGTTTTAAAAATCAGTGCTACTGTCATCTGGTACAGGGGCTGATTTAAGGGTTAAAGTTACATACCACAGTTAGAGGCACTGCTATGGGTACCCGCATGGCACTACAATATGCCAACATCTTTATGGCTGACTTAGAACAACGTTTCCTCAGCTCTCGTCCCTTAACGCCCCTACTCTACTTGCGCTACATTGATGACATCTCCATAATCTGGACCCCTGGGAAGGAGGCCCTTGACGAATTCCACCAGGATTTCAACAATTTCCACCCCACCATCAACCTCAGACTGGACCAGTCCACACAAGAGATCCACTTCCTGAACACTACCATGTGTGATGGTCACAAACACCACCCTATACCAGAAACCTACTGACCGCTATACTTACCTAAATGCCTCCAGCTTTCATCCAGACCACACCACACTATCCATTGTCTATAGCCAAGCCCTAAAATACAACTGCATTTGCTCCAATCCCTCAGAGACAAACACCTACAAAATCTCTATCAAGTGTTCTTAAAACTACAATACCCACCTGGGGAAGTGAAAAAACAGATTGACAGAGCCAGAAGGGTACCCAGAAGTCACTTACTACAGGACAGGCCCAACAAATAAAGGAACAGAACGCCACTAGCCATCGCTTACAGCCCCCAACTAAAACCTCTCCAGTGCATCATCAAGGATCTACAACCTATCCTGGAGGACAATCCCTCACTCTCACAGACCTTAGGAGACAGGCCAGTCCTCGCTTACAGACAGCCCCCCAACCTGAAGCAAATACTCACCAGCAACTACACACCACACAACAAAAACACTAATCCAGGAACCAATCCCTGCAACAAATCCCGTTGCCAACTCTGCCCACATATCTATTCAAGGACCAAACCACATCAGCCACAGCATCAGGGGCTCATTCACTGCACATCTACCAATGTGATATATGCCATCATGTGCCAGCAATGCCCATCTGCCATGTACACTGGCCAAACCAGACATCTCTATGCAAAAGAATAAATGGACACAAATCAGACATCAAGAATTGTAACATTCAAAAACCAGTAGGAAAGCACGTCAATCTCCCTGGACACTCAATAACAGACTTAAAAGTGGCCATTCTTCAACAAAAAAAACTTTAAAAACAGACTCCAACAAGAAACTGCAGAACTGGAATTAATTTGCTAACTTGACACCATCAAATTAGGCCTGAATAAAAACTGGGAATGGCTGGGTCACTACAAGAAGTAATTTTCCCTCTGTTGATATTCACACCTTCTTGTCAACAGTTGGGAATGGGCCACATCCACCCTGACTGAATTGGCCTTGTTAGCACTGACCCCCCCTACTTGGTAAGGCAACTCCCATCTTTTCATGCGCTGTATATTTATACCTGCCTATTGTATTTTTCACTCCATGCATCTGATGAAGTGGGTTATAGCCCATGAAAGCTTATGCCCAAATAAATTTGTTAGTCTCTAAGGTGCCACAAGGATTCCCCTCATTGATTATACCAGTTAGTAGTTCTTCAATTCTATTTCTGAGTTCCTTCAAAACTCTTAGGTGAATATCTTCTGGACCTGGGGACTTCTTAGTTTCATTTATCAATTTGTTCCAAACCTTCTCTATTTACACCTCAATCTGGGACAGTTTCTCAAATCTGTCACCCAGAAAGAATGGCTCAGGTGTGGGAATCTACCTCACATCCTCTATGGAGAAAACCAATTGCAAAGAATTCATGTAGCTTCTTTGCAATGGGTTTACCTTCCTGGAGTGCTCCTTTAGCACCTTGAACATCATGTGGCTGCACTGACGGTTTGGCAGGCTTCCTGCTTCTGATGTACATAAAAAAATTTTAATATTAGTTTGTGTCTCTTTTGCTAGGTTGCTCTTCAAATACTTTTTAGGTCTGCCTAATTATACTTTTCCACTTGACTTGACAGACGTTCCTTTCTATTTTCCTCACTATGATTTGACTTCCAATTTTTAAACAATATCTTTTTGTCTCTAACCACCTCTTTTATTCTGTTTAGCGATGATGGCATTTTTTGGTCTTCTTACTGTTTAGTTTTTTAAATTTGGGTATACGTACAGTTTGAGCCTCTATTATTGTTTTGGTTTTTTTAATTTCCATGCAGCTTGCCAGCATTTCACTCATCACTGTTCCTTTTAATTTCCGTTTAACTAGTTTCCTCATGTCTGTGTAGTTCCCATTTTTTAATTTAAATGCGTATCTTTGGTATTCCCCACCCGAAGGATGTTTAATTACAGTATATTATAGTCACTATTATCGAATGGTTCAGCTATATTTACCTCTTGGACCAGATCCTCTGCGCCACTTAGGACTAAATCAAGAATTGCCTCTCCTCTGGTGGATTCCAGGACTAGCTGTTCCCAGGAAGTCACCATTAATGGTGTCTAGAAATTCTCTCTCTGAATTCCATCCTAAGGTGACAAGTACCCAGTCAATATGGGGTTAGTTGAAATCCCCCATTGTTATTGGGTTTTCTGTTTTTGTAGCCTCCCTACTCTCCTGGAACATTTCACAGTCACCGACACTATCCTGGTTGGGTGGACAGTAATATAGTCCCACTGCTGTACTCTTATCATTCAAGCATGGAATGTATAGCCATAGAAATTCTATGGTGCAGTTTGATTCATTTCAGATTTTCACCTTATTTGACTCTTGTCTTTTTTTCACATATAATGCAACTCTCCCACCAGCGTGATCTACTCTGTCATTCCTATATATTATATACCATGGTATTAACATGTCCCACTGGTTATCATCATTCCACAAACTTGCTGTGATACCTATTTATCAATATCTTCACCTAATACCAGGCGCTAAAGTTCACCCATCTTAGTATTTAGATATCTTGCATTTGTGTACAAGCACTTATAAAATTTGTCAATTTTATTTAGTTGTCTGCCTTCATGTGATGTAATTGAATGGGACTCTTTCGTTTGACTGTTTCTCTTCAGCTCCTACTTGTATTTTATCAACTTCTGTCCTCTTTACCAGGATATAAAGTAGGGCTGGGCAAACTTTTTGGCCCGAGGGCCACATCTGGTAAGGAAAATTGTATGACGGGCCATGAATGCTCACAAAATTGGGGGCTGAGGGGAGAGAGGGCTCTGGCTGGGGGTGCAGGCTCTGAGGTGGGGCTGGGGATGAGGGGTTGGGGGTGCAGGAGGGTACTCCACTCTGGGATCTAAGGGTTCAGAGGGCGGGAGGGGGATCAGGGCTGGGGAAGGGGCATGGGAGGGGATCAGGCTCCGGGCACCACTTACCTCAAGCAGCTCCCAGAAACAGCGACATGTCCCCCCTCCAGCTTCTATGCAGAGGTGCAGCCAGGCGGCTCTGCGCGCTGCCCTGTCCACAGGCGCTGCTCCTATTGGCTGCAGATCCCGGCCAATGGGAGCTGCGGGGGCAGCATGTGGAGCCCCCTGGCTGTCCCTACACATAGGGGTGGAGGGGGGGGGGAAAATGCCGCTGCTTTCAGGAGCAGTATGGAGTGGGGCAAGACCCCAACCCTGCTCCCCGGCTGGAGTGCCGGAGCCGGGCAAGCCCCAGACCCCACTTCCCAGTGGGAGCTTGAGGGACGGATTAAAACGTGTGTAGGGCCGGATGTGGCCCCTGGGCCATAGTTTGCCCACCCCGATATAAAGAATCCCTGTTAATAGATCCTCCCATTAGGTATGTGTCTGTCTGAAACACATGCTCTTCCGCACCTGTCAGCTTTCCCACAGCCCTTAGTTTAAAAAAGTCATGGGGGAGTTTTTCATTAAATATGCCAGCAATCTGGTTCTATTTTGGTATAGGTGGAGCCCATCCTTCCTGTATAAGCTTCTCCTTTCCCAATAGGGAATAATAAACTTAAATCCCTCCTATTAACACTATCGTCTCATCCACACATCGGTTCCCAATTTGAGTCCAAGATGTTGGTTGTGACCTGTGAAGCCCTAACTGGCTTAGAACCTCCCTTCTTGAGACCTCTCCATGAGCCATACTGCAACAGCTGCTATCAATGGGGACATTTAATGTGGAGTCCCTCAGCATAAGAAGCTGTTAACAGAATGATGCTTTCCAGGAAGGGACCTCAACTTTGTGGCCTACTCACGCCCTTGGTCTGAAATAGTTTGAATTTTGGAGTATGCTAAACGCCTCGTTATTTGCACAGGTGTTGGAGGAGGAACAGGCATAGTAAGGGCTAATGTTTGTGAGGAATGGGGATATTGTTCGGACTGGACTTTATCATAGTTTATTATTTTTGGCTGGAAGATGCATAGCAGCTGCTGGCTTTAATTTTGCTTATATTATATTTTTTGTTTCTGGAAAAGGAATCTAGACTCTAGCATGGACACTTTTTTATTCTAAATCAAAATGCAGTAAATAATTTGGCAACTGGAAATAAAGAAGGGAACCAGCACCCTGTGACCAGCCAGCTCTCTCTGGACTACCAGAAGGAGATCTGTGGGCAACAACTTGAGAACAGATGCTTTGCATTTTGCATTAAGATGGCATTTTTTTAAATGCACCCTAATATCTTATTCACTTTAACTATTGCTATGAATTGATCAAAACCTATTTTCTACAGCTTCTGAGGCCAGATCTACACTACAGACCAATATTAGTGTAACTACGTTGCTCAAGGGTCTGAAAAATCCACAACCCTGAGCAACTTAGTTATATCGACCTAGCCCACCTTGTAGACAGCATTGTGTCAATAGGAGAGCTTCTCCCGTCGACATAGATACCACCTCTCGGGGAGGTGGATTAACTACACCGACAGGAGAAGCTCCCCGTCAGCATAGGAGCATCCTCACTTAAGTGCTACAACAGCACAGCTGTGCCGTGCTGATGCAGTGTTTTAAGTGTAGACCTCCCCCAAGTCTACTTTCCTAAAGGAGCATGCAGAGACTATCAGTATATAAGAAATACTGATTATTTTTACTAGTGTTGCTTTACACTTAGAATTAAATGTCACCTTCAATGATACTGCCAAATTCCTTAATGCATTTCCACACTTTTGCAGCTTCTCACAATCCTCCATGATTTTTTACCCAGTAAAGCCATCTATAACTGAACAATTTCATCAGTGTATAGTCTACTTCCTCCTACACTGGGGTGCAACTCTCTCTGATTTCTCTCCTAGTCGAGACAGCCATTCAGTATAATTCAGGTATGAGAGCCAAGAGACTCGCCTGCACTACAGGAGCTGGGAGTCAAGGTGGCAGCAGCAGGCTCACCACCTTCAGAACTTTCTGACAACTCCTCAACCCCCTCACGCCTACCCCTGCCTTCCTTAGGTTTTGATTCTGGACATCTTTTCCCCTTTGCTGACTGGTTGAAAAATACTATATAAAAATAATCAAATGCACTCTGAATGAACTTTCCCATATCATTTTTACCTTACGCTATTGAACTAATTGCTCTGTAGACTACTGGGCCATATCACCTTAAGACAAGGCAGATGGGGAGAAACATTCTTAAAGAAGTATTAGTTTGTTATTTCATATTTCAGGACTTTATAAAACATGTGTTCTGAGGTAACATACATCAACTTCTATTTGTATTATAGTAAATTTGGGCTAGAACCTGTCAGATTTGCTTTGTAGTCTAACTGTGCTTAACTAGAATTATGAAGAACACTAATGCCCTATCTATACAATTGGACTGAAAGGATTTGCTTATGACACTGTTTCTAGTTTGTAGAGTAAATAGACTACACTCATGTTTCTAACTGAGCTAAAGTCTTGGTTATGCTTTATATTCCCGTTTAGGGAACACAGTTAAAGTCACATTTATGCAACAAACTGGAACTGTGTTGTAACAAAGTCAGAGGAAAACTGAATTGTAACCAGTTACTGTACTGTACTCTGACTCTGTTATTATTGGAGAGCTTACGTAGTCTTAAATGAACCTATAAGAACACCATCTATTGTACACACACACACAATCCTACACTAGGAATAAATTTTTAATACAAAAAGTCCATCCATCAACTTAACAAGTCAATAGGTGAGAATCTGACCAAACCTGCTCTTACTAGAAAAAAGTCACTTTTTTTGTGGGGCTTCTTATTGTCATATTTAGCTTATACTGAGTCATTCTCAGCAGAGCTGAACACAACTCAACGCACCATGGAAGTTCAGGGGCTGATCATCATCACACAGCATTTCTGAGCATACTATTCACTACCCCTACCCCAGAATTTACAAGAAAATGGAAAACTAAGTGAATAAACCTATTAAAAAGTTATATTTACATGTAAAATATGAATAAATAATCTAATTTTATTGCTGCATTTTACTAATATACAATCATAATTTTTCAGCTGAAAGAAGAATGCTGCATTTGAAAGGGAAAAAGCAAATGGAACAGATTACCATATGTACTCGATCATAAACTGGTTCGTTTATAAGCCGACACCCCCCCCTCAAGATGTATAAGTAAAAATGGAAAATTTTTATGACCCGTTCATAAGCCAACCCTATAATTCAGGGGTCAGCAACCTTTGGCTCCTGGACCATCAGGATAAGCCACTGGTGGGCCGAGATGGTTTGTTTACCTCGAGCGTCTGCAGGCATGGAGGTAAACCTAAGTAAACAAAGTGTCCCGGCGCACCAGCTGCTTACCCTGACAGGCCGCGACAGCAACTGGTGGGGAAATTTTTTGGAGCGGAGAAGCTGGGAGTCAGGGGAGTAACCCCTATGACCACCCCCCACATGACCTCACCCCTAGCTCAGGACCCCTACACTCTCCCCATACCATCCCTTCCCACGTTATCTGGGGAGGGCCAGGGGAGGATGTCTCTGGCCTGGCTGGAGCTGCTCCGGCAGGCTGGGCAGCGCGGCCACAGCCTGCTCCAGCGGGCCAGACCGGGCAGCGGGGCTGCAGCATGTTCCAGCGGGCTGGGCCGGCGGCACGGCTGCAGTGTGCTCCGGCAGGCCGGGTGGCGCGGCCACAGCCTGCTCTGTGGGGTGGGACTGAGCGGCACGGCTGCAGCTGCTTCCGAGGCTGAGGGGAGAGCAGTGCGGCCAGAAGCGGAGAGACTCTGGCCCCGCCTCTTCCCTTCTGTCTCTGCTGGCTGTGCTGCCTCTCCTTGCTCCCTCTGTTGGGGGGAGGGACTGTGTCCCACCTCTCCCTCTCTATACCCATTCATCAGCCGACCCCTTTCTCTGGTGCTTCCCTTTTTTACTAAAAAAAAAAAATCGGTTTATGAACGAGTATATACGGTAAGTTGTGTCCATAAGTGTAAACCTCTGGTATACAATTTTTCTTCCCTGGGTTATAAAAACAACCCTACAAATATTTAGAGGACATAAAAAAAAAACACTTAGAATTCTGTTGGACACAAGTAATATGTAAGAATATGGAATACTGCATAAACAAAATTTGCAACTAGTTAGCTATTGGGGAAGGAGTGGGAAAATAATCAATAGCTTTGCATTGAATGTTATTAATCCAACATTCCAAATCTTAAAATACAAAAAGTTAAACAAGACATTAAAATTACAGGAAATGTTCTTTTGCTTTGAACAGAATACACAGTACTAATCCAATCAAATGAGGATTGAGTTGAAACTTCCAACATCCTCTCATGAAAATGACAGTAGTGCCACAGCCTCAGTCTGTGCGACGAAGGCACTCTGACATTATATTACTATAAATGAGACGGATTTGACACTACTCTTGATTATACTTCTTATGGACAACCAGAGATTACCATTTACCTAAGGCAGGGCTGCACAAACTTTTTGGCCTGAGGGCCACATTTGGGTATGGAAATTGTATGGCGGGCCACGAATGCTCACGAAATTGGGGGTTGGGTGCAGGAGGGGCTGAGGACTCCGGCTGGGGGTGTGGGCTCTGGGGTGGGGCCAGAAATGAGGAGTTCAGGGTGGGGGAACTCTGGGCTGTGGGTTGGGGTGCGGGGGGGGGGGGGTTCCAGCTGGGGGTGCAGAGTTTGGGGTGTAGGAGGGTGCTCCAGGCTGGGACCAAGGGGTTCAGAGGGCAGGAGGGGGATCAGGGCTGGAGCAGGGGGATGGGGTGCGGGAGGAGGTTGGGGTGCAGGCTCCAGGCGGCAGTGGCATGTCCCCCCTTGGCTGCGGGAGCTGCAGAGCCGGTAATTGGGGCGGGGACAGCGTATGGAGCCCCCTGGCTGCCCCTATGCATAGGAGCCAAAGCAGGGACATGCCGCTGCTTCCGGGAGCCACGGCACGTGCAGAGCGGGGCAAGCCCCCGATCCTGCTCCCCAGCAGCAGCTCGAGGGCCGGGCCGTAGTTTGCCCACCTCTGACCTAAGGAAACCATAGATTCTTCACAGAGACTACAGAAAAATACCAGCACATATCTTAGTTATTAAGTTCAAGTTCAACCAGCTCCCACCTTTTCCAGAGCAACAACGTACGCGATCTACTACAAAAGGATTTCTTCAGTTATATTTATATACAACCCCAGAATCAGCCAGAGCTACTGAATTACATCTTGATTAAAGTTAATTTGTGGATAATTTCATCCTGAAACACGCGCTTTCCAGAATACATTTCAGATTTCCTGCCTATATCCTGATCCAGCAAAGCACTTAAGCATGTGAGTAGTTCCACTGAAGTCAAGGGGACTACTCACATGCTCAGGGTTAAGCATTTGGTTAACTGCTTTGCTGTATCAGGTCCCTAGCAAGTCTAGAAAACAAATTACACAAAGAGGGTGATCAGCAGATTAAGAGATCTCCTCTCACCTTCTCTTGTATGAAAGTAGGCCAGTTTTCCACACCACCTGCAACCCCAACTTGTATCAGTGAACTTTGCTAGTATGCAGAAGATTAAGTGACCGTAGAGGTTATATGTTTCTCTTATGTACACACCTGTTCAAAGTTCAATACAAATACACTACCCTAATGACAAAAACAGACATGAAAGACTAGTGCTTTCATGTGACATATGTCTACCCTATAGTTCAATTCTTTGGGGATGAAAAAAGAATATATCTAAACAAAATATATTCTTCTGCTGTGCTGTGTTAGGTTTATTTGTACTTTCTGGATAGATTAACCTGGAAAGAAGAGTGAAATGGGTTGGAAAGAAGAGTGAGTAAGTAAATAAAGAATGGACCCAAAAGCAGTTGTTCACGCACAGGCACAGTGAAAACATCATATACTATCACGGTGGCTTACATGCCTTTGTGCACATTAAAATGTATTAAGTGACATCTGATCCCTCCTTTAAAAAACAACCTCCATGATTTATCAAAGTTAGGGCAGTGAACTGTTGTATAATTTTAAAGTCAAAGATGGCTCTACTAATAATAGTACTTTGCATTTTTATTGAATCTTTCATCTGGAAGCATACCACCTATCAAACCTTGTGAGGTAAGCACTCAGTTTTCACTAAGTTAATGATGGAGCCGGAAACAAAACCCAAAACTCCTGACTCAGACACCTGCTATAAAAAATAAGTAGTGTAATCTCTTCCCATGTGGGTGACATTTCTTTAATCTATTTTTAGAGTCTATTTAAAAGTCCTAGAAATTTCAAGCCATTTTTCCCATCACTGAACAAACTTTTTTTTTTAAATTTTTTTACACTGAAAGTTTCACACTGGTTTTAACTATTTTCTTTCACTTTGTTTCCCACCATCATGCTAATTTTTGACTGTTCCAAGTAAAAGAGAATTGTAACATTTTGCTTATGTTCATCATAAAGTGCACTTAATTTTTTCTATGTATTGTTTTCCATTTGTAAGACGCACCTAACCTCTAGGCCCTTCTACAATACAAACAAAAGCTGATTAAAGAAATACGATTAATTTTCTTAAGATGGAGGAAATTAAGAGGATAGAAAGAGAAAGGGTGTTTTCAGTTAGTCAGCCAAAACAGATTTATGCTAGCCTTATACAAAAAGATTGTATACACTGCAGATTTAGCTTCTGCATTCAGCCAATAGGATGCACCAGGAACTTAGCTAGACAACAAACATCAATTTTTTATTTTAAACTTGCGGGTGTCTGCCATGGAAAGCTCAGAAGTAGAAACTTCACATTTGTGATTTCAGCAACATGATCAACTTGGTCCTAAAACTAACAGCTGTAGAAGCTATTTTTAGATCTGAAAATTAATCTCTATCATCCCTGCAATCAAGGAATGATATGTTCCACACAAGGAGGAAAAACATAATATAAACCCTAGGGCAGGGGTCTTAAAATCCCCGCCCATGGGCCATCTGTGGCCCAAGAACCTCCCCAATGTGGCCCTAGGGGCTCCAGCAATTTTGGGGCCGGGTCTCTCCCTTGGCCCTGCCTACCGCCCCAGGGCGCCTACCCCCCCTTCCCCGGGCAATTTAAAACAGCCCGGGGCCCCATTCACCACCAGCATCGCAGCAGAGCTGAGCGGCTTCCTGTGTGCTCGCTCCATGTGGCTGCCGGCCCCTCTCTGCGGCCCCAGGGCGGAGCTGGGCTGTGCCTCTGTGCACTGCCCCCATCCCGACCGCCCCTGCGGCCAATGGGAAGCTGCGGGGGCGGTGCCTGGGGGCAGCAGTGCTCCGCCTTGGAGCCCCAGGTAAGCATCACACCCCTGACCCCCTCCCAGAGCCCGCATCCCACCCCCTCTAACTCCCAAACTCCCTCCTATAGCCTGAACCCCACCCCCCTCTTCCGTCCCAGAGCCTGCAACCCCACTCCCTCCTCCTACACCCCCACTCCCTACCTCAGCCAAGAGCCTACACCCCAGACCCCCTTCCCCATCCAAACTCCCTCCCAGAGCCTGCACCCGGCACCCCAATCCCCTACCCCAGACCTCCTCCCTGACCCAAACTCCCTCCCAGAGCCTTAGGCAGGTGGGAGGTGGGTTCTGGCTGGCATGAATGACATTATTGGCCCGCTGGGAGGATTAGAGGCCCTAAGATAAATTGAGTTTGAGACCCCTGCCCTAGGGGTTAAATCTTGATCCTATCCCCTTGACTTCAACTGGGCCAGGATTTCATGAAAGTTACACAATTGTAACATGACAACCTCGGTCTACTGAATCAGAATTAAGCATTCATGGTGACAAACAGTGAATGCCTACATAGCCAGGAAAGACACAGACTCCAAATAAAACGGAGATAACAGAAGACAACGCCACATACGGACAAGAATCATAGAACAATTCTACCTTTGGTACATCAAATAAACACAGTAGCCTTTAAAAGTGTCTATTAAGGAATAAAAAAAGTTTGAGAGATTTAAATAGCTCAGCTTTCTTTAAATTACAATCCATCATAAGAAATCTGAATTTAAAAAAATTAAGATACAGACTACAATCTTCTTTCTTCAGAAGTCAGACTAATTGAAGAGCAGAATTCCTTCCTCTTTTTGCTTGCCGCTGTCTTTCTCCATCCCCAACATGATGTATTATCATATTCTTCATGTTTTGGTCTAATCTGGATTGTAAACTTCTCAGAGCAAGGACTTTGGACCAAATTCTGTTCAATTACTCTAGAGTTAACCTGGTATAACTCACTGATCCCACTGAAATTACTCCAGATTTACACTGTCGCAATTTAGAGCGGAATATGATCCATTGTTTTCATATTTTCTAAAAGTACCATGCACAACTAAGGTGCTAAATAAACATTTTGTACAGTCAAATGAAGTAAAAATGCAAATGTAGGTTGGAAGCTATTTAATGGAAATATGAAGTTGCAAATGCACTACTAAATCTAATTTTTCACCATGTATATTTGATAGGATGACAGAAATCCTATGAGCATTAAGAAAGTACATGCAGATAACTGCCACCAAATCATTTTCTTGGCCCGTCTCAATCAATTTTAGTTCTGAATTTGTGAAGCTCCTCTTGTTTCATTAGTTAATCACATCCGAGCCACATCACTCAAGGTGATTTTCCTCAGATCTATCTTTGATATTACTGACTGCAAGGTTTTTTGTGATTTGTTTGTGCAGTTCCCAGCAGGGGTGGATAGAATCAATCTTGAGTGGCTCTACCCCTTTCATTTTTAGAAATCCCAAAGGATAGCTCTGGGCAATTGCTTTTCTTCATCCATCTGTATTATCACTGCTGCTTTTCGTGTGTATATGAAGCAGCAAATAACCACCATAATGGCTAGACCTGCTTAAAGCAGAATTTGACAACATGGTCATTAAAATGATTGCGGCCAGTCTGTACTAAAAAGCTGCATTTGTGGTAGCTCAAAGAAGTGAAATTTTAAGACAAATGCTAATATACCCCTTTTGTTTCAATCACTAACCTGGGTACAGAGTGGTATCTGTGTTAGTTTGTATCAGCAAAAAGAGGAGGAGGTTTGATGTCAATTCCATAAGAAAACTGTGAAGCATTTGTAATTTTCACTAACCTCGGATGCATGCAGTGGATGAAGTGGGTTTTATCCCATGAAAGCTTATGCCCATATAAATGTGTTAGTCTCTAAGGCTAGGTCTACACTACCCGCCTGAATCGGCGGGTAGAAATCGACCTCTCGGGGATCGATTTATCGCGTTCCATCGGGACGCGACAATCAATCCCCAAATCAGCGCTCTTACTCCACCAGCGGAGGTGGGAGTAAGCGCCGCCGACAGAAAGCCGCAGAAGTCGATTTTGCCGCCGTCCTCACAGCGGGGTAAGTCGGCTGCGATACGTCGAATTCAGCTACGCTATTCACGTAGCTGAATTTGCGTATCTTAAATCGACTCCCCCCTGTAGTGTAGATGTACCCTAAGGTGCCACAAGTACTTCTCATTCTTTTAACCTGGGTAGTTACACTAGTACAGCTCCCCTTGAATTGATGTTGAACTTACCAAGTTTCAAGAGACTTGGTCAGAGTCAAAGAACTCTGAAGAATCAATCCTTTATTTTAAAAAAGGAAATACAGATCATCCAGCACTTAATATATTGCAACACATGCATGAAGGAAATTTAAACCACCATAATTGTGTGTGTTTTTCACTCAATGCTTGTATAAGAACAGTATGGGAGTTTGTTTGTTTGTTTGGGCTCACTCTTCTCACCAGCATCTCTCTCCTTTCATTCCAGGTTAATCCACCTATCCTGAAAACTTCTATTTTTCTTAGTTTTTCTACACTGTCCATTAGAATGGAGTCTATGCACTAACTTAGTGTTTTTGGTTACCTTTAAGAATTCCTTACCCTCTCCTTGTCGTCTGGATTATTTAAACCTGCTAACATTCATAGAAGACAAAGGCAACACTCCCTGCAAGGCAATAACTCACATTCTTACGGCAGGGTGATCAGCACTGCACGCATTATTTCTTACGGAGTTTAACAAGTACTTTATAAAGCGGGACACGCTTTTGTTTTGTACCGAAGCAGGCGGACAATAGGATTCTGTTTGCTTTCCGGCTGCAGCTGAACAAACAGCCCATGGTTTTTCAGTGCTTTACCCACAACAATCCTCAACATCTTTTTCTCACCTTAAAGGGAGAGATTTTCCAGCAGCCCGGAAGGAGCATTTTACCAAATATCTTATCGAGCCGCCAGAACAAACCACCCCAGCACTGGTGACTCTGAAAGGGCCACCCCCATGGCCGCACGCAGACCCCGGAGCCCCCGGCGAGCAGGAACCCGCCGCAGCTGGACCCTCGGCAGTGACCCGCTCCGCAGCCACAGACACACACCCCTGGCCCCGTCTCCGCGCTGAACCCAGCACCAGCCTCCATCAGAGCCCGCCAGGACACGGAACAAAGAGCCTGCTCCGGGCTCCCCCGGGCAGCAGCAGCCGCTCCGCTGTCCCGACCGGAACCAGCTGATTCCTGAGCCCGGGGCCGCCGCCCGCTGCGGTGCCAGGCACAGGGCATGCGGGGCGCTCCCGCTTCCCCTCCCTCCCCAGCCCGGCGGGGCCCGCGGCTCCGGGGGGCAATGGCCCGGCGGGCCCCACCTGGGCGGCTCCCTCCCCAGCCCCGGCCGGTACCGGTGAAGCGGCCCCCGCCGTCCCCGTGTCCGCGCCGCCGCTGGAGGACGAAGTAGCCGCTGCTCTTCTGGGTGACCCAGAGCTTGAGCGCGTTCTTCAGCAGCACCTCCTCGGGCCGCAGCCACATCGTGCCGCCGCCGCCACCTCCTCCCTCCGGCCCGCTCGCATCGCGGCCCGGCCCGGCCGCGGGGGAGGAGCCTGGACGCGGAGCCGCCGCTCCCTCCCCGGGGACACCGCGGCCGGGATTCGCGCTGCGGCGCCAGGAGACTCCCCGCCTAGCCCGGCCCCGCAGCGCCTCCCCCACGCGGGACGCCGCACTTCAGGCGCTCAGAGCCGGGCCGGGAGAGAGGAGAACCCGGGCACCCCGTTGCGGAGAGGAGAAAGACCCCGCCGCTGTCCTGGGAGGCACTGATTCCCCTCGGCCCTGCTTCCCCCCCGCTAGACATAAGCGGACTAAGCAATTGTTTCGGGGCCTGAGGAACTCAGGGGAGCCCCTATTAATTATTAGTATGTGTTGGGGGGGGGGGATATTCCTGCTTAAGGCCCCCAGTGGGCTCACACCGGCACTGATTCTTCCTTTCCCTTAAATCCTGCTGAGAGTGAAATCAGTATCCCCTGGCTCCACACTCATCCAGCGATCCTCCCCATGGCTGCTGAAGGCAGGGGCTGCTGGTTGCTCCTCCCCCCATCCCAACTGCCAGGAAAAAACAGTTACTTACCTTCTGTAACTGTTGTTTTTCGAGATGTGTTGTTCACGTCCATTACACATTAGGTGTGCGCGCGCCGCGTGCACGGACGTCAGAAACTTTTTCCCTCAGCGGCTCCCGTCGGGCTGGCAGGGCCCCCCCTTCCCGCCAGAGCGGCGCCCCGCTCTAGGGTATATATATCCCTGCAGGCCCGACCCTCCCTTGGTTTTGCCGGTGACTCCAACAGAGGGGAAGGAGGGTGGGAAGTGTAATGGACGTGAACAACACATCTCGAAGAACAACAGTTACAGAAGGTAAATAACCGTTTTTTTCTTCTTCGAGTGATTGTTCACGTCCATTACACATTAGGTGACTCACAAGCTTACCATTGGAGGAGGGTAGGAGTCAAGGAACAATCGATTGAAGCACAGCCCTGCCGACCACCGCGTCCTCCCTGGTCTGATGATGGATCGCGTAGTGGGCTGTGAATGCATGCACCGACGACCAGGTGGCCGCTTTACAGATTTCCTGGAGTGGAACCTGCGCCAAGAAAGCCAATGAGGACGCTTGGGCCCTAGTCGAGTGAGCCCGGATCTCCGGGGCTGGTACGTTGGCAAGCTCATAGCACGTGCGTATGCAAAGCACAATCCATGCTGACAAGCGTTGTGTCGAGGTAGGCTGGCCTCTCGTTCGCTCCGCAATGGCAATAAACAGTTGAGTTGATTTGCGGAATGGCCTGGTCCGCTCTAGATAAAATGCCAAGGCCCTACGGACATCGAGGGAATGCAGGTTGCGGTGGCTTGGGTCCGTATGGGGCTTAGGGAAGAACACCGGTAGACAAATGTCTTGGCCCATGTGAAAATGCGTGACCACCTTTGGAAGGAATTTAGGGTGTGGCCTCAATTGCACCTTATCCTTATGAAAAACTGTATAAGGAGGTTCCGAAGTGAGGGCTCTCAGTTCCGATACCCTCCTGGCCGATGTGATGGCCACAAGAAACGTACCTTCCATGAGAGATGCATGAAGGAGCAAGAGGCTAGGGGTTCAAAGGGTGGCCCCATGAGTTTAATTAGGACCAGGTTGAGATTCCACGCAGGGATCGGCGGGCGTGAATAGGGAAACACCCTTTCCAGTCCCTTGAGGAATCGGGCTACTGTGGGGTTGGAGAACACCGAAACTCCCAACTCCCCAGGATGGAATGCCGATATGGCAGCCAGATGCACTTTAATTGAGGCGGGGCAAGCCCTTGACGTTTGAGGTCCAGCAAGTAGTCCAGAATTGACGGGACCGAGGCCCGCAGAGGCTGCATGTGATGAGGCTCACACCAGTGGGAGAACCTCCTCCATTTGGAAAGGTAGGTCGCTCTTGTGGGGGGCTTCCTACTACCAAGGAGAATTCGCTGGACCTGGTGAGAGCACCTGTGCTCCGTATCGTTTAGCCAGAGAAATACCACGCCATGAGATGTAGCAACGGTAGGTTCGAGTGGAGTAGGCGACCCAGGTCCTGTGTGATGAGGTCGCGATGGAGGGGGAGGGCAATCGGGGCGGTTATGGACAGTTCCAGCAGGGTCGTGAACCAATGCTGGCGTGGCCATGCCGGGGCGATGAGGATGACTGCCGCCTTGTCCCTGCGGGTCTTGAGGAGGACCTTGTGGATGAGCGGGAATGGAGGAAAGGCATACCTCAGGCTCCCGCCCCACAGAATCGCAACGGCATCTGCCAACGAGCCTGGGCTGAGGTTCTGGTAAGAACAAAACTGAGGACATTGGCTGTTGTCCTTGGTGGCGAAGAGATCCACCAGGGGAAACCCCCACCTCTGGAAGATCGAATGCAGGACGTCCCGTCTCAACGCCCGTTCGTGCATGTGGTAGGACCGGCTGACCTGTTTTGGACCCCTGGGAGATACGTTGCGATTAGGTGGACTGAATGGGCTATACAGAAGTCCCATAGGCGGAGCGCCTCGTGACAGAGGGGAGAGGATCGGGACCCGCCCTGCTTGTTTATGTAGAACATGGCGGTAGTGTTGTCCGTCAGAACTGACACGCTGTGGCCTTCTATGGTAGCGTGAAACGTCTGACAGGTGAGGTGAACCGCCCTTAGCTCCTTCAGATTGATGTGAAGCAACTTTTCTTCCCTGGACCATAAGTCCTGGGTCTGCAGGTCCCCCAGGTGCGCCCCCCAACCCAGGTCCGACGCATCTGTTACTAACGTCAGAGTGGGTTGCGGGGCAGCGAAGGGGACCCCCTCGCAAACCTGCTGCTGATTGAGCCACCAGTGGAGGGAGTTCAACACCCGAGCCGGGATTGTCACCATCAGGTCTAAAGGGTCTCTGTTGGGGCGATACGTTTGGGCCAGCCACAACTGTAATGGCCTGAGTCTTAGGCCAGCATGTCTGACTACATGTGTGCAGGCCGCCATGTGCCCCAAGAGTTGCATGCAGCACCTGGCCGTAGTTGTGGGAAATTGTTGGACAGAGCCTACGACTCTTTGAATGGCCCAGAACCGTGACACTGGAAGACTTGCCCGCGCCACCACTGAGTCCAGGACTGCTCCTATGAAGTCCAGTCTCTGCGTGGGGATCAGTGAGGACTTGGGCACATTGACCAGTAGGCCGAGCTTGCAGAACACCTGTAGAGCCAGCGTCATGTGGGAGCGGACCTTGGCCTCCAACCTGCCCGCGAGGAGCCAGTCGTCCAAGTACGGGTACACGCGCATCCGTCTCTTCCGAAGAAAAGCTGCCACCATGGACATGCATTTCGTGAACACTCGTGGGGCCGTTGCCAGGCCGAAGGGCAGGTACGGTAAGAAGGAACTGAGGGGGGGTCGGGCCTGCAGGGATATATATACGCTAGAGCGGGGCGCCGCTCTGGCGGGAAGGGGGGGCCCTGCCAGCCCGACGGGAGCCGCTGAGGGAAAAAGTTTCCGACGTCCGTGCACGCAGCGCGCGCACACCTAATGTGTAATGGACGTGAACAATCACTCGAAGAAGAAGCAGGGTTCTCCTATTCTCCCTCAGAGAGATGGGCCTGTGCACACATAAGTGTTGGAATTGGGGGTGCTGTTACACCCCCTGGCTTGAAGTGGTTTCCATCATATATAGGGTTTACAGTTTGGTTCAATGGCTCTGAGCACCCCCATTATACATATTGTTCCAGCACCCCTGCCTGCACATTCCGGGACAGGCCTCCCTTTTTTGCCCCTTGGAGAAGGCAAGGTCCTATTATATATTAAATACTGTACTGCTGTTCCCTGGTGAGAGATGTTCAGAAGCACAAACAGCTGTCTCTCGGCATCACAAATCAACCCTGGTCAACATTCCTAAACGTGCCAGGGTATTAGCATACCGTACCTGCCACCATCCTCTGGCACTCACACACAGTGCATTGCACATTTTTGGCATATATTTGCATCAATTCAGATATGAGCTATCTGCAACTTCCTTCCCATTTTAAAGTCACTCTGTAGCAACATCCATAGATAAATAATGTTCATGTTATATATCCATATTGAGCCTAGTCATTTTCATATTAAAAAGTCAAAAAAGGGGGTGGGGGGAAGCAAAGGGATTCCAAATGTTTTCTGGATCCCAACTGTGCAAACCTCCTGGCTTAAGGATTTGCAGGCTCAGGCCCTAAGAACCTACTTAACTTTTAAATCAGTGGAACTATTCACATGCTTAAAGATATGTACCTGTGTAAATGTTTGCAGAATCAACATCTTACTTATTACTTAATCCTCTAAAGTATGAGAAATGTCAGGGACTGGCTGAACATGACCCAAATGGCTTAGGGCTAGGATTGTTTCTCAACACTCACACACATTATTTATTATTTGTATTCCTGTAATGCCTAGGAGACCCTACTCAAGGACTAGGGCCCCACTGTGCAAGGTGCTATATAAGCAGATCAAAAAGTTGCCCCAAATAGCTTACAATCTAAGTCTCTTCTGCTTTTGTGAAATCCACCGGCATCAGAAGTTCAAACAAAAAAACCCCAAAACAGTAACTTGCTGGAGTTTCCCCAGCTGAAGGGCACAAACCTGGGAGTCTATAGGCAGAAACAGCAGATGAGGCAGATCTTCACTAATTTTTGTTCAGAAAATGGAGTGGGATAGGCATGCATGCCCCATTGTCATTTTAAATAGTTTTGAAGAAGGGATTTGGAAAAACAAGCACTACTACTGTAAATCCTGCCTGGTATTATTTTACATTGGTAATCCTGATGACCACTGAAATATGAATGCCTAAATCAGGGGTTCTAAAACTTCATTGCACCGCATCCCCCTTCTGACAACAAAAATTACTACAGGACCCCAGGAGGAGGGACTGAAGCCTGAGCCTGCTCAAGCAAGCCCCAACACTCCTCAGGCTGTGGGGGCCAAAGCCAAAGCCCAAGGGCTTCAGCCCCAGGCAGGGGGTCTGTAACGTGAGCCCTGCTGCCCAGGGCTGAAGTACTTGGGCTTGGGCTTTGGCCCCTGGCCACAGCAAGTCAAAGTAAGCCCTGGTGACCCCATTAAAACAGGGTCATGACCACTTTGGGGTCCCGACCCACAGTTTGAGAATCGCTAGTCTAATTCCATGTCCAGAGTTCTCTCTCTTGGTCAGATTCTGATCACAAATAATAGTAAATCTGAAGTAATTCCATTATAATCACTGGCGTAACTGAGGTCAGAATCTCTCTCCCTCTCTAGACTCAATCACTGTGGACCAAATCATGTACTGCTAAATTGGGCAAATTTCCCTATTAATGGAGAATTTTGATTAATAAACAAAGGATTTGGCCCTTTGTTTGCAATGCACAAGATGTTATATGTATTCTGAATTCTGAAAATTCTAACAACTCGCAGCCAGGTATGTGGCATGGCCAATGATAACTGGCATTTGGAATACCTGAAGGTGACTGTTTTGATTGCTTTTTAGGTACCAATTAAATACACCTCTACCTCGATATAACGCTGTCCTCCGGAGCCAAAAAAACTTACCGCGTTATAGGTGAAACCGCTTTATATTGAACTTGCTTTGATCCACCGGAGTGCGCAGCCCCCACCCCCGAGCACTGCTTTACCGCGTTATATCCGAATTTGTGTTATATCAGGTCGCGTTATATTGAGGTAGCGGTGTAGTTTATTAGGCCAAACACTGCAAGCTAACTATAGTTTGTTCAACTTTGTTTTCCACACAGTATGTGCATGATCTACACAAGTACCAGAATTTTGTTTTCATACTACAGAATGGCAAGCAGAAGGAAAAGTGAATGTACCACTAACTGAAATATTAAAGGGAACAGATGAGGGATGGAGGAACAATAATGTCTTTTAAAATATTAATTATTGAATGAGAAGAGGTTATTTAAAACGCTCAGTCAGAACATGGGTATTCTAGAGTATGATTTGAAGTAGTAGTGAGCAGGATGGTGGTTTTTCCCTTCATAAAACAGTTTGGAAGAGAAGTCAGTCTCTTTTAAAATTAAATAACTGCTGATTGTGGCTAGATTTATGTATGTTTATTCCTTCTTTTGTTCTGATTTGACACTCATTGCTATTTTTTTTTTACACTCAACCTTGCCTTCAGTGAAAATTGATTTGAAAAGTACTTGAAAAGAAGACTGATTGAGTTGTTGATCTTTAAAATGAGATTTCTGTCCCATGAGGAAACCTTTTCCTAGGACTAGAAAGAGAGCAAGGCTAGAGTACAATAACCTTCCTTCTATTTTAGTATCACATATCATGCTCACATGCCATTATTGATTATTCCTTGAGACTTGCCTCTGGTTGAGCCTAATCAACAGTACTCCTTCAAAGTCTCAGGCTTTTTAACCTCATCAAAGTTGGTTAAAAATCATATCATCAAAAGACATGCAATTTGCTGCTTTTCTGGCATATGGAATCAGTGGAAGGAGACTAACACAAAACACCATTAATAAATGGCTGTGGAGGATCAGACAACTGAAAACCAATCAAAAACCTAAAGAAGAGTTCATTCTAAGCTTGAAAGCTTGTTCCTTTCACTAATACAAGTTGGTCCAGTAAGAGAGATTACCTCAGCTACCTTGTCTCAAGGATAATATAATAAAACAAAGGGCTATGGTGATACATAATGTAATAAATATTCCAGGTAAATTGAAAATAATAGTCTGGTTCCTTTTCAAAGTGGAAGAACAAAATTTTTCTAGGAGCAGAGTTGCATGTTGAGTGGACTGACTCTGAGTAAGGCTAAATAATGGTTGCAAGAAGAAAAATACATTTTTACAACACCTTTCAGTCCAAAGCACTCAAGGAACAAAATGCAGCCACCTCTGGCAATCAGCTGACCATAGTCAACAACTAAAGCAAGGTGATACTGGAGGGATTTCCCCCCACCACCACCACCCCAGTTATTTACTGGTTATTTCCAGCAACCAAGATTTTAATAGTCTAAAAATCTTTCTTAGGAATCTCACCTACAGTCTTGCATTGGTGATATGTACAGGTAAACAAAGAGGGGGAAATGGTGATCCAGCCATAGTACCTGCCTGAGGTCTCTGAAGATATAAACTTTGCAGGTGTTCTCTCATAAATTCTGTAAAAGAACAGGACAAGTCAAGCCAGGAAGCCCTTTATCGGGAAGGAATAGACTGAAAGAAAATAAGGTTTCTGGGTTCCTTCCATCCGTAATATGCCTTCTGAAAATGGGTATAGGTTATTTATGATCACTGATATTTCTAGATTTAAATACAGTATTAACAAATAGCACAAGATATTGAATTTGCAGTTTAGTCTACATAGGAGCATCCAGGGTTAGCAAAGAGCTTCATGGACATTTTCAAAAAGGAGTGGCCCTGAATATGCTTGGGATGTGGCATTGTATATTGAGGCACATTGTATACTGAACCCACACACACACAGGCCCCCACCCCCGATGAGCTGTATCCCCTCCCACACACCCCCCCCCACTGAGCCCCAACTACCTTCCCCTGGACCCCACTGCAGAGTCCCATTACTGTTGCACCCAGAACCCTCTAATAAGCCCCTGTGCATCCAGATCCCCCCCGCACTTGGTTCCCCCACTGAGCCACCCACACCCAGATTGCCCCACACAGAACCCTCTCAACCCACACCTGGATCCCCTCCACACTGAGCCCCTCCACACTTGGATCCTGTCTTGCTGAGCCTGCCTGCCCACACCTGGTGCACCTAACACAGAGGCCCTGGGGTGTTTTGGGGGCAGGCCCAGTCCTTGCACTCAGGGATGGGTGCAGCCTCACCACTGAGTCTGTGTCCCGAGGGGGAAGCTGCACAGTGATCTCCCATTTCCATGAGCCTGTGACCTGTGCTCCCCAATGTCATGTTGGAACCTCTGCATTTATTTACTGACAAATAAAATTTGCACACTTTTGCAGACTTTTAAAATATTGTGTGCAGAATTTTTAAATTTTTGACACCGAATACTCTCAGGAGTAAAATTGTCATGTCTGACTAGATCGCAAATGGCAGTTAACAGCAAAGTACATATTTGTAACATTCACTCCTGCCCCAGTGAACTAACAAATTCAAATATCTGTAATAAATCTTAGGACATGGCTATACTTGCAGTTGTAGAGCGCTGGGAGTTAAACTACCCTTCGGACACCGCAACAGGGAAAACGCTGCCGTGTGTTTAGACTCTCAGCTGTAAGCGCACTGGCATGGCCACGTTAGCAGCTCTTGCAACACCACAAAGAGCAGTGCATTGTGATAAGTATCCCAGTGTTCAAGTGGCTGCAACGTGTTTTTCAAATGCGGGGGGTGGAATGGAGTGTGACAGGGAGTATGTTGTGTGTATGTGGGGGGAGAGAGAGTGGGTTTTTGGGGTGCTGAGAGTGTATCAGCATGCTGTCTTGTAAATTAAATTCTCTCCCCCCCACCTCTCTCTCTCACACACTCACAGCATGCAACATTCCACACTAATGGCTTGCTTTGTCCCGGAGCAGATAAGCATGCCGGCTGTCAAAAATTGAGCTTTGAAAGGGGCTATCTGCATTCCTACCGCTGATTCCAAAACAATGACAAGAGTGGCCACTTGACTTAAGGGAATTATGGGACATTTGCGGAGGCCAATCAAAGTGCAGTAATGCAACACCTCGTTCACATTGACTCTGGGGCATGTCAGCCGAGGCGCAACAAGCGTTATGCTTCTCATGGAGGTGGATTACCAGGAGCGCTCCAGCTGCAGAGTCCAGACGCTCTAAGTGCCTTGCCAGTGTGGACGGGTCGGGAGTTAGGGCTCCTGGGGCTGTTTAATGCGCTCTAACTTGCAAGTGTAGCCATGCCCTTAGTGGTTTTGTTTAGTGATTCTGATTAACAATTACTTTATAAAGAACAAGGACAAAAAGTATAATTTGTTACCCCTTTTGACTCAAACAGGTAGCCAGTATTCGGGACCTTGCTGTTATACCTATAAAATAAAAACCAGCAGGATCTTATTAAGAGGGATAAGGCAAAGATGCCACATTTATTGTAAATATACTGATAAAACAAAAGATAAAAGTAAACAACGTTGTTTGACTACTTATTTCTTATATACACACACATACATATATAGAGAGATTCATTCACACAATCATTCATTCAAGTTCTGTATAGGTGTTATAGTTACCAGCCTAGCAGTTGCTCATGCCAAGTTACTGGCCAGGTATCTTGGTCATGAGGATGGAGCCGAGTCCGTGTCAGGTGCACCTGATGCTCCTGGAGGCTGGCAGCAGAACCAGAGACTCAAAGTCATCAGTCTTTAGAGTTCATTCTTATAGGAATTAATTCCTATGTTAGTCTATGGGAACTGTTTCATCCTGCTGTTGCTGACTCAATCAGCAGATGGCACATTCCTGTCCAAAGTGGCACATTTCTGGTGGCTCCACACTGTCCAAAGTTTGTGTTTCTCATCCTTCCAGGTGATGGGGTGGATCCCAGTTTACCCTCAGGGGGTTGTCTGGTGGTCCTACTTGACACATTCTTCAGCCGATGGATACTCCTTTTCTAGGCTGGCACCTCCCTAACCATTCATGTATATCAAGCATTCATCAGCATACATTCCATATCTTAACCATATTTTAATTTACTGTCTCCACCACTTTCAGGGTGTGTGCTAATTCATTTGAGACTCCCGGCCCTTTAATCACAGAGGGTGGGGGTCTGTCCTAGGAGCCATTGAATGAAGTGAAAGTCACTTAACGGCTTATAGTGTTTGTTTGCATTGTATCAATTACTTCAAGAACAAAGTCAGTTAACTTGTTTGTAAGTTTTACATAGTAGTAAAGTATCTTTCACAGGATAGATATAATCAATGGTTTCTACAGACAGTAGCTTACAAGTTTTAACAGAAGACCCAAAAGATTTTTGTACTTGGTGAAACTGTTGGATTTGAAAGTGTGGGGGACAAATTATGAGGGGGTCACTGTCACTTGTGGGAATCACTGTTAGTACCTTCTTTAATATCCCTACATCGCAAGTTGTTTCCGTTAGGGAGAGACCTTGCTGATGGAGTCAGGTATTTCTTTAGTGCAATCCTGTTTATTTACCAAGAATGTGCATAAAGTCTTGTTTCCCTTAACATAGAAGGTGTCAAATAATTGGACAAAGTTTATTTGTTCATCATAGTTCCAACTCACTTTCAGCCAGCACTCTGCCCAAAAATCTCTCTTTAGGCCAGTGGCAACCAAACGTCACTGGTTCACATACAACCTTCTTAAAACAAAAAGGACTATCAAGTTTCAAGGTGTCCCTCTGCTAGGGACAGGAAGACAGTCTGTCTTTCTCCCTCTCCCCTCACATTATGTGCATTTTAGGGGAAGGCACTGACCACTGTCCAAGACACTCTGGTGAATGAACTGGTTCTAGCAGGAAAAACACAATATACTATTCTACTACTACATACACTCCTCTTGGATGCCTGATTCTGATGTTGGTTACATAGGAGTAATGCACTGAAGTTGTACTGGTGCAATACGAGATTAGAGTCCATCCCCAAATTAGAAATAGAATTCCAATAATCTGTTGGGGTTTTGGGGGTGCAGGGAGGGAAGAGAGGGGAGTGTTTTGTTATTTGTCTGTGTTAATTTAAAAGTTTGGTTTCTTATTAGGAATTAAAGAGTCCATCTGCAAAGTCTCATCTACACCCTTTAAGGAATTTGTAACAAGTTACAGGCATCTTCTATTCTTTCTGAAATTTCCTTTGTTAATCTCAATAACATAGGAGCTTGGAGAAGTAGATTTTTTTGACTACTGCTGGTGTACTCCACTGGTTCTTACCCTCTACATTAACTCTAAAAATAAAATATCTTTTCATCTAGTTACAGATTGCAAAATGCTTATTCCCTTAGGACCTAATGCTGCCACCCTTACTCATGGTGCGCTAGCTTTACATCAATAGACTTTCTCACATGAGTAAGTCCTACTAAATATGAGGAATGGTGGCAGAAGCAGATTTAAAGCTACAAATTTTGGCATCTGTGACTAGGTGAAAAAAGTAAAGAAATAAGAGCTTTCATAAGTTGAGGGACAGGCCTGACATTTTTCTATTTGCATGTGCCTGTGCAGTAGTAATGTTTTCAAAGAGGAAGGTAATGGCTTTAATAGGAAACCTTACTGTTGCAGTAACACATTCCCTGCACTGTAGCTACTGGCATCCATGCACATAATTATTTGCTATGCAATATGAAAGAAAGCTCATAATGGAGCCCTCAATGCTAGTTTCTACTTCCTTCAAGGCTAATTCCTTATTCAAATTCCATGTTCATTCAACTTTCAAGCTCAAAGAGTCTGTCAGTGGCTCATCAATAATTAGGTGATTCTGTAAAAAAAATGTTTCCCAAGATTGTTTATTTTGCCCCTGATTTGTTGCTTTGCATAGATTATTGAGACTGCATTTCTAAGATGGCTGTCTTTTTCTGGATCTGGATGCAGTCCATCTTGACTAATCTCATGCCCTAAAAAGTGGAAGTAGTTTGGCACAGTTTTCTCCCCCACCACGCCTTGCGTTTCAGACCAGAAGTTCTTATTGTTTTAGAGATTTCCTCTAGGTGCTTATTGTGTTCTTCCTCTGAACATCCACACACCGGAATGTCGTCCATACAGACAGTAACTCCCTCTTAGAGTCTTGTAATAGCTGAGCCCTTTTCTCAGTGAAAAATGTCAGGCATGTTACAAATGCAAAATGGAAAATACATGAAATATTGTTGGTCCACTCAAGCTATTATGTTCCCAATCCTGAAAGCCGCTCAGGTCAAGGGTTCTGGGTATGCCTGTGCAGAGGAACTTGCAAAATCATGGCCAAATTTGGCACTATTCTTCTACTGGGAATTTTCACAACCCTTTAGAAGCAAGTAGGCTTGAACACACCTCCTATCCAGCTTTGGAAGGATGTTTACAAGTGCATGCTAAATATACTTTTTTCTCAGAATTGTTGGTTTTAAATATAGATGATCAACATACAGCTGTATCTCCCCCCCCCCTTTTTTTTTTTCCCATGACAGAAACAGTAGGAGTGCACACCCCTCCGCTGTTCATGAATTCTCACACCAACACCATTGCTTTCTATTCTTTCTAGTCCTGCCTGCCTTTTGGCAGCTGTGGAGCAGATATTCTGTGAGTAATACTCAGTACACAATAGAACTCTACATTGGGTTTCAGTGCAATCTTTATACTCTGAACAGCATTAGAATTCATCTGATTCACATCCATGTTGTCACTGCAGACCACAACAATATGGAAAATGTATGGCTTGCCCTTTCATTCCACTTGTTCAATAAACTGTCCTTTGCATTGTGGCACACCACCTGGGGATTGCAAAATAGAACTGGTGGACAGAAGTAGCCAGAATGGCAAAACTGTATCATAAATCAATACTGATATCACAGAAATGTTAGCACCTGAATCAGTGTTAAAACTAATATTTGTGTGGCTCTCCTTTTAGATGATTTTCCAAGCAGGCTTTGAGTAATTCTCACACTCCAGGGATCTCCATGAGACAGTTTCTGTTATTACTTCTTTCATTGATTTGATAGGACAAACTCTAGCTCAATGGCCTCTCTTTTTACACTTTCAGCATATGGCCATTTTTGCTAGCCAGTAATCACTCTGCTTATGCTTGTGATTGCAGCTCTCTTTGATGAGTACTGTACTTACCTTTCAGCTTCGATCTGACAATTACTATACCCCCATGCTTTTCTGTATGCTAGCATTGCTTGATTTCTTTCTGTCTGGCAGCAGTCTAATTTAAGTCTCTGCCTTTTGCAGAAATGCCTCATAACCATCTGTGTCTCTAGTAGAGAGCTTGTCGAAAGATTTGGAAATGTGCTCTGCTTCCCATTCCAATTGCACAGATAAGTGTGTTTACTTGGACATCTCTTTTTTCCCTTTGTACTTTACTGTAGCTATCTTAAATCTAGAAAAACTTGTTTCCATTCTTGCCATTCTGCAATGGTGACACAAAACTGAAAGGCTTTGAAGGTTTATAATTATCCATTTCTTTCAGGAATAGGGCACTTCTAACACATCAGACACAACAAGTCAACACAGCCCACATTTTCAGATGTGCCTGCTAATTTTGACAACTTGGACCTAATTTTCCAGAAGTGCTCAGCACTCAGTTCAAAATCAAGTCAATGGCAATTGTGGATACTTGGTACCATTGAAAGTCTGGCTCAAGGTATCAACGTCAGCACACACACACACCAAAAATCAGTGCACACTTTTGAAAACTCTGGACTTAAGCCAGTGCCTCAGTTTCCTCATCTGTAAAATGGGGATACTACTTGAAACTGATCTATAAGTCAGATGTGAAGGTTAATTTAATGGTTGTAAAGCACTTCAAAACTGGAAAGTATTACTGTTTTTACTTTTTAAAGATTAGGCTGTTTTTGCACCTCTGTAACTTTTCACATGTAAAAAAGTAGCTGTCTCCCTTTGTTGATAAAGTTGTAATATTAGAAAATTTAAATATTCAGACCACTAATACTCTGACCACAACCAATTTGAATGAACAAACTATATAGCTTTTTACTGAGAACACAATTTTCTGATACAATATCAACATTTCACAATGATGTGGTGGTTGTTTTTTTTACAACGTTGATATTTACTGTGGAGTGTATGCGAGTTTATGCCTTCATGTTACAGTTTTAGTTACACAACATTTATAATTGTTTGGCAAATAAGTGTTATATTAGATGTTCTTCTTTACTGACAATCATCATGCCAATAGCAACAAAGTGATACTGTAGATCCTGTGTGTCCAGAAACATCCCCATAATATCAAACTATCCTAAAATAGTTCCCAGTTGATGTATCATATGTAGATGACGGTCATCAAACTTGACCCTTAATTTTGGCATTTATTGTGAAAGTGGAAATAACTTCAAGACTTCGGTGGCCAGTGGAAATTTGGGATGTAGTCAATCTAACACACTTTGTTTTCAGACAGGGAAAAGGTGTTAGCTACTCTGCTCCTGGATCATTTTGCCAACTGATCTGTACAGTGGAATTGATAACAACTGTAGTTGTGTGATTTACCTCAATGTACATAAATTGGGAAAGTAAATTGAGGAGCTTATTGGGATATGCTGTCCTTTTGCACAAAGAATGGTCCTGTGGTTAAGACATTGGACTATGACTCAGAAGACCAACCTGTGGCAGGGTGGACTAGTTCCGGAGGCCCCCTGCTGGAGGCCTCATGGCCCTGTATCACCCTGCCCAGAATAGAGCAGCAAAAAGTCCTCCAGGCAGCCTAGAATGGCTTCAGAAGAGTGGTCAATCAGAGGGGCTGCTGGAGCGACCAATAAGGGGTCAGAAGGGCCAGATAAAAGGCAAGCAGCAGAGTAGATTGAGCCTTCAGTTGTTTTGTGGAGCTTGATAAGGGAGGACTGGGTGCTTGGCTGTCTAGATGAGCAGCAGGCCACAGACAGCTCACTGCAGAGAGTTCACCACACAGACCTGATCCCAGGGAAGGCTGCCAAAGACGAGTTGCCTGCCTGGCTGGACAGAGTAGCCGCAGGACCATGAAAAGGTCAGTTTGGGCAGGGTGAGCCTAGGGGACTGAGTCCAGAACCTGGCCTGAGCAGTGCTTCTATATCGTGATGCCAACTTTTCCCAACCTACTGCTAAAAATTTCCCAAATCTGGTGAAAAATTCCCAGAAAGTTTTTTACAGTGCTTCTATATCCTGGGAAATTTCCCAAAACCTGGGAATTTGTGAGTAAAATGTTTCAACTTGGAGAAACTGGGAATTTTCATTTAAAACATTTTACTCACAAATTCCTAGATTTTGGGAAATTTCCCAGGATATAGAAGCACTGGTACTGAGATAGGCCCCGAGAAGGCAGTGTCTCTGGGAGAAGCCGTAGAGCTATTGCCCCATACCAGAACTGAGAAAGAAGTTGTACTGTATATCCCAGAAGAAGAGACAGTCTATGCGGCTTGGCCAGAGGGCTGAGTTGCCGAAGACCATCCTAAAAACCATCAGGTGGGGGGGGGGTGCTTGTGAGAGGTGGGTGCCACCCTGATACAAGAAATAAAACAAAAAGCAGGCTCACAACCAAAGGGGGCTGCCTGTGAGAGGCGGGTGCTGCCCTGGAAAAGACTGATTGTAGGTATATCGTCCGGAGAAAAGGGGATGCCCACAAGAGGTGGATACTAATGCTGGTACACAACCTTAAATTCCTAGCTGACTCAGATTTCCAGTGTAACATTGGGCAAGTCACATAACACCTCTCTGTTCCCAATCTTCTTTTTTCAGAGTAACAGCCGTGTTAGTCTGTATGCGCAAAAAGAAGAACAGGAGTACTTGTGGCACCTTAGAGACTAACAAATTTATTAGAGCATAAGCTTTCGTGGACTACAGCCCACTTCTTCGGATGCATGTGCATTGTATTTTGGAGTCATGAAGGATAGTCCTCTGAAAATATCTGCTCAATGTGTAGCAGCAGTCAAAAAAGCTAACAATGTTAGAAGGAACTGCTAAGAAAGGAATAGCCAAGATGACAGAAAATATCATAATGCTACTATATAAAATCCATGGTACTCCCAGCCCTTGAATTCTGCTTGCAGTTCTGGTCACTCCATCTCAATAAAGACATTAGAATTGGAAAAGCTATAGAGAAACACAACAAAAATTAGGAGAGATTAAAAAGACTGGGATTGTTCATTTTAGAAAAGAGAAGACTACAGGGGATATGGACTAAGGGGGTCTACAAAATCATGAATGGGGTAGAGAAAGTGAATAGGGAAGTGTTATTTACCCCTTCACATTACACTAGAACCATGGGTTGCCCAACAAAATTAATAAGCAGCAACATAAGCCAGTACTTCACACAACACAGTCAACCTGTGGAATTTGTTGCCAGAGAACATTGTGAAGGCTAAAATAACTGGGTTTGAAAAAAAGTAGATAAGTTCATGGAGGATAGGTCCATCGATGGCTATTAGCAAAGAGGGTACAGGGAGGCCACTTTATGCTCTGGATGTCTCTAAACCTCTGACTGCCGGAGCTGGGAGTGGATGACAGGGGAAGGATCACTTGATAATTGCCCTGTTCTGTTCATTCCCTCTGAAGCATCTGTCACTGGCCACTGTCAGAAGACAGGAGACTAAGCTTGATGGACCATTGGTCTGACCCAGTATGGCCATTTGTATGTTCCTAAGTATCTCTCTCTTTTTCTTGCTTGTTTAGAACTTAAGCTCTTCAGGGCCAGGACTGTCTCTTAACATATTTGCTGATACCAAGCACAATTGTTTGTTGGGAGCTGTAAACACAACGGTATTAGAAATAATAAGTGTCACTGAAAGAAGTCTACAGTAGGTTGCCTGGGGAAGCAAAAGGACAATGCAAAAGGGAAGTAAGTGAACGCAACGCTTTTAGTTGAACACAACTACAATGACAAATTCCCCTTTGCTTATTCCCACAGTATGAACTATTGTCTGTTTCTTGACCTTAAGCCTACACTCCCAGCTTACCACAATCAGAAGTTTATTTAGGATGTGAAACTTCTAACTTCACTCCCTGTTAGGCCTCGTCTACACTACAGAGTTAGGCAGCTTACATCAACATAATTTTGTACGCATCTACACTGCAATGTTGCTCCCACCTATGTAAGTCACCCACTACACCAACTTAATAACTCCACCTCTGCAAGAGGCATAATGCTTAGGTCTAGGTAGTTAGGGCCAACAGTGTCTATATAGACACTGCGTTGACTGTTCCAGGTATCAGCCCTTGGGGCTGCAGAGCTCCAGATGTCGGCCCTGGGCATCAGGGTTCTGGCTATCAACCTTGGGCAGTGGGGTTCCAGGTATCAGTCTGGTAGGGTTCTGGGTATCAGTGCCTCACTACGCCCCACACTGACAATTAAAGTGGTGCAAGCACTCCTAGTGAGGATCGACATTCCCAACAGAAGGAGCTAGTGTGGACATGCCAACTCAATTTAATTACTGTAGTGGCTGTACGTCAACTTAACTTAAATTGACCTAATTTTGTAGTGTAACCTTGCCCTTAATTTGTGAGGTGTAACTAGAACTAAAACAAAGAATGTGCAAATTCTTCCCATTCAATGAAATTGGAAGGAGTAAATTCAAAACTGATAAAAGGACATTCATTTTCACAAAACATGTAATTAAACTGTGTGGCACTTGTTGCCACAGGATAGAATTGAGGCCCAGAGCATTACAAGATTCAGAGAGCGATTGGACATTTTTTATGGATAACAAGAATATCCACATGTGATAAGGTACATATCACCACTGTGGCACCTCCTGTTAGCTGTCTGGGGAATTAGTGCTGCACGCTCTTCTGGTGGCATCTCACCTGCTTTCACCTTTATTCCTAGATCCACATCACTGCCAGGACCATAGCATCCTCTTCAGTAACACTACCCTCTGGTTGCGCCACACCCTGTTTCCCCCCCTTCTGGGGGGGGACAGGGGGTGTATCTGCTGTTCATGGTCCAGCTACTCCCTTCAGTGGCTCCAGCACCCTACTTGCCCTGGTGTCAGGGCCTCTGTCTGCAGATCCCTGCAACCTGCCAGAAGCTGTCTTTAGCTCCCTGGGTATCTGCCTGCAGCACTCAGGGCCGGCTCCAGGCACCAGCCCTCCAAGCACGTGCTTGGGGCGGCACTCACCCGGGGAGAGCGGGGCCGCAGGCGGGCTTGCCGCCCTCCCCCCGGCGCTCCGGCCGGCCAGGGTGAGAGCAGGGCCGGGGAGGGCGCCGGGAGACTTTTTTTCCTGGGGCGGCAAAAAAGCCAGAGCCGGCCCTGGCAGCACTGCTCTGCCCAGGGTACTTACTGCCCTCTGCCTGCAAGGCAGAGAGTCCTTCTCAAGCTCCAGGGAGTGACTGCCCCTGCTCTCTTCTGCAGCCCTTCTTATATGGGCCAGCCTGGCCCCGATTGGCTGCTCTTATAAGTCATCTGTGATTGGATGCCTCCTGCACAGCCTCCCTAGGGCTGCTTTTAATCCCTTTTCTGCCAGTATGCGGCAGACACCCCATCACACCAGTGTTATAACAGTTACTACTAAAAACAGAGTTGTTGAAAGGATATAAAATCTCATATGTCTCCAGGGTTAAGACAGTCTCAGTCAAGATGAGACCTTCCCGAGGAGCAGATTATCCCACATCTGTCCACTGTGGGGTTTCTGGCACACTCCTCTGAAGCATCTAGTGATGGTCACTGTCAGAGACCAGACATTGAAATCAATTTGATTCAGTATGGCAATTCCTCTGTTGCCCAGTTGAACCTGTGCAAGTCCACTGACATCAATGTGCGTGCAGAATTTGGCCCAAAATATAGAATCCACACTTTACAGAAAGATTGGTATGATTCTGTGGTGGTGTAAAAGAGCATCCAGTACACTGATCAGGTTAACGGTAGATAGAAAGTTGGTTAAAAGGCCATTTGTACTAACAATCCATTCACTGACCATTTTCCAGTGGTATAAAAGCCTCTGTGCTGATTCTTAGGCAGTCATTTATGCCCAGAATGATCTAGGGGTTCCATAAGCCACACATCTCCCTCTCTTCCTTCAAGTCCCTGCTCAAAACCCATTCTCTCTTCAAAGCTCACTTCCTCTCCCATCCCATCCCAGCTATTTATAAATACATGCATAAACAAATATTCTGAAAGGATTTGTGAGACAAAGTGGTGGATCCTCAGAAGGAAATATAGCTTCCAATTTTTATTCTGTAGGCCTCTAAGTTACCTGTTAAAGCAAAGTGTGGAACTATTGGTTATCTTCCCCTCTTTTTAGTGGGAGATATCAAGTCACAGATAGTCACTTTTGTTTTATGCTGGTAATAATTTCTAGTGTGAATGTGAAATGGATAAATATTAATAATATTTACCTATAATTCTTTTTTCTCCCACTTCTTCAATGCATAACAGCATTCTGTTTTCTACACTTTACCTCAGAGCAGAAAGGACACTATAGTTTTCATGATATTTTGTGGTGTGTCCCCCTCACCCGCCATTCCTCCTAGCAGAAGGGCTGAGAATAGACAGCACAGGCTTGTTGACCCATACCTTGATGGTTTCTGCATAAAAAATTTCCTAATGTCTCTTCGTTCAGACTCAAAGAAAGAATGCTTGTTTGGAGTTTCCTCTACTACCCCAGAACTACTTAGTCTGAAGAAGAGATAGCAGTAGCTCCTTCCTTTTCCACTAATACAAGGGGTGAGTAGCCACTCACACAGGTGTTATATTAGTGTAACTCCATTGACTTCAATAGCATTACTCATTATTTATACCCATATGAAAGCAGGGCACCTGCGTAGCTCCACACAAGGTAGCCAGAGGATGCTTCCATTTTAGCCCAGTGGTTAGGGTATTCACCCAAGATACAGGAGACACTGCTCCAATTCTCCCTTTGCCTGATAGGAATTTCAACAGGCATTGAAACAGGCTCCCAGCTGAGTCCCCTAACTGTTGGACAACAATGTAATTCACACTCTTTTCTGACCCAATTAATATGTAATTATTTAATTCAAGTAGAAGATGTCAACAATAAAGATTCAGGGAGCCCCACACCACAATTACCCAAAACCTGTGGCTAGAGAACTCACGTAAGGGGTGTGTGTGAGCCCCTGTTCAAATTCTTCCTCCTCATTAGGCAGAGGGGGGAATTGAATTAGGGTCTCTTACAGCCCAGATGAAAACCTCTAATCACTAGGCTAAAGGGATGCCTCTTCCCACCTGGACATTTTGTGTGGCGCTAACTCATTCTAGCAAGAAATGGCTCAGGTGCATAAAACACCTGATTCCAGGGGAGAGGTTCTCAGTCATGGATTGTAATCAGAGATAGGCACCTCCCTGCAGCCTGGATTAAGGAGTTGAACTCTGTGATGGGGTGGGGTTTATAACCCTCTTGTCAGCATCTCCCATGGGCTAGTATAGACAGGGAACTGCCCAGCATGTTGGCTTTTGTGGAGCCTATTCTTAGGTGCTTATCTCTCCCCAAAAAGAAGAACAGGAGTACTTGTGGCACCTTAGAGACTAACAAATTTATTAGAGCATAAGCTTTCGTGGACTACAGCCCACTTCTTCGGATGCATATAGAATGGAACATATATGTTCCATTCTATATGCATCCGAAGAAGTGGGCTGTAGTCCACGAAAGCTTATGCTCTAATAAATTTGTTAGTCTCTAAGGTGCCACAAGTACTCCTGTTCTTCTTTTTGCGGATACAGACTAACACGGCTGCTACTCTGAAACCTAAAAGTTAAGTGTTGCCACATTCAGCGTTGCAATGCCTACAGGTCTTTGTGGATCATCCAGGCCTTAGGTCTTGGCTACACTGGTGCTGTACAGCGCTGCAACTTGCTGCACTCAGGGGTGTGAAAACGCCACCCCCCCGAGCACAGCGAGTGCAGCGCTGTAAAGCGCCAGTGTAATCAGAGCTTGCAGCGCTGCACGCTCGCTCGCAGCGCTGCTAGCTATTCCCCTCAGAGAGGTGGAGTACATACAGCGCTGCGAGAGCTCTCTCGCAGCGCTGGCGGTGCAACTACACTCACGCTTCACAGTGCTGCCGCAACAGCGCTGTGAATTCTCGAGTGTAGCCAAGGCCTTATATGGTTTTAAAAATTTTATCCTAGAGCTCACTTCTGTCAGGATCCCAAAAACAGAGGCCAGCCATCAGAAAGGATTTAGGGGTGGTATTAAAAGCTGCGATCAAAGCTTAAGTATTCTCTGGTATTTTGGACTCAGTAACAAATGTCAGGGATCTTGGGGGTTTTCACTTTCCTCTGCAGCATGTGGCACTATTCACTTGCCAGGATCATCTGGGTGTATCTCACTTAAACCACCCCAGGGAAATGATTATTTTCCTATTAACAAAAATAAAAACCAGATCAACAGTTAATGTCCTGTCTGGTTATTCTTTATTGCTATGCAGTCTGAGTCATTACTTGTCAGCTGACCCTGGCTAGTTAATGTGGTTACAAATCAATATGGATATTGTAAAAACTAGTAAATTCAAGACCTTATGTTGTGTAAGTCTTCCTCCTATCCTCACTCCCTTGCCTGTTACCTCTCCCTTTATTGTATTATGTCCGATCTAACCTAGACTATAAACTTCTTGAAGCAGGAACTGTGCCTCCTTTTTGTCTGTATAGTGTGATACACATTTAAATTGCTGTACAGATAATAGCTATTACACGCACTCAAGAGGCAGTATGCAAACTAAAAGAAGAATGGCCAAGTTGGATGGGGTTGTTTGTGTTTGGTGCAAAATGGGCTTGCATCTACATGTGGTTGACTAGTCCAGGAAAAAGGATGTAACAGCCCTAGAATAAAGTTCCCTAGTTAATACTCAAGGGATGCAGCAGTGAGGTATCACTTGGTGCACCTAGATGACACTAGTGTTAATGTTACTTTTTGGCATCTACACAAATGGTATATGTCAAAGTTAGAATCAGGACTCACAATTTTGTCAAGACCACTCTGTTTATTAGCACAGCGCTCTGCTAATACATTTAGGTAATGTGAGCCCCACACCAGACCCAAACAATCTTATTCATACAGGTAAAAGGGAACAAACTAAACAAAGGGACAAAGAGAGTAAAACAGCAAAAAATACCTGAGGCACAATATGCATATCCTGCTTCCCTACTAACTCTTATCGATCTAAGGCTAATGCTTCACCAATCGACCTTAAGTACAGCACTTATTCTACCTTAATGTCTGCCTTCCTGGCACCTGGATTGCGACATTTCTCACTTCTACTTAAAGGCACATACAGCATTCTTTAATTCATTCTATTTCTTTAATATAATTCATTTCACTTTCACATATACTTAGTGAAAATTACAAATGCTTCAGTTTTCTTATGGAATTGACTTCAAACCTCCCTGAACATGGAACATTTCATAGGGCAAAACTACCTAGTTGTTTGGCAATCAGGGATTGCTGTGGATTTGCCATTTTTTAATTTTTTTAATACCTCATGTTGGCATGTGTGCCTGTTTTACACTTATTTGTTTTCCTTTCTAGTCTGCCCACTGAGTCTGAATTATGAACAAATGACCTCCTGCTTTATTTTCTATTCTGTGCTTGGCTGTGCCATGCCCAAAAGGTATCCATATAGCAATTGGGATGTTGCACTGTGATTTGCAGTTTATATCAGCAGTTCTCAATGCACAGCAACCCTCTTCTGACAACAAAAATTATTACATGACCCGGGGTGGGGGGAGCAAAGCCCAAGTCCCACCACCCGAGGTGGGAGGGCCAAAGCTCCGCCACCCAAGACTGAAGCCGAAGTCTGAGCCCTGCTGCCCCAGGCAATGGGGCTCAGGCTTTGGCTTCAGCCCTGGGCTCCAGCAGGTCTAAAGTCAGCCCTGGCGACCCCATTAAAATGGGGACCTGACCCACTTTGGGGTCCCGAACCACTGTTTGAGAACCACTTCACTGTATCTAACACAGTATATTCTCCACAAGCAACGCCTGTGGCTGAATTCTTAAGACCATGACTTGCAGATAAGTGGAAGCTGTGTGTGGACACATTAGTCCTGTGTTTTTTTTATTCTACTCCCTGCACCAGCGGTTATTACTAACACTGCTGTTTTGAAGACACTGAAAAAGACAGACTTTTAAGGTAGCTTACTGCAACTAATTAATTTGTATCTAATTTTAGTAGAAAAGGATCATTGTATTTGCCTTGTCTTCAAACCACATTAAATATACACATTTGAAAATGTCAATAGCCATTTAGCAATGTCTGTTTCAAATGAAAATCAATAGCATGCTATTAGGCTCATCATACTGCTCAGCCTCTTATGCATCATTAAAATGTATTTTAAAAGCTTCTAACATAAATGGAAGTTGGGAAAAATGAGACATTCTGAGGATGTGCAGCATACTTAAAAGGCAATAAAGAATCAAATGGAAAACTTTAGAGGGATTTGGAAAGAATGTCCAGCAAAGTATTCACTGGGTGTGTAGAAAACCTTATCAAATTAACAAAAAAGGACTGTGTGAGGGAAGCAGCGTGTCAGTGGAGTTGAGCCAACTGCTGAGGAAAACAAAGTAATAAAACATTTTAAAAGATACTTTTACAAATGGGCTTGCGGCTCTTGTCATCTTCCCTTTGTTTGATCTATAATATCACTGCTCCACAATGCTAAGTAATGTATCTAAAAATACCATTCACATTTTATTTTCCTTCCAGAGAAGAATCACATTAAGTCCTAAAAGCAAGTTTAAAAATTAATATTTCTGAGCTTCTTCCTGGTGACCACCATCTTGCTGAAAAGTGACATCATTTGTGATAATCTAGGGCCCAAATTCAGACAGTGTAAATTGCTTCTTCTGTCTGAAATAGCACATAAATAATCAGAACTTTGTGATTTAACATTTAAACAAAATATAAAAAATTGAAAAAATAAAATTCTCTTTCTGCTACAGAGAATGGGATGGCAACAATTGTTCTTAAAAAAGCAAAATTTCCTTGTGAGCTAAACTATTGTGCATATGTCCAGGATCTATGTATTCTCCTTACTTATTCTGATCTCTTGTCTGGACATACCACCCTTAATGTAGTTGAGATAACTTTTTTCAAATTCATCATATTTTAAACAAAACATTATGGACCAACATCAATTGTGGTGTAAGCAAGGTGTAACTCCATTTACTTCAGTAGAGTTACTATACTAAGGTTAACATTTTCTCCTTAACTATAGAAGGAAGGATGAAGATTACATTCAGGGTAAATTTTTTGAAGAATTATCTGCCTTAGAATGGGATTTATACATCAAAAACAGTCTCCAAAGAACCATCTGCATCTAATCCTGAGTTCTGAGCTGGGGTACAAAACAAGAACTTCCTAGGATACCAAAATCTGTATGTTAAAATATGTGGTGGTTACAGTCATGTTCAGGTAGGCACCAAAATATATAAATGGAATTTTCAACTACAGATATTGTTTTTACAGAGTCCTTGTGCAGACAAAACTTCTTTGCTAGTTTAAGGAATAAATAAGGAGTTCAAGATTTGCTGCAGAAATTGGGCATCTCATGATAGTAACTGATAGTCAATAACTTTTTTCCCATTGACTTAGTTGATACTTATTAAAACAATCCTTGAAATTTTGCACTTTGTCATATCTCAGGGGGGAAAATCCTTCCTGAAGGCTACCCAGTTTTGTGAGTAAGAAATAGGAAAAACTGTTTTCCTTGCTATAGAATAGTTAGGCAGATAAATAGAAAAATGATTCACAAACAATTTGGGTGCTTCAACCATACTCACCATCCTTTTTATTTGCTTTTTCTGAACATTTATGCAAACAGTTTTATTTGTAAGATTCTTGACAAGTGAATTTCAGGTTCACGGTCAACATTAATTTAGCCTGTAAGCCTCTGATCCCACAACTGGATCTGCACCGATCAGGACCTAAATTAAATTGCTTTTGGGTGGAAGCAGTAGAAGTCCAGTGGGGCCAGGATTTCAGCACTAATGAAGGCATCTCCTATGCTGTAGAAGGTGAGTATGTAGAGCTACATGAACTTTAGCATGCCTTTCTATGTCGACTTCTGATATTGGTTGAAAAGGAGAACTTTCATTAGAATATACAGCAGACAATTGGCTCAATAATACCTCTCTGTGTAGACATGTTCATGTTTTGAAGTCAACCAGTTTTCAGCACACTTATGCAGCTGCTGTACTATAATGGTTGGGCCTGGAGCTATGAACAAATGTTCAAGCTGGCATCTTTAAAAACTAACTACTAACTCAAGATTTATTCTTGTATGGTTATCCAGTAAGGCTTGTGGTATTGCCTGTAGTACTGATGCTATACCAATATGTCTATATTTCTCATTACAAGGAATTACAGATAGTTTAAAAAAAAAATCTGTTTCTGCTATAGTTGTCTCATTCATGGTTTTCTGACGTGCCTAGTTGTAGTGAAAAAAGCCTTTTTTAGAGAAAGGCTTCCTTTTTTTAGGGGGAAAAAATCATTACTAGGTATGATCGCTAGAAAGATGTGTGAATAGACCCAGATTGACTACATTTTCTCCTTCCATGAGTGTTACTATATAAAAACATCCCAAATGGGATGGAACACTTAAACTATCAAGGAAAGGAATTTATATTTAAGGAGGAAAGACTCATGAGAATAATAAAATCTGGCAGTGCTTTAATTTCATTTTTGGCCGTAGCGTGGATCTCACCCCTCCCCAGCCTGTTCTTGAAAATAAGGCAGGTGATGTAAAAAACAAACAAAACAAAACAACCAACCACACCTGGGTAGGGAGTTACTTTTTTTTTTTTTTTTTTAGCTATTTAGCCTGGTTGCTGAAAGAACCTAAAATACAATCTCTATAGCAAATCAAACAATTTGCTATAACTCTTCTTTCTCTGTCTCTTTCCCTGTCCCGCTCTCTCTGCTACCTCCTCCCTTACAAAATGTATTTGGGGTTCGCTGGTCCTGGGATATTTCTGTTCCGTTGTTCTTCTCTATTTTAAAGTGTGGTTGCAAACAAGATCACTGACCATTTTAGCAAGGAAAGAAAAGCAACTTCTACACTCAAATCATTGAGCTTTTTCTTTAGCTTTACCTATTGTTAATAAATCAATCTAATCCGCGCCTATCATGATCTGATTATGGCAATACAAGTAGAATTCCTTTTAAATTACTAACACGACACTGCCAGTCAAATAGATTGCTCAAGCGTTATCAAGCCAAATTGCCAATGACACTGTTTAGTCTGCAATGGGCATCTGCCTGAGGAGAGCTTCTGAAGCCTCAGGAAAGCCTGTGGTCTAATAAGCAAGCGCAGGACTCCGGGTTCCTGTTCCCGAGTTATTTGTAAAGCGAGGCTGGCGCTCGGCCGGGCCCGCTAGCACGACGAGGGCGTATTCGCGGATTCACGTAGCTCGGGCGCACCAGGCAGCGGCCCATATACTGCCGTGTAAGACACACCCCGAGCCTGGGCGGCCCAGCCCGCTGCGGTGGCGGCCGGGCGGTGGCGGCCCAGGGCTGCGCTCTTAGGCGGGAGAAGCCCGCACATGTCCCGCCTCCCGCACTGGGGCGGCCCCACCTCCCTGGGCGGAGCCCCCAGCCCCGTCCCCGTTAGCAGCGAGCAAGGCCTTGCCTCCCCCGGGGGCAGCCGCCGGCCGATCCCCTGCTGCCGTAGCTCCCTTCCGCCTCCCCCTACACAACCACCTGGGTTGTTGAACGATAGTGTCGCAAAGTTAAACACGCCGGAGCGCCACTTTACGGTGGCGGCAGCCAATCCTTTGCCTCACTCCGGCTCCCGTTGGGGCAGCCGCCGGCCAATCCCCAGCCGCGACAGCTCCCTCCCTCCTCCTACAACAACAACAACAACCAGCACCCTATGGTCTGTTGAGCGACAGTGTCGTAAACGCGCCATACCGGAGCCGGCGCGCAGCTTTACGGCAGCAGCGGCCCGACAAGCTCGGCGGGGTGGGGGGAGGCGGTGCGGAGCCGGCCCGCCGGGGTGTGCACGCGCGCGCGCGCTCGCGCGGGGAGCTGGATGCCAGGGGGCGGGGGTAGCCCGGCGCCCTGCACTCTGGTGGGAGCGGAGGCGGGGGCCCCCGGCGCCGGCGGGGAGGCGGGCGGCGCGGCGGCCCCGGCGGGCAGGATGAGCCTGTCGCCCAAGGAGCTCTCCAGCCTGCTGAGCATCGTGTCGGAGGAGGCGGGCGGCAGCACCTTCGAGGGCCTGTCCAGCGCCTTCCACCACTACTTCGGCAAGGCCGAGCACTTCCGCCTGGGCTCGGTGCTGGTGCTGCTGCTGCAGCAGCCCGACCTGCTGCCCAGCCCCCCGCAGCGCCTCACCGCGCTCTACCTGCTCTGGGAGATGTACCGCACCGAGCCGCTGGCCGCCAACCCCTTCGCCGCCATCTTCGCCCACCTGCTCAACCCCGCGCCCGAGCGAGGCGACGAGGCCGAGCGGCCGCCGCTGTCAGGTACCGCCCGGGGCGCGGGGGCTTCCGCTGAGAGACCGGCTCCGCTTCTCGGCGGCCGGCCGGCACGGCGCTGCGAGGCCCGGTCCCCGCGGGGTGGGGGCGCCGCTGAAGTGGCTCCCGGGCTGTGGGCGCTCAGCAGAGATCGGGCCCGAGTCTTTCGGGGGAGACAAACGGGGGCCTGGAAGGAGGCTCCGCTCGGAGCGATGCTTCACCTTGTGTCCACTGGGCCGGAGCCTGCCCCAGCCCCCTTCTCTAGGCCCTGTGTGCGGGGGAGAGGGCTGCATTTTTCACACAAGTTTTCAGGAGGTTAAGTTACATCTTTATTCAGCAAAGTCCACTCCCTTTCCTTCAGTTCCTCTGGTTCCAGCGCCTGTCCCCTTAGCTCTTCACTCATCTAAATTGCCCTCTAGCAAGTAGCAAAAGAAACCCGGATTATTCTCATGTCAAACACTTCAAAACAATCCTTTCGGGCCTTTTTTACACATTATAAAACACCATCCACCTTTTTCCTTTGCAGTGTAGTTCAGAAAACCTGGTTAAAAGCGCATCTCAACAGCGGTCATGCACTTCCCCATTCAATTGGCAGTGCACATCACTCTGGCTCTCAGTTTTGGGGGCATTAGATTAAAGCCATGAAAACCGAGAAGCTGTGCATACGGATAAATTACCCCTCCAAAATCAGAAGGATTCAGATTAAGGTAACTAATATACATAACAGATAAACTGAAGAGAGACAGGCATGCTTAACTCTGTTCCCCAACCTGGAGAGATCTTGATTGTTTGAAGCCAGGTAAGAGGCTGTTTGTGCCTGAGGGAATTTGCAAGAAGTGAGGTTTTCCTGTTCTCAGTACAAATGAATCCCTGGAATAGGTCCCTCTCTGTGTGATCCAGGGCCAAAAGGGGACCCTCTGCTCCAGATACTTATTTTTATGGGGGGCAAGGGACAGGAAAGCCTCACTTCTTTAATTTAGTGCCCCCCAAACTGGGAATCAGAGTGGTGAGTACTGAGTGACACATGACCCCTGTTGAGAGGTGTGTTTAAATATTTTGTCTTTGAAATTGCCCTACAAAGAAAAGGGGGGTGGGGGTTGCTGTTTTGTGATTAAAGAAGGCCTGAGTCACTTAAAAATAAGCGTTTGATATGAGAATGATCAGGGTTTGCTTTGAAGAACTGGAGGGATTAATATAAGGTGCTGAAACCAGAGGAACTGAAGGAAAGGGAATTTGGAGAGGCAGTGTCATTTGATTAACTTCTAATTTAATCACACTGTAAAAAAAACCTTAAATTCCAGACAAACGCTGGAAAGAACAGAATCTTTTGTGAAAGATTCTGCGCTCCACACTACTTTCCTGCATTAGAGAGCTGAGGGAGCACCCAGTCAAGCTTTTTAGAAAACAAAACAAGTTCCTTGTATTTTTAACTTAAAAACAAGCAGGGATTTTTTTGTTTTTGTTTTTTTTTTTTTTTGCCAAGTAACTTCTTTAGATTGTTGGATTATAGCTTGTTTGCAAACAGCTCATTGTGAGTGTTCAAAACCTGAGCCATTTGTACCCCTTGGTCACATGTTAAATGTTTCATCTCTGATTGGATGTTATTTTTAGCCTCTGATTTCTGGAACAAATACAAATGAATTCTGGATTCTTTCTGAGTTTTAATAGTTTAAAACTTGCTTTTTCAGCAAAACTTTCACTTCATTAATATTTTCTAGACTATTTATTGAAAGCACAGTCAACTTGTTTGAACATTTAAATATTAAAGCAAACTTTTTTTAGGGGGGGGGCAATATTCTCCAAGCCCTGTTGGTGACAGTTTAGAATGTGGGTAAAGGGTGTTGAACTTTACAAGCACTGCTCTAGAGAGTTTATATACTATGCTATATTCCACTAATTTAAATCCAAGTGATTTTCAAATCCGAACTTCCCCTCAGCTGAAAGTAAAATTCTGTGGATTCACACTGATGGCTATTAGAATGATTATCTTTGATGTGACTACTTGAAATATTGTCCTTTGGTATATATTTCAGTAAGGAGTATTTATAACATGCTGCAAAATGAGTCTAAAATATTTATAACTTAATTTGAAAAGTTCAAATTTTAAAGTCTATTAAAGTTACTATAGTGCTTACTAAGATGTATGGATGTGCCAAGTTTAAATTTTATTTACATTGAAAACTAAAATGGCTAAAGTACAAAATTCAAAACTTACAAAGTATTATAAATTCTGCTTTAACAAAAAATGGAGATCTTGTTTAACACTTTTGATAGCTATAAACTTCTAAAAACAGGCAACTTCTGCTCAGTCTTAAAGGGATACTGTCAGTTTTACATGGCCCAAAAATAAAGATCCATAGAACTTTGTTTATAAACATTCAAGACTAATAGAAATGTTTCCATAATTTTAACAAAGTTGTTTTGAAATAAACATTCCCTGCAGTGTATGAAGCCCAAACTCAGCAGCATTAAGAACCTGAAAGAGAAACTGATGTGATTTGTATTTCTTGGCTTTGAAATGAAAATCAAACTATAAATAGTGACAGGTAAACTGGATTCTAAAAGTTTTTCACTTTGAATAATTTGTAAAGTTAATAACAACTTGTTCACCACAAACTACAATGAATATTAGGGCTGTGACTAGCAATGTGCCAGTTATTTGTTAATAATTGATCATTGGTCTAAATTAGAAAACAAAACGATGCATCAAGACTGCTTGACATTCAAAACCAAATTTAAAAAGTTGTGTGGGGAAGGGTTGGGAGCTGTTTACTACTTCTGGCGAATTTTTCTCTTCTCTTCCTTTCCTGATGGCCTGTTTGTATTCAGTGTTCTCTTACAGAAGGGTTCAGCTTTCCTTGTATTTGCCTAGTTTTAATCAAATTGCCTTTCTTTGCTGGAGCACCCAAATGCAAACTATTCCCCAAAGTGTAACAGAGCTTGATATGACTACCTAGGTCTCATAGATGCAATTTCAGTTTAAGAGCTTATGTTTTACTAATATGAATGACCAAATATTGGTAACAGCTGAAGAACTAGGTTTTATTAATTATAATATTAAACTAATTTTAGATGGCTTCCTTGGCCCTTATGGTATGCTGTGACCTAGCATTCAACCCAAAAATGGAGACATAGGGTTGTTGAAGTAAGTCTAAAACTATTTAATAGTTAAAACCAAAGAAACCTTAGGTTTAGTTCATGAGACAGTTTAAGCAAAATTATTCTGTATAGCTCATATTTAAATGCTGCAGAGGCGTGGATTTAATTTAAAATATTAACACAACTGAATATTCTTTTTGTTGGCCTAATTCATACATTTTAATATTTGTGCCATAGTTTGTTTAGTAGACATCGCTCCTTCATAGTAGAAAGTGCAAAGTATTAATTGCAACTGTATAACAAGTGAGGAAAATTGTTTTTCTCAGGTTTCTTACCTCCCATAACTCCACCAGAAAAATTCTTCCTTTCTCAACTGATGTTGGCTCCTCCTAGAGAACTCTTCAAGAAGACTCCTCGACAGATTGCCTTAATGGATATAGGAAATATGGCCCAGTCAGTAGATATAAGTGGACTTCAGCTAGCACTAGCAGGTAAGAAATAACAAACCATTTTAGGTATATCCTGACAGCTTTTCCTTGAGATAATAGTGAAAGTGAGATATTTCTTTTTAAGTGTAAAATGAGTTGAGCTATAATTCTAGACTGTAGGAACTTTAAGCACAGGGCATTTTTAACTGCCTTATATTTGGCTAAAAAGCAAGTTTTATACATGGAATTTTCCTCTTTGAGGCTGTGAAGACACTTTTTTACAATCTAGGAAAAGGCTTTCCATCTGAAAAATGTCTTTTGTTCTGTTGGCAGTTTTCATTCTTAAATTTTATTCCCTTGTATCTTGTGCAGGATTTCCAATTTCAGAAACACAGGATAACTTACTATCAGGCAGCCATTATGCCGCTTTCTTCAGTTATATCTTTTGGCAAGACCAGGTGTTATAACTGAATTTTTGGTAGTTTTTATAAATCTGAGATGATTTAGGTTTTTGTTACTTCCTAAGTATTGCCTCCATATTGGGAAGGTGGCTAATTTGGCTGACTGTATCTAGTAAAAGTGATGCTTTTAGACCACTTGGCAGGAGAAAGAGAGAAAAAGGTGGTGGTTGTGAGTCATCTTTTAGTAGGTCACTTTTGGAGCTACTGATTAAAACAGTAGGAAAGATGGATATAGTGAATGGGGGCCTGTTTGGAGCACCAAAAATCCAAGTGTGGCCTTATAAGGATTTGATAACCATTGGTTATGGATTCAAAACTGTTTTTTTTCTCATTGTTTGAGAACTAACTTTTTAATACCTAATCTTGGGATAATTAGACAAATATTAGTGTGATATTCAACCTATTGCCTGAGTTTTCCTGCCTTAGTCTGGTGTCTCCCTCTTTGAATCTTTCTGAGCATTTTTGTGAATTCTGTATTCTTTGACTTAAACTTTCAAAAATGACTTGACACTTTGGTTGCCCAAATTACAAAGCATTGAAGGGGTCTGATTTTTCACAAGAGCTGTGTACCTGCCCTCTGAAAATCAGGTCCCTTTTGAATGGTGTTAAATTAAGAACCCAAAATTACTACATTTCCTGTTTTTGCTGGAAGTTCCATTCATTTTGGTTTGTCTTGTCTCCAAAATACAAAGCCAGTAGTATTTTTGAAAATGGAACAAATTCATTTATATTGGTTACTTTTAAAAATAAGTAGCTGAATGTGCAATGCTTATTCTATATGTAGTGGATACAACAAAATTATACAGTAAATCACATACATAACTAATTTGACTACATAGAGACCTTAGGCTATCTTTGATCTGACATGCTCATGAGAGAGACAATGTGACTGAGGTAATATCTTTTATTGAACCAACTTCTGTTAGTGAGAGAGACAAGATTTGTTTCTTGGAATAAATGCCTGCCATTGTCTGTGCCTCATATGAAGGCAACTCCTCTTGCTGCAGTCTTGACACCTACAAATCACCTTTTTGACTGGCTTCTCCATTTATAAAATAGCTTGTTTCAAGGCCATATTTTTCCCAGTAATAGAAGATGTAGAAAAGAAGTTAACTGAGTAGTCCATAAAATATAAAAAGAGTGAAACAAAAATGCTTAAACTTAAAAACTATTGAGATCTTTGTTTATATTTGTCCCTGTTTCATGGCTGATCTTGTCCTGTAAGGGTTGTAAATCTTGATGGCTTTTGTAAAGGTGTTTTCCTATTCAGAATATCCCTGGATTCATTTTAGGGACAAATTTGTTCTAGAATGTACCTCACAAAGAATTACTCCTATTCAAAAAAATTTAAAGCATTCTGTCAGGATAACTATCTTGAACGTTAAATTACATATGGGAAAGACAACTAATGTATTCTGTCCTTTAATATCTGATCTTACTTAGGTCTGCGTAATATCCTAAGTAACACTCAGAATTTAAATGTGAACAATTTGACTTGCAGCTGTAATTGCTTTTTTTAAAGGGCAGAAATACAGTTTCATGAGGGCTTTAGATTTTTTTTGTTTGATCAGTATTAACTTCAACCTGCTGATTTGCAGAATGTTTTTGCAAAATTTGCCCTATTTGCTTCTGTTTCTTTAGTTGTACTTCTGCCTGTTTGGATCATTATCCTGCCAAAAAACGTCATTTTCTGATGCTGGTGGAAAAAGGAAGTTTTCTGGCAAAATACTGCCTTTATTCGATACGGTTAGCCTGACAGAAGACTACGTTGGTTAAGGGTAATTGGCTTGTAGTCAAAGCTGCTTTTTCCAATACATTTCAGCACCTTCCGTTAGGAATCAAAGGAAGCTTCCTGCAATTTACAGAAGAGGAAAAAATGTAGTACCACAATAGATCTGCAACAACTGCTTGCCTTTGAATAGCTTTTTTTACTTTAAGTGGCTTGGGTTAAGGTGCTTATGCTCTTCCCATAAACAAATTAATCTTTAGCTCTTTTATTAAGGATTCTGCTTTAAATACAGCTTTTGCTTTCTTTAATCCCAAAGAATCAATCTGGCTTGATCCTGTAACCTTCTGTATGTGGGCAGACTGCAGTGATCACATGAAGCTTCACTGAGTTCATTTGAGGCTCCTTTCAAGCCCAAGAGTCTTCATGTGTGCACTGAATTGCAAGACTGGGGCCTAAACCTGTTGTAGATCTCATAATAATATCTGATGGAATTTTATTCTCTGGGAATACTGGGGTCCAAATCAAACCTATAATTTACTAGCAACTATTGACTAGCTATGACCTTAAGTTTCACACCACAGTGCCACCAAACCGAAATGATATCTACCGTATATACTCATTCGTTAGCCCGTTCATTTATAAGCCGACCCCCCAGGATGGTTAGGTAAAAGTAGCAAAAACTGTATGACCCTTTCATAAGCCAGCCCTATATTTCTGGGGTTGGCAAACTTTGGCTCCCGGCCTGTCAGGGTAAGCTGCTGGCGGGTTGGGACGTTTTGTTTACTTGGAGCATCTGCAGGCACGGAGCCCCTCAGCTCCCAGTGTCCGCGGTTTGCCGTTCCCAGACAATGGGAGCTGCGGGAAATGGCGTGCCACTTCCCACAGCTCCCATTGGCTGGGAATGGCGAACTGCAGCTACAGGGAGCTGAGGGGCTCCGTGCCTGCAGATGCTCCAGGTAAACAGAACGACAATGTATTAGATATTCAATTTAATGATTCCATAGAGCTTAAAATCATCAAATTTTGGTGTAGACACGTTTATAAGCTGACCCCGCCCTTTGATGCGTTATTTTTTTACCAAAAATATTCGGCTTATGAACGAGTATATACAGTGCTCATCTTTTAGATGTGACATTTAGCCTGTTGGATTAATTGTAATGTGCAGGAGTTGGTCAAGAATATTCCGAAAAATATTCTTTTTAGGATTGTATACTGGAGTTCTAACCAGTTTATAAACCAGTAGAAGCATTCTGAAAATTGATTAAATTGGATTTTTATTTTTTGCAATCAAGTACCTTTTCTTGGGAAACTGCTAAGAAAGTAATCAAGTATATAATATATATCCTTGAAGGAAAAATATCCTACCAAGTTAATTCAGTGAGTCAATATTCAGATAAAATAAAACAGAAAACCACCAGATACTTTGCAAAAAATAACTTCTGCTTATTCCTTTGCTTTGATGGAAAAGGTACATCTTTGTTCCCTTGCCAGCCATAGGAAATACACCTAGAAAAAACCTTTGGACTCAGCAGGCTATCATTATCTGTGGAAGAGAGTTCTGTTATCTAACATTGAGTCTGTTTTTGAGAGTGGGTTCAGTTAAAATTTTGAACACTAGATAATTAGGGGACCATATCTAGCATGAAGAACATTTCTACGGAGAAAAGCTATGAGTACTCACCAGGTTCTAAATAAAGGAGAAAGTATAAATAGCTTCAGTGTAGGTAGAGGCAATATACAAGCTCAGTTACACAGAAAATGAAGCAGTAGTTTAATTTCAGGATGGTGTCTCTTCAGTGACTGCTGGGCCCAAAACAAGAGCTGTATTAGTTATGGGACCAAGATGTCAAGCTTCAAATTATCAGAGGCTGAATCCATTGAGGAGCATGCTATTTACTCCCTGAATGACTAGATAAGCACATACTTAGACTTCCCCTTGCAGATGGACTCTGTTAGAATGCTCTAGGGCTGGCATCTGTTAATCAGCTACTGACTTTCATGCAGTAAGGTTGACCTATTTTAAAATGAACTGTTCAGGGTGACAGAAGGTAAAGACATTCTTTCTGACAGTGGTACAGAGAGTTGGAGCCTGAAATTTAGGATTAGGAATAAAGGGTCAGCCACTCCCAGTCCTCAGCTTGTTTGAGCACTCCTATGACAGAAGCCATGTTATGATTTCTCAGAATGTATCCATAATTTTAAAACTTATTTTCCTTTCTCTATAACCAGCTTTGCAGTAACAAAGAATATCTACTGGATTTAGTAGTATGTAATGTTTCCTATGCTGTATAATTTGGCCTTTTTAGGGGCATTGTCCACCTCTGAACAATTCTTGGTTACAGTCGTAGTCCAGATAGTGCTGGATGTCCCATGCTGCTGGCTCACTTCCAGCTGCATAAATTTTAATTTGTATTAGACTCCTAATATATTTTTTCGATGTAAGCAATTGCAATAGTTGCTACTGGGATGTTGACAACAAATGGGGGAGGGTAGTTAGTCTATGCAACATCACTAAAAACAGTCCACACTGAAAAATCTTTTACCTCTGATTTAGATTTTCTTATGGCCCCCATTATTGTTGAGTCTCAATGCCTATGTTTGTGTGGGTCTTCACACAACAGTGGGGGAAGCGTTAAGAGGGAGGGAGAAATGTGACTGTAAACGCACAATTGGCATGGGGACAAGTGTGGCAAGAATAGTGCATGAAAAACTACTTCGAACTCATTTTTTGAAACTGACTAGATCAGGGGTTCTGACACTTTCCACAGACTAGGTCACGTCCTAGAGGAGAGGTTCTCAACCATTTTATTTCTGAAATCTCTTCTCCCCCATGCTATAAAAACTTCAGGGCCCTGCGGGGCGCCAGGGCTCAGGGCTTTGGCCCCATGTAGGGCTATCATGTTTCAGGTTCCCTAAAAAAGGACACTGCCAGAGGGCAGAGGCAGAGGGGGCGCTGGAAGGGGGAGTCTCCTAACTCTCCTGTGTCCCTTCTACCCTGACCTCTACACTCCCTTCCTCGGCACTTGGTGCAGCCTATCTCTCACCTCCAGCAGCTGCACATAGCTTCCCCCCTGGAAACAGCCTCAGCCCGTCCTCTTTCTGCCCTTCCCACCAGCTCACCTGCTGTGAAATGCAGCCCCAACTGGAGCTGCTCCTTGGAGAAGGGGTTCAGGATCTGCAGTGTGAGGCTGACATGCTGCATTATGAAGCTGTTTGGTCCCTCGCAGCTGCCAGATCCTGCCCAATCAGCTGGAAGGGAAGGAACCAGTGAGGTGCAGAGACAGCTCTTTCCGAGCTACCTATGCTCTGCAAAAGCCCGGATATAGCCCTGATTTGAAAAACCTGCTCGGACAGACAGTGGAGAATCAAAAGAGGCTATGTCCGGGGAAAACCTGGACATGTGGTAATCCTAGGATGCCGGGGCTCCTGCCTCGCAGGGCATGGCCTCCTAAAACCAGCTCTTGGCCCCGCAGGGGACTGTAGACCCACTTGAGAACCACTGTCCTAGAGGATTCTCACAGATAGCTTATGTTCTCTCCCATTCACAGTCAATCACCGCATTGCTGCCATTTGCAATTATGTAAACCCTTGTGATAGTTACAACAATTGCTGTTTACATGGAAAAGTAATACTGGGAAAGTGTTAGTATTTTTAGCTATATAATGCAGTTTTAGGAAGTGGAAAGGAGGAGAGCCAACACCATGTGACTGACCAATCAACTCCTTGCACACCACCAGCAAGTGCTCCATGGCCCACCGTTTACAAATCTGAACTAGATTTCATGTTGACACTGTCTCTTTAAACCAGTGCTGTTCTAAAGCTCAGATTGTCTCCCGCTACTTTTAGTATTCTTGACATCTGTATTTTGGTTGTATGCTTTAATATCGTGGCCTGAACTTTTTTTCAGAGCGTCAGTCTGAGTTGCCAACACAGAGCAAAGCTAGCTTCCCCAGCATTCTCAGCGATCCTGACCCAGATTCCTCAAATTCTGGTTTTGACAGCTCTGTTGCCTCACAGATCACTGAAGCTTTAGTGAGTGGACCAAAACCACCTATAGAAAGTATGTGCATCTTTGTTTACTCTTAAATTTCTGTAATCTTTGGGACAGTTACTTAAGGATTGACATAAGTGATGTGTTGAGCTACTTTTCTCTAGATTGAATTGTATGTGACCAAGCTCATACGTCATAGTACAAAACTCCAAAAATTAATCTGACTGTACATTGAAAAGTATTACAGTTGTGGGAGGGAGAGAGGACCACTCATCAGACTGCTATTGTCACCCTTATATTAAATATACAATATAGTAGCCTTCTAAATTTAAAATGAATTTTCATTGAGTAATACAAAAAGTACTTCACCTCTTCAATTTTCCTTTGAAAGAAATCTTTACAACATTGTCTTTCAGGTCACTTTCGACCAGAGTTTATCCGGCCACCACCTCCACTCCATATTTGTGAGGATGAGCTGGCTTGGCTAAACCCAATAGAGCCAGATCATGCAATTCAGTGGGATAAGTCAATGTGTGTTAAAAACAGCACTGGAGTGGAGATCAAACGCATCATGGCTAAGGCTTTCAAAAGTCCTTTGTCATCTCCACAGCAAACACAGGTGGGTCCTATGTGCCAGCTGCCCTCCCTTCTAATCTTTCCTATGCATGTTTTATATTTCATACATTTTAGAAAACTAGGGTCAAATTAAATGACATAAATAATTTTCATCTCATTATATTTAGGGTTGGTAGAATTCAATTTTTTTAAATAATTTCAGTGGATAATATCAATATTTACTTAAGCATTTTTTAAATGTTTATCAATTTATAATTTCCTGTATTTGTGAACATTTGGGGTCAGGGGTGAGACAGTAATTATTTAATGACAGTAAATGTTGAGATTCAAAAAGTTAAAGCTTCATAGCCATTAAAACACGAATTGTCAACATCACATGTCAAAATATACAAAGTAAATATCCTTAAATCAAACTCTTAAGTTTTCAAGCAGCATTGTTCTTACTTGGCCTATCTGTACATTTCAGTTATCGTTGATGGAAATATTTTGCATCGGTGTATATATGGTGAAATCAACATATACAGATACAAAATTCTAATCCTTCCAAGCCTAATTATATTACATAAAATTGAAATAGTCACATAGCAGACCCAGTGAAGCAGGATGATGGGACTCCAAACAAACAGTAGCCTGAGGTGCTAAGATGGAAGTGCCACTAAAAGATTTAAACTCTCTAAACTCCTGTGTAGAGCACTAATCTGTCTGTGGGCACTCCAGAAGTTTGAAGATTTGTCCTGCCAAGGAGTGGACTTGCTTAAAACTGTCTCCAAATTTAGGAAATCTCAATATTGTTTGAGTTGTCTTGTCTCAATACCAAAATTCCAGAGTCTTGGCTTGTGTATGGTCAGATAAGGAAAGTCTTTTTTAAAACTTGTCTATCTGCTGTTTCTACACACACCTTCATTAGCTGAACAAATGCAAAATGTGACTAGTAACTAGCAACAGTATTTCCTTGCTAGGATAACCTTGTTGTAGTAATGCTGTTTCAGGTTTGGCAGAGGCTTTTAATAAGATGGTTATTTAGAAATGCTAAGGGCCTGATCTTGTCTGGCTGAAGTTAGTGTTACTACTGACTTCAATGGGCCTTAGTCTTATCATTGTACTGTATAAGAAGGGAGATGTTCTAGTACAACTATCTTTCTGTCTAGGATAACTTATCAAAGTTGTTGGTCAGCTCAGTTCAACAGTGCATTTGCCAGTTCAATGAAAGAGCTAGAGCAAGAGAAAGAAATGAAACTTGGATTATGTGGTTTTAAATTTTTCCACAACATACAAGGCTACTAAGTGCCATGAGCTTCAAAACCCTAGCTTCTTTTAAAGGCTTTTCTGTGCACACTTCCCCTTGATCAGAAACTGAAATATTAGAAGAAAACAAAATATGTATAAGAAGAAATACTTAAATCCAAGTGGCTAGAATTCTCCTTTTGTGTAATTTAGATGGATTATTGCTTTTGTTTTGCAGGCTACAACATTTTTGTAAAAAAAAAATGCATAACTTGTTGATGATTGTAGGAAACTTTGAGTGGCTGTTAATATCACTGGAATTTCTGCACAAGGCAGAACATCTTTTATTAAACTAAGTGATAATACAATCCAGATTGGGTTTCTAGTTCACCTGCTCTTGTTGTGATCAAACAGGTACAGTTTAATTCAAATTTAATATGCTGATGTTTTTTTTTTATAGCTTCTTGGAGAATTAGAAAAGGACCCCAAGCTTGTTTACCACATTGGCCTCACTCCTGCCAAACTGCCTGACCTGGTGGAAAATAATCCTCTAGTTGCTATAGAAATGTTGCTTAAACTAATGCAGTCCAGTCAGATAACAGAGTATTTTTCTGTCCTGGTCAACATGGACATGTCTTTACATTCAATGGAAGTTGTAAATCGGTAAGTGTTTCTTGTCATCTTAAATCTAAACTTATCTTTGTGAGTTCTTGCACTGGAGTGCTCTGATCAGTGTTGTTTTTATAAAAAAAAAATGAAAGCAGAATGTTTCACAGGGAGTACCTGATGAGTTTTACTGATCTTGGCTTTATGCGTAGTGGTATAGTCAGATTTGAAAAGTAGCTTGTTCCACTATGCCCCTAAAGGCTACCAAAGTTGGCAGGAGTTAAGGAAATAGCTGTCAAATTTCATTGAAATAGGTTTTGGCCTGAAAAAGATGGTCCTTGTGCACAAATAAGACACATTAAAGCAAGAAAGGGACAGAGAAGACTCCTCTATGCTCTTTTACCACAGGACATGATCATTGGCTGGAAAAGTGCTGAACTCATCTGACTAAATATACCAATTTATACTATATAAGCAGACTCACTAAAATGCAGTGAAGTAGCTTTGAATTACCTGGCCTCTTGCCAAAAGAACTCTGAACTCTATCACTCAAAACTGCTTGTATGTCAAGTTAGTTTAATCCCTGTTATTGGTTTGTTTATATGAAAGGTGTAATACTGCTAATTAATTCAAACAAATGTAATAAACACTTCTGCATGAAATGCCACTAAAATGAGAGGCACTGTTTTTTTGGCTCCCAAGGACAGCATTCTATCGAGGTAGAAGTGTATTTTAAAACAAGGCTGTCTGTAGTAGTGGTTTTGCCTGTGTGATATGCGTCTTGTGTCCACCATTTTGTTCTGCAAATGAAATAGGGCAAATCTTGAAATCTTGCTTCTTTTTGAAATTCACATTTATATCCCACCTCTTAATATAAAAGTGTAGTTATATTGGGTTAATGGCAATCTCAGATTCACCTTTGATATTGAAATTGGAGACAGATTTCAATGTCATTTTTCAGGGTGGATTTGATTTAAATCACTAGTCAGGAAGACTCGATTTAATCATAGATTTCTACATAAAAGTGCATTCATGTTGGTTGTTATAACCTTAATACATATTCTTCACAACTCAGAGATAGATGTAGGTTTCATTTTTAGAAGGCACACACTATACATTTTTAAAGTGATTTATTTTGAAAACTTTTCAGATTAGTTTTACAGCTACATCTGAAAATGAATGATTGTTTGGTTATTTCATTTACCAAAGGTAATTGAAGCAGATATTTATGAAGTTCACCTCCCAATGACGATTTCCAATTCAAGAGGTTAATCATTAATATTTGAAGGATTTTCTTGCCATGCGGTATTAGGAGAACATCACCAAACAGACATTTAAATTGTTTTATTTAACTAAAACAACAATGTTATATATTCTGGATTTTTTTCTTCAACAGCAAACATATAATATTTTAACAAAACAAGCATGAATTTTTTAAATTAAGTTAAACATTCAAGTTTTTTAAAATCAGGTTTGTTTTGTTAAAATTGTATTTAACTATTTTAGTTAAAAATTTGTTAAAAAAAAAAAAACAAATTAAATTGACTATGTCAGCCAGGTCAACATGAGAAACTTAAAATATTGGCTTTTGCAGCTAACTCGGTTGTCTTCACCTTCATTTTCCAGTTCATAATCTGGAAAAGAAAAACAAGCTATCCTGCTTTTTCAGGTCCCAATCAGTTTCTCAATTTGGAATGAATTAGTCCAAAGGAAGAAAATATTCTTTCTACAGTGGCAGAAGAAACTACTGCTGTTAAAAGTGAGATTATCACTTCAGCAGTCTCTGAATCCAAGTGCTTAAGTGACTTCCACCAGTTCACTGGTGTGACTTTCTTTAAAACATCATCAGCAAACATATATTTCTTGAATGGTTCTTATTCCCAAACTGGGTCTCTTTTATGACCTGCTGCCATTATAGGTTTTCCCTTCTAGTGAGAGAATGGTATAGTACAGGGATCAGCAACCTTTGGCCCACGGCATGTCAGGGAAAGCCCCTGGCGAGCCGGGCTGCTTTGTTTACCTGCCGTGTGCACAGGTTTGGCCGATCACCGCTCCCACTGGCCAGTGGGGGCTGCGGGAAGGGCGTCCAGCACATGTGAAGGGTGAGATTGTCGTTTTTGCCTAGAGTTTATGGAAATACAATCTGGGAGCATTTTAATACCAAAACCACTACTAGCGTGACACTGAGGAAGTACTGCTTCTGCCAGGGTAAACTTACGATCTCGTTTCCTTGTTGCTCACTTTCTCTCTCGTCAAACACCTCTCATGTTATCTCTCCTGTTTTGCAGCAGGCAGAATGAACAGGAGCAGCAAGAAACACGCAGTTCTTGTTCATTCAGTCAGCTGGAAAGCAGTGCCACCTGCCATAGAGGGAAAAGCCCTACATCTGGAATCAGTGCAGTGATTCTTTAACAGAAGGTTCTGCTAGATCATGTGTTACTTTTAAAAGAGTCTACTTAAAGATGCTGACCGAAATGGATTTTGATGCCTCTGTATAATGCTACTCTTAGGGATGCCGTAAACTTCTAGAGCAAAAGATCCATTGCGTACAATGGGTACAACAGAACTGGGGCATTTCTTTGCTTTTATTTACATTACACACAAACTAGATTAAAAAACATTTAAATTGCAGTCACACTTGCGAGTTGAAAAATGCCAGAATAAAACTTGTCTGTGCAGCTTTCATTCACTCCCCTTATGCCTGTACATTGATAGTCTTTATTTACATGATCACATACAATTTTTCCACAGGACCCCACCGCCTTCAGTGCACAGGATGTACTTGCTCTGGGTTTGAATCAGGGTTGTGTAGTGAAGCAGACTATCTAGAACTCTGCCTCCTTTGTTGCCCAACTTGGAAGGTGTGTAGTGAAGAGAGAGGATGACCTCATGGTTAAGGCAGTTGGAGAATTGTATTCTGTCTCTGCCAGAGTTCTTGTGTGATGTTACACAAGTCACTTGAACCAAACACTTCGCATGTGATCACTAAGTGTGTGTTCCTCATTTTCTGGGTGCCTGACTTGATTTGCAGAAGTGCTGAGCATTCAGAGCAGGGTTTGAATAGTATGCAGTAAATAAGACTTAAGGCCCAAGGGCCACATAGTGAACAATGAATATAAAACAAAATATTGAGTAGCTGCTCTGCTCACTTAGTGAGCATCATCCATCCTGTGCACTAAATGAACTAGAGGTCTTGTGGAAAAAATACTGTGTCACAATGCATACACACAAGGGAGCCAAATTAAGACTGCACAGGCAACCTTAATTCAGGTACTTTCACTACAAAAGTTTTTTCCTGCTGATAATAGGTCATCTTAATTAATTAGCCTCTTAGAGCTGGTATGGCATCGTGTGTGTGTGTACACTCTTATTATATGTTCCATTCTATGCATCCGATGAAGTGGGCTGTAGCCCACGAAAGCTTATGCTCAAATAAATTTGTTAGTCTCTAAGGTGCCAAAAGTACTCCTGTTCTTTCTAACTTGAGTGTTTGACTGACATGAAGGCCACCCCCTGCCATAATTTCAAGTCCCTGTTCCAAAGCATGGGGGCAGGAGAGTGCTTCAGAATATTTTAACATGGGCAAAACTTATTTTTCTCTTGTCTTATTCTTTGAAATGGCTGAATTATTTTGGTTAACATTTAAAAAAATAATCAAGCTGAGGTGTAGACATCCAGCATGTAAAATTTCAGCACAGATATTAAAGTTTGACAAAGTTATAAGCAACTGAAAACAGGGTCTTAATGGGAAGTGTAGTGCTACCTTACTGTGAAGTGCTACCAACCCCACCTATAATACAGCTGACTTACCCCCCCCCCCCCCTTCTGGCATCAGAGATGCACTCAAATTCGCTTAGTTGGGACAAGATAAGTATGTTCTGAGAAGTTTTATTATAATAGGCTTGGATATTGACTTCCAGATCTATTCTAATTGGCCAGTTGGGTTTCATACCCATGATTAAATGTTCCTGTAGTGACATGTAGCTTGCTTGTATGTTCACCCATTAAGCAACTATTTTTGAAGGAGAAACCTAATTCTTCTTTCCCACATGCCAAACCCTGTAGTTTTCTACCTTCCTGTCCCCACTTCAGCACTGCAGACTGCTTTTCTTGATGTTTAAAAAAGCAAAACTGCTAACATTGATCTGCATTAGTCTCCTGAGTAAAATGTTTAAAGTATTTAACCTGAAAGTTTCCCAGAGACTACAAGCTAAGTGAGAAGCAGTTGGAACTTCTTCCCCATCTCTCGGTCTTCCAACTATTCACAAGAGGCTGAAGAAATTACCTATTACTATTCAAGTTGTTAAACTTGTGGTTCCATTTCTGCTATGTTGATGAATCCTGCCTCAGTGCACAGTATAAGCACCAAGTCTTCCCTAAACTGCTGAGTTGACAGCTCCACCCACTTTGAGCTTATAGTAGCCATCAAGCTGCTGGGGTCTCCGCTCTGCTTTAGGATGGAATGGCAGTAGGTAAATGGTTCCCGCTCCTGTCTAGTATAACCACAGAAGATCACAGGCATTCTGGTCTCCTCTACACAGTGAAAATCACATCAGTTCTGATGCAGGCAGGGTCCTCTCCACGAAAGATACAGGCCAGGAGTTTTTCATAGAATTTAAAATGTTTGGCAGTGCCAAAAGGGCAGTTTGAGGTGAGGGAGATCAGGTAAAGTAAATGTCCTGTGGGATATAAAAAACACTTGCAAAGTCTTATGATAAGACACTTGCTGACCTACATGCTTCAGTCTTCCTAACCACTTCATTAAAAAGCCAAAACCTTTGTGATCCAGCAAAGTTCCATGTTGGTTGCATAGCAGTCTAGTGCAAGCTGGAGCATCTTGCAGAGCTGGCATCTAACTGGTATACTTCAAATCTGATGTAAGATCATTCATAAGTTGTATTGCCTCTCTTTGTATGTGAGTATTCAAACAACTTGAAACAAAAGTCAGATGGCAGTTGTACACCTTAATGATCCATTAGTATAGTACATGTATTGGGTGATTGAAGATATTTTGTCTATAGCACTATTCTGAAAGCACAAGCTCTCTTGCTTTTTGGTATTTTAAAAAAAATGTTCTCTAGCTCTTTCTTTGGTGAGACACTTCTGGTTCTTCACACCAATAGTGTGATTAACATGTTTCGTCATTTGAACTCTTTTGCACTTATTTTGAAATCCAGATATTAATAATGTTCTAATTCCCATGACTTCTAAATTTAGAACCCTGAAAAAAACTAAGGCAAACTAATATTATGAAGCACAAAATCATGCTATTCCAGTTGTGTACTTTAGAAGAAATGCTCGTTTCTATACTTGATATCTGATGCTGATATACACAGTTGCATTTGATGCTTGCTACAGTATGAAATTGTCACTCAGATAAGCTCAATATCTACTCAAATAAGCAACTTGAGAGTTTCTGTTGCTCTGGAAGCAGTGCCCATCATTAGCTTCTGTAGGGTATCTGCTTATTAGACAGGGAGTAAAGATCACATGGGTGCTTTTGACATAGGCCTCCTGCATGCAGACATCTAGAGAGTAACCTTAAATAAAACCAATTTCTGTATTGCACTTGATGTAAAAATAATTTGCCTTTTGATGTTGGTGTCTGGCTAGTGCAACACACTTATTGGACATAACTAAAATGTTTGGAGTTGTGGGCTTTTGACAACTCCCTGAGACATAACGGTGGATTGTCAATGAATCAGACGCATTTGAATTATGAGATTAACTGTATTTGTCCATTGTTTAATGGTACTATGGATGATTAACTTGCTAGTTTATCTGTACATTAATCAGCTTGTTTTATGTTTAACAGGCTTACTACAGCAGTTGATCTCCCTCCTGAATTTATTCACCTTTATATCTCCAATTGCATCTCTACCTGTGAACAGATTAAGGATAAATACATGCAGGTGGGTATTTGAGAATGACTTGGTTAAAAGTCAAGATGAGGCATATTCAGGTACTGAGATTTAATAAGGTGACTACACTGGGAATTCACATATTCCCTCTTTACAAGTTGTGGCTTCAAGAAGCAAAATACCGCTTTAATGAAATTCTGATGTTTAATAAGCATATGATGGAGTAGGGGTTCTTCCTTCAGCATTTTCATAGGGGCACAGATAGTGGTCTTAATTTTCTGCAAAGTACTTCATGCATTTAGTAGCAAAGTAATTGTACAGTGCTTCCCTTACATTATTCAGGTCTATATATGGTGTCAGAGAGGTTCAGATTTCTCACTTGGTACCCTTCTCTCCATCCACATATTAGATGTTTTGCCTCTTCTCCTTGTCCTCAAGCTTCCAGATCCTTCCACTTCTAACTTTATTTCTGCATAGCTATGTGCTTTGTCATCAGAGAAAAACTCCAGAATCTCCTGCACTTTTCAGTGCTGTAAAGGAAGTGCCCACAGTAACCAAAACAAACAGATGGCATTCTGTTTCTAAGGAGATGCTGTGCAAAAAAGAATGAACTTGAAATGGAAACAATCTGGCTCTAAGGGCTAGTGTGTGGCATTTCTAAATCCTTTGCAAAGTGAGGCAGCACCCTGTATTTCTAACTTTCTTGCCTTGAGTTTGGCATGGCTCCCAGCTTTTTAAAATTCCTCCCAGTCTGGAAAAATCCACAACATTCTACATCATCTAGCATGAGGATAAACTATTCTGCAATAATTTCTTTTAGGAAACATTACTCTTAAAATGGGCTCTTTTTCCTAAAAGTAATGACTAAGTTACCTTTAATGCTCAGTACATATATTTAATATCCTCTTGAGTCACTCTATTGTGGAAATATTGTATTAGGATGTAAGTTTTTGCCCTAGAGATAGCCATGCCACCTACATATAAAGCAAGTGTACAGTGATAGGACCTAGTTCCTACAATCAGTAAAAAAAAATCTCATGCAGGATTGAAGAGCATGTCCAGCTCCCTATCCTTAACATTTATCATTACTATAGGGCAGCAAACGGGGGAAAATAAAGGGCTAAATGCAGATTGTATAAATCCTTAAGTGAAAAGGTAGGTTAACTGATGTAACTAATTCCTGTTGAATTGTCACAAAATACCAGTACAAAGGGTCAGACTCTAGTAGAATTGCTTGGGCATATTTTCAGATATTAAAGCCAGACCTTTTCTGTTTCAGAATCGCCTGGTACGTCTCGTTTGTGTCTTTCTCCAATCTTTGATCCGGAACAAAATTATTAATGTACAGGACTTGTTTATAGAAGTGCAGGCATTTTGTATTGAGTTCAGTCGGATACGAGAAGCAGCTGGCCTTTTCAGATTGCTGAAGACACTGGATACTGGGGAAAATCCTTCAGAGGCAAAAGCTTCAAAATAAGACCCTTTCAAAATTTGGCGAAACAGCGGTCAGCTGAATGTTCTGTATCATTACTTTTTTGTGTATAAATTTTAAACTTAAATCAGTGGATTGCTTGGTTTAATACTGTATAAATAGCATTTTATGCATAAAGCAAGGCAATAAATATTGCTTTTCTGATACTAGAAAAACCTTGAATTTGTTTTGACTTTTGACACTGGACAACCCCATATTTTGTCTTGACTATTAAGCCTGAGGAACATTAATCCTTAATGGAAGAATCTCCTAAAGTGCAAACATTGTTCCCTTCCAAGGGACTTAAATTTTACTGGACAATTATGTGATGCCGTTGTCCAAGCAAAATAAGTTTGGAGAGGGAAAGACAGAGGATGAGAATGTTCAGTGACTGGTTTCAAATCATGCTCAGCAAGCTTAAATTGCTGCTGCCAACTGAAACTGAGGGAATGTCATCACTCCAAATTCCATCATGCCAATTTTGTTATAATCTCATGGTACCTGTAGAGCAGTAGTTTCCAAACTTTAACAACCTGTGAACCCCTTTCATGAAAATGTTGTGTCTCGTGAACCCCCTCCTAAAAATGAATACTTCCAGGGATTTTCTCCTTTACCTGAGTATAAATTATAAAAGCAGTGATCTTGGAAATACACAACTTGTTTTTATGACATGCTTATTACACACTATTTATTATTGAGTATCAGGGGGTAGCTGTGTTAATCTGTATCTACAAAAACAAGGAGCCTGGTGGCACCTTAAAGACTAACAGATTTATTTGGGCACAAGCTTTCGTGAGTAAAAACCTCACTTCTTCGGATGCATAGAGTGAAAGTTACAGATGCGGGCATTATATACTGACACATGGAGAGCAGGGCATTACTTCGCAAGTGGAGAACCAGTGTTGACAGGGCCAATTCAATCAGGGTGGATGTAGTCCACTCCCAATAGTAGATGAGGAGATGTCAATTCCAGGAGAGGAAAAGCTGCTTCTGTAATGAGCCAGCCACTCCCAGTCCCTATTCAAGCCCAAATTAATGGTGTTAAATTTGCAAATGAATGTTAGTTCTGCTGTTTCTCTTTGAAGTCTGTTTCCGAAGTTTTTTGTTCAATGACAGTGACTTTTAAATCTGTAATAGAATATCCAGGGAGATTGAAGTGTTCACTTACTGGCTTTTGTATGTTACCATTCCTGATATCCGATTTGTGTTCATTTATTCTTTTGCAGAGGGACTGTCCGGTTTGGCCAATGTACATGGCAGAGGGGCATTGCTGGCACATGATGGCATATATAACATTAGTGGATGTGCAGGTGAATGAGCCCCTGATGGTGTGGCTGATGTGGTTGGATCCTCTGATGGTGTCGCCAGAGTAGATATGGGGACAGAGTAGGCAACGAGGTTTGCTACAGGGATTGGTTCCTGGGTTCGTAAAACTACAATACCCACCTGGGGAAGTGAGGAAACAGCTTGACAGAGCAAGATGGGTACCCAGAAATCACCTACTACAGGACAGGCCCAACAAGGACAATAACAGAACACCACTGGCCATCACCTACAGCCCCCAGCTAAAACCTCTCCAGCGCATTATCCACGATCTACAACCTATCCTGGAAAATGATCCTTCACTTACAGACCTTGGGAGGCAGGCCAGTCCTCGCTTACAGACAACCCCCCAACCTGAAGCAAATACTCACCAGCAACTACACACCACACCACAGAAACACCAACCCAGGAACCAATCCCTGTAGCAAACTTCGTTGCCTACTCTGTCCCCTACAATGCCCCTCTGCCATGTACATCGGCTTAGCTCTTGGAAGTTCAGGAGCTCCGGGCTGCTGGCCCCATGCTGCCTGGGGTCCTTAGGGACAGCTCTGTCCACCATTAGGGATTTTTTTCCCCCCCGAGAACCCCCTGGAACATTTTGTGAACCCCAGTTTGGGAACCACTGCTGTAGAGCTTTAGCATATTTTCCCTAGAAATGTAATTTTTTTTTAATGTAATCACTCCCCTTTTAATCTTTAAAGTGATCATGAAGAGGTAGTCAAGAATTCTCTTTAAGATTTTGGGATGGATATGGCTACAACTACACTGCATGCATCCTAGAATAGTTATTCAATGTGACCCTTTACCTGAGAAAGGAGGATAGTCTGAAGGCTGAGCTAGCATTTGTGAAAAACTATCATATCCATGGATATGGGAGTCCAGCAAAATTTTCATGACTGGCTCCCTGGGATATCCTGAGAGTGGCATATAATCCAAGGAAAGAGACTGTAGTTCAAGTGCTTCCCTGAAGGAGAGTGCTGCAGTGTTCAGTGCACTTGTAGCAAAAGGCTACAGAAGGAGGTGCTCTTGGTACTGCAGAGTCTGATCTCTGACACAGAGTCAGGACTGAAGAAGCAGGTTCTAAGAGTTCCAGTGTTAGAGTGTATGGCAGTGCCACAGACTGGTCCTATGGGAACCCTAAAAGCCTGTGCTGAGGGAGTTTAACAATTCCTTAAGATGTGGTACTGTACTCCTTGGTGACTTGCTTGGTGTTGCTTTCAGCAGCTCCTCTGATCCAGGGGATTCTCTTCTCTTTTTTATGGTACTGGGGAAGGTGACTGCTTCCTGGCAACTGATCTATCACAGCATTGCTTAATTCAATGGGCAGCAGGAGTAACTGACTGCTCCAACAGATGAGCCTGAGAACTTGAACAGTACCTGATAGAGGGTAAAGAGACTGGTTACCTCCAGTCTGAGGCACTGATGGTGGGGTTCTAATTAATGATCCAGAGGACCCCCCCAATGTTGGCCTCTGTCTGTTCTCTCAAGTGTGGGTGTGCTTTTAAAAACTCCTGCAGCACATAGTGCATTTGGATGGACTAAATGCTGCTCATAATCAAAACAGGTTATGTCCGTCTTAGAGGGGGAAATCTCTAACAATGTACTTAACAAATATGGATCTGGCAAAGAGTGGAAACTACTTCAATTCTAAACTAAAACCACTTTTTAAAAACAGGCTAACAGTTGAAACAAGGAAACTAACTTACACAGGAAAACTGGCTAAGGAGGATACTGTGCAGTTCTGACTAGGTTAAAAGGCAGTTAGTGTGACTAGTCACCCCCTCAAGTTCCTTCTATTGCTTTATGCCCTTTGGCGAGGGGGCATGAGGACAGGAGTCCATGCATGACCCTGCCTACTGGACAGTGCTTTTGAAACTTCTGAATCTGGGGGACAATCAGACAGTGACAGCCCCATGCATAAAAATACAAAAAAGTGGGTGTGGCTGAAGATGTAAATAGCTGACATAATTGTTACCATTTGTGGATGCATGGGGATCACTGCATGAACCATGACTGAGGATTTAATACTATACATTTAAATATTGAACAGGTGTGTAAAATGTTACTATGAATTTGCCACATGGAATCCCAGAAACACTCTCCTTACTGAAATAGTTCAATATGTGAAGCATCAAAACTGGATACTATCAGGATTTCTGATGTGACATTCCCTACTGTGCTGCAGCCTCACACCTGGCATTTTATTTTGTGTCTCTCTTCTGCTACCTGCCTGTTGCTCCCCATCTTTTTCCTCTCCCCACAACAAAAAGTTAAACTACAGTGCTTGCTTGCCACTGTTCCCTGGAGCCAAAGCTGAAGTCCAGCTGCAAGCAGGGCACAAAGGGAACAGAAGTATAGGTGACTCAGCAGGTCAGCCAGGGAGCTGAGCTACTGAAACTGATGAACTTACTTCTCCTTCCCCAAGTACCAGGGGTTTGTGCTGGGCTGCCTGGACAACCTCAGCCTGCAGAGAGCATAACAGAAGAGCTTATAATGGTCTGGTGAATTTTACATTAGAGATTTTCAACTCAGAACCTTAGCCGTATCTGTGTGAGAATGAGGGATAGTCTATGGTAATAGAATAAATTAACATTGCTGTAGGCTTTGACTTAATAATGCAAAAATGTGCTGCAGAGTACACAGGGCCCTGATTATAGGCTAGTGCTTTTCAGCTACTGTAGGCATGAGGTTAACATTTGTAGCTTAAACAAACAGGGTTGCTTAAATTGCACATGGTAGATAGTTCTCTCTAGTAATATGCCATGTCAGTAAGGGGAGGGTTAGAAGCCTATTACATTTGAAAAGGAGTTTTTGTGAATTCAGCTGCCATTACACTAAAGGTCCTTCTGTATGCACCATCTCAGAAATGGCTACCCACATCACAGGCAAAGCAAGGTAAATGCAAAGTTTATTAAGAGGACCTCCCAATCTGATTTTTTTTTTAATTGCAAGGATTACAGGCATAGAATTATAGAATATCAGGGTCAGAAGGGACCTCAGGAAGTCATCTAGTCCAACCCCCTGCTCAAAGCAGGACCAATCCCCAGACAGAAATCATGAAAGCTTCCTCAAAGTTTTAATGCATCCCTCTCAAGCTGACTAGAGCAACCTTGCTATACTAGTCCCTGCTCCCACCTAGCTTCAGAAGGATTTCCTGCCCCAGAGCAAAGGAGGAAGGGGGGGGGGGGGGAGCACAGCTATGCAGGAGAGGCCATATAGGACTTGTATCTGGCTTGTTCTTTTGGGGAGGGGAGTGTCCTGTAACTCTCAGCTAGGATCTGAACCCAGATTTAAGGATGAAAGACTAGTACACCACATCTGTGTTCCTACCAACGGGTAAAAAAAATGCAAGTTTTTCCAGTATTGCATTCAATGTTGAAACTCTAACATCTTTAGGAAAGAAGATGAAGATCCAGTTGCAGTTGAAGCAAATGAAAAGCTAGCTGGTACAATAATAAGGTAAGAAAGCAGTCAAGTTTTCTAATACCATTACATTTAATAGGCCCATACAACTTATGGGATTTTAGTTTTTTTTTTTAAACCAATAACTTTTTAAATTCACAATACATAACATTGATTTCTTTAATTCAACATTTTCTTAAATAGTTTAACGTATACAATGAAAAAAGTTTAATGTGCTGAATCCAATCAATGCAACCAAGTTTATTAAAGAGTTAGCACTAGGGTTGCCATTATCAAAGTCAAACAGTTTGATTGTGAGTAGTAGTTTACTCATTCTGGTTTTGCTCAACACCAATCAAGTTTGAATAAATTATTTCTGTGGATTAAATGTTGCCTAAGCATTAGACCAACGCAATCCCAAAGCTGCCTCTGTAGTTGCCAAAGGCAAAGTCCCACCAGTGGGGTCAAAGCTGTAATACATATTTCCCTGTTAAGTTTTTAATGTGTTCATTTTAAACACCAGATGATCGCACGTGGTGACTGAAAGAACAAGAAGTGTTCAAATATTAATGGTAGCTCAATGAGCAAGTTCAAGGAGCAATTACTTGCAGATCGTCTTTCACCAGAAACATCAAACTTAACTGAATTAAGTTTGACTTAGGGCTTTAGGAAAAAAACTAAAGCTCTTATGACTACTTACTGAATTAATGAAATACAGTAGGAGTTCTAGTTTTAGACAAATATATTCAGTAATTCCAAATTGTGGATGGAATACAGTATAGTTGATATACCTACTAAATTAGATCCCTGTCCAATTAGAGTATAGGTGGACTTGTTAAGTTTCCTGGTGATGAATTCCCTTACACAGATACATGCAAGCAATCACAAAGACATCCTACTTTAAACAATCTCAGGTCATGGCAAGTTAGAGTTCAGTATCCAATTTGAATACATGAAAACATTAACTTGACTTATGTGCATCTTTTATATTTCCAGTTCCAGATCATCACACCATGTCACCTGTATGAAAGAGAAAAGAATATTCAGTAAATAGCACAAAGAAGAGAGTCCTATGAAGAATGTAATTTAGAATTTGTTATTTTGGTGCAGCGTTGGAAGTTGTAGAACTGATGAAAGGGAAGAGACTGCTAGTTTTGGCTGAAGTCAGACAATGGAAAATAGCACTTGTTCATTCAGCTGCCGGCCACATTTCTCATCTGTAAGGCAGCACCTGCCAAATTCCATCATACTGCTAGGTTAAATCTACTAGGAGCACTGTCATTTTCTCCCAAGTTAAACTCCAGTTGCTCACTCTGTTCCCCAGGGGCAGAAGGGCTGATCTGATGCTCCCCTATTGGATAACCTCATGTCTTCCACCAAGAAGTAGTTCTGCATTAAATAGCACATGATGTTGAAAATCACTGATGAAAGCTATACACAACGTCCCAACTCTGGTAACTTGGATTTTCTTTAATCTCCACAATGAAGTCACTGCCCTTATGATCTGCAGCACTCCTATTACTTGGAGCTTTCTGGAGCACAATTTCCCAATTTTACCAAATGCTGTGGAGTGGTTCTAAAGTGCTGACAGTAGAGCACATTTATTGTTCTTTGCAGCCGGTACCACATTTGGGATTAGGTTCCACAAACTGAATATGTCAGCCTTAATTTATTGTACATATAGTCTCAAAATTGCTGGCATTGTTAATAGTAAACTTATCAAAACCCTCCTCTAGGGCAAAGAAGCCTGCTTTGGGATTATATAACCATCCTAACCAGAAATGGCAAAGCATCTGACTGCAGCCATAATATAAAAATCACTAACACTGCTTTCTAAACAGTCTTAACACCCCTACAAGGCACAATTGTTCCATTTTACAGATGGAGAAAGTGAGGCAAAGAAGTCACAGTAAACTGGTGGGAGGTCAGATAAACGAACTTTCACACCACACAATTAGCTTATGTAACTCTGCTACAATATAATAGAGGCCAAGAGGTTAGAAGGATTAAAAATGGGATTTGATATGTATAAAGATGCTAGAATTATAATAGTAAGTTAAAAAAGAAAAGGGGTGTGAAAGAGATCTAAAATCTTCATGGTGCAAGGTTTTATACAACCTCTAGCCTTTGGTGGGTTAACAAGAAACTTTCCCAGGTGGCAGGTTATCCCATAACTATTGCAGGGTTTTTGGTACCTTCTCTCAAGCATATAATATTGGCTACTATTGGTGACAAGATACTGGGATAATGGATTCCTAAAGTAAAGCCAGAATAGACTAGTATCATTCTAGTCTGACTTCCTGCTTCACACAGGATAAAGAACTTCATCAAATCCATAACTTCTAACAGAACTACAGCATACCTTTTAGAAACATAACCAGTCGTGACTCCCCCGTGTAGGTACTTGTAGACCATGATCAATTTATCTCAACCGTCTCTTGGATAAACTAAATATACTAAGACTAAGGAAGCTCAATTTAAAAGGCGTGGTTTTCCAGACCTTAGATCTTTTTATAGCTCTTTTCTGAAGGCTTTCCAATTTGTCAGCATCCTTTTTGCAGTGTTGACACCAGAACTGGACACAGTATCCTAATAATTCTCACTAATGCCAGATACAGAGGCTATACCACCTCCCCACTCCTACTTGTTTTTCTAAAAGACAGGAATTACCTTGGAAGTTCTGTAGCCTGTGTTATACAGAAGCTCAGACTAGATGATAATGATCCATTCTGGCCTTGGAATCTATCAATCTGTTTATATGCCCAAGGATTATGTTTACCCTTTTAGGTACAACATCACAGTGGAAACTCATGTTCAGGTGACTATCTACCTTGTTTCCACAAATCTTTTCCAGGAGTCATTACTTTCAAGGATATAATCAAATCTTTTAAGTGTAACATACATTATTTGTTCCTAGATGTATGTTGCATATGGCTGTATTAAAAACATTCAAATAAGCACATCTTACCATGTGATCCAGGGCATCTGTATAATGGCTGGTTACCACTCCACCAATTTGTGTCACCTGAAAATTTTACCAATAATGATTTTATATTTTCTTCATGATCACTGAAAGATACTTAACATCACTGGACAGTGAACGGACTCCTGTGGGATCTTATTAAAAACAGTCCAATTGGGTGACTATTCTATTTTTTTTCCATTTTCAGTTAACTAATTTTTAATTCATGTAATATGAGCCGTTGAGTTTGAATAGTACTTTTTTTAAAAAATCTGTAAGTCATACAGGATTAAGTCAAATGCCTTACAGAAGACTAAGTATATTTTCTCAGTTATCTTTATCAAGCAAATCTGGAATCTCATCAAAAGATACCAAGTGGTCTTAAACCCTGTTTTCCATAAAAAAATGTTGATTGGCATTAGTTACACTGCCACCTTTACATTCTTTACTGATTGTGTCCCATACCAGCATTTCCCCGATGTTGTCTGGGACGGATGTCAGGCTAACCTGCCTATAATTTCCCAGGTTCTCATTTACCCTTTTTAAATATTGGCACAACATTTTCTCTCTCATCTTCTATCAGTCTCATCCAATATGGCAATTCCTATGTTCTGGATAGGCAAGATCTGTCTCAGTTATCCGTATCTACCTCAGTTAATTCTAAAACAGCTTAGCCCATGTACGTAGAGCAGTGGCTTTCAACTTCTCATTTGCAAACCCTTAAGATTTCAAATGGAGGGGTGGACTCCTTTGGAAATTTTAGTCTACTGACCCCTGGGTCCGCAAACGACAGGTTGAAAGCCACTGATCCAGAGGTCCCTTTATATAGTAACACTAGACTGGTTATTGACTTAGGACAAGGGAAATAATGTATTTCAGGAGGTTTCTGACAGTCTTTTGCTACCATATGAAGTCCAGAGACAGTTTCTTCCACCACCTGTGTTTCTCCACCTATCTCTAGAAAAGCGGTTACTGAGGTCAGACTAAGAGTTCGCTTCAGGAGACTTTGTCATTGTGCTTCCAAAGAGAGCAAACTGCTTATGGAGACACTGCAATTCGGCCTTTTATTGTCATCATTCCTCAGCAACACAGAAATCCTTACAAAGCTTGGCATATCAAAAGAGGAGGATACCTTATGATTGCATCGTATGATATTAATAGTTATTGATAATCAGAATTACTATAAATCCTGAATCAGTTTATATACATTTAAGCAGCTATGAGGGATACCATAACTATTCCCACAGAAGCTATGGATTCTCAGCACCTCTGAACAACAAGGCATCAAGTTGGGCACTCAAATATTGGGTTGCACAAAATTTATGGACATTTCTGAAAATCTGTCTGCAAGTGACTTGGCCATGGTTTCAAAAAGTCAGTGGCGGAGCTAAAGACATACGCCAGGAATCCTTGTTACCAGGTCCATGGTCTACAAGACAATAACACTTCTTCTAAACCAGTCAAACTTAATATTTTGAAACTGCTTGTCAGTGGTTGGCTGGCCCTTGAAGGGGAGTCAGGGCCATCTTATCTGAGACAGGCTCCTGTAAGAGAAGTCAACCCACACCCACCAGGACATAATTAAATCGAAGATGGCTGGTTGGTAGCTAATTAGCCTGATGAAGGATTACCAGGGTTCAGCTGTGGGGTGGGGTGGAGTGTTCTAGAAACAGGAAGCTCCTGAGGAAATATGCTCCAAGGAGAGCTCACCAGAGCAAGATGTCTAGAAGGTGTGCTCCTAGGGACAAGGAACTCCCAAACAGTGGCAGGAAGCCCAGCTTGTCAGGAACTACACAGTGCCCCAGAGAAGAGCTGCAGTTGACATATCTCTGCAGACCCTTGGCTCTGGGAAAGGATTCTCCTCAGATAGTGGCAAAAGGCCTGATTCCAGGGAAGAGATCTGTGCTGAGAGAACCCTGCTTGAACAGGGCCTGGATGGAAGGAAGCACTGGATCCAGGTTGAAACGGATAAACTAAGACTGACCATTTCCCAGCTAAGACTCTGTGATGAAGCTTTGCTTGTATTTTCATTAGGCCTCATTGAACTTACTGATGACACATTAGAGGAAACTGAGCCAGGGATAGTCTGGAGCACCATGCTTAGCCAATTCAATTTCTATGCTGAGAAAGAGCTTTATAAATCTTCCTCTAAAAATTTTATAAGTAAATTTTTAGATTCTTTAACTTTCTGTGCCACGTTTCTCTCCAATCTTACATTCTGTTCTTGAAGTAAGCAGACTTAATCTATTCATTCCTTTTCACTTTTTAATGGTTTATATATAAGGCCCTACTCAATTTGGGATATTGCAGATCCCACAATACTACATTTCCATCTAAATTTTCTCAGCTGTGCGGCTGACAGACAGTGGCGGATCCCAGCTGCCCAAAGGGCTCCTGCTGTCAGCCTTGCACATTAATAATTGTAATATAAAAAGCAGCAAAAAGTCTGATTATCAAAAAAATTAGTAGTTCTTGCTTATATTGTACCAGCAAATTTTTTCTTAAATAGGTCTTCTCTGGATTTTCCAAATTACCACAATTGAAAGAGGTCCATTATTACTTTTCTGTGATTTTCTGCTTCTTGTCTGCCACTCAGCCGCAATTATTGGACAATCATCCCACAATTCAAGTAGGGATCTTACTTATATAGAAGTTGTACTACTCACCACAATGCTCCCTCCAATGTGGATTCCATGTCTTGCTGATATCTGCAACCTCCCAATGTCTCTGATAACTTCCTACAGGCTCCTGACTGACGAGCTGGAGTTGTGACCCTCTTGACATTTATCCACTAAGAATGTTCAACTTTTGTGTTAAGGAAGAGGGAGAAGACTCAGTTGCTATATTAAAGAGTAAATTAAAAAGGCAGTCCTGGAAGTAGAGATGAACTTGCTTTGGAGGCATACTGGTTCCTATGCATTGTTTGGAGATGGGGATGTCAGTTATTAAATATTCCAGTTCCCCGTGTGCTTCTCATCAGATAGAGGCATCACAAAAGTTGCACCTGCTGGTGAAATGAGAGAACTATGCCCTGACAATTATTCCATGAAATCTAATCGGGGGCACTCCTACTGGGAAAAAAAGGAGGCAGATCTTAAGAAGTTATCACTACTAAGAATATTTTGGAAAGACAAATATTTGATAAACTGTTTGGTAAAGTAAATGCTCAATTTTTTTCCCAGTTGAAGACCCCTTCATTTCTGGAAAATTCATTCTAAAATAAAATTACTGCTCCAATTGAAGCACAATACAAAGTAGAAAACGATTGCATATTTTCATGTTCTTAAAAACACTCCAAATACACATTGTTTTAGAAACAAAGTGCACTTCAACAAATGTCTGGCAAAAGACACTGTTTTAAGCAACCTTACAAAAAGTCTGAGGAATGTATCATATACATTCATTTGTAACATGACAGTACTAAAAGCCTAAGAATTCAACACTATTAAAATGTATACAGTACTGTAAATATACATAGTTCTTTACAAAACAATTTAGCATTTCCTTATACTATCTATCGTATGTAACTATCTGAACAGGAGGTCAAAAAGAAGCAGGGTTGGTATTTCATCTCTGATGCTTCGGGTTTAATAATAAGTGCTTTAAAAAAAAAAAAACAACCAACTATAAAGGCACAATACTGCTAATCTAGCAAAGGAAAAAACTAATGACAACCCCAGTCAAAGTCATAATGGGAAATAAACTAGGAAATTCCTTTTGGCTATGGGATAAAAGCAAAGACCCCTAGCTTCATAAAAAGATCTTAAGAAGGGATCCCAACTTGTGCACATGGAAATGGGGGCAAGAGGGAAATCAGGAAAGTCTAAAACAGAAATAAATTCCCTAGCCATAATAGCCCTTTTCTACTCAGTTTTACTGATTTAAACATTGAGAGGGAAGTAACTGACATGAATGCTAGGTAAGTCAACATGCTCAACATGTTAAGACTATCCCGCAAAGACACTGAAGTCAACTGTTACTGGTAGAAGTTAACGAGATGGAAAAATTTAAGTACTCAGCTCTGAGTTGGAAAACACTAAGAACCAATGATAAGAACCATCAATTATTTTTCATCCAGTGGTGGGAGGAGTGGAAGATGCCATGTAATATCAAAGAAATTATTTGATATTTTCACAATCTATTTGCATGCTTCTTAAACATCCAGCTCCAGTTACAGCAAAATTTAATTTGTTTTTTTAAAGTACGGTTTAATAAAATGTAGTGTTGTAAATGCTTTCAGCTTTATGTACATGCTAAACGTAAACACAGGGTAACCAACATTTATCCATTAAACTTTTTATATTCTGTTCTCTCATCCTAGTCTACATCTTTGTTACAGCCCTCTGGAACACACTGACATTGTAATAATTCTTATATCAACAGAGGTATTGCATCTTTCATAGGATCAGACAGACTAGTTTTAAAAAATCCTCTTTATACAAAATTCTTAGTTATTAGCCCTTTTGGAACATGAACTAGAAAAGTTCTCAAGATAAAATAAATTACATTGTTATTTTTCCATCAACTAGGCAAAAGTTCATACTAATTAAATAAAAAGTTCTTTAAGCAGTCTAATCAGTCTTCCATGAAGTTTTTCAGTGGGAATTTCCATTAGACAGATGTTCTCCATGCCGACTATCACTGCCATCCATGTCTAAAAATTGGGAGTTACAAAATGTAAATCAATTTGTTAAATCAGTTATTTAAATATTAACGTGGTGAGCTATTATTACATTTACTGATGCTATCCCACAGAGAAACAACTTGGAGACAAGTTCTACAGTCAGTCATGCAATATTCCCTTTGATTTCAATGGCAAAGCAAAATAGTGCACAGGAAATGAAGGTTACTTGTAACCAGAATTCTTTGAGATGACTGCATAGTCGCATTTATGGATGTTGCGCCACCTGGTGGAACCCAATGGTAGAACCTTCTTCAAGCAGTGCCCATTAGGGGAGCATGTGCACCCCTCCTCATCTCCCCTCAGTGTTTTTGAGCATTCTGATTTGGGGCAAAATACAGGGAGGTGTCACTGCGCCTTCTACCACCTCAGTTCCTTCCACCAGTAACTCAGAGACCATAACAGAACTGAGATGGGGGAAGTGCGCAGGAAAAAACGAACAGTTACTAACCTTCTGTAACTGTTGTTCTTCAAGATGTGTTGTACATGTCCATTTCACTCTAGGGTGTGCACGCTCCAAGCAGTTGCTGGAAATTTTTCCTCGGTGATATCCGTTGTGGCAGCTCGATGCCTGTAGCACCAATATAAAGTGCCCAGCCCCCTCAGTTCCTTGTTTCCAGAGAACTCCGATGTAGAAGGGCAGGTTATGGAATGGACATGTGTAACATTTCGAAGAATAGTTATGGAAGGTTAGTAAATTTTTTTGTTTGATCTCACATATGCACTCCACTCTAGGTGACTCCCAAGCAGCTGAATAAGTGGAGGGATTGGAGTTCATGGACCCACTGACTGCAGAACAGTTTGACCAAAATTGGCATCATCTCTAGCCTGTTGAGAGATGGCATAAGGGAAGGAAAACATGTGCACTGATGAGTGCCTGGGGGGGTAGCCCCAGGGCTAGCCGCTGTTCCGGCTACCCTGGGACTGCTGCCAGGAGCCGCCGACCTGTGGCTGCTCTGGCCGCCCCCGGGACCACTGCTCAGGCAGTCCTCAGGGCCAGCTGCCCGGGGTTGCCAGAGCAGTGACCAGTGCGGCTGGCCCTGGGGCTGGGGCTGCCCCAGCAGCGGCTGGTGTGGCTGGCTGGCTGTAGAGCTGCTCCAGCAGTGGCCGCTGTGGCTGTCTCCAGGGCCGCTTGAGCAGCCCTGGGATCAGCTACACTGACCACTGCAGAAGTCACGGAGGTTGAAGGAAGTCATGGAATCTGACTTCTGCAACCTCCACGACAAGCATAGAGCCCTAATGATTGTAAACCGATCTGCCAAATATAGCATCCACTCTAGAAGCTAGATCCAGAGCACAATGTTTAGTGTGTGCGCGCACTTACTTTTAAGGTTAGCAGCCTTGCAAATTTCCCTAATTGGAACCTGCTTAAGACAAATCAAAGATGCTGCTACAGCTCTAGACGAATAAGAACATACCACACAAGGCACAGGAACTTCAGTTGGTTTCTAACACTGAAGGATGCACTGTATAACCCAGCTGGAAATAGTCTGAGCAGATATACTATGACCCATATGATTAAACAAACCAGACTCCCTAAAACTCTTCCTTCTATCCAGATAATATGCAAGACCTCTTCTGGCATTTAAAACATATAATGGAGACTCCCCCTTTATTAGCATTAGGCTGGAGAGGGGAAGACAAAGGTAAACCAATTGTCTGACATATGAAACTCAAACACTATTTTTGGTAAAAACCTGGGGATCAGATCTAAGAATCACCTTCTCTAAAAAATCTTAAGTGGCAGGACAGCCAGCAGGGCACACAATGCACTGACCGTTCTGGCTGCGTTACAGCAATAATGAAGATCACTTTGATAAATAAAAGAACACTCCCTCAAGAGGTTCAAGGGTGATCTCATACGCATAGATAAATCCAGATTAAGATATCAATATGGAAGGACACGTTAGGAAACCCCTTCATGAATCTTTTAGCAGAATCATGTACAATTGGTGATCTACTATTGACCAAAATGTAAGCTGAAATAGCCATTAGGTGTACTTTTAAAGAATTAGACAACTACTCGGATTTAAGTACAGTAAATATTCCAGAATATAGGGTATGGAAGCTGCCACTGGAGAAGCAGATTTTCCTCACATCCAAGCAACAAATCTAGACAATTTTAAATAGTAACACTTTCTAATACAGTTTTCTAAAATTAAGCAGTATGCTCTGTATCAATGAGGAATGTAACTGCTCAAGACTAGTCGAAGTCTGAAAGCCCAGGCTGTCAAATGAAGAAACTGAAGATCTGGATGAAGGATACTGCCTTCTTGCTGTGACAAGAGAGCTGAAGACATGTACAATCTGAGAGCTGAAGCAGGTCTATGTTCCATTGATGTCACAGCCGAGCTAGGGCAATCAATTAATATCATTTTAGCCCTGTCCTGAAGAACCTTTTTCACCACTTTCTGAATCATTGGGGGGGAGGGAGGGAGGGAGGGGAAATCATACAGGAGGCCCTTTCCTCAATGTAGAAGGCAGGCATCTGAAATGGACAGACTCTGCCTCCCTTCTCTAGAACAGAAGAGGACACTTTGTTGATTCCTGTTGCAAAAGGATCTATGTTGGACCAACCTCAATGGGAAAAGAGGTCTTGAACTACCTGATCTTTCAGGGACCACCTGTGAATCTGAGAACTGTCCCTGTTGAGACTATTTGCTAAACACACTGCTCTCCTCTGCTAAATGCAGGGCCAAGGCTAGATCTTGTAAAAAATGCACCAGTCCCATAACCTCAATTAATCTAGAATGTCCTGAAGCCCAGTGACAAACATTTGAAGACTGTCCCTATTGGATGTGTAGAGGGTTGGGGCATGATGTGTAGATCTGAGACTTCCAGTGCTGCCTCAGTCTCATTTGGAGAGAATCAAAGAGCATTACGTAAGTGGTATGTACATCCACCACCTCAATTAATCTAGAATGTCCTGAAGCCCAGTGACAAACATTTGAAGACTGTCCCTATTGGGCTCTGGGCAGCGCTCACCTGCGGGGCTCCCTGGAAGTGGTGACATCCCCCTCACCCAGCTGCTAGGCAGAGGCATGGCCAGGCAGCACTGTGCACTGCCTCCGCAGCTCCCAGCCAACGGGAGCTGCAAAGCCAGCGCTCTAGGCGGAGGCAGCATGCAGAGCTGCCTGTCCACGTCCACGCCTCCGCCAGCAGCTGAGCAAGGGGGGATGTCGATCATTCTTTGATTAAGTTCAATTTTCCAAGGCTGGCATGATTTCAGCCAGAAGTAATTTGATTCCCAATCATCCAGGTGGCAGAAAACAGTACTACTCACTAAAGCCATCACCTCAAACACCACAGTATTGAGATTTCCGAAGTAAACTCAAGAATGAAGAGTTTTCATTCTAAAGTTCCAATTAATAAAATTAAAGGATTATCCAAATGATTAGCGAAGACCTGGTTTTATGGTAAATATGAGTGAAGGTAGGTGAATAGGGGTGTTGTTCTGGGAAAGTTGTGATGATCTGTGTATGGGTTAAACTGTGACCACTGGGCCAAGTAATCCACTATCTATGCAGCCTCTCTCATACAACCAATAAATTGTTGCATACAATTAGCTGTAGAGTAAGAGTGGTGATTGGTTGAGGGATAATGATATCACTATGGTCTAGGACTCTTGGCACAGATACATGTTTGACTAACTGAAAGCCCATGCTGTCACATGGGTGTAATTTGTAAAGGAAAATTGGCTGAACTTAAATATTGGATGTTAAACCACAAATCTCACTGATACTGAATCTGGTGATATTCTAAACAAAAAGAGCTTCAACCATGCTTGTAACTGTTTCCATCACATCACACTGATTCAAACATTCTAGGTTTTAGAGTGACAATCCTGGAATTTTATTATATAGATTACACATTGATTTGAAACACATTACATTGTACTTACCAAGCAATGCTGTGGTTTCACCTGCATCCTCTTTTAAACTGTTACACTGTAACACAGATTCATTAGTTGAGGAAGCTGACAAATCGCTTACTTCATTTCTATCATCTTCTTGTAAAGCAATACTCAAACTTCCTACTGATACACTGCCACTTATCGATTCAGGTATTGCAACTTCAAGTGCATCTTCAGGTTCACCCTTCAGAAGTAGACAAAATATTCAGTAAGCAATTATTTAGACATCAGAAAAACAAGTTTCTAATGACTCTGCAAAAGTAAAAGTTTCTTTGATTACCCTTTACATATTAAGGAAAGCTATTTGCCCTTCCTAATACAAGAGTTGATTTATATTTTATAAAAGATTTTTCAGCCTGCCTTCTGCAAATCATTCTTGAGTCTTACACAGGTTCCTCTCATCATAGTTGTGATCTTGTCACAGCAATTTAGAACAGGCTTGCCTAGACCATATGGATCCAGCAATGTGCTGCATTACCATGCCCAAAAGTATCTTGGCCATTAGTTCCTGGACCAGGAGATAGGAGTGCTGCAAAGACATTGCAGTATGCCCCTAAGGGAAGCTATTATACTGTTAAGAGTTTGATTTATGATTGCCTACCATCACACAAGAACTCTGTTGCAGAGGCAGGGATAAAATCCAGTTCTCTAGGATGGCATTCAACTGTCTACAAAGCCATCTTCTCTTTTCCTGTAGCTCCCTGATTTATTCACTTCACACCTTCCAACCTCTGCAACAAATGAGGCAGGGGACCTACAGACAGCCTTCTTTACTACCCAACCCTTGAGCACTCTCCATCCTGTGGGGGAAAAGATAGCACTATCACATAATTAAAGACTGTATCATACATAATACACACACAAGGGGGAGGTGAAATAAGGTTTCACAAGTCCCCTTAATTCTGGCATTTACTAACTTCTGAGCGCTTGACTTTGCAACCTTAACATTCTCTTAATGTAGTTTTGTAGGAAGTAATTTCCAAAGATTTAAAAAAGAAAAGTGCACTAAAACAAATTATATCATATGGAATCATACTGTCCCTCACATCAGGACTGGGAACTTTATACTCACAAAAGAGACCTCTACTATTTGAGCTAACAAAACTGGTAATAGTGGTAGGCCATTATCCTCTGTGTGTTACAGCCATTAGAGGGGAAGAGACATTTGCCAGTGGCATTCACAGCTACTTGCTAAACACAAAGGAATATTGAGACCTGGGAATCCTTGGTTCAATTTCAGGTTCTGGGAGGGAGTATAGTATACTTCTACAGCACCACTCTTCTATGTTAGTGGTCAGAGCCCTTTCTCTGCCTGTTCCCTATCTTCCTCTTCTCCTATCCACCCTCCTCAGCTCCCATCAATACCAATCTACTGTTTCCCCTTTCTAATCAAATCAGTCTGCTTCCTCCTCCTCCATGCTGCCTGGGCACCAGCGGAAGCACTGAGAGCACAACTGAGATTGTCTCTCAGTTTTGGTGTCTGGCACCGGAGTGGCCCACAGTAATTGGGGGGAGCAACTGAAGGTAAAATTCCTGTCCAGCCCCAGTAGCCCTGGAATGGAGCATGCTAAATCCCTCTGTGGGAATGGTCATCCCAATCTGGTTCATACTAGGAGCCGAGAGAGATGCAACATGGTCATTATATAGGAGATCTCTGGAGAATGCCACCGCTGGCTGCTAACAAACCACTGACCATGGACAACTGCAATTTTTCAAGCACTTATAACTTGGGCAAATTTGGGTGGATATTCAGAGGGACAGCACAAGGTGCATCCTTAACACCAACCCCCCAGCCAAATTTCAAGTCCCTGCTCCCAAAGCACGAAGCTGCTAAAGTCTCAATGCAACAGTTATTAAAAAAAGTCAGCAGAGGCAAGATACATTTTCCTCTAATCACCTTCTCAGAAATGAGCTTTTTTTTTTTTTTTGGACAGGGGGAGGAGGGGTGAGAAGAAGGGATAAAAAGGTTTGGCTGAGGCAGTCATCTGGCATGGAAAATTTCAGCCCAAACAAACAGCTATTTCTGGCAAAGTGATAAGCAACTGAAAATGGAGACCTTAATGGAAAGTATTCAGCAACCTTAACTATATGCATCACTACCAACACCTATAATGAATGAGAGAAATAGCTACAGAGTTTTATTTTAAAATTAAACTGATATTCAAAAAGCAGCAGTCATTAACATGATTTCAGAGTTTACTTGTATATGTGCAAGTAAACTATAACAATTTAGCTATTCTGCCCATTTTGTAACATACAAACAATAGTAGTTTCCCTACTCCTCAGCAAACCTTAGTATAGTGCTTTATAGTGAGTCCCTCATCCCTAAGACATCCAAGGTATTTCTAGGATGCCCATCAATTTAAAAATCTTTGCACAGTATTAAAGATAATAAGTATATTTTCAAGTATCAAATTAAAAACTAAGCCACATTTTTCAACAGAAGTGAACAAAATATATTGTGAGTTGTTTGGATCCCTCCCCCCAATATTTGTGCACATGCTAGTTTCGAAAATCAATAATTCACAATGGGTGACTCAGTCAATAGTGTAAGTTAGCAAGACTCTACTACATCAGGAAGTTTTTAACTTGTCAATTGGGGTTCCTTTTTATCAAGTGAATTTAAGGCTGGAACAGTCACCTTGGGGACCGAAGTCCTACATTTACAAAAAAAAGCACACAACAGGCAATGGAAGTTAAAGTTTTTAGATTTATGAATAGTTCAGTTCTCTGTAGTTATTAATTCAATCTCTGCAGAAGATACAACATGTTGAAATTATTTCTGTAATGAGAATGCTCATCTACTTAAAATGGACTGATCACCACATAGGCAACCATTTAAAGTCAGATTGTAACTTTCCACATTATCAACTTGACTGGGGTTTGAACTTGTGATGTGTAACTAACTATCCATTGTGAATACCTTAATAAATTGGGATTTGCAACTGACACGTTTCCTACATTCACCTTTGTCAAGCAATGAAGAGACGTGTCTGATCAACCGGAGAGAAATTATATGTTGGGCTGGTCATGGGTAGAGTATCAATATCCATCCCAAAAATGGGAACTCAGGGAACTCAGATACTCTAATAATCACAAAAACCCATTTTTCAGATAAAATACATGATTTTCTGCTAATTTCCATCATTAAGTAGAGTTATGGGCTTCAACTATATGGATAGTATGAAAACAAAACTTAAACTAGGTTATTAGAGGCTTAACGTAGCTTCCAGACCAGTCTCTGCAACGACTGAATCTTTAGGCCACATGGTACAACCATTGCCTCGTTTTGCATAATGAAATCATGTAGACGAGCAGATCTAGGGTTCTACTACTTTTCTTACAACTTTGACAAGACATAATTAGTGCATCAGATGAAGTATATTGTAAAGTCTCCAACCATTCCAAACAGTATTCTTTTGTTTGTAAGTTAAAAAAAATAAAAATAAAAATAAAAATATGCAGGCACTTTATGAAAAGAAGATTCCAGACACCATTCTAAACACACCACTTTATTCTTATGGTAAGTGCCCCTATTTATTGAGATCTCGAGAGGAGTTGTACATAGATATCCACATCCTATTAGTGGGACTGAAGGCACAGTTTCTCAAGACTACTTCTCAACAGTGATTGAGTAACCTACCACATATTTCTTCATCCCTCTTTACTGGCACTGTCAGAAAAATGAAAGCACATCATTTCTACTAATTAACCCAACTATTGCTAAAAATTTTCAGGAAGGTTTTAGTGAACACTGATTCAGCTAGAGAGACCAAATTCTTACTCAGCATATCTGGGAGCATACAGACCCAGTCAACTAATTTTTCCGGCTACCTGAAAAGTTTCAAGGACTCAAAAAGCAAAAGGGCACTTGAGGTCCCTGTAAACTGAAGCATGAAATTGGTTTCTACAACTGTGACTTGCCTACAGCTGCACTTCTCTTCCTCAGTTTCCTCCCCCTCTGTAAAATGGGGATAAAAACAGTTACTTACTTTTTGATAACTGTTGTTCAAGATGCGTTGCATATGTCCGTTACACTGCTGGTGTGTGGCGTCCCATGCACCGATGTCTGAGTTTTCCCTAGAAGTACCTATGGGGTGGCCCCACCCACACCAAAACTCCATATGATTGGAAGTGAGGCTACAAAGAGTAAAGCCACCCTGCCGCCTTCAGTTCCTTCACAATGGAAGCTGATGGCAGACTCCGATGTATTGGGGAAGGCAGTGGTGGGTCGTGTAATGGACAAATGCAACACATCTCAAAATACAATAAAAAAAAAACAACTATTTTTTCTTCAAGTGCTTGGATATGTCCATTACACTGTAGGTAACTCCGAAGTTGTTACCCCACGCAGTGGGGCTCAGTCTCATCTGAAGGGAGAGCCGTGTGACTACTTTTCCCACATTTGCATCCTTCCTTGAAGCAATGGATAGTGCACAATGCTTGGGGAATTTTTGAAGAGAAGGCCACGTTGCCAACCTATAAATGTTCGTAATCGTCATGTGCTACAAAGGCTGCTGAGATCAACTATGCTCTGATCATGTGTCCTGTCAACTTTTCAGGAGGCACTACCGCTTTGACAGCAAAACATTGCAATGCAGCTAGGAACTAAATTTGAAATAAAAATAAAAGAAATAAAATGGAAAATTAAGCATCACGTGATTAAAAAAGCAATACCATTAGATCGAAACAAAAAACTGAGAAGTTTTTTGTTCACAGGGCACACAAAACACTCGGATCACTGACAGTAAGAAGGAACTGAAGGGTAGGGGTGGCTTTATAACCTCGCAGCGCTCAGGTGTAGGCAAGGTTATCCTTGTGGGTACCTCTAGGGAAAACTCTGGCACTGGTGCACACCTCCCTTCCCTACAGTGTGAAGGACATATACAAACACTCAAAGAATGAAACTTTTCCTACCTCAGAAAGGTACTACAAGATAGCTAGCATTTTGTTAAGTGTAATATTAAGGATGAGTATTATAAATCATTACAGATTTCTCATTTGGGTTCTTGTACCACAGCCATCACTGTGGTATCTATATATACACACACAGGAGATAAAAATTCAGAGCAGTTGTTTCTCCAGATTAACAGGTTGATGTGCAGTGTCGCTTCCTGTTTTGAATGTCTGCAGTGTAGTTTTAACTAGATAAATCTGTAACTCACCCAATATCCCAGAGCTTTGATGACATCTAGTTTACACATTGGACAAGTTCTGTGGTCCAACAGCCAGGGGTCAATGCAAGTCCTATGAAAGATATGCCTGAAGAAAAAACAAAGTATATGTGGTTTTAATTTTTTTAAACGGTGACTTATTCTTTCAGACAACCTATTCATTTTCTAGTATGTCCATCTTGAGGTTATTAGATACCTTTTTAATCTAAGTAGTTATTCAATATATTAACCTATGTGCCAAAGTTGGAAGGCAATGGACAAGTATACTGGCAGAATATATAGGTAGAACCTTTCTTTAAAGAATCTCCTAAGTGATTAAAAAGGAAAAGTAATGTCAGATTTAAAGGTTACTATAAAAAAATAGTACTAGACAGACAATACAGAATATATACTACTCAAAGAAATATTTGGTAATACATAGCAACAACTATGCACAAAGTTTAGATCTCATCTTTAACTGTTCTGATTAAAGTACAATATTTTACCAAGCAAGGGCTAATTGTTCTTCATTGTCACATAACCAAGACATCTGATTACAGACATTTTTAGAGAAATGACCATTTCAGGACTGATCAAAAACATTAATACAAATAAGGAATCAATGTTTTATATTTCAAACACACTAAAACCCAAATAGAAGTGGAAATGTTAGTTTACAAATTCTCTTTTGTACTGAGAATTTTTCAAGATTATGTCTGTCATTTCTAATTATACATCTAATTTTCTTTAACTGAGGAGAAAGGTTTCTCACTACAAAAAATGTTCCCACAAATCTAGTAATAGTCACATACTGTATATACTCGTTCATAAGCCAAATTTTTTTAGTAAAAAAGGGAAGCACCAGAGAAGGGGGTCGGCTTATGAACGGGTAGGGGGAAGTGGGACATAGCAGCCTCCCCCCCCCCAAAGAGAGGGAGCAAGGAGAGGCAGCAGAGCCAAAAGGGAAGAGGCAGGGCCAGAGTCTCTCTGCTTCTGGCCGCCCCGCCTGGTCAGAAACATCCTCCCCGGCCCTCCCCAGATAAAGTGGGAAGGGATGGGAAGGGGAAAGTGTGGGCTAGGGGTGGGGTCATGTGGGCTGGAGGGCGGGGGGGGGAGGTGTCATGTGGGGGGTAGTCACAGGGATTACTCCCGACTCCCAGCTTCTCCCCCCAAAAAAATTTCCTCACCAGTTGCTGTCCCAGCCCGTCAGGGTAAGCAGCTGGTGCACTGGGACACTTTGTTTACCTTTGTGCCTGCGGACACTTGAGGTAAACAAATATCTCAGCCCCCCAGCAGCTTATCCTGATGGCCCGGGAGCCAAAGTTTGCTGCTGACTCCTGAATTATAGGGTCGGCTTATGAACGGGTTATAAAAGTTTTCCATTTTACTTATCCATCTGGGGGGGAGGGGGGGGAGGGAGAGAGGAGGTCGGCTTAGAAATGAACCGGCTTATGATCGAGTATATACGCTATATAATTTATACATATTGTAATATTTTAATTAACAAGTTTATAACATTCAAGAGTCTGAATTCCCCACCACATCTATGAAATACCATCTTTTCATGCCCTTGCATATATTAGGGGCTAGATGGCACAACTTCAAAGGACTGTATAGCTTTACAACCCCAACGCTCCAGAAATGGCTTAGGTTTCTAGGAACCTCATTAAATATTTCTTATTGAAAGTATGGTAAAAATAGATTTTAAAAGGCAATCAAACTTACTTGCATGGAAGAATTCGGACAATATCTTTCAGTTTATAGTTTTCAATGCACACAGCACAATTTTCTGCATCAACATCTAAACCCTAAAGAAAAAACATTTAAATGTACAGGTAGACCATGACATTAAAAAGATCGTGACTATAACAAGCATTATGAGTCATGTAGTATAATCATTTGAACAGAATGCTTTAAAATGTCTCAAATACGAAGCAATTTTCTCTTATTTAATTCAATTAGAAATACACTACCAAAAGGTGGAGAAATACTCTACCGAAAGGTGGTCTGATACAATCTAAACCTAGATATATCACATGTCAATCCAAGCACTTTTTGGGTGACTTACTTCTCTGAACATTGGTGTTTTTAATGGGGTGCAATTAAGCATTTTAGTAAACTAAAAATTATAATAAATAAAGCTAGCCATCTCCAGATGTATGAGATTTCACATGGTAAGTATGAAAGATATGGCAACAGAAACTCATTTAACTCCCAAATCTACAGTCTCAAGAGCGAATGAGCATTCAACATACTCTTATAGGGTTGAATGGTGCCTCATCCTGCTTCTTCAGTCTTCTCCTCTCACAGTGCCCTGGTAAACAGGCTTGCACAGAAAATCTAAGGACTGGAGAGGAAAGAATCCTCCCTCATACTCCAAATGAAACAGCTTAACAAGATTCTTAAAATCTCTCTCTCTAACCTCTCGCTCATTCAATCCTGAGAAAAGAGTATATTGAATGCTCATTAGCCTGAGACTATAGATCAGTGGTTCTTAACCTATTTACCATTGTGAGCCGCATATGCAGCTGTGTGTTGCGTGGGCTGCATCCACATAATATATATACTATTTGTATGGGCCTGACTGGGCCACAGGTTGAGAACCACTGCACTGTAGTCAGAGTACAGTGTGCAATTACTCATGCAATAAACACTTTTTGAGAGAGTCCTCCATGTATTCTGACATGTCTTGCCCCTTTTGTAGTTACAGTTGCAATATAAAATGTGAAGGAAAACTTAAGTATGAAGATAATTGATTACATGGTATACAAAGTAATTTTAACTGAGTTGTATACTAAAGCAAATATATGAAGGATATCCAAATAGGGTCCTAGCATAAAAATACAATGCAAGTCTTTCATATCTGTAGGTTACTAAAAAATATGGATGTCCATTACTGCAAATGCTTACATGAGTTAGTAATGTGAGTAAGATTGGAGGATCAGGTCCATAATTTCTATTGTATACATTGTATGTAAGTCATTTTAATATAGAAATGTTACAAGTAACTTTTTATTTAGTTGCCAGTCTGTACATTTAAAGTTAAATTGATAAAATACATTTACTACTGCAGTATTTTTCACTGAACGCAGGGGCAGATGCCAACCATGGCATATGTAGCACATAAATAAGTGTCCATTTCACAATAATCCCCCAATCTGCTCAGAAAAGATCCACACAACTGTAAACATGCATGTGTTTTTAAAGTGCTTCAACTTTGAATGTTGCTACACTACTACTTTAACACAAAAAGCCCTACATTATTTGTTACAATTGTGATGGATGAAGGGGGTGGATGTTAAGCTCCTTTTGTGGATGCCCAGCCAGTTGGCTGTGGAGTTCCTCTTGGTGGCTGTTCTCTGCTTGCTTTACCTGTAAAGGGTTAAAGTCCCCCAGGTAAAGGAAAGGGAGTGGGCACCTGACCAAAAGAGCCAATGGGAAGGCTAGAACTTTTTAAAATGGGGGAAGAAACTTCCCCTTTCTCTCTGTTGTAGTTCTCTGGGAGAGGGGGGAAACAGGGAGCAGTTATGCTATGAGAAGCTTTAAGCCTAGGTATGATCTTAAGCCTAGCTATGATCTAGAACTACTTATTTGGAACCCCAAATGTGTAAGTAGATCAGGAATGTTTAGAAAGACGCGATTAGTTTTATTTCTGTTTACTTTTTAAGCTAGTGAACTCCTGTGCTAACCCCAGATGCTTTTGTTTGCTTGAAACCTTTAAACTGAACCCCCCAAAAGCTAGTTTGAATGCTTAATTTTTAGAATTGCTCTTTTAAAATCTTGCAAAAGCTTGAGTTCCAGATGTATTTTCTTTCTTTTTTGTTTTTAATAAAATTTACCTTTTTTAAAGAACAAGATTGGATTTTTGGTGTCCTAAGAGGTTTGTGCATATGTTGTTTAATTAGCTGGTGGCAACAGCTAATTTCCTTTGTTTTCTTTCTCAGCTCTTCCCCGGAGGGGGAGTGAAAGGGCATGAGTGTACCCCACAGAAAGGCATTCCCAAGTGCGCCTTCCGGGGTTCCAAAAAGGGGTTTTGCATTTGGGTGGTAATAGCGTTTACCAAGCCAAGGTCAGAAAAAAGCTGTAATCTTGGCCGTTTAATACAAGCCTGGAGTGGCAAGTATTCATTTTTACAAATCCTTGCAGGCCCCCACCTTCTGTGCTCCAAGTGCCAGAATGGGGAATCAGCTTTAACAACAATAAAGAACAGAAGGAAAACTGTTGTGATTGTGATGACTGGACCAAAGGAAAACAAAATGTACATCTGTCCAGACAACATAAGACACTACTTCTAGATAACTCATTTCACAGAAGTACACCTGCTCCAGTAAGTTATATTAAATTTAACCTGTCTTTGCAAATAATCTGCCTATAGTCTCACAAAGTAAGCCCACATGGGAAGTAGAGAAAGTCTAGGAGTGAAGATCTGTCAAGCTTTGTTAATATATACATTTTAAATAAGCTTTTCTCTGTCCATGAAGTAATGATTAGAAATATGTAAACATCTTTGGGAATGAGACATTCTTTAAAGGATTAATCACAATTTTTATGCATTTCTTCCTATTCTAGAATCATAAAAAGAAAACAGTAAAGACTAACAGATTTGTAATATATGGAATTGTGTAATCAACAGATCATGGGAAATATTGCACAATTCAATTGTAATGTTAACATTTGGCGCTAGCCAAGATCCTATGCTGGTAAATGTATCTTTGTTAGATGTTAAATACTGGCCTTCATGTTTTCATTACAGTCTTTTTATTATAAAGATACGATCCACCTACAGTAATTGAGAGAAATAAGAAACCCTCTAATTTGGTCTTGTGATGTCTTGTACAACTTAATACTACTCTAAGTTATAAATCTGCCTTTCCTTTAGAGGTAGTAATGAGGATTTGATTTTTCAACTTGCTTTCTAGAGACAGAGAAAAACAGGTTAATAAAAAGAAGACAGTCATGCACTCTAATTTATAGACAGCCCAACAGGAGTTAAAATCATTTTTATTTTTGAAATCATAAATACAATGAAGTAAGCTTGCAAAGACCATTCTGACCAAACAAAACAGTTTAAGTTACTAAATTACCTTGTCTCCATGCTTAACAGTATGCAACTGAAGCTGGTTGATCACTTTCTTGGTTTCTTTTCTGTGGCCCTTAAAGTGGTGAGAGAATGTTTAAATAATGTTACACAAGTTCAGTGAAAGAGTACCAAATTATGAAAAACTTTAAATACTAGAGCAGGGGTTGGCAACCTCTGGCACACGGCTCGCCAGGGTAAGCACCCTAGCGGGCCGGGCCAGTTTGTTTACCTGCCGCGTCGACAGGTTCTGCCGATTGCGGCTCCCACTGGCCACGGTTCGCCGCCCCAGGCCAATGGGGGCTGCAGGAAGCGGCGCAGGTCAAGAGATGTGCTGGCCATGGCTTTCCACAGCCCCCATTGGCCTGGAGTGGCAAACCACGGCCAGTGGGAGCCACGATCGGCCGAACATGTCGATGCGGCAGGTAAACAAACTGGCCCGGCCTACCAGGGTGCTTACCCTGGCGAGCCATGTACCAGAAGTTGCCGACCCCTGTACTAGAGTATTCAGTATAGTTTACAAAACCTTTGAATACATTCAGGAAATTCCCACCTTTTGTCACTGTAGTAAGTTTATAAAGCCTTCCACCCACCAATGCACATTAAAGAGGAGGGAGTTCCACATTGTATGGGGCACTACAGCAAATACACAATCATCTATCGATATAAACACTGGTGAGATGCATAAGAATTGCGTATTGTCAGAGTGCAGATACATGTGGAGACAAGGACAAAATCAATTCCCCACTTTATAGGCAACCAGTGTAGAGAGGAAGAAGGAGACACATAACAGGACCACAGTTAATCCAATAAGCAAATATACTGGTGGTGCATATTGGATAGTCAAAAGGAAGTGGAGAGACACAGCTAGGTATCTGCAGCATACTGATAATCTTCCCTGTTATCTTGCCAAGAGGTCTGACAGACAATGATCATCAGAGAATGTATTTCATTTAACCTGAGAAAATGTTTAAGAAACCACATCAATTGCACAATTCTCCAAATCAATTTAACCTGCTACATATTCCCTGCAAAGTTACAACTACATGTAAAACAGGAGGGCATGGAGAGGGAGGAGCAGTTACATCTTAAATAGCCCCTCTTGCTATAGAACGAGGATTAAAATAAAGAATCTATAATCCATCTGAAGTATGGAAAAATGTTATTCTGCTCAGTCTGGGTCTCAAATTTTCTTTTCCACTGCAAATGCAAACATATGCCCTTTATTGTAACATGAATGGCTTGAGGAAAGGACTTCAATTTAAGAGGACACTGTATAGTTAAATGTTCATTAAAGTAAAAAATTCTTAAGGGTGATCTCAATCCTGCATTTGGATCCATGCAGATGTAACTTCATGCCTATTCAGAAACCCAATGGAGTTCCACATGAACCAAAATGCAGCATCAGGGCATAAGATACCAACACCACTTCAGGCCTCCCCCCCCCCCCCAAAAACCACAACTTAATAGTCACCATTTACACAATACTAATTTTGAACAGTGAAGATAGACCAGTCAATATAACTTTTTATACACTTTTTCTAATCAATTTTATCAGATTTTGTCACTGAATAGTAACCGTGCTTCCAACTGCAAATGTTTTTTTTGTTTGTTTCCCAACTCTACCAAATTAGTGATTCCAAAAGACAGCCTGTAATAGTGTTCTCAGTTTTAGAGCCTGATCCTGTAACCCTTAAACAAGTAATCCTACTTGAGAATAGGACAACTTGTCTGACTGAAGACTACTCCATAAGTAAAGTCTGTAGGATCACATTCTTAGGCATATTTACATATATGGGAAATGACATTTCCCATATCATCATCATCTTGGGGCACCCTATTACATATGTTAAAAATCATCTTTCTAATCTATCCAACTATTATGTTATACTCAATCTGTTTCATAAAGCTAGATTTGTCAACTATTAGCAATTTGAACATACGGATATGAAAGTATCCCCCCCGCCGATTTGTTCTGGACTGGAAATATGAAGTTCCAGGAAACATTTTTATCATTAACACCTAATCCTTACACAGGGCTTCATTTTCAATGCATTGTAAAAAAACCTTTGCTTCTTAGAATACCTCTGAGGTACTGTATTCATTTTACTGACTGGGAAAGCATGTTATTGATTGATTGCCTCCCCTCCAGGCCATGTAAGTCAGTAGCAAAGGCAGATTTTTAACTGGGTAGCTTCTGAATCTCATCCCCGTATGCAGTCCACTAGACTAATGATTAACTTTTTTTAAAATCTGCAGCCCACAAAATGGCTGAAGTTGTCCCACATCCCAAAGCCTGGATTTTTTCACTCCTAAGTTGATTTCCTATCCATTTTGAGGGTGTCTCAATAAAAAATTAAAAAAAAATAAATAAAAAAAGTGTGAGATACCGATGGGGCTACTGATCACCTACTCTCTCCCCAGTAATCAGGTCCAGAAGTTTAGAACAGCCCGTCCTAAAAAGACGTAAAGTTGACTACACAGCCCTCTGTGGTTCATCCTGGGGCCAAATCTCCGTTAATTTGGAGCAGTGAGTACAGAGGAACTGCTCTTGAAAAGCAGAGGGATTGTAAAGAGGCACAGGAAGTAGCTGCAGCAGCAGCAGCAACTGGAGGGAATGAACTGCTCCTCTCCCTCCCTCCAGCACTCTTACTGGGTCCTAATGGCCCAGGTAATTTGCTGCAACTCACTAGGCTTCCCCCCTGCAATCAATTTGCAGGTTGTGACCCACCAGAGGATTGGGGCTGAACTACAATCACAATGCCAGCTTCAGGGTCAGCTTTTGTAAAGCTTTACAATACAACGTTTTAGGTTTATAGGAATGTTTTCACCCCTCAGCCCATTAGTAGTTGGCCCAGTGACTCTCTCCATTAAACTTTACTCAACAGAGCTCTCTAGCTGAAGATTGGAAAAGAAGGAGGAAGCAATTCCCTAAGTTACAGTTTTAATTGGAAGGAAGGAAGAGAAATAATACATCTCACCCAGTGAACACTAGTCATCAAACATTGCTCTGTACCAAGTTTCACTAAAATTGTTGCCCAATTCTAAATTAAACTTGATCTGGTAGGAGGCAGATATTTCAGATAAAAATCTAGTTATTAAAGCTAAATAGGCTTGAGATGTCAATTAACATGCTGCTTATAAGTGAATTCATTTAAAAATGTATTCATTCTAAGCAGTATCCATGGCCTGTCATAGACAAGAAAATATGGTGCTAAACAACATTTCAATAAAATTAGTATCGGACACAGAAAGAATTTTACAGGATTTTACATGTAAGAGAGAAAAACTTTAAAAACTTTTAATAAGGTTACTTTTTAAAATCATTATCACCATCTGCAATTACCTGGCTTCCAAATTGTGACCCAGTATATAGAAAACGTTGTATATAGTAAAATATGAGCCAGGCTAGTGATATAATCATCATGGTGATAAAAGCGATGGCTACAAACACAACTGACTGTCCACTGATATATTCTTGCACATGTCTTGTGCCAACACCAATAGTCATTTTTACTGGAATCCCTCTGCGTACTGGTTCCAAAATTTCTATCCCTTTTGGATATCCAACCATAATTACCACTGTATTCCCCGTTCCTGTTGGAGAAAAGGGGGGGAAAAAGTCAACAGAATGCACACTTACTCCAGTTTATTATCTGAACGCAATTCAATCCTTTAAAAGTTAAAATGTAAGAGGTGGACAACATTAATGGAAAATGCTTAAAATTCTGAAAACAAAGCAGAATTACTTTGACAAAGCAAGTTTAATTACTAAAACAGCTTACATTATATATTATTGCATTTGAAAATTTCACAAAGAAAATAAGAACTTATATTTTATTTCAACTATTTCTAGTACGTGTATATCTATTGAGGCCCTGCATGCTTCATTCCACAGAATATAATGGGATGCTGATCTTAAGATTCATTTAGCAAATAAGATCAATACAATTTATCAGGCTCTATTTAAAGTCTCTATTTAAAGTACTAAAATGCATTCATAAGTATCCATTTGTTAGTTCATAACTCTATAGTAGTAGCTGAAGATTGAACAAAAGAGCTGGATCATTTTGCCACATGTAATAAACAGTTTCAAGCCAGATCCCAAAGTACTCAAGCCAGATCCCATCCAACTCTGGGATGGGACCAACAGGAATTTCAAGTCTTTTTAAATGGTATCTGTCAGAGTTTGCTGTGGAAATACCTAAGGCCTTTTCAAGTCAAGAGTCTATCTTCATGAGAGAGTTACTTGAAGTTATAAGTGCTTTTTTTTTTTAAATCAGCGCACTGTGGCAGGCCAGACAAATAGAAGACATGCATGGGACTTACTGTAAACAAAACCAAAATTTCCCCCTTCCTGGGGATTTATTTCAGTTTATCGAAAACAGCACACTCTTAGACCTTTGTCAGAGGTGTCTGTCGCAACATCTTTCTAAAGTAAATAAATTGCACCTAACAAAGAAAGGGGGCTCACTTGCTAACAATGTTCTGGAGACCCACAGGTGCAACTTTCAGGTGACCTGGGAGACAAGAGTGCCATTTGTATCATCCCCTATTTCCCTGTATGCTAAAACTATTATGGTTCCTCAAAGAATTATATTTCCCTGCCTGATTTTCTCCTCCTCCCAGTTCGGAGACAAGGAATAGAACTACAAGAAGCCAGCTTGATACATGGGGTAGTGTAGGGAATGATTTCAACCCACCCTACTCATGAAACTATTGACTTCAGGCTTTAAAGCTGGGATCAACATCATGGGCTTCCTTATACATTCCAGACTGCTTATTCAAGACTACTTCCTCCCCATGAAGATATGTTTTGATGGGCAAAAATATGTTTTTTCCAATTGTGTTAATGTCACAATTGCAAAACCCCATTAAAATGTAGGCTATTGTGTTTGAAGTGGTGTTAGCTGGTCATGTCACCAAGGCTTCCTCCTAAGCTACAACATACTGCAGCTTCAAATGTGTTAGCCTGCATCTTAATAGGGTATTTCAATTGTGTTAAACTAGCAATTCAACCTACCCCTTCATTATCCATCAAGAGAAGACCACATTTTCTGACTCCAGTATTTTTAAATCCTTTAGAGGCAACCCTTGGACAGGATAATGCTGAAAGCATCAGGGTTCTCTCACAAACCTAAGAGGACTGTACTCTCATCCATGTTAAGAAATTATTACACTGCCATTTCTGTACATGGAGCTTTACAAACCAGCAAGACATGTCTCTGCCCTGAGGAACCTACAATCAGAAGTGGACAAAGAAATACTGAAAACTGAGAATTCATTTCAAAGATACAAATAGCCTCATCAAAAATCTTTAAAAGGTTTTTAAGGCTTGAGCCTCTTCCAATGGAATAATACTCTCCCTCCAGAATATTTAGATCTTAATGTCAGTTGGCCTTTTTTTAAGTCACAGAATACCCACCACTCTAGCCATTATGAGGATAAAAACAAGTAATTAGTTAAGGGGGGGGGGGGGGAGGGGAAGAGAGAAATCAGAAACAATTTCCATCTGTAAACCAAGCCAAAGACCATTACCAGCTATAGAGAACAATTTCATCTGCACAGCCACTCAACTAAAATTAAATACTTTTACTTATTTGTAATCCAACAGATGAAAATTTCTCTTTTTATAATATCTTGTTACTTATCAGCACTGTTTATCAATCCGTGTTAAGCACTTTTTAATGTATTCTGTGTAGCTTAGTACTAGAGAGCCAAGGAAGTACCACCCGTAGCTCGGATCCCAATCCAGATGCACATTTAACCTAGATGTGTATAGCTCAGAACCACATGTATGCAAATCTTAAACAGGAAAGTATATTCAATATGTCCTCTTGTTCACTGTCTACCCCTTCTTCTAATGAAATAAGCTATACCAGCAAAAATGCAGTTTTGCCAGTATACCCTGTCTACACTAAGGGCTTTTGCCAGCACAGCTATGTTGGTCATGAATCAAGTCTCTTCATACCCCAATCAACAATACACCTCTACCCCAATATAATGCGACCTGATATAACACGAATTCAGATATAACACGGTAAAGCAGTGCTCCAGGGGGGCGGGGCTGCGCACTCCAGCGGATCAAAGCAAGTTCTATATAACGCAGTTTCACCTATAACACGGTAAGATTTTTTGGCTCCCGAGGACAGCATTATATTGGGGTAGAGGTGTACCAAGAAAAGTTTGTAGTGTAGACCTAACCTGAGAAACACGAATCCTTCTGATGCGGGCACAGGGAAGTAAAACAAGAAACAGGGAGGCCTAATATGAGGGTTGTGAGAGAGTTATTAACCCAACCCAGGAAGCCCAAGCTGACACCTAGGCTATATCTACAATAGCATGTTTGTAGGTAACATTTTTGTCAGAGTTGTGAAAAAACACCCCCGAGTGACAAAAATTTTAATGATGAAAAGCACCAGTGTGGATAGCAATTCATTGGCAGGAGGTGTGCTCCCAGCAACAAAGCTAGTGCCCCTCATTGGTGTTGGTTTTATTTTGTCGCCGGGAGAGCTCTCTCCCAGCGACAAAGAGCAGTTACACTGTGCACCTTACAACGGCAAGGCTGCAGCGGCATAAACGCACTGCTGTAAAGTGTGCAACACAGACGTAGTCTTAGGGTATGTTTACTGCTGCAGCTATGCGATTGTAAGGTCTCCCACATAGCCGCTTTTATGCCAGTGGGAGAGAGCTCTCCGTATTGGCATAATTAAACCACCCCGAACAAACAATAGTAGCTATGTCGGCAAGAGAGCGCCTCCCGTCGACACAGTGCTGTCTACACTGGCACTTTTGTCAGTAAAACATCTGTTGTTGGGGGGAGAGGGGTTCCACACCTCTGACAAACAGAAGATTTTACCCGCAAAAGTGCTAGTGTAGACCTAGCCTTACAAAGCAGCTTAATTGTACTAGTTAATCATAATTCCAACTTGCAGGATGGTGCCACTCACTTATTTCAAGAGGGACTTGCTTCCTTTCAGGGTCTCAAATATACTTTGAGCCAACGGTACTCCGAAGTTGACTTTCAGCAAATTTTACTAGAGGAAAAGAAAACTCGTTTTTTAAAAAAAAAAAACGACTAAAATTTATTTAAAATCCTCTTGAAAGATTGCCTGGATACTAGTAAGATTACTACACAGTGGCAGGTCTGCGGATATCTGCGACAGGGTTTTTCCCCCCCACTATGCTTTGATTTCTTACTCCTTATATCCTGCCCTGAAGGTCTCCTCCTATGCCTTTAAACCTACTTAATAGTTAAAAAAACAAAACAAAACAAAAAAGAAAAACCCACACACACACCACTCACCCTACCCATTTTTTTAAGTTCTCAAGCAGGTAATGCTTTCACACACACAAAAAAAATCAGCAGACTGTGTGGAGCCAGAACACCTGAGCTCTTACCTTGGCATAGTCACAGACACCTGCTGTAGGCTACAGATAGCTAGGCACGCTTAGACAAGTCAATTTGATCCCTCTATACATCACTTTTCTTACCTTACTTCAGAGAGGTGTGAGGACTATAATGTGTACTTTGACGATGAAGTGGTAAGTACTACAATAAAGCCTGCACTGAAGACTCATCCAATAGGTAATTCCCTGTCTTAAGTGGCCATTTTTACATATCCCTGTGGTCTCCTGTACAATTTTGTTCAGCCTGTAGTTAAAGAGCAACATATTAACTTCTTATGTATTATGTGTTCAGATACTACTGTAAAAAGAAGAACAGGAGTACTTGTGGCACCTTAGAGACTAACAAATTTATTAGAGCATAAGCTTTCGTGGACTACAGCCCACTTCTTCCGAAGAAGTGGGCTGCACGAAAGCTTATGCTCTAATAAATTTGTTAGTCTCTAAGGTGCCACAAGTACTCCTGTTCTTCTTTTTGCGGATACAGACTAACACGGCTGTTACTCTGAAACTTGTCAAGATACTACTGTGAGACTCACCACAGAAAGACCTGGGGCAGTTGATCAATAGGTTCATTGCAACACTTCTTGATAGTTTCTACGTCCCTTCCTAGAGACTCGGTGTAAAAGCTCTGGTCAAGTGAAAAATTCTATGTAGTGACAGGAAACAAGCCCTACACGTCCTTTGTAAGGGCTCTTCACGGTGTTCCCCTTTTCCCTTTCCCCCGAAAAGCACCGTGTCACCAGTGTGAGCCACTGACTAGACTGGCTAGAAGCACAAAACCGGGGAATGCTGAACCCAGACACACCCTCGCCTCCCCGCTCCACCCCCAAAACCCCTCACTCCCCACTTAAAAAAAAAAAAAAAAAAAAAATAATGGAGATATCCCATCTCCTAGAACTGGAAGGGACCTTGAAAGGTCATCGAGTCCAGCCCCCTGCCTTCACTAGCAGGACCAAGTACTGATTTTGCCCCAGATCCCCAAGTGGCCCCCTCAAGGATTGAACTCACAACCCTGGGTTTAGCAGGCCAATGCTCAAACCACTGAGCTATCCCTCCCCCCCCCAGTGTCCTCCTGTCCCACCGGACCCTCTTCCTAGAGCCCCCTCCCCCCGGGCCCCGCCCTCTGCCGAGACCCCAGGCACCGCGACTCAACGCCCCGGCTGCGGCCCCACTCACCGAGGTGGGACATGGAGACGGTGGCGTTGCCGAAGCGGGGCTCGTTGTAGATCACCACGGCCACCGCCCGCTTCCGGGCCGCGTTGGTGACTTTGTCCTTGAAGGTGCAGCCCCCGCGGGCCACCAGCGCGATCCAGGGCGGCGGCGGCTCCCCGCCGGGCGGCCCGCGGCTCCCCGGCGGCAGAGGCACATCGTAGTCGGTGTCCGAGGCGCAGCCGTCCATGTGGCGGGCGGAGGCGCCGCGGGGGATGCCCACCAGGCCCTGCGCGCTCTCCTTGGGGGAGCTGTCCCCGTAGCGGCCGCTCTCGGCGCTGCCCCGCACCGTGCGGTTGCTGAGCGGCTCGGTGTAGGCGGTGCTCACCCACGCCGTGTACCACTCCAGGAGCCGGGCGCCGCCGCCGCGCGGGGCCCCCAGCGCCAGCAGCGCCGCCGCCACCAGCGTCAGGCGGGCACGGCACAGCATGGCACGGCCGCGGCCAGCGGGGAGACCTGGGCCGTCTGCGTCGCCTGTCTCCTCCGGGTCCGCGGGCAGAATGAGCGGCGGAGGGGCGCCGCCCACTTCCCCGGCCAGGCCGCGGCGCAGGTAACGGGCGCCCTCCCCGCCCTAGGGGGAGTTGCGGCCCGAGCGCAGCTGAGCCGGCTCCTCCCGCTTGGCGGGGCCGACTGGCGAGCTCCCAAGTGAGGGGGTGCCCCGCGGTGAGCCCTGCGTGCGGCTCCTGCGCAAACCGCTGCCGCCCACAGACCCGCCCTGTGCGCGCGCCGGGGCCGAGCGGGGGGAGGGAGCCCTCGAGGCGGCACCGGAAGAGTTAATGTCCCCTGACCCCGGCCCGCTCCTTCCTCCCCCGACCGTTGGCCCGGAGAACACGGGGTGGGGGTGGGGGAGTCTGAACGGCTCGCGACCCTGAGCGTGCTCCAGGAGCCGCCGCTTCCCGGCTTGCGGGAGAGTCCTTATTGTGAGCGCGTGAGGCCCCGATCCGGCCGCTCACGCGGAGGCACGTGCTCAGCTGAGGGGGGCCCCCTGAAAATGATCAAAGTGAATCCGGGCACCTGCCCTGACGCGTTTGCAGGGTCTTTGGAGGAAAGACATTCCCCGCCCCTCAGTGCTCAGTGGTGTAGGTCGTGGCCTGGAAAGGCCAACGCAGAAGAGGCCCGGAGGAGGAGGATCACTTGGATGTCTGTGTTTGTTTTTTAATGCCAGCAAGAGGATGTGACTAATTGAAGGCCTGGCTGCTGGCTCGCCCACGTTTGGTCAGTGACACACAAGTTAGTCAGTCACTGCACGCTCCAAAACACTCCTCACCTGCATTGTAGGGGTCATCCCCAGAGGAGGATGGGAAGGAGGGAAATGGATGAGAGGAAGGGAGGGTGAATGAAGGGTCAAAAGCCAGGTAGAGATAGAGAGGATGGGCAAAAATAGAGCATGACAAGGAGAAGAGCAAAATCACTAAAGATAAAGAGAACTCAAATAAACCCTTAAAACGGCTGAGGAGTCCAGTGTCACCTTAAAAACTAACAAATTTATTTGGGCATAAGCTTTAATGGGTAGATAACCCCACTTGTTCAGATCAATGGACTGAGAGTTACAGATGCAGGCATAAATATACTGACACATGAACAGAAGGGAGTTACCTTACAAGTGGAGAACCAGTGTTAACAAGGCCAATTCAGTCAGGGTGGATGTGGTCCATTCCCAATAACTGATGAGGCGGTGTCAATACTAAGAGAGGGAAAATTGCTTTTGTAGTGAGCCCACCACTCACAGACCCTATTCAAGTTCAAATTGATGGTATTAAATTTGCAAATGAATTGTAGTTCTGCTGTTTTTCTTTGAAGTCTGTTTTTGAAGTTTTTTGTTGTTGAAGGATGGCTACTTTTAATCTGTTTTTAAACATCACGGGAGATTGAAATGTTCTCCTACTGGCTTTTGTATGTTACCATTCCTGATGTCTGATTTGTGTCCATTTATTCTTTTATGTAGAGACTGTCTGGTTTGGCCAATGTACATGGCAGAGGGGCATTGCAGGCACATGATGGCATATATCACATTAGTAGATGTGCAGGTGAATGAGCCCCTGATGGTGTGGATGATGATGTTGGGTCCTCTGATGGTGTCACTAGAGTAGATAGATATGGGGACAGAGTAGGCAACAGGGTTTGTTACAGGGATTGGTTCCTAGGTTAGTGTTTCTTTGTTGTGGTGTGTAGTTGCTGGTGAGTATTTGCTTCAGGTTGTGGGGCTGTCTGTAAGCAAGGACTGACCTGCCTCTGAAGGTCTGTGAGAGTGAAGGATCATTTTCCAGGATAGGTTGTAGATCGTTGATATGCTGGAGAGGTTTTAGCTGGGGGCTGTATGTGATGGCCAATGGTGTTCTGTTATTTTCCTTGTTGGGCCTGCCCTGTAGTAGGTGACTTCTGGGTCCCCGTCGTGCTCTGTCAATCTGTTTCCTCACTTCCCCAGGTGGGTATTATCATTTTAAGAATGCTTGATAAAGATCTTATAGGGACTGGAGCAAATTCGGTTGTATCTTAGGGCTTGACTGTAGACAATGGATCGTGTGATGTATCCTGGATGGAAGCTGGAGGCATGTAGGTAAGTATAGCGGCCAGTAGGTTTCCGGTATAGGGTGGTATTTATGTGACCATCACTTATTTGCACTGTAGTGTCCAGGAAGTGTTCCCTTTAAAAGGGATGAACAAATTGTAGACCAGGATTTCTCAGTCCCTGGGTCAGGACCCAAAATTGGGTCACCAGAATGTTTCAAAGGGTCGGGCGGCGGCTCCTGTGGCTTCTGTCACAAAGAACTGGCTGGGCTCGCCTACCTGCTCCAGGCGCTGCAACGTCTGGGATCCTAGCACCATTCAGGTTTGGCCCAGTCATCATGATAATGTGACCCTGGCTAGGCCAAATTTGACTGAGTGGCACTGCAACCCCATGAGCCAGGTCACAACTCCACTCACACGCATTTGGTCAAGTCAGGGGGGCGGGGCCAAACCCCAGGGGTGCTGAAACCTCGGAGGTTGCAGTGCCCAGAACGGAGAGCCAAACCCAGCCCAGCCAGTCCCACAGCACAGGAGATGCCACTGTCAGGTGAATGCCAGGCAGGACCTGACCGAAACCACCACAGGGCCTCCACCCTCAGACTATTATTTACTGGGTCATGACAGGCCATAAACATTTACAAATGGGTCCTGAGCCCAAAAAGGTTGAGAACCACTGTTATAGATATTAGTCTGAGGGAAAACCTGTAGACTGGAAAACACTGAATTATAAAAAGAAAAGTGAACAAAAAGAGAAGAGCCTAAGACAAAAATAAAGATAACAGTTTTATATATTGTTTTAGTTGTATGGAAAGCTTGAGCTATACAAAATAAAATTTATATCAAGGATTTAATGATTTTGCTGTTTTTAGTGCCCAAGTAATCTGCGTGTTTTCCCAACTACTCTTTCTATCACTTTTTAATGCTTTCAGTCACCATCATTTTCTTTTAGAAAAAGTGCGTTTTGTGGTATGATCATATTACATCTGATATGTTATCAAACAAGGCTTCTCCTTTTTTCCACTAAGCTGATTGAACCAGTAGTGATCATAACACCTTGTAGAAGTGTTCCAAGCCTTGAGCACTGTTGACCCTGTTTATACCAGCAGAACAGCTATTTTCCCTGTCTGCATGAAGGTTGATATGTTTAAAATTCCATTCCAGGGTCATTTTTAAAGTAAAAATTCCCCAATCCAACCACTCTTTAAAAGTGGAGTATAGCAGTGTCTCGCAACCTATCCAGACTCCTGCATCCCTTTCAGGAGTTTGATTTGTCTTACGTACCCCTAAGTTACACTTCACTTAAAAACTACTTGCTTACAAAATCATACATAAATATACAGAAGTGTCACAGCACACTGTTATTGAAAAATTGCTCACTTTCACCATATAATTATGAAATAAATCAATTGAAATATAAATATTGCACTTACATTTCAGTGTACTGTATATAAAGCAGTATAAACAAGTCACTTGTGACGTTGTGCAGTCTATATAGTTTTATAAAAACTTGATAATAAGTCAATATAATGTAACTGAGATAGTTTTAGAGAAAATACGGAAATAAGTGAATGTAACGTAACTGGGATATGCTTCATGCAAAAGGTCTCTTGTAAGGTATCATTACAAAGCTTATAATCTACTGAGTATGATCATCTGATTTGTATAAATGTACCACTCTTGTATCTAAAACTAGAAATATAAAATGTAACTCTGAGGGCCTATTGTAATTGTGTAAAGTGTGGACCATTAATGATGGTTTGGAATCTTGATGACTCCCACTGTCTGCAGATGGCTGTATTTACCTGTGAGTCTTCCTGTATATGTGTGTGCTGGCAAGTGAGTAATGAAGTCTTGCAGTGACATGTGATCATGTCACCTGAACTGGAATCCATCTTTAACCTGGAGCTTTTCCAGTGAGGGGGGGTGGAAACCCAGAGAGACAAAGAGTTCCCGCCTTATGCAAAAGATATATAAAGGGGGGAAGAGAAGAGAGAGAGAGAGGAGCCATCATGAAGAATCCCCTAGCTACCACCTGAGCTGCAACAAGAGCTGTACCAGGGGAAAGAATTGTGCCCAGGCCTGGAAGAAGTCCAGTCTGAGAAAAAAACTTACTGAAGCATCTCTGAGGATGAGATTATCTGTATTCAGTTTGATTAGGCATAGATTTGCGCATTTTATTTTGTTTTGCTTGGTGACTTACTTTGTTCTGTCTGTTACTACTTTGAACCACTTAAATCCTACTGTCTGTATTTAATAAAATCACTTTCTATTTAGTAATTCACTCAGAGTATGTATTAATACCTGGGGGAGCAAACAACTGTGCATTTCTCTCTATCAGTGTTATAGAGGGCGAACAATTTATGAGTTTGCCCTACATAAGCTTTATGCAGGGTAAAACAGATTTATTTGGGTTTAGACCCCATTGGGAGTTGAGCATCTGAGTGCTAAAGACAAGCGCACTTCTGTGAGCTGTCTTCAGGTAAACCTGCAGCTTTGGGACAGGAGATTCAGACCCTGGGTCTGTGTCTGGAGCCAGACGGGAGTGTCTGGCTCAGCAAGACAGGGTGCTGGAGTCCTGAGCTGGCAGGGAAAACAGAAGCAGGGGTAGTCTTTGCACATCGGGTGGCAGCTCCCAAGGGGGTTTCTGTGATCCAACCCGTCACATCACTGTCTGTATGAAATTTTAGTTTATACTGACTGCGCTAGTGGCTTTTTATGTAGCCTATTGTAAAACTAGGCAAATACCTAGATAAGTTGATGTACCCTCTGGAAGACCTCTGTGTACCGCCAGTGGTAAACATACCCCTGGTTGAGAACCACTGGAGTAGAGGAAGCCAGTATAGTTCGAGCACTCTCTAAAACTTCTTAGCGATGTAGTTTTAGGACTCTCTCCAAAGGCACTCAGCATTTCAAGAAAAAGATCAAAGTAGCAAAATCAGGAGGACAACCAAGATTGAGAATTAAAGGAATATATAAAGTATTGCCAAGGGTGGGGTGGGGGATAAAAGGAGTCAAGAGCTGCAGAGACCCAAGAGAGTTAAATGTAGAGATCATTGAGTTGAAAGAAGGGGGGGGAAGAGCAACAGAGAAGTCAGAGGGCAATAAGTTGGAGATGATGAATGGAGTTAGTGACAGAATAGAGGCAGACAGAAAGTGAGCAATGTTGAAGGACAGCAAGTGACAAGAGGGAATTCAGAGTGAACAAAAGAGCAGTGTTTGATAAAAACTTGATTGAGAGAGGTGACCAAGATGGTGCATTGAGTCAGTCCAAAAGTGAAGATCAAATAAGGAGGTTATGGAAAGGCGATTAAAAGCAGCCAGTGGACATCAACATGGAAATTAAAGTTACCACAGATGCGAGTAGGAGATTAAGATGAGAGGAGGAATGAATTGGCATTGAAGTCAGTAACATGAAGGGAACTGTACACAACAGCTGCAGGGCATGCAGTTTTAAGAATGTAGGGTGGTGGAATGGGAGGAGAAAGTGCTGACTGATTAGATGGATAGGAAAGGAGCCCAACACTGTTGCCACAGTGTTGGAAGGGAAGAGGCCAGTTATGGACACAAGGAAAGAGATTGGGCTGGAGATAGAGAGATGGATTGGATTTCAATGATTGTGAGGAGTAAATAGGAGCTAAAGGCTGTGAGTCAAATTAATTTATTGGATAGGGCACAGGAACTCTGGAGGGGGAAGGCTGGCTAGCTTAGAGGTTGGTGAAAGTAGATACAGTAATAATGTGGGAGAGGAAGAGGAGAAGAATGATGGGCCTTGGCCAGAGAGTAGTCAGTAAGAACAAGATGGAGATGAGAATTAGGGAGAGCAAGGGGAAGGGGAAGAAATGGCATTGAAATGAAGTTCCATAGTATTGTTAATTCACACAAGATTGAAACCAATGTCTAGTCACTTGCCTGATATCTTCATGTATACGAGTGAGTGGTGAGCTGTGTTAAGAATGAGGTATGGCTATCGGATGCTGTGTTACATTGAGATTAAAGCAAATACAGAGAGGAATGGATGGGGGGGAGGGGAGAGAAAAGTGCATGTTTTCCCAGTGTATCCCTCTCCTTCCTCCCTAAACATCTGAAGATCTGACTGTCAATTCCCAGAGTCACTTTAAAGGAACAAAGATGGCCTTCTTTCCACCAGGAAGATTGTGCAAGACTGAGAAAAACAGTAGTTAGATAAGATAGAAATTGTAAAGGCTGTCAACCAAGCTTCCTTTTGTTCATTCCTGTTAAAAACATATTACAGACATCAAAATATTCAAACGGCAACTTCCCTTTTGCTATTTATTTGCATTTAATGCTTGATGGATAATTTGTTAACAACATTCATTATCTTTACAAGTCAAAATACATTGTAAAGTGCAATACACATCCATAAACAGTACAGACAAGTAAATGATGAAAATTACTTTAGAAATGAAGCATTCTTTGGTTAAATAAGAACAGCAGTTAAAACTAGCTGTGCTTAATACTGTACATGCATTACCTTGGTACAGATTAGTCAAGGATTGTAACATTGTTCATCAGAAGTCAAAATTCATAACTTCATTTTCTTTTTTCCAGCTAACACACAGTCATAAATAAACACAAATAAATGGACTATTACAGAACCACAAGTGAAGATTTAACTAAAGAAAGATTGCACAACAAGGCTTTTCTGAAATGAGAATATTTAATGAATATTAAGCTGCAAAATAATTAAACTAAAATGTGATTCTTACTGAAGTACAGAATACATGTACAGAATACATGAAAATAAATTGCATGTTGGTAAGTTGCAATACTTTATAAATACTAAGGATCAAATCCTTAAGATCAGAATGAAATAAAAGGGAGTTTTACTATTGATTTACTATTGCTATCCATAGATCAGACCCCATAGTCATAACCAATAGCCTGAGGGAAATTTGAATCTATTATAGAATCTTTACAATAATATTTGGGTTAAAAGTTTAATAAACTCTATTCACTTAACTCATACCACATGATGATTGATATAAATTGAGAAATTTGGCAATTAATATATTTTTTAGATAGTTTGTAGCTAATAATTTAAGGCCCAATTAAACAAACAACCTCCGCCCCCACCCCGCCATTCCCAAAACCCTTTTTTCAGAGAAGTCACTTCAAAGCTACTTGGGCAGGTTTGTGATGGGCTTCTGTAGCCTTTCAGAGGCTTTTGTGGTGTGGAAGCGAGACTTTTGATTAAGATGACATATCTGTTTAAGAAGCCTCCTTTGACATCTTAAGTCCTCACTGCTGTTTCAAGATTTTCTCCCTGGATGTCTCATGCCCCGAGGGTTTGACAAGAACCTAAAATGTGTTGGGTAAAACTCCTTAGCTCTTCAAAGACTAGAGTATTAATTGACAGGAGAGAGAAGAATTGTGGACTCTACTGTCATCAGGCCAGTAGAAAAGTATGTAGAGGAAAGAATGAGTAATTATTAATGCCTAAAATTTTTATTTTTCTTCCCCTCCTCAGTGTGCCTAGACATTAAACTTGGGAAAGTCTAATTTGCTTTTTGTGTGAACTTTTTCCGGGATCTCTGGGTATAAAGGTAAACTGGGGCAAAAAAATGTGTAATTACAGTTACAAGTCACTATTTGTGCAAACCTTTAGAGATCCCCTTATTGAATCAGACCTGTGCCTATTGAAATCAATGAAAAAGCTCCCATTAACCTCAATGGGCTTAGGATCAGACCCAAAACGAACAGAGATCCCAATGTAAAAATAACAAGAATGTGGGAAAGCTTCAGTTAATAGCATTCCATGCATCTGTGTAGGACCAACTCCTGTGTTCCTAAATTCCACAGAGCAAAGTGGGTTGCAGATTGGGCAAACTTGTAGGAAAAAAGTGCAAGGGAAAAACAGCTATGCAGGGTATTTCCTCCACTAGTGCAGGCACCACAGTTCCCTCTGCAAAATATCTGTACAATCAGTAAACATGCTGAAAAAGAGAAAGAGGACAGAAAAGAATATTCTAGCAAGATGTCTACCCAGGCTTTTCCCCCTAGATTTTCCACCATTCCTACACAGCTCCAATAGTGATGTCAACAATGGGGGCCCCAGAGTTGAGAGGCCTGGGTGGCTCATGGTATTTTAAGCACCATGTAATCCAATTCTGCTCAAAGCAGATCTACATGACATGGTACAGATAGTGGCTACCCGCTCTTTGTTTAAATTAAATTAACACTGCTAGTGCTGGTGGATCTGAATTGGTGGTAGCAAGAGGGAGATATTTGGCAAAAGGCTTCATGTGGGCAAAGCTGCCTTGGCATATTTCTGCATCAACACAGATAAAAATCTGTTTAAACATAATATGATAATGTGGCTCAGAGCATCACTAAGTGATCTTTTGTGTTTTGTATCTCTTCTTAGTGGAGTCAGAGTGCAGTCAGTAGCCTTCTAGTCAATTACAGCCTAGTCTGTATGACTTGACCTCCATATCTTTATCCCCTCTGAGACCCTGTCTACAGCAGGGATATTTTCTGAATTTTTCCCCCGGTTACTAGCGCTGGTTTAGCTGTCCAAGCATTAGCAACAGTGGGACCATAGTGTAGACAAGTTACTGCTGCCCTCCTTTTAACCTTCATTTAGACTTGTAGGAAGTGTAATCAGCATGGTTGTTATAATGACAGTGACTGCCATCAGCTTGTCTGCAGTAGGCTCTCAGTATTGCCAGCATCAGTGGTAAATTTTCCTAAAATTTCTTAGGGCTTATCTTCACTACTGGTGTAAGTCGATCTAAGTTACGCTACTCCAGCTACGTTATTCACGTAGCTGAAGTTAATGTAACTTAGGTCAACTTACCCCGGTGTCTTCACTGCGTTGTGTCAACAGGAGACACTCTCCAGTCGACTTCCCTTACTCTTCTTGGAGAGGTGGAGTACTGGGGTTGACCGGAAAGCGTTCTGCCATCGATTTAGTGGGTCTTCACTAGACCCGCTAAATCAACACCTGCTGCATCAATTGCAGCAGCATTGATCTCCCCCCACAGTGAAGACAAGCCCTTAGTTTAGATATAGCCTGAGAATAACACCCTCTTTTAATGCATTGAACCTATGTAGGCTCAGCTGCACTTAACTAGCTTCTAGTTGGTCATATACCCCTCAACTGCCTCTGAACTCTGGATGGGCATTAATGCAGAAAAGCCCAGGTTCTTAGCTGATTTACCTAGTTTTTTTCCCCTAAGGAGTGCACTGGGGTGTGCAGTATCAGGGCTTTTGAGGTTTCCACTAGGGCAGTGGTGGGCAACCTGAGGCCCGCAGGCCACACGCAGCCCATCAGGGTAATCCGCTGGCGGGCCATGAGACAGTTTGTTTCCATTGACCGTCCGCAGGCATGGCCACCCACAGCTTTCAGTGGCCACAGTTTGCCGTTCCCAGCCAATGGGAGCTTTGGGAAGCAGCGCGGGCCACAGGGACGGGCTGGCCGCTGCTTCTCTCAGCTCCCATTGGCCGGGAACGGCAAACCACGACCACTGCAGGCAGCCGTGCCAATGTAAACAAACTGTCTTGTAGCCCGCCAGCAGATTACCCTGACGGGCCGCAGGTTGCCCACCACTGCACTAGGAGGTATCAAAAGACCTGTACTTCCATTACAGGCACACAAAGCTCTTACAGTGTCTAGCTCTCACAGTGTTACAGTAAGAGCTGTTGTATAATTTAATGGTAAGTAATAGACACACATTCCTTACAAGCTGTGTAGCTAAGTAGCCACTTAAGCCATCAGACCCTTTTTAGTAAGATATTCTAGGTCAGGTGGTGTAGAACAACCTTAGTGGTATATCATAAAGTAAGCAGTGGCTAAGAACTGATAAAGCAGCCTCACTTGGCCCTGCAGGAAAAAGTTGCCAGTCCAACATATGCTTTGCAGTGAAGTTTTGCAAAGGGAGAATGGAAATTTTTTGCTTGGTCTTTGAACTGAAAATGCTACTAATTATTCCAGGCTTCCCTTGCAAAGACAATGTCAGGGAGACTCCCTTTTAAACCTACCTAGGGAACAGGATTCAAGGGCTGGCTCCACCACTGGGGAGAACCAGGGACTGGCTATGAAAGTCTATCTCAGGAATAGGTTAATGAAAATGAGGGGAGAGACAGGATGTGAAAAACACAGGACCTTAGGCCAGCAAGTAACTCAATATTTCTCTGGTCCCATAATCTAAAACAGGTTTAGTAGAGACTACATTTTTTAAAAAGAATGTTGATAAGTGTATTGGGATTATCCTGTGGTGGGTCTGATTTCTTGTTTGACCCTTTAACATGTTTAATCATCCTTGTGCTGGTAAAAGACACTGTGTACTGAATTTATTTTGTTTGAGCTGCTTGTACTTTGCCACTGCAATAGCCAGCAAGGTCCACCACTCCTTCTCCTCAATTTCCAAGCAAAATATTTAACTGGATAATTTGGAAAAGGGTGTGACTGACTAAAACATAAATTCCAAAATGAGGATCTCTTCATTAAAAGTATAAACACAAACTTAAACATCTTTTTATAGTTGCAGCTAGGGATATTTGCTTAGAACACCTACAAAACAAGATAGCAAGTAACAATAATACTTCCACAATATACAGCAGTCATTTATTTTTTGTATGGGTAATTAGTTTTTCTGTAAATCAGAATGCCATATTTAGCATATATTGTAAGTGTCACATGGGTGGATGACACTAAAAATCAAAACAGGCAGATCCAAAACATTTTTAAGTAGCATTCAGGAAGTATAGATCCTATCTGAAATGCCAAGATTGTGTGTTCCAGTGTAGGATTTACCATCCACATATCATTTTTAATATAAAGATCCATATTGGTTTATTAGCATTTGATCCAAGTAAAAAAGATGGGGCCATTCTGAATGCTTTTGAAAAAAATCACTGTAAAATACCCATCCAACAACATGGTGTTGGAAGAAGTTTTTGGAAAGCAAATATGAAAACTCAAGATTTATATTTCAAACCCAATCACTCTTTACTTGGAACTGCTTTGAAATACTCTTCCACTGCAATGGTGGAAACTCCTCCATACCAGTTCTGAAGCCAGATGTGCTCAATGTTCATTTTCATAAAGAACCATTCGTAGTTACGAGGCCACTTCCTCATAACTGGGTGCCTGAAAAGACAAAGAATTCCAAAAAGGTTTGCCAAAATGCACATCCAGTGGACTTCTTTCTTCAATGCAGTAGTTGCTAACTTTCTTGGGCAACTAGAACAGTTTACCTGAGTAAAATCTGGGCTGTACCAGGCAACATCATTGACCTATGCTCACTTTCACTTGCAATGAACCTTGCTCCAAACCTACATGTGGCAGCAAATAAAAATGCAGCAAGGGTACCTGAGAGGCCCATCATTAAAAGGCAGATTTTGCCCAGCCCTTAAACAGGTGGAAAGTGCTGGCAGAGGGCACAAGGGCCTGCATCCACAAAGGGACTTGGGTGTTGCAATGTGTAGCGTTGCAGTAACTCACTTTTATGCACCTAGAGAATCATTGGAACAACAATGGGGTCCACAAAGCTTGGGTTAGGGCCTAGGCCAACTATACAACAAATGGGGCGAGAAAGGTGCCTAAGAATGCAATCCACAAAAGCAGCAGCCTGGTCAGGGAGTTGCCTCAATTAGCCAATGGGAGATTCTGATGAGAGGGATGTGTCCCAAGCCCTGCCCTTCTCACAGAGTTCATCACCTGCCTATTTCTGTTTCTAGGCCACAGCTTGGAACCCTTTCCTAGAGTCAGGCAGCTAAACCACTTCATGTGAGGATGAGTTAGGCCTGGTCCACACTAACCCCCCACTTCGAACTAAGGTACGCAAATTCAGCTACGTGAATAACGTAGCTGAATTCAAAGTACCTTAGTTCGAACTTACCGCGGGTCCAGACGCAGCAGGCAAGCTCCCCCGTCGATGCTGCGTACTCCTCTCGCCGAGCTGGAGTACCGGCGTCGACGGCGAGCACTTCCGGGATCGATCCAGGATCGATTTATCGCGTCTAGACAAGACGCGATAAATCGATCCCAGAAGATCGATTGCTTACCGCCTGACCCGGAGGTAAGTGTAGACCTACCCTTAGGCAGGCACCTGACTCCACACACAATGGGAAGAAGATGGAGAGGGTAGTGCTGCCTACCTTATAACTTCTAGCTCAGGGGTGGGCAAACTTTTTGGCCTGAGGGCCACATTGGGGAATAGAAATTGTATGGCGGGCCATGAATGCTCACAAAATTGGGGTTGGGGAGCAAGAGGGGGTGAGGGATTTGGTTGGGGTGGGGCTGGGGATGAGACGTTTGGGGTGTAGGAGGGTGATCTGGGCTGGGACCGAGGGGTTCGGAGGGCGGGAGGGGGATCAGGGGTGCGGGAAGGGGGGCAGGTTCTGGCGGGGGGTGTGGGCTCTGGGGTGGGGCTAGGAATGAGAGGTTTGAGGTGCAGGAGAGTGCTCTGTGCCAGGATCAAAGGGTTTGGAGAGCAGGCGGGGGATCAGGGCTGGGGCAGGGGGTTGGTGCGTGGAGAGAGGCTCAGGAGTGCAGGCTCTGAGTGGTGCTTACCTCAAGCAACTCCCGGAAGCAGTGGCCTGAACCTTCTTTGGCTCCTATGTGGAGGCAGGGCCAGGCAGCTCTGCACGCTGCCCCATCTGCAGGCACTGCCCCTGCAGCTCCCATTGGAGCACTTAGGAGCCAGAGCGGAGCCATGCCGCGGCTTCCGGGAACTGCATGGAGCAACTGGAGCGGGGCTGAGCCACGTGGTGTGGCCCCCAGCCCAGCGCCCCGGCTGGAGCACCGGAGCAGGGTAAGCCCCAGATCCTGTTCCCCAGCAGTAGCTCGCAGGCTGGCTTAAAACGACTCCGGCCCATGGGCCGTAGTTTGCCCACCCCTGTTCTAGCTCATTGGTTAAAACAGTCACCTGGGATATGGAAGGCTGGAGTTCAATTCCCTCCTCTGTCTGATGGAGAGGAAAAGATTTGAACAGAGATCTCCCACCGTTCAGGAGAGTGCCCTAACCACTGGGCTAAAAGTTGCAAGGTGGTGGTGGCACGACCATCTCACTGCAAGATTTTGAAGGGGACTGATCCAGTAGGTGACCTCTGAGTATGCCTACCAGATTGGGCCCTGCAGGCAAGATTGATGTTCACTGCCTATTTTCCCCTGCTTGGTGGATTGCACTGGGGCTTAGATGAAATGTAGCTGTACAGATGCCTAGAGTAAGGCAGCAGTATGCATGCCCAGAGGCAGAAACTTAGGCACCTAAATAACTTTCACAATAGAAACTTTATGCCCCCAGTGAATTTAGGTGCCTACAGAGTTAGGCGGAAGCTGAGTGGGGGTTTTATGGATTACAGTGAAGCCAAAAACTGGGACTTGGGCACCTAAATCTGAGGTTCAGGCACCTAAGCACCTCTGTGGATCTGGGCCAAGGTGCCTTCATCCCCTTGCTTGGCTCACTTAAAGGCCTGGAAGAATTGCAGTCCTTGTGCTTTGGGGAACATCAGGATTATTTCCTAGTCCTGTGAGAGTGCATGGCACCTCAAAGGGGGTGAGGGAAGAGATGGGCCATAATTCTGTCCCCCTAACCACTAACCATCACACCTGGCTAGCTACATGGAAGATATTAAGCTGCAGCCCACAAAGGTGTGTAAGTAGCAAGTGTGGCGACACCTGGAAGCACTCTGAGACATTCAGGCTGCCTCCTGGATCTCCCTTAGGGGCAGTACAGTTTATCACTGCCGCTTTCTATGGACTGTGCATAAATGGCACAATCTTGTTTTGTGGAAGGGAGGAAAAGCCAAAAGTGCTAGTCACAGAAACCTCAGATATGACACACATACTGGTGGTAAGGGAATCACTCTTAATACTTTCGTAAATCCTAGAATTATATACAGCAGGTTCTATCAAAATGCATGTTGATCACTATTTATCTGGATGACATATCTGACTGTCCCAAGAGTACCAAGATAGTCCTAAAGGCTTGGATAATTTACTAAGCAGCCTAGTAAGTAAAGAGCAGGCCTGCTACTCCTGGGATCTTCAATCCCAACTGCCCATCTCACTCACAATTTATTCATCTCAAAATTATAGGTATTACTATATTACATAAGTATCACATACAGACCTAGAAAACATTGCTTGTTTGGCAAATTCCATTTCCTCTGGTGGTACCATGACCATCTGTCCTGTGAGAGTCAGTCTGGCACATCTTGGATCCTCAGGATCAATTATATTTTTTCTGCACACAGAGAAAAGTAATCATGTATAATAGATTGTTTTCTACAGCAGAGGTTTTTAAGAAGCTATTCATATTGGCTAAATATTTAGCATGCTCTGGGTGAATATGAGCTCGTGCTCACATATTTAGCAGCTGTAATATTCTAAGCCCAGGGCTTGCTTCTGCAAACCTTTACTCATATGAGTAGTGATATTCCATGGGACTGTTCACGTGGGTGAGGAGTACTCACATGAACAAGGATTACAGGATCAGGCCCAAAGTTTGAAGCAAAACAGAGATTCGTCTATTTTCTAACCATGCTTTTTAAAATAATTAATTAGTAGATGATGTCTTCTATGTATTCAGATTGTAATTGTTCTAATCTTTTATGTTGTAAACTGATTTTCTGTTTAACTTTTATAGATGTCATTCTGTAGCAACAAAAATTAGGATTAACCATCCATGCACAGAACCAGACTTAGAATTTTTGTGTAGATCTACAAAACAATTTTAAGGTGCCCCACCCAAGCATCTCAAAAATGTCACTGATTCTTGTCTACCCTTATCACACCACTAGGCACAGGATTTTGAGGAGGGTTAGTGAAATGGTTAGCATACACCCGAAACCTGATCGATTACAAAAATGAATGTGTATGTAACTTTAGTCCCCTTCCTTGTAGCCTTCTGCTGTAGACACACCTGCTTGTTTGTTTCTACTCTACTGACTGGTTTACATCACTTCATGTTTTCACGGCTCTCTGCACAAGGAAAAGAGCTAGAGTCTCACTATTTTTAAAAGGAGAACTCTGATTCTCTGTTACATTTCTAGTTCATTCAAATTAGGGGGCTCTTGACTGCTCTCCAGCTCTGCCTGTACTGTAATGACATTTAAAATAAATCACAAGTGTAGCTATGGGGCTGATTCTAAGAACATAAGAACAGCCATACTGGATCACACCAATAGTCCACCTAACCCAGTGTCTTGTCTCTGACAGTGGCCAGTGCCAGATGCTTCAGTTGGAATTAACAGAACAGGGCAATTTTGAGGGATCCGTTCCCTGTCATCCAGTCCCAGATTGTAGCAGTTTGAAGTTTAGGGACACCCAGAGCATGGGGTTGCATCCTTGACCATCTTGGCTCTCTGTTACATTGGTATAAATGAGGAGTAACTCCACTGCTAGCAAACTCCTAATGAAACCATTGTGAGGGCCTAATTGCATGAGAAGCTGAGTGGCCTCAACTTCCATTAGTTTCAACAGCAGTTGAAATTGATCAGCACTTCACAGTGTTGGATCCTACACAACAGCTTAGTCAGGCCCAGAGACTCACATTGCAGTTGTTGTTCTCAAGTGTTTTAACCTAACGAAGGAAACTGCAGTAAATGAAGCCTGATCTGCGTGCAGTTTTACTCCTAGATCTTAACTTGAACTTGTTAGCCCGGACCCTGACTGGAATATGCAATTTGCCATTACTTTTTTCCTTATAATTCTCAGTATGTTTCTGTTGCATGGAAATAAGTGTTCCTGCAGCTAATGTAACACCTGCAAATTCCCCACAGATGGTAATAAAAAACTGGATAGCCTACTGGATAAAGTGTCTGCTTTTATACATAGGCCCAAGAACATAAATATGCCAGAAAATAGAATGGGCTGATACTCAGCTCTGCCCAATAAGCACTGGGCACAGCTGACAGCATGAGCTGTAAAGGTGCAATATCTGGTTCTCTTACCCCCAAGATGGTTTTCTACCATCCCCAGAAGCTTAGAGCAGCCTCAGGGTTCCCAAGGAGCTCTTATGCTGACTGCGATCAATGTGTACTTTGGTCATGCCTCCTCCCACCTTCTACATTCAGTGGGGGAAAGAGGGAGAGACCAGAGTTGGGGCTAGGGTCCAGCTCAAATCTTTTATTTAACATTGGTTTATTTTAAAAAATGACGATCTAGAAATTTTCCAGCAACATTTTTTAGTACAGACTAAGGAATTAGTGTTACTCTGAGCACCTGAAAATCTGCAGTCCCCTGACTAGATTCTGAATTCAGTTATACCAGTGTAAGTCCACTGAAGTCAGTGGAGTTACTCCCAAATTACACTGCGCAACTGAGATTAGTTTAGCCCTCTGACTTTCTGTGTTTAACCTCAAGCTTGCATTAGCGTTGTCTTATTTATCTATTTAATTAGATTAGTTTTAAAAATAAGTGAAAGAAATTTTTAACAAGCAAAATCTGTACCTGTAGAAATTCAGTTCAATTAATAATCCTGTTTCCACCTGCATGCAACTGACTATTTCTTTATTACATGCCCATCAGGTATTTGAAACAGGAGTAAAACAATTGCACAGTGGATAAAAGCAAATTAGTTTGCAAGTGCATTTGTTTGGTATATCTTAGTTATTTGTTGCAAGTTACTTACAGGTAGAAGGAAATATAAAATGATATTGTTTCTTGTTGGAAAGTTAGATTTCATGGGACGGATGGCGGTGGGAGATTTGATTTGACTATGTGAGTTATAATCAAGAGCTATCAGAGAGCATGTTAGATCTGTCCTCCTAACTCTTTTAGGATAAAAGAGAAATGTGTACATTAAAAGATCAAATAATTATATCTGTTAATTTTCAGTACCGGCCTACACCAAGAGATACGTACCTCAATATCTAGAATGTTTGAGCATGTACTTTGTCCTTGGCTTTTTCCTTTGTTTGCAGATTTCACTATGTTTTTGTCTCACTGGTTGGGGGTGTTACATTATTTGCACATGTGATTAAAAGTCTATTAGTCTTTGGAATGGTTTGTTCAAACTGTAGTTTGTATATTTAAATATTCAGTGTAGGGGGCGCAGTTTGTTTTGCTGGCAAATCAGCAAGCAAATGTTGTGTGAAGATTAAATTGGACAAAATACTAGAAAAGGATAGTGACACATCTGAACTTGGTAAACTATGTTGTTATATTTTGGCATGGCTTTTATCATGTTTTTCCGTTCCATAACAGTGAACTTTGTATCCTAGTCTTTCATTGACATTGGTATTTTATCTAACAAAAGGCTTAATGTTCTGAAAAAAATCTACTTTTGCATTTTCTTTGGGATAGTATTCCCCTTACAATGTGCTTTTTTTCTCTTTCTAAACCCATGTACAAGCACTAAAGTTGTAGCTAACACAGTTCTGTCTGTAATGCGGACAAGTCTTGTGTTTTCAGTGTGTGATTGGTATAGCTGATGTAAATTTGGGACTTGCTGCCCAGAAATAGAGGGATATACGAAGTGAGCCAGTGGCCTCTCTTCATTAATAAACTCCTCATTCATGTCAGTGGGATATATAGTTATACATTTAGTAATGATTTTTTGCATTCTATATAAAAACATGCACATTCAGTCCTCACTCCTCAGATCCATCTTAGCTTTGTTGTGGCACAAAACTGAGTGGGAAGGTAAAAGTAGGTCTATGTTTGTGACACGGAGGGCCATTGGTGATTCGCTGTGCTATTTCAGTAACTTGTCAGGCCTGGCATACTCATTACACCTAACACGCTGTTTTCATGATATATACTCAAAAGGTGGTATATAATATATAATTAAAAACTAATAACTCACTGATAATTAAAATTCTAGCATGATGTATTTATGGGATGTGTACAAAGAGTTATAAATATGCACCAGAATTATGGTCTTAAAATGTGTTTGGCAAGCAATGCATAAGCCCAGTTTGCCCTCGAGAAAGGAATGTGTATTTGCTTGTCTGACCAGCCTGTGTCATCAGGCAGAGACAATGAAGCTACATTTACATAAAAGGTAAACAAAGCCATCAAACTAGCAAGTGGGGGAGATAGCTTCTTAACTATAAACAGTGGGGGTCTGAACCGCAACTGATGAGCAATTGAATCAACTGATTGTATACAATATTACTGCATTATAAAAGCATATCAAGTAAGGTCTTTTATGAAAGCCTGTGACACATTGCTGATTAATATAATTGTGAAATGTAGGCATTAATACAATATGAGGAATTATGGATGCACATTGATATGCTTTATAGCAGCAGTTCTCAACTAGGGGTCCAGAGCCCCCTGCGGGAGGCCACAAGCAGGTTTCAGGGGGGCCACCAAGCAGGGCTGGCATTAGACTCACTGGGGCCCCGGGCAGCAAGGTGAAGCCCTGTCGCCCAGGGCTGAACCCCTGGGACCCTGAGCCCCGCCACCCAGGGCTGAAGCCAAAGCCTAAGTAACTTAACTTTGCGGGGGCCCCTGGAGCATGGGGCCGCAGACAATTGCCCTACTCGTTACCCCCTATTGCTTGCCCTGGCTTTTATATGCATTAAAACAGTTGTTGTGGCACAGCTGGGCCATGGAGTTTTTATAGCATGCTGGGGGGCCTTAGAAAGAAAAAAGTTAAGAACCCCTGCTTTACAATCTGTGACCAGACACAGTGAGAAACAGATTTGCTCCCAGAGAGGAGGGAAGGCAGCTATCTACCTGTCTCCAATGTAAATGAAGTAGTGTTGAATCAAAACAGTGGAAGTCCTACTTACATATGAATAAATGGGGGATGGAGACTGCACCCTCAGGAAGCCTTCCTGCCCCTTGAAGCAAGTTCAGTGAACTTTGGGAAGACAGCTTGGCATCAACACCCCAGCAAGTGAGAGAAGCTTTCTCTGAGCTTACTTTTCAAAGAATACAATTCAAAGCGTTACTGGACTATAAAAAGAAAGGGAGAGAACCTCTTAGTTATCTGTCACTGGGGAGGAATTAAAAGGGTCAGAGCTCTTCAAATCACAGAACATTGGATCCTTCAACCAAGGGTGTTGAAGTCTCTCAGAACTGAATATGGGTGAGAAACCTGCTTAGGCAAAGATTGTAACTTGCTGGAATTAAGTTTTAGTCTTAGAGGTGTATTTTTACTTTTATTTGTTTGTAACCATTTCTGATTTTATTCCTTATACTTGGTATCTCTTAAACCTATGACTTTTTGTTTGATAAAATTGTTTTCCTTTTACTATAAACCAAATCAGTGCTGTGATTGAAATAAGAGTGTTTTTCCAACCTCCATTAAATTAATGAATTGCAGTGTATTTTCTCTTTAAAGGAGCAACAAACTTAGTAACTTCTGTGAGTGTTCAGTAAGAGGGCTGGACGCTGCAGGGAGACGTTTCTGGGGAATTCGGGAGTTGGGGCTCAGAGTTTGTTACCTGAGAGGCAAGGCTGGAATGGGTAGAGTCCTGAAAAGTTGCTGGGCAGGCAGACAAAATGATGTGTCAGGGAGTGGTCCCCATCTTAACAGCCAAATTCTCACTTGCTGAGGCTGAGAGGGGTTACACAGTATCTCACAAGTCTGGGAACTTCAGCAGATTGTCACATTGGCAGAAGTTTGGGACTGAGGGCGGTTTTCAGTCACCCTCCAAAATAACTGGGCAGTGGAAGCCAGGTTGCGACCTACATGCTTGAATGAGGGCTCTTGGTATCAGGGCTGTGAGCCACAGCAGCACAACATTGAAGGCATCCAGAGTTGCCGGGCAGGTGGTGACACAATCTCTTAATGGCCTGGGTTGAACCCCAAAGCATCATAAGATCATATTTGGGAAAGGAGACAAAGGAATCAAGATGGATACCATTTACATAAAAAGATACACACCTTGCTAAAGAGATTAAACAAAGCCAGACTTAATGGGAATCAGACAAAAGCTTATGCATTTTATTAGAGCTACATTAGCGCTGATGTGCACATTGTTTTAGAGAGGTTATCTCAATTATTCATCAGGTTTGAGGAGAGGAAAGAATTGATTTACCCAATTTTTCTGCTCCGGGGGGACAAACCATGCATTCAACACTTGATTCTGGTCAGCCGGTTGTTTATGTTAAGCATGTGGGATCAGTCCTGGAGAGAGCTGCATACAAAAGCATTCACTTCATTCCAGACCTACAGAAAAGAACCATACTATCTGCTTTAAGCCCTAAAAGAAGCTGTCACTTTTGATCATCTAATGGCAAAAACCATATACTGATGAAATATCTCTAGGAATTACACAATGCTCTGAGGTGCACACAACAAATATTTTCAATGTCCACCCATTGCACTCCATTCTATTTCCACCCATGTTGGGTCATGGTTCAAAAATGACTCAGAGTAAAGAGTGTCACCCACTTATTAAAATATTTACTTGCACAAGAGTACACCCAACACTAGTTACTGCAGTCACCTCCTGAGTTTTCATTGGAGAATTCCCATCCAAAAATTAGCCAGGTCCAGATCTGACAAAACTATAATTCAGAGTGGTATGGCTACATTAACACCCCACAAAACAGAGCTTTTGTTAGGAGTAAATTCCAAAGTTGAGGGCCCTGCCTCCACTGATAATGTTCTGTCTCTTGCTCCCACAAATGCAAATCTAGGGGCTGTTTAAGATTCCTTTTAGCATCATTAGTCATTTCCACTTGGCTCCAACAGCCCATCATTGAGGTGAGGATCACAGGGTTAATTTCTACGCTGGAAATATATTCTACACCATTGGTTCTCAAACTAAGGCCGCCGCTTGTTCAGGGAAAGCCCACTCAGCTGAGGGATGTGCTGGCCGTGGCTTCCCGCAGCCCCTATTGGCCAGGAGCGGCGAACCACGGCCCGTGGGAGCCGCGATCGGCCAAACCTGCGGACACGGCAGGGAAACAAACCAGCCTGGCCTGCCAGGGGCTTTCTCTGCACAAGCGGCGGCCCTAGTTTGAGAACCACTGTTCTACACCTTAGGAATTTATTTTCTTAAGTCTACAGAAGGAAATGTTATGCTATCAAATAATTATCATGGTTGTGTATTAAAACACAAAGCACTTTGATTTTATATTTAGAAAAGCGCACGTTATGTGCCTTATATATGCCATCATAATTCAACCCTGAAGGATCTGAAATAGAAAGTATGTATTAGCATTACTAATCTGTGTGGTATGAACCTCGGACAAAATCTCTATTGAAAGCAAAATTCATAATCTGAAAAGCTGCTGCTGGCCGTCAGCTTGATACCGCAGGGCACTATTGCCCTGCCTTCCCCCTGATTTGGACAAAAAAGAACGTTCTTTCTCATTCTTCCTTCAAAGAGAGTTAAAAGGGCATCTTTATTTTTGGATGTAGAGTCTTCCATTTTAAATCAAAAGAAAGTCCCGAGGTTAAAGAAAAGAATGAAAAAATGGCATTTTTGTATAGAATTGATTTCTGTGTTTGGTCGCATGCCCATTTTAGTTTGGTGTAGATCACCCCACAGTTCCTAGAAGAACTTCCTCCCTAGACTGTTTTTTCTTTCAATTTAAGTGCTCTTGGTGTGCTTGACTGTCTTTGGTCATATAAATAGCAAATTTCTATGACTGAACTACTAATTGTGGTATGTAACCTATTGTTTAAATCAGCCTCTGTACCAGATGACTGGAGGATAGCTAATGTAATGCCAATTTTGTAAAAAAAACTCCAGAGGCGATCCTGGCAATTATAGTTCAGGAAGCCTAACTTCAGTACCAGGCAAATTGGCTGAAACTACAGTAAAGAACAGAATTATCAGACACATAGATGAACACAATATGTTGAAGAAGAGTCAACATGGCTTTTGTAAAGGGAAATTATACCTCATCAATAATTCTTTGAGGGTTTCAACAAACATGTGGACGGGGTGACAGTGTACTTGAATTTTCAGAAAAGCTTTGACAAGGTCCCTCACCAAAGACTCTTAAACAAAGCAAGCAGTCATGGAATAAGATGAAAGGTCCTCTCATGGACCAGTTACTGGTTAAAAGATAAATAAATAAATAGGAATAAATGGTCAGTTTTCACAGTGGAAAGAGGTAAATAGTGGGTCTCTAAGGATCTATATTGTTCAAGATATTAATAAATTATCTGGAAAACGGGGTAAGCAACGAGGTGGCAAAGTTTTCAGATGATAACTATCTTGAGTAATTTTGTAAATCCAAAGCTGACTGTGAAGAGTTACAGAGATCTCACAAAACGGGGTGACTGGTCAAGAAAATGACAGATGAAATTTAATGCTGATAAATGCAAAGTTATGCACACTGGACAACAATCCCAACTACACATACAAAATGATGGGGTCTAAATTAGCTGTTCCCACTCAAGAAAGAAATCTTGGAGTCATTTCGGATAGTTCTCTGAAAACACCCACTCAATGTGCAGTAGCAGTCAAGAAAGCTAATAGAATGTTAGGAACCATTAGGAAAGGGATCGATAACAAGACAGAAAATATCATCATGTCACTAAATAAATCTATGAAACGCCTACACCTTGAATACTGTGTGCAGTTCTGATTTCCCCATCTCAAAAAAGATATATTAGAATTAGAAAAAGTACAGAGAAGAGCAACAAAAATGATTAAAGTGTAGAATAGCTTCCATATGAGGAAAGATTAGAAAGACTGGAAGTGTTTATTTTAGAAAAGAGATGACTAAAGGGGAATATGATAGAGGTCTATAAGACCATGAATGGTGCAGAGAAAGTGAATAGAGAAGTATTATTTTCCCTTTCACATAGCACAAGAACCAGGGGTCTTCCAATGAAATTAATAGGCAGCAGAGTTAAAACAAACATAAGGAAGTATTTCTTCACACACACTGTACAGTCAACCTGTGGAACTCATTGCCAGGGGATGTTGTGAAGGCCAACAGTATAACTGGGTTCAAAAAGAATTAGATAAGTTAATGGGGGATAGGTCCATCAATGGCCATTAAGAAAGATGGTCAAGAACACAACCCCATGCTCTGAATGTCCCTAAACCTCTGACTACCAGAAGCTGACAGGGGATGAATCACTTGATAATTGCCGGGTTCTGTTCATTCCCTCTGAAGTATCTGGTACCAGCCACTGCCAGAAGATAGGATACTGAGTTAGATGGACCATTGGTTTGACCCAGTATTGTCATTCTTACGGTCTTATGAATTACATGATTAAGCAGTGAATGTTGTATGGCACAGCTATAGCCAATTTTATGGTAACAGTCAACACCCTGAAAAGAGGATCACAGCATTAGGTAGTTTCAGTAAACACAGAGAAAGAAACAGACCTTGGTGTACTAGACTGGAATTTTCTACAATTGGTTGGTTAAATGTAAAGAAAAAAAGAAAACAATAATTTAGAGCTATATTGTGTGTGCTGCGTGGTGATGATCATAGGTTTCATATTTAACTTTCTAATTTAGTAGTTATGTGTTTGCTGGATGGATCTTTAAATATGGATTTTGGAGTAACAGTTACTGAAATGTTTATCCTGAATGTGACTAAAGAGGGACAACATAAATACTAGAGAGGCAAAGATGTTCCTGTGTCACAAAATTGGGATCTGAATCTAAACTTCTACAAAGTTCAGGGGTGAGGTTTCTGTGCAGGCCCATCTCTAGCAAACTCATTTGCCTTTCAATTAGCTTTTATAGCTTGTCTTACTGTATTTACTAATTGTCAGATATTTAGACCGAAATCAGGGTTTGCCTGAAGGTGTAATGCTGAATTTGTGGCATTCCATTCCTTTTCATGTTAACAGACTGTAACCTCACAAATACAGGATTATGTGGATCAAACAGAAGGTTTGTTCAAAACACCAGCATCTGACCTAACAGTAAAACGAAAACAAAAACCATGACTGACCTAGAAGACTGCTTTTTGTCAGAATGTTCTTTTCACTTTTTTTTTCCAGTGTGGAAGTCAGTCTATGATAGGAAGTTCTGCAACTACTCAGGGCCGGTGCAACCACTAGGCAGACTAGGCGGCTGCCTAGGGTGCCAAGTGGTTGGGGGGTGCCAAAAAGCGGTGCCCCAAACATTTTTTTAAAAAGTGGAGCACAAGGCTGCTGCTGCTCCCCGCCTCCTGGCTCCAGAGGGGCTGCCCGCGGCGCGGCCAGTCCCTCCCCCAGGGGGAGCAGCCGGTGGCCGAGCGGGGAAGGGGAGGGTCTAGCGCTACCAGCTGTGTCTTCTTCCCCACGCTGCAGGCTGAGATGGGCTCTCCGCCGCTCCCGGGGCTCTCAGCGGCGGTGGCAGCAGGCTTGGGCGCGGGGCCACTGGCTGCCTGTGCCGCCACTGAGAGCCCCAAGGGCAGCAGGGAGCCCAGCTCGGTCCGAGGCGTGGGGAAGAAGGCGCAGCTGCGCTCTGCTCTTCAGGCGGAGAAGCTGGGTGTCTACTCCACTTGCAAGGTACCTAGCCAGGTCGCAGGGAGCCGCACGGGCCCCCAGAGCGCCGGGAGGTGGGCAGGTCCAGTCCCTGGCCTGGGGAATGGTGTATGTGGGAGCAACCTGGGCACCCCTCCCCCAGCCAGCGCCACTCCCTCCAACACCCACCGACCAGATACCTTCTCCCCTGTGCACCCCTCGCCCCAACAACCCACCCTGTCCTGCCACTTTTGCCTCTGGGCAACCTCCACCCAGCAACACCTCCCCCCCCAGCCAGCCACGGTCATCTTCACCCCTGCATCAACCTCAGGACCACCCCCTCTACCTGCCATCTCCCTTCTGCCCACTCCTCCCTTGTGCAAACCCCTCTGTGCCACCTTCACCCTCCTGCAACAACCCCAGGCACAGACACACCCCTGCCTGCCAGCCCCTTGCAACAACCCCCTCCTGCCCACTTCTCCCTTGTGCCACTCCCTCCCTGCCACTGCACCCCCTGCAACGAGCCCCTTTTGCCTCTGTGCAATCTCTTTCCTGCCACTATACCCCTGCCCCCTCCACCTCTTGGCCACCTCCACCCCCTGCAACAATCCCATGCACCCCCCTTTCTGCCACCTTCCACCCCCTGGAAGAGCCCCCATACGACCCCCCTCTTTGCAGCCCCCCCCCATTCCCCCTGCACTTTGTGAACATGTGGGCCCCTGGGGGGAACTTGGCCGTAGGAAAGTGGGGGCTGGACATTGGTGGGGGGGGGGGGCGCAACGTGGAAGTTTCACCTAGGGCGCAAAATATCCTTGCACCGGCCCTGTAACCAGGGCCGGCACAACCCATTAGGCGACCTAGGCAGTCGCCTAGGGTGCTACAATTTGGGGGGCGGTGACAGCGGCGGTATTTCGGCAGCGGAACCTTCCGCCTCCTCTGTGGGGGGTGGCATTTCGGGGCAGGACCTTCCGCCGCCTAGGATGGCAGAAAAGCTGGTGGCACTCCTGCCTATAACTACTACTACTTTAGGAGGTCAGTATTTGGCCCTGCCCCTGGACACAACTTTGCATGTGCTTAACTTGACTTCTGTGAGACTATTCACATGCTTAAGTGTTTGCAGGATCAGGGCAATAGTGAGGCCTGGTACTTTGCTAAAAGAAATGCTCTAAGCAGCTCATGTGTCAGTCTTAATGTAAAACAATGGTATTTTGGGTTTGTTTTTTGCTTCTTAATCTAAGGCCTAATCCTGCTCCCACTGAATGCTGTGGGAACAGGATTGGGCCCTTTCTCCTTTTCTGGAGAGTGAGCTATTATATACCAATTTATTCCAGGAATGGCCTTTTGCCATTTAATTTTTCGTCCCTCTTTTTCCCACTTACAGCCCCTCTTCAGAATAATACCTACCCTTCAACTGGCATCCTCTGAAGATACTTGTTAATGCTATTTCATGGACTGGGCATCAGGGAGTGCTCTAAAATCAATGCCCCCTGTATCCTTCTGGGAAGTGGAAATCTTTTGATCAGTGATGAGGAATCAAGATTATAATCACAATATCATAATATACTGCTATTAGCCCCTACTAGGATGGTGCCATTTCCCTCCTTCTTGCATGACTAGAAGTTTTGTTTCTGTTATTAGTTTAAGTTTGGGTTTTTCAAATTCGCTTTCCAACTGAATAGGCATAAGACTGTCCAATCAATAGATTGGATACCAGTCTGACATGTGAACACACATCACCTGATACTTGTTAGTTATAAAAAGTCTATTAAAATGCCAACTGTGTATTGTTTCTAAAGCCAGAGATTTATTTTGTGTAAAATAACTCAGAAGTATTCCTTAGCAGGGTGCCAACTGTTCCTAAGAGTTTTGATTGCTTTCAAGTTTTCTTTCGTTTTTATAACTTGGAGTATGTATATACTCTAATAGAATTCTGCATGCAGACAAGATACAGGACCAAATTCGTTGCTCGCATACTGGGTACAACCTTTCTCATGGAATCCACTATTTGTTTAGCTATTTTGTATAATGGTTCTTCAGTTCTAAAATGAATGATACCCTTGATCAAGACAACTTCTGTGCAAGGTACCGTATATTAAAAACTCATACAATGGAACTTTCTTATGCAAGAAATAGCTATTCATCTCACTATTTCACTAGCAGTGGAGAGAAACACTGAGCTGACAGACATTGTAGGCTATGTTGGGCTAGTAGATCTTGCCTCTGAGATGGAGAATGGGTAGCAAGGAAGAAAACAACCTGCATATAAAACAATCCACCCATTTAAAACCTTGCACTGAGAAATGTAGGCCCTAACCTTCTGATGATACTAACTTTGGGGATAGTGCTAGGTGCTTTGAGGTCATTGAGACATTTCTGCTGCACTCAGCAGTGTATTATCACCTAGGCCGACAAGCCCTAGGCCTAGGGCGGCAAATTTGCAGGGGCGGCAAATTTGAGCACCCATGGAGAAGCTCCCCATCTCCAACTTGCCTCCTCCGCGAGTGCGCCGCCGCGTCCTGTTTCTCTCTCCTCCCTCCCAGCGCTTGCGCTGCGAAACAGCTGTTTCGCAGAGCAGGGAGAGAGGGGAGAGGAGGGGGAACGTGGCACGCTGGGGGAAGAGGTGGGGCCAGGGCGGGGATTTGGGGAAGGGGTTGGAATGGGGGCGGGAAAAGGGTGGAGTTGGGGCGGGGCCAGTGCCGGGTGGGGCGGCAATTATTTCAGGGCTTAGGGGCGGCAAAATCATTAATCCGCCACTGGCTGCACTGATACTGTTCTGCTGTTTACACAGCACTGTCCTTATATCTCCTACATACACACAGCAGAAGCACTTGCAATGCCAGTTCAGAAGGGCCTATGGTATGAGAGTGTCACCAACAGCACTGTCAATACTAGAGTTAGTACTGGAGGACACAGGAGAGCACATTGCACAGACAGCAAGGAAGGCCCCAGGTATCCTGTGATTCTTGGTTCTGAAATTGGCCCCTGAAGCTACCCCCAGAGGCAGATCTGTGCAGCAGTATCCAAACTATTACTTATTTTAATGTCTAGCTCTTAGGGATGTGGAGAACTTTAGAAACATGAACTGAATGTAAACCAGTGCAGTGGTATATTCGTGCATTTGAAGACTGTCCTAAGCAACAGCTTGCATAGACGTGTACGGTCTTGGTCATCTCCATTGGGGAATGACTTTGACACCGAACAAAAACAATTTAAATACCAGCAATTGATAGCTTTTTCACTGCCAGTCAGGTTATCCAAACATCTATGTACTTATCACTCAGGGGATGCAGTTGCAGATATGGAGGTGGCGGTGACAGTTGGCTGCTGTCAAGGGTTGCTTTTCTACCCCAAAAGTTAAAATACCTTTGACCCTGCTCACAGAGGGAAGGGAAAGGAAAGAGTTATCTTCTCCCACTGCCTAAATTCCCAACCGCTTCCTAGGTGCAAAAGCCTGTAGAAATCTTTTCACGCATTCCTAGGACTAAAAACCCCAATGGTGACTCATCAGCTTCCAAACTTTCCCATTTCCTCTCACAACTTGTCCAGTGCAGTTTTGCGTTGTTAATACTAAATCTGTGCAAATGGGTAACTTCAGAAATAATGTAAAATAAACTGAACGTAATATCCATATAAATAATGCAAGGAATGTCACAGTGATTCGAATATTTATGTTCATACTGAATGCAATAGCAACATCTACATTTTAATTTACTTGCAGTTAACACCAAACTTTAAGTTTGCCACAGAATTTAGCACCAAAGTTCTACAGACACCTGTTTTAGAATTTCACTTCTGCTGGCAGCAGAATATATAGTGCCTTGGTCAGGGCTGTCCCTAGGGCGGTACGGGGCCTGGGGTGGAAGTGACGGATTCATCTTCCGGGGCTGATCCCCCCCCAGCCAATCGCACCGGCCCACGGGGCCCCCCAAAACGCGAGGCCCGGAGCAGTCGCCCTGATTCGCCCTACTCAAGGGACGGCTCTGGCCTTGGTCATAAGTGAGAGCAGCTTCTGGAGGATCAGCATTAAAAGGAAAATGGCAGAGGTGAGTTTTAGTACCTCAAATAACTAATAGTTACTAAATAAGTATGTAGTAAACATGAAGTTTCAAAGGTTTTTCAGTATTTCTATAAACTGGCAATAGTCTTTCTGACTGCTGCCTATGGACTGATAAGTCCCAAGCAGGTGGTTAAGTCTGAGGTCAGCTGTACATAAAACCAAGATTTTCAAAAATGGTCACTCAAAGTTAGGGTCCTATTTCCATATTTAAGCACCTAAATTGGTGGCCTGCTTTTTTGAATTGCTGATCACCAGCAGCTCTCATTGCCATCAAAGGGAGCTTCTGGATGTCCAGTGTCTCTGAAAATGAGGCCACTTATTTAAGTGTTATGACAAAGAAGCCTAACTTTAGTCATCAAGTTTTAAAACTCTTGGTGAAGATATTCAGCTTATCATTTAAATGCATGAGAAGGTTGGGAGAGTGAAAATGATACAATTTGTTATTCCTTTGAAAAAGGTTTGATTCCGATACGTACAATTTAAAAATAATTAATTTTAAAAATATTAATCAAATGTTTTAAAGAAAGGATAGAACCATCCTTACAGCGACTTTACAATTCTCCTGACTTTCTTATGCTTTCAAAGGGTGAGCAACATTTTCTGTATCTTAACCTCCATCGAACCATCAAGATGAAAGCCTCCTCTTTGACTGTGAAGATGTTGTATTTAAGACAATGAAACATTTTTAATGATACTAGACCAATTCATACCCTCTGAAAGTACCGATAGCTGTAATGCCATTGAAGTCAGTGGTGTTGCACACTGGTTCTATATCTCTTACTCTCTGTAATTAGATGTAGATACACCTCTACCCCGATATAATGCCACCCGATATAACATGAATTCGGATATAACGCAGTAAAGCAGTGCTCCGGGGGGGCGGGGCTGCGCACTCCGGCAGATCAAAGCAAGTTCGATATAATGCGGTTTCACCTATAATGCGGTTAGATTTTTTAGCTCCCGAGGACAGTGTTATATAGGAGTAGAGGTGTGTTAGAATATACTTCATATTTCAGTTTTCCTTTAAGAGATTGTGCTGAGGCATTTCTCCTATAATATAAAACAAACCTGTGGAGATTCTAGCTTGTGCTGGGGGCCAAAATAACCTCCATCCAGCCCCAGAAGTGGGAAGCTGAAAGGGTGGCATAAAGCCACCATTGTTCCCCCTTCATGTCAGATGTAAGAATCAGGGTGTAAGGATCCACTGACTTCATTAGGCTTTGGATCAGACCTAAGCATCTAACATTAGGAACACAAAAACGCAGATACCCAAAACTGGAGGTCACTTTTTTAAATGGGTGGCCTAAAATATTGTCCAAAGCCAGAATGGGTGTTTGTCAAAGCAGTGTTTGGAATCCAGGATTTCTTGCCTCCTGTTCCTATGCTTAGACCATGCCTCTGCCTGTATTGCTTCAGTTTAACCAAAAGTATTGGTTACATTTCACATAATGTACTCACAACACAGAAATGTAAATGCTATCAGAAATCAATTTGTTTTCATTGACTGCTGTCAGAAAGACAAACTGCTGGTACCTGCAGAAATCTCCTTCTGCCTCTGGCAATGTCAGAGAAGCCACAGAGTTCTTCATGAGATCTGTCACAGTGTTGTCCTTTGAAGTCACATAAAAGAAAGGTATTCCAGTGCTGTTATTGATGGGCCCATCACTGACTAGTAAACAATTCCCAAATGGTACACCTTGGATCTGAGAAAATCCAGACAATCAATGCTTTAAAACTTTGCACTTATACATTGTACACAAAGATGGGGACTTACCCAAGGTCAGTAGCAGAAATCGGAATAGAACCTGTTCTGGTTCCCAGTTTCCATTCTCACCACTAGACCCCACTGTTTTCTAAATTAGATTTACGTATCATACTTCTGTGGTAACAAATCTCTCTCCCCTTCCCCCCATCCCTGATGGTGATATGGAGAACTCCTTTTCTTTACATTGCCAACCATTTAAAAGAAGCTAGCAAGTACAAAAACATGTCTGCATTAAAAAGCGATCATGAAAGCATCTGCCCCAGATGGCACTGATATCTTTTCTCAGGAATCTAAAAGGATTTGTATTCCAATTCAGAATTTGATTAATTCTGATGTTGGCCCCCTCTGCACTGAGGTTTTAACCTTGCTTTGAAATGTGGCCACACTGGCTGGCCAAACTATAGAAGAAACTATTTTAGCTAGAACTGAATTTAAACGCAGTTCCAGACAACTCAGCATGGATGGGGCCTCTAAGCCATCTAATCCCCAGTCAGTAGCAAAACTTCCATTGACATGCATGGGCACAGGAGCAGGCCCTACTGTGCCAGTTTTTCAAAAGTTGGCTCTCCTTTCCCCTGACTTGCACGTGCACAGTGGATGGGCAAAAATTTCCACCCACTTTTGGAAAGGAGACCTTGTGTTTGTAGCTCTATTGCCTAGGAATGACAAAGGATAATTTTCTCTATAACATGTAATAATTGTATCACGTCTCTCATCCCATCAGAAATCACAGTAGCAGATCTAGACCTTGTATTGTTTGTTGTTTGTTTGTTTTTAATATATCTTCAGGTAATTTCATGGGTGATACTAACCTGGATCACATGCTTTCCATTTTATGATGTTTATACACTTTTAACGTTTATATACAATCTATACTGCAAATGAGAAGGGGTATTTTTTATGAAGACACATATCTAGGAAACCAAGCAATCTTATTAAGGTTTATACAGTATATAGAAGCTGTCAATAACATTAGAAATTTCAATCACTTAAGTTTGAGTCTTTCATACACGGTTAACTTTACAGTTCACATTCAAAAAGGAACTGTGAGTCTAGGCCACATAACTCAAAATTCACAGCAAAGACATCACACCCGTGAATTACAAGTTTTATTATGAATCCATTTTTCGGTATTACTTATGTATTATAATTATGGACAGCAAACTGCACACATTTTAGTAAGATTGTAATTCCATCAAAGGTTTCTGATGAGAGAATAAACCATAACAGCTAAGATCATATGATTTAATAGCATACCCTGAGATGGAATTAGAGACTTCAGATGTACAACTCGGAATATTTTATTAATATTTTTTTCTAGCTTCTGGTGCTTTGCATTTCACAAACTGCCAGGCATCTGCTTCTTTACTAAATCTTTCCAGAAGTTTTACTGGGTGCTAACTTTTACTTTCTTTTTTTTTAATGTAACTAAAAAAATTAATCCCTAATTCGTGGACATTTTAACAAGAGAATTAATGTTAAACTCACTTTTCCTGTGTATCAGTATTATTGAAAGCTATGCACAATTCAAAACCATCTTTTTAAAAAAGAGTATTTTACAGCTGGAAAAATAATGACCCAAATTCTGCACGGTGTGCCAGCTGCTCAGCATCACACCACTGACAAAGTGGTCCTGAAGTGGGAACAGATGGTCAAGGTAGGATCACCCCTATCAGTGCTGTAGCTAGGAACATAAGTTTGGGGGGGCTGCAAATTATTACGGACAGGCAATATTCCACCCACACATTTCCTTACAGGCACGGCTTTGTTTTTGACTGACTAAGTCTTTTAAAAAATTGTCCATTTGCCCAATAGGATGCACTATAAAAAAAAAATACCAATATAAATTTACTGTACTTGAACTTTGCATTGAACTGCCCCAACATGGGCAGAGGCTCCCTGAGCCCCATGGAGCCAGCCCGACATGGGCAGGAGTTGGGCTCTGGTCCCAGAGCCCCATGGAGCTGGCCCGACATGGGCAGAGGGAGCCATATTTGGGTGAGACCATATGCTAAGTGGGTGGCCTGCAGCTCACCCAGGCCCATCTGTGGCTACGCCATTGACCCGCATACAGACATACCTTCAAGTGGCTTAGAGCCAGTGCTGCAGCTTCCACCCCCACCCCTAGTAGAGAGTATACCACAAGCAAAAGGAGCGCAGCTGGCATACCCCTTATATCCTGCGGATCCCTGGCTACTGTATCAGCCCTTTGGGGCTGTTGACAGCCAGCATTAGTTATAGCAGGCTTTAGGCTGCTCTATATTATGCTGGACACACAGCCAGCCCAGGATTGGGAGAACACAAAGGCATCCTTCCGTGAGCTGTGTGATGTGTGCTCCTTGGCCTCAACAGAGGATCTAGCCCAATGTTTTTCTCTTCTTTTTCTGCATTTTGCCAGGAGGTGCTGTTCTTTAGCATCTCTCTTCTATTGTACTGTAAGCATGATTTCTATTCCTAGAACTCTTTTGCAGAGAAGCAAAGCTGGGAATGTTGCATAAATATGTGGCACCAGCACTGTATTTTTACAGGCTGATTAAATAATATTACTGACAGCTTTTATTATCTGCATATTTTGTAGCTGACATCAGTACGTGGTTGATTATAAGACAGTAAATATTGTTCTCCACAACAGTGCTGGGATGCTGTTTTGTAGTTTTGCATTATAATACATTGCTAATGCTAGTAAAGAATTTGTGTAATTTATATACTAAATGCTTTTTCAAAACAGATTATTTACTGCCTTTTACAGAACAGTAAAATACAAGCAAGCAATGTGCAAGCCCTCTCCCGCTGTTAGTGGGTAAATAAGTCCAGTATTCAAAGAGAATTGTCAATGTCTAGCAGAGGATGTGACTTACGGTACCTTTTCCTGGGTAGACTCGGTAGCCAAGAAGCCCCAGCTGTTATAATGGGTCAGGAAACGGGCAGTTCTGATTGCCTGCTCCTGAGGAGTAATGCTGTCTGTCCCTTTGACACTCTCTCTCCTGTAGGAAAACATCCTAGAAGGAGAAGAGATTTGCTTGGATCTCCCAGCCACTGGCCTTGACCTCATTTCCCCATCTTCTTTGTAAACAGAGGCTGGATAGCTCTGCTTCCAGATGCTAGTCGTGTCTTCCAGAAGCGCAGGGAGAGCCTCCTCGTTTGAGGCGCTATCCAGTTCTTCCTCCACCTCATTGGTAACTGACCACGAAACCGAGTTGACTATCACATAACCCCAAGCAGGAGACAGCATCACACTGCACCACAGAACCCAGGAAAGCCAGCATATTGGTGTAATCCTTTTCCTCAGCTGTATTTGACAGCAGCACACAGACATTTTGTAATAAACACTCCACGCTAAGATCCACACTGAACCTTGCAAAGCCTGAACCTTTGGAATGATAGCAGCACCCTCCTGTGGTGAAAGCTGGCTCAGAGATGGATTAGATTGAGTTTACACTCTTGCTAAAGCATCAACAGCCTGTATAATCTCCCTGCATAGAAAGTCAACCCTGCCACCTGAAACAAAAGCTTAGGCAATATCGCTAAACAAAAGAATTTGGCTAGAAAAGAATTCAACTTGAAAGTATGTATCAACAGCGTCTACTGAACATACAAGAAATGTATTATAATTTCCACAAAATATTTTTTCTCCGTCAAAAGTCTGGCAATGACAAGCTAAAGGATGCAGCCACTTCAGTCATGCCAAATATACCTTTTCCATTTACTATCCTCTCTTCTTCCCCTTCACCGTACACTATTCCCCTCCCCACCCCCCGCTATGATCTAAATTGATTTATTGGATAGTTGCAAAAGAAATAATATTCTATAGATTTAATCTGGACTACAGATTTATAAACTAATTTAGTCCCATCGTGCAGTAATGTTTGTTAGAACTCCACACACATTTTCTGATACTATAGGTTAACTGAATAATAAGATATTTTTATGAAAAAAAGTAAAATGTTTTCTTTGGGATTATGGAATGGATGAATGCATGAGGCCAAATTTCCCATTGATTTACATCCCAGGTAATCTCACTGATTTAGTGGAATTTTACAAGGTGTAGATCAGTGTAGAAATTGTCCTACCTTTTTAGATTTGTTTATGTATCCCTTGTTAATTGGTATGTTTACCAACTCAGACCCTGATCCTGCAAAGATTAAGCACGTGTTTAACTTTATACACTATTAGTCCTATTAAGTACAGGCATAAATCTGTGCAGGATTGGAGCTCAACATTTGTACTTTATTTTTTAAAGTAATTGTGTACTATCTGTTAGCATTATAGCACAATGGAAGTAGACTCTTTGCTAAGGAAATGAAATTTTACTATCTCTTAGTAATGTGTTATTAACTTTTCATTATATTTGTGCAAATTATTAAAAGGGGCGAATTTAAGGTTGGGCAAAGAGGTGTAATTTTCATCAGAGACTTTTCCTTTAATTGGAGACTCAGATACATTTTATAGGTCCTAGTCTCTTACAGTTCTGAAGAGTGGATGTCCCAGTTCAGGTCTTAAGTTAGATCTCCTGTTCCATTACATGATGAACTGCCTTGTGAGAATACGTGGCATTTCTAATCTTAAATATGAACTTTTATAAATAAAAATGAACTGAAATCACTTGAACTGTTAAGTATTTTTCATGTAAGGGATGTGGTGCTATTTATCACAGACTCCCAGATCTGCAATATTTCATCTTCATTTACAAGCACACCTGCAAAAGTGGTGAAAATAGGAGATATTCTTAAACAATGGCACAAAGGCTTGCTTTTCTGACCCTCAATCCCCTTCTTTCCCCAACATATGTAAGATCTCCAGACTTTTAATCTCATCCCCACAACAGAATGAACCCTTACCGTTTTTCTCTAGCAAATAACCCCAACTTGACCCTTTGTCAGGCTATCCGGACTGTCCTCCTCACTTCTGAGTTCCCTCCCAATGGCTGGGCTGAGAACCACTTGGAGGCATATGAAAGATAAGTGAGGATTTCCAAAAGCAGAAAGAGTAGGGTTACCATACGTCCAGATTTTCCCAGACATGTCCGGCTTTTTGGGCCTTAAATCCCCGTCCGGGGGGAAATCCCAAAAGCCGGACATGTCCGGGAAAATAGGGAGGGCCCGGTGGTGCTGGGCCGGGGCCAGGAGTGCGGAGCCGGGGGTGCTCGGCCGGGGCCGGCGGTGTGGGGCCGGGAGCTTGGCCGGCGGTGCTCGGTCGGGGGCCGGGGCCGGTGGTGCTCGGCCAGGGGTGCTTGGCCAGGGGTGTTGGGCCGGGGGCCAGCACCCCAGGGCCCAAGCCGAGCTGGGAGGGAGATGCCGGGGCCAGAGCCTCTTGGCCTGGGCCGCGCCCAGCCCCAGCCCAAGCCCCAGCCCCAGCTTACCTGCTGCCTCCCTGTGTCAGGCTTCCCGCAAACATTTGATTCGCGGGAAGCAGGGGACGGGGAGGAGCAGGGGGCGGAGCGTTCAGGGGAGGGGGCAGAGTTGGGCGGGGACTTTGGGGAAGGGGGCGGAGTTGGGGCGGGGCCGGGGCCCCGTGGAGTGTCCTCCTTTTTTAAAATGAAAATATGGTAACCCTAAGAAAGAGGGAATGTCAGGGGAGCTCCAACCAAGAAGCCTTCCACGGCCTCCCAATTTCTTGCAATAGTGAATTACATTCTACATGGTGGGATCAACTTCCTGTACTAATGCTTCTTAAAACTATTTGAAAAAGCTAATTCCCAAGTGTTGCCCACACCACAGCTAGTCAGTCTCCCAAAGCAAATGCTGCTGTGATATAAATTTAGTATCCTGTAGAATACCACAAATTTTCTACACATTTATTTCCAATATTTTCTGTATAATTCTGCTTGTGTTGTGGTCAGACAGCAAATTGAGACAATTTTGTGTTGGACATATGGGAAAATCAATTACATATTATAGGACCTATTCCGTCTTAACTAATAACATTGTATGTGAGATACTGACTCCACAGTATTCTGCAGAAATGGGACATTCAGCAGGAATTTTTCCAAGATTCATGGCAACGCATATCTATGGATCTGAGATTAGAGCTGAGCTCTGTATAAATTGAGATACCAAGCATAATAGGATAGGTCAAAGACAAAATAGCAGCCTGAACTCTGGCGTCCATATTGTAGACACAAAGAAGAATTTTGATGGGGTTAATAGTCCATTCCATAGTTCCTGTTGACTGTCTTTGGCATTGTGGTTTCAGGTAGGTCTTTAACATTATTGATGACAGAGCTATTAGATACAGAGAAGAACAAAAACCAAGCAGGCAGGTACATTCCATGTTAGGATTTCTTATATATTTACTCAAATAAACCAAACAGTTAAATACATGAAAACTTTAAATAAATAATAATAATTAATAAATAATACTTTAACACAGTTCTGTAGCTAGTATTTACAGAAAAAAGCCCTTTAATTTCACAGAAAAATAAAACATTTTCTTAAATTTATATTAAGCATACAGGTAAGTACAATAAATCCCTTGTAAACAATTCTTATAAGTCTGTTTGGATTTCCCTGGAACAAATGCTAGTGCAACTCTGCGGTGAATCACAGGTGCGAATAATAAATCTCTGTCCATCTTTCAGAGTAACAAGTGCTTCCTTTCCAACTGGAAGATTTAGTTTAACTGAACTTTTAGTAGCTTTGTCTTCCAACATGACCTGGATGAGCTGCAAATAAAACATGGAAGTGTAAATATTATCATTGTGGAGAGATTATATACCTGATCCTCCTGCTATTGAATAAAATGTCTTTTCTGTTATCTGTTTCAAGGGTCTGCTCTTGCAAACACTTATGTTTAGAAGAAGGATGATCCAGTGATTAGGGCACTAGCCTAGGGCATGGGAGACCCAGGAATGAGCCCCTGCTCTGCCACAGCCTTCCTGTGTGACCCTGGGCAAGTCACTTATCCTCTCTGTGCCTCAGTTCTCCCATCTGTAAAATAGGGATAATAGTATTTTCCTGCCTCACAGGTGTGATGTAAAAATAGTTACAATATAGACAGTGAAGTGCTTTGAGCTGTACTGATGCAAAGCACTATATAAGAATTAGATATTATTATGCCTCTGAATAACTTTATGCACATGATTAGTGTTGTTGAATTCAGTGAGATTATTCATATCCATAGGTGCTTGCAGGATTGTGCCCCCAAATTTTTTACCTTTTCATTTAATTAAGTCTCCTCATAAAGTGGGATATGTTTAACAGAATCACCAGACTAGCCTTCAGTATAATAATATATAATTGTATATACCCTGTCATATCCCCTCTTATTCTTCTCTTTTTCAAAATAAAGAACCCCGGTCCTTTCAATCTTTGCTCCTGTAGCATACCTAGTTAGGGTGAAATCTTGGTTTTGTTAAAGTCAATAGGACTCTTACCATTGCCTTCTTTGGGGCTAGGGATTTACCCTGCCTCTAATCATTTTAATTAACACATTTATATCATTTTTGATAGAGTATTTGACATGAGGACACACCATTGATTTCTATAATGCAGTTAATTATTTCCTTATTTTTTCTATCCATTTAACAAATCAAAGCATTTGATTTGCTTATTTGCCATTGTTGTCCATTGAGGTTATAAGAAACCTAGTTCTCTTTCCTGTGATTTACAGTGTATTATATGTAATGTAGGTGTAGAATTGACTACAGCACAGTGCTCTGCAGATAATCCTCCTGCAGGTGTGCAGCTGAATGGGATTTTAATTTGGTAACAGGTAACCAGAGAAAGCACAGAGTGTGTAGGCTGGGGTTTTATGGATGAATGAACATTACTCATGCTGAGGGAAAGACAGTGCAAGCTCTGTAATAAACAACTTGATATTTACCCATTCTCCAGATGATTATTATTAATGATGATGTTTACGTATTCAGAACTGTGCTGTGCCTTTCAAAATAGCAAGTAAAAACATGGTCCCTATGCCAAAAATTGTAGTTTACATTCAGTGAGGGTCATAAACAGATAGAGATGGGAGGGAGGAGGAAGGACAAGGGTGATAATAATATTACAGAGTTACTCAGTAAGACATAGACACATATTGATGGTTCTGATTCAAGGGTTTTTATTTATGACTATTATTCCTAATCCTCCCTCTCATTTCTTGTAGGCTTCACAGAAGAACTGTGTTTTCAGCAATGACTTCAAGAAGATGAGGGTGGAAGTGTGACAAACAGGTTTTCCAAGCATAACAGGCTGCTTGGAAGAAAGCATAGAGATGCCTGTGAGAGAATGGTGTTGGCAGAGCAGAGGGGAAGAAGGGAAAGGCAGAATGAGACCAGCTTAGAGATATTTGCAGAGGCTGCATAAGGTAGGGGTTTGTGTGCAAAGGTAAGAAATTTACCCTTGATATACAGAGGAACAGGAAACCAGGCAAGTGACCCACAGAGGGGGTGATATTGTTGAAGGGATGAGAGAGGGAGGTGATTTTGGCAGCAGCACCTTGGACAGACAGGAGAGACGGAGGAGTTTCGTGAAGACAAGGAGAAGACAAGGTTATGTCAAGAAATCTGGCTGTCCCAGAGACACAAGGTGCCAGCATTACCCACCACTATGCGGCTCCCCATTATCAGTTGACTCCTCCTTACGGCCTTCTTGGGGTGGAGCACCAAAAGCTCCAGCTCTCTTGTAGTTTCTGCAACAATCGCAGTAGGGAACACAGCACCAGCAGCATCTTTATAGACCTTGTTTCTCCTGGTCCAGTGATACCAAAACCTGCATTCTAAAGTGATTTATTTTTTGAGTAGTAGAGTTGGGGTGATGAGAGAGGGATGAGGGAGGAATGTGAAAGGAGGAATAGAGGGGGAGAAGGCAGAAAAATGGAGAGTAGAGTGGTTTAGGGGAAAGGCATAGGGAAGGAGAAGGACAAAGTGGAGGGAGAAGGTAAGGATCGGGAGGTTGAAGGTGGGAAGCATAATGGAGCTGAGCAGATGAGTGGGGTTGCATAACACCACTGGCTGCTAGTAGAGATGGGATACCTGGGTTGTGTGGTGTTCTGCTGAAGCTAACAGAATTCAGGTTCTGATGTCACTCTGAGGCCATGCCGATGCTCACTTGTGGCACTGAATGTGCTGACCTAAAGAAGCAGTAGCCCTGACCCCAATCCAGTACCTTTCCACTCTTGTCACTGAAGACATGTATAAGGTGGTAAATCTTGGGAGATAAGGTTGGCAGCAAAGGAACTGGAGTGGGGTCAGGATACAACTCCTTATAATATAACATTAGGTCTGAATCTTAGTGCAATTAACATGTGTCCAGTTCCATTGGCTGCTGCTTTCTAGAAAGATTTAAGATGTATGCTGCCAGTATATGAAGAAAAAATCTGAAAACTCTTACATATGTACAATATTATTTATATTACTCTTAGACGTTCAATACACATCCGCACACAGTTGGGTTTTGAAAATTAATTCTATTTTATTGTTAAACAAATGTATTGTTACTTTTACCTTGTTGCCTGTGGCTGAGTCTACCAGACAGCTCAGGACCCTGAGAATAATGCTGTTTAGATTAACATCACTCTGGCTCTGTGTCAGAGTTACCCGAGTTGGCTCTGGGGCTCCGGCTCGAAACTGCTCAGCAGAAAAATTGTCCCAAAGGTGAGCAGGTTCATGAACTAGCTGGGTAGGTGAATCGTTTTGCTGCATATCTGAGAGAGTTCCATCTCCTTCCTCCTCTATATGGGATTGGAGAATGTGAATAACATATTCCAAAAGTAGCAAATTAAACAAATGCCAGGAGCCTAGGTTTAAACAACAACAAAAATCACTTGCAACATCATCACTTTTAGAGTTTCATATAAATACTCTACCTAACCAGGTACATCTTCCTTTGTAAACCACATGGTGTCGTTATATTAATAGGATTTGGAGTATAGTACTCAGCGAATAAGAAATCTTGAACTATGTGTGCCTGCTCACCAACATGCAGGCAAAATATGCCCTAAGTACAGATTTTAAACATGGACTAAAGGGGATCCCCCTTATTTTAACAATATGGGACAGTGTGGTTGTCCATCTTCCTTCTTTTGCAAGGCTTAACAACGTCCCATCATCTGTTGCCTTGCTCACACTGATTAATAATTCCAGCCCTCCCCAAACAAAAAATCCTACTGACTGCATATAGTTTGAGGCTCAATCAATATAACTGTATGAGTGAAGCTGAAAAGCCTAACTTGGAGCCTGCACCAAAGCCCATTGAAGCCCATGGAAAAACCTTCATTGATTTCATTGGATTGTAAACCCCACTCAGCAAAGACCAAGTCTTCTTCCGTGTCTTGCTCCACACCAAGCACATTATTGGCACTAAACAAGCAATTAATAATAATCTTAACAAGGAATGAACACTTTACATGGGCATAAACTAGGAAGGATCTTCAATCAAGGTGCTATGCCTAGGAACTTGTTAATTTTTAATTGAAAAACTGCCTCTGCTCTTATTGGATTATGCTCTAGGAACAAAAAATGTAGCCCTCACTTACAGGACAGAGGACGTTATCCTGGGAAGCAATGACTCTGAAAAACTTGGGGGTCATAGTGGATAATCAGCTGAACTTCAGTTCCCTGTGCAATGCTGTGGCCAGAAGAGCTAATGTGATCCTTGTATGTATAAACAGGGGAATATCAAGGAGGAGTAGGGATGTTATATTACCTCTGTATTTGGCACTGGTGCAACTGCTCCTGGATTAGTGTCCACTTTTGGTGTCCCCACTTCAAGGGGCCACAAGAATGATTAAAGGATTGGAAAACATGCCTTATTGTGAGAGACTCAATCTATTTAGCTTAACAAACAGAAGATTAAAAGATTATTAGATCACAGTCTAGAGCAGGGATCGGCAACCTTTGGCCCGCGGCCCGCTAGGGTAAGCACCCTGGCAGGCCGGGCCGGTTTGTTTACCCGCCGTGTTTGCAGATTTGGCCGATCGCGGCTCCCACTGGCCATGGTTTGCCGTCCTAGGCCAATAGGGGCTGCGGGAAGCGGCACAGGCCAAAGATTGCTGATCCCTGGTCAGAAGTACCTATGTGGGAAACAGAAATCTGATAACAGAGGGCTCTTCTATCTAGCAGGCAAAGCTATAACAAAATCCAATGACTGGAAGTTGAAGCTACACAAATTCAGACTAGAAATAAGGTGCAAATTTTTAAGTGAGTGTAATTAACCACTGGAACAATTTACCAAGTGTTGTGGTGGATTCTCCATGACTGGAAATTTCTAAATCAAGATTGGATGTTTTTCTAAAAGATATACTCTAGTTCAATCACAGCTATTCGACTCGAAGCAGAAATTAATTCAGGGAAGTGTGTGGCGATGTGTTACGCAGATAGTCAGACTGGGTGATCACAGTAGTCCCTTCTGTCCTTAAAAAAAATCTATGAATAAGGCAGGTAACCATTTTTTCTTCTTTGAGATGGTCTCTGCATATTTCCACTTGTAGAAGTGTAGTTGTCGGTGCAATCCCCAGGAGGATGGGCTAAGGAGTTTTAATTAAACAAGAATTGCAGAATTGCCCTCCTGAAGCAAACATCCGATCTGGATAGCAAGTCAAGAGAATAGTTAAAGATCTCTCAGTGCTTCTCTTCTTCATCTTGCCCTTGTGCCTGAAGGCAACTGAGAAGACCAGACCTTGAAGTGTCCTGAAAGTACGGGCCTGCTGGAGGTTTAGGAGTCAATGCCAATGAGAGATTGGAACTGACTTTTCTGACACAAAGGGAACAAAGATCTGGGCCCGTGTTCATTGCAGCACGGAGCATGAAAAGAGCTCTGACTTACCAAAACTGTCAGTATGGCACAGTGTCATTGCCTTGCTTACTGCAGTTAAGAGGAAGTTCCATCTCAGTTGGAAGTTAGCTGCTAATTTTCTAAACTCTTCTTTATTCTTGCTTGGCTGTAAATAGACAATGACTTGACTCATGATAAGGTCAAATAAAGAATGTACATGTAGTACTGAAGACTTCACAAGCAATTTGTATACAGAAATAAAAACAGTACAAGCAGTCTGAGATCCTCTGAGGGAAGATGCTATAGAAGTTCAAAGTACTATTATTACTTTTAAAAAATCACAACAGGAACTAACACGGAATAATTAACAGGGAGTACAGCTTCCTCTGCTCCTTCCAAGGAAAAAAAAGAAAGTAAATAACTCCATTTAAATTTACATGATTATCCCATCTAGCCCAAACTACCAGCACCACTGCAGCTACTGATAATTCTGATCTACCATTGGAGGAAATATTGAAAGGCTGGTGAGGCAGGGGAAGAAGTATGCACAGTATTAAGATAGTTACATCTATTTCCATAGGCACAGCTATTTCAGTAGGAAAAGCCCCTTTTCTACCAGCTGCTCAGATTTTAGCATCTCCTAAATCATGAAGCACAGTTCTCAGTCTTATCTGCCTTTTCTTATAGGTTTTAGGTTATAAAGGAAGGTAATGTGTCATGGATATGAAGTTAGACCAGATACTTGCATTCCCAGCTGTGTGGTTATACAGGATGCATGGAAAGATGGAATTTTTATCTAACAATTACTTTCTTCTTGGACATAATTTATGTAATCTTGATACTCTAGTCTGAGTATTGGTATGCAATACCACTGCTGCAAACTACTGACAAGCAGGATAACAACTAACTTGATTGTAACATGAAAGACAAACATATGATAAATGGTGTGATTTTGCCAGAAACTGGGAATGAGTGACAGGGGATGGATCACTTGATGATTACCTGTTCTGTTCATTCCCTCCGGGGCACCTGGCACTGGCCACTGTCAGAAGACAGGATACTGGGCTAGATAGACCTTTGGTCTGACCCGGTAGGGCCGTTCTTATGATTGTTTTTTTCTTTTTTAAATAATGAGTTAATTTTGTACCTGAATGACAAAAGCCTGAAGATTTGAAGACATGCAGTTCAGGAAAACCCTAACATCTGTGGAAGTATCCAGCAAGGAAATCAAGTTATTCAAGCCTATAAAATTTAAAAGGAATATGCATTGCTTGCAGCATTTGGTTTACACTTCTCTTTAGCAGTAATGTAAAAAAAAAAACACATTAAACAACTGCTCATAACATATTAATAGATTTTGGACCAGATATTGACACCCCCATTAATGCGGGGTGGCACCTAACTCTGAAATTAATTCCATTCTATTCAGGTTCGTGTCCTTTTCCATCACTGTAATACATGACTACTCACCATGAGTAAGGGTGGCAAATTTTGGCCCTCTAAGAGTAGAGGTTATTTCAAATGTGAAAGGAGAATGGAGGGACTGAGTTTGTAAACACTATCAGATTATTAATTTAAGTTTTCACTTGATTCACAAAGCTGTCTTTTTCACCTGCTGATGTGGAGACAATTGCTTTCAAATGATAAAAGGAGTTTCTGAAAATTTTCCTGAGAAACTAAAAATTTAGCCACCATTGCCCAAACTCAGTTCAGATGTGGCAAAAGCAAAATGTTTGAAAATTAACACACTATAAGCCAAATGCTATATAGTGATCTACACCAAAGTCAATATTATTCTGTAACAAAAGTAAAGACTTTAGGTTTATACCAGTACAACTGAGAGTAGAATTTGTCCCTGTGTCTTCTTCCTTCAAGAAGGTTCAAGGACAATCAATAAATCCACTTCTGTAAAAATAAGGTACTCACTAATTCTAGTAGCAATAATACTTTGCATGTATAAAGTGTTTTGGATTTTTAAAGCATTATATAAGCATAATCTAATTAGTTCTCACAAATACTCTGTGAACTAGGAAAAAGAATCACAGAGAGATTAAATATCCAAATTCACATAGCAAGTCAGGGACAGAACCAGGAACAAAACTCAAGATTTTCTTTTCCAGTCATATGTTCAGTCCAGTAGACCAAGTTGCCCATCTCTCACTAATAAATTTAAATGGCAGCCATTACTCTAAGAATTAAACTTGTCATTATAGTCCTATCATTATTCATTACAATGGTAAATGTATTATGTCATTGCTCCATATAAACATTGCATTTTGTTGTTTATAAATGACATAGTATAAAGACACAGATTGCAAGGTCAATAACCTTTGTCCTGTTCATTGTACAATATTCAAATCTGTCCATTTGAAAATAATGTAATGTGATTTGGTTAATAACACAGGATCATGCAAAATGTAATTCTCCATTCTTTTTTTATTAACAATAAAACATAGATATACTCATTTGTCAACATTTTGCTCAAAGTACATTGTTATAATGACATAAAAATGCTGCTGCTGCTACAGAAAGCTGTAAGACAGAACCAGAACTGAAAGCTTATCATTCTTATCCTTTAATGCTTAGAGGATAATGTTATATGCACCAATCTCAATTTTACTGGACCTGTTCCAATAATTAGTGTTATAGCAAGACTACGCTTCCACTTAGGACAGATCATGAATAAACGAACACGGGGAAATGCTAAAGCTTAAATAACATGTGAGCCAAGTGCTTCAATGAATAGAAAAGATATAAAAATATTACATTTGAGTTCCATGTCACTTTCCATTTCATCCATATTTCTAAACTTCTTTTGCAAGGGGTTTCCAGGAATGTCCACAATTCCCTGGTTGATGATGGCATTCAAGTCTGATTTTAAAACAGTAACTCTGCTGTTGTTGTTCAAGACTATTCTCATTGTCTATAGATAAAGAAAAAAAAGGAAGTACCTTTAATTTTGTTAAACTCTTCTCTGTCAAAAAATACCCCTTGTTCAGGGTTAAGATAGAACACGGAGTTTAATGTCATTATACAAACAGTCTAGTCCCCAAAGCACTAGTTAGGCACATTTCAAATTTTCCTCACAGAATGTTCAGCAATTGATGATCTACTTCTCAACTATATTCTGTATTCTTGAGCAAGGTGGAGCAGACAATATTGACCAATATAAAATAAACTGGCCTGGTGACTTTTCAGTATGTGAGCCTGTTGCTCTTATATCAAAGAATATTGTAGTCTTATAAAGACCGAAGAATGAAAAGGTGTATCAGGACTAACTTTTCCTCAATGGCAACGGACATTGATGTGTGTGTCTCAATTAAATTCACAGGCAGTTTTTCACATTCTGCTCAGAAAATATAACAGCCCTATCTTTGAGATCTGAAATGTAAAATTGGTTGAATTATTTGTTAAAATAGTATTAGTTGAGACTGAATACCTTTTCTTTGTGAATCATTTGTGAAGTGATTCTGATTTATTCAAAGTATTCCTCATTCACACGTATTCTCCCAATACTTTCAGCAATACATTTTCAGCTTGTAGATTGTTTATGAACTGTTCACTTCACCTATTTACTATTCATAGGTTGTGACTGGTTACCTTTATCACATGGTATTATTTTGGCTTCCCTAATGAAACTTTTAAAGTGGGAAAATAATGAAGAGAGAATAATGGATGATGAATAATGCACCTCTGGTATGGACTTCCAGATGAATAATCATTTGTGCTAAAATTCAGAAAACTTTCAGGATTCACAAACATTTGCACAAAAACCCAGCGATCAACTGGATATTTGTGAATAATGAATGACAGCACAAACAGCAGTGGAGTACAATAGGCTCATTTATTTGAAAATATAATTCTAACCTGTTTTTTTCATTATTCACCCCATTTGACTGCAATATCAATAACACTCCAGTCCTCATTCATTTTAGTTTAATGCAGTTCATCTTGCAAAACAGTTTTGGGGCAGGATTAAATATTACCCCCTTCTTCTCCCTGTTTCACTGGGAGTTTCCAGGCTCACAAGAAATAAACTAGAAACACCCAACTTACAAAACACCCCTGCTTTTTTCTATCATCAGGAAATAAGAAGACCCCAGGCTTCTAACAGCAGCTGCTAAAAAACAAGAGACTGTGACTCTGAACATTAGTGACAAAATATGGGTGTGGCATCCTCAGTATGACACCCAGATCCATATTTCCATTTCTTTAGGCCATATTGGTGCAGTGCAACAATTTATTGTGTTGGACTATGAGTGAGGGCTTGCTGACTAAAAGCCAACCCTGACAACACCTAGATAATGCTTACAGAAAGTAGGAAGCAACCAGAGGAAATGGCAGAAGTTATATCCACACTCCTCTTTTAAGGGGTATGCCCATTTTATTACATCCCCAATTATTTCTGGGTGTCCCAGTATCAGCAGATGTCAAGTGTGCTTCTTATCATCTGCACATGGCAGAGAGGTTACATCATTCTCTTTCAGATACTGACCTTGCTGAGGTTACCCATGCTTTGTCACCAGGTGGTTAGATTATTGCAAAGCACTCTATGTGGAGCTATACGTTTATACCATTCAGAAACTGCAGTTGACGCAGAATGCAGCAGCACAGTCATTCAATGGTATTTCTCATTAGGAGCACAGTGACCTGCACTGGCTGCCAATTTATTTCTGGGTAAAGTTCAAGGTGTACTTTGAGTGCAGGAGGGTTTGCTTTTGACCTATAAAGCTCCATGTGGTTTGGGTCCTATCTACCTGAGTGACCACCTAGCTCCCTATGAGATACCTATGTGTTTCTCACAGGAAAACAATGATTATTTGAGGTGTTCAGGCTATCAGTCCTGTAGTAAAACCAGGAAGGGCCTGAAGTCCCAATGAGGGATCTAGTAGAACAATCCAATGAAGGATCCTTGACAGGCATTTGCTTCCTGACTTGGTTCACCAGAAGCCATCAAATCTGAACATGAAACAGTCTCTAATGGAAGCTGTAATAGAGGCCATCTTGATGAAGGAAGGTTTTCTGGAAGTTTATTTTAAAGACTTATTTCATATTTCAGTTGTTCAAATATGTGTTTTTAAAACACATTCTCATTTACACTAAGGCCTCTGTATACTGCTCTGGTAGTTTAAAGGGGCCTTACACATGTGAGTGGTAAAAAGAGGTCTTAGGCCTCGTCTATACTGGGGGTGGGGATCGACCTAAGATACGCAACTTCAGCTATGAGAATAGCGTAGCTGAAGTCAACGTATCTTAGATCGACTTAGAATCACTTACCTCGTGTCCTCACGGCACGGGGTCGACTGCTGCCACTCCCCCGTCTACTCCACTTCCGCCTCGCGCCGTGGTGGAGTACAGGAGTCGATGGCAGAGCGATCGGGGATCAATTTATCGCGTCTACACTAGACACGATAAATTGATCCCCGACAGATCGATCACTACCCGCTGATCCGGCGGGTAGTGTAGACGTACCCTTAGTGTAAATGAGAATCAGGCCCATAATATATTTAGGGTATAAGGGCAATGTACAGTTACCCAGATTCTAGATGGTGCTAGATGGAATCTAAAGCTGCCGGAGACTGCCACTGGAGAATTCCCCTGGCATAGGGTGAATTTCATCTGGAATAAAGCTCATTGGTGTAAGTTAAAGCTGATCCCCAGTAACTTTAATTTGTGCAGGGAGTGGGCAGCTGAGTATCAGAGAACTAAAACACAGTGACAAAACAAGCCCAGTAAATCTAAATAAACAAATTTTGAATTAACGGGAGTTGTAGGCACCCTGAGTCTTGCAGGTCGTTCTCTAAGGTGCATAAGAAATAGTGATTAGGGATGTGTGGGCCTGACCTTATGAGGTATTGAGCACCCTAAAGGCATGCTGCAGTCAGTGGGAGTTGAGGATGCTTGTCCCCTCACAGGACAGGCCCGGTGTGTGTGGAAGGGAGCAATTTGGTTTTTAAAAAATGTTTGATCTATTTTTAGCTTTTTAAATTGTCTTTTTTATTTTGCTGCTGATATGGTTTTAAATAAATTAAATGAAAAGCCAGACTTAGGTAGAGGCAGCTCTGACTCCCCTTGCGCTGGAGGGGTGGGGGCAGGGTGAAGAGGTGGGTAGTAATTACCACTGGTATTTTGGCTCACCTTTGTTGGTCCGCATATTGGAGGGGTGGAGCCAACACACCACTCATTTCTCTCCTCCTCCCTGCCCACTCCTTGCCTATCTGCTTGGGGTAGAGTAAGCAAATGTGCAGTACTCTTTATCCCTGCACATCTAGACCCAAGGTAAAGGTAGCTCATGCAAAGGAGGGGAGAGAAGTGCAGCCCACCTTGTAATCTAGCCATAAATAAATACAATTTGTTATAAAATATACAACACACTAGTTATGGGGTTAAAAAGCCAACTCCTTGCTGAAGTTTTTCTGGTCATTTTATTTAGGAAGAATAGCACTGTGGGGCCAACAAGAAGTGGGAGACACACACTGTCTTATATTTCCAGTTTTAGACCAAGCTCATCCCTCCTGTGACAAAACCCATCGAAGGTGACCCTGAGGAGGAAAGATGAATGAAAGCAAGCTTGCAGAGATCCTTGCTGATTGTCCTATTGGGGATGGAGTGGTGAGGATGGCCTACCCCAGTGGAAAAGGGCATAGGCTTGTCTCCACACCTGACTGATCCCCAGGGACCCATGCAAAGGCCTTGTGTCTCTGAAACAGTTGGAACTCTAGCTTGAACTCCTCCTCCTCAACTCCCTGCTAGTGTGCCTTCATTACAGCTGTGGTACAGGGATTGCCCCAGGCATGATGGCTTCAGCACCCTGAAATGGGGGTAGGGGGAATACTAAATGTAACCTATTATGTAACAAGTCCAGGCTGTATCATCTCCTGGGATTTGAGGGAGGACAATGTGCATCCACCATCCTGTACAAATTTGGCTAGTCTCCACTGATTCCCCCAGCATGGATCCTGACTTTATTTGAGAGGCTTCTGCAGGATCCAGAGAGGTGAACAGTGCAAAAGAGAGTGCTCTCCGTGTGTGGACCTAGGAGACATGATTTGTCCCCCAATCATGGCTTGTAGCAAAGCAGAAACATAAAGAAATGTTTTGTTGTTATATTACAAAAAGAGTGTGTAAAATACATAACCAAAAATTAGGTCAGGCTTATTACATGGGAGGTGTTCAAGCCTTGTGCTTTATGGGTTCAGGTTTTAAAAAGCACATAAAACATACCTTTGCCATATTAGAAAGATACGTCTTTCTTCTTAGTCTTTTTACAAACACAGTAACTTCTGTTAAGGAGGAAGAGGCAGGTGTTTCTTATCATTGGCATTTTAAATTCTAAAGCACATTAATGAAGACAGACTTTATTATAATTTAGAAAATGGGCCCCTGAGGGAGCAATGTGAAAGGCTGAGTGCTTAATCCCGCAAGGTATTTTGTGCCTTGACTTCAAAGACAGTTGAGGTACTCAGCATCTTGTAGGATTCAGCCCTATCATTCTAAAGCTTGCAGTTAGCAGACAATAGCTGCACTGATTAAAACTATTCCTAAAATCAATAGACTCATGACAAAGAGGAGAAAACCCCCAAGATTTCCCACCCGTTATACTTTTTGTTTTTTACTTGCAGCCCTATGCTGTTATATTACAATTTCAGATCAATTAAAACAACAACAATTATAAATCTTTTCAATTTTGATTTAAAAACTGAAACCTTCGCCTTCCTGCTTCCACAGTCATGAAGCATAATGACTAAGAGCTGGTATTTTATTTGTTTCCAGTAGCACTCACAATGTAGACACCGTGCAACACTTGGAAAGCATTGTTCCTGCCCTGGGATCTTAAGGATAAAATATTGTTTATATTTTATACTTAGGTGCAGGGAGAGCCGGTGTAACTATAAAATAAGTTACAGAAGATTCCACATGGACAATCTTTTCTCTGATTAGGATTCATGGCTTCCTGGGGTTTATGCAGGCCAGAAGGCTATGTTTATTTCTGAATAAGGCCCAATCTAACATATTACCCACAAAAGACTATGTTAAAAGAACATTATTAAGGTTGCAAAGTCTTACATAACATTATGTAAGGGCAGAATTAAGATTGCCTTTGAAACTTTAATTTGACCCCCTGGTGCTTATGCATTACAATACAGTCTTTAATTAGATGATCCCACACTATTTTTTCCACAGGACCCCTGCCTCATTCACTGCACAGGATGGATGGTGCTCAATTAATGAGCAGATATTAACTATTCTGTGGTTGTACAGCATCTAGCACAATGGGGTCTTGGTCCATGACTGAGGCCTAAGTGCTATGATAACACAGATAGTCATTATCATCCTCATTTTACAAATGGGAACTGAGGCACAGAGACATTAAGGTCAAAAATATCCACTAATATGGGGTGCCCAATTTGAGACACTTAGGTCCTGATTTTTCAGAGTACTTAGCGTTATATAGGACTTTATATATTTAAGCTCCCATTGTCTTTAGTTACAGCTGTCAGTGCTTAGCACAAATCAGGCCTTGGGGTCTCAAAGTGGGCACTCAGAAAGGGAGGAACAGCCAATTAGTGCCCACTGATAGATATGGGAATTGCTTGCAATATCTTTGGGAGACCATATTGTATTAAGTGTGTGAATGGTTTATGTATCATTGTGGGCCAGGGATTGAACGCACCCCATGTGGGGAGGGTTACCACAGTTTGTCCAGAAAGTGAAAATAGTAGGGAGAATTAAGGCAAATCACTCAAATTATAACACCTTCAAAGAGGTTCCTCTCCTGGTGAGGTGCACATATTTTACTTCAGACTAGGTTCTCCAGAGACCAACAGACAAAAAAAGAACTTTGGGATAAACAGCCTGAGCTTAAAGTGACCCGGGGCCGTGGTTCTGTTCCTGATCTAAAGACTGAAATGAACTTGTAACCAAAGGGAAAGCCAGCTGTGGGGTTTGAAAGACTGACACCTACCAAAACCCTGTGTTGGAGTTGGGGGTGACGTCTGATACACTTTTTAGCATGTGTGTAGTTTCTTTTATTGTTTTTATATTCTTTCTCAGTAATGCTTTTACCTTAAGAATACATGTGCTTGCTTAGAAGGAGATGTGTGGTAACTTGTAACTGCTGTCAATACACTGGTCATAGCCCTCAGAGAGAAAGCAAAGCACAGGCACTTTCTTTCAGGCAGACTGGCTTGCTAGGGATGTCACAGTGTAGATCAGGGAGCAGTGCAGCCTAAAAAACCCCTGTCAGAAGGGAGTGAGACATGGGTGTCCACCCAGGAGAGGTGACAACTTGGAGCTGTAAACCTTTAAATGAGTGCCCTCGAGGGACCATGGAAGGTAAATACAGGTGCAGTTACCTTGAAACTATGACAACTACCTCTGAAAAGTTTGGTTTAAGTGACTTGTTTAGCAATACATACAAACTCTGTGGCAGAAGCAGAGAGAGAATCCCATTCTTGGATTCCGTTACAGTTTCCGGCAAGGAATGTGCTCTAGTCAGTGGGTACAGTCTCTTCTGATTATTTTCCCCTAACTTAACCCTTCAGTCCCTTTCTACTTGCCAGTTTCAGTCTGTATTCTTCAGGTTTCTCAGCCCAGTGTCAGTCTCCTTGCCCAACCAATCCCAGTTCCCACCTCCTGGCTCCTTCATCTGATTTGTCTCTTACCACCCAACCACTGGTGCCCAGTCCTAGTCTCCCATTCTAGGCTCCTCATTCAATCTCAGTCTCCCTCACCCACTCCCTGTCTCCTTGTTCCAGTCTCTTTGTCCAGCCCATACCAGTTTCCCCCTCGCAACTGATCTCCTTGTCAGATCTGTCTCCCCTTCCCTTCTCTGTTTACCCCTCACTGCTTCATTGTCCCAGTCTCCTAGTGCAGCCAGTCCCAGTCTACCCCAATCCCCTCACTGGATCTCCGTGTTCCCCCACCATAATCAAGTGGCTCCCAGTTCTGCCAAATCCATTTCCCTCACTGGCTGCCAGTCCCAGTCTTCCCCTCCAGCTCCCAGTTACAGTTCTCTCCTCCATACAGTTCCAGTCTCAGCAGACTCCTTAATCCAATCTACCCCTTTCTCTCTCCCTATCATCTGTTTTTTATCCCCTCTGTATTTGAAGCAAATGGCTTCCTCCTCCACACTCCCTGGCTGCCATCAGGGAGGGTCATGAGAGTACAGGAGAGACAGGTTCCTTGCTCTCCGTTCTGGTGCCAGCCCTCACCCCAGCCTACAGCAGCCAGGAGCAGCCATTACAGTGAAAGTCTATCTTCACCCCAGTAGCCCTGGTCTGGAGCACGCTCAGTTTTTCTGTAGGGATGGCATATGTGCAGTGTGGCAGCATTAGGAGCTAGGGTGACCATATAGAAAGTGTGAAAAATTGAGACGGGGTGGGAGAGTAATAGGTGCCTATATATAAAAAAGCCCTGAATATCGGGTCTGTCCCTATAAAATTGGGACATTTGGTCACCCTACTAGGAGCTGTGAGGGGATGGAGCATGCTCAGTGAGTATGGAATCTTCAGAGATTTTAGCTGATAATCTCTTGCAAGTCTAGTAAGCATGTGCAAACTGAAATTTTTCCAAGATCATAACTTGGCGAAATTTGGGCAGATTTTCACAGGGAGAGCATAAGGCACATCCCTGAGACAAAGCCTCCTCCTCCCTCTTGATCAAATTTCAAGGCATGATGAGGGCGCTAGAGTATTTCAGAGATCTACCTCTCTACTCCAGACATGTCTCCTTCTGTCCAAACTAAAATCTCAGCCTGTCTCTCAGACATTGTCTTGTGGATGTCTAGTCATCAGCCATCAAGCTCAACATGGCAAAAAAGAGCTTCTAATCCTCCACCCAAACCCTTCCCACTATCTCCTTTCTCAATCACTGGCAACACGACCATCTTCTCTGCCACTCAGTCCAGTAACCTGGGTGTTATCTTCAACTCAGACCTCTTCCTAGGTCCTCACATCCATGCTATGTCTAAGTCTTGCAGATTCTTTCTGCATAACACCTCTAAGATGCAGCCTTTCCTATCCATCCACACAACTAAAACTCATGTCCAAGCTCTCATCATCTTGCATCTCAATTACTGCAACATCATCTTCCCTGGCCCTTGCCCTGTTGCTATTCATTCAGAATGCTGCTGCAAAGATAATTCTCCTAGGCTTTGACTATGTCACCCCTCTCTTTGCATCCCTTCACTGGCTCCCTCTCCGCTATCATATCAAACATACACCATTTCTCTTCACTTTCAAGGCCCTTGATGATCTATCTCCACCCTACCTAACATCTCTCATTCAGTAATGAAAAGTTGACTCCCAACTCTGATTAGCCCATGATGTCAGCCATCATCACCCACTTCTTAAAATTTTCAAACAAACACCTATATGCTTTCTGCCATGCTGCCCTTCATGCTTCGGAGAAGTTCCCTGTAAACATCCACAAAGCGACCTCATTATCCACCTTCAAAATCCTCCTTAAAACTGTACTTTGCTGTGCGGCCTACAAAAAATTGACAACAGTTAGGCTGCCAGTGTGCTGAGACCACTGCCTATCATACTGGTTGTTTCCTTGTACTGTCTCATCTGTCTGTCTGTATCCATCTGTTGTCTCTGGTCTTAGATTGCAAGCTCTTTGGGGCAGAGACTGTCTTTCTGTTCCGTGTTTGTACAGCACCTAGCACAATGGGGCTCTGGTACATGTCTGGGCTCCCAGGTGCTATGATGTTGATGATGATGATGATGACTGATAATTATAATTAATAATAATACAATAAAGAAAGAAAATGCTTCAGATTTTTTAACATGGGCAAAACAACATATTTTCTCCTAGCCTCGTTCTCATAAATGACTGAACTGTTCCCCCTGAAATTTTCCAAGAAAATTCAGTTGGAGCATGGAAAATTTCAACCCAAATTTTTAAAGTTTAGCAAAGTTATAAGAAACTGAAAACAGGATCTCATAATGGGAAGTGTTGTGCAACCTTAATAATAGATGATGCTACCAACCCTGCATATAATAATTTCATAAATGAATAAGAACTTGGAAGTTTGTTACAGCTTACAAAATGGTATCACTATTTATCTGTTGTTTGTAAAGTTGCACTCAGTAATTTAGTTTGTTTACCAAAATGCTGGTGATGTACTATAACTTTAAGATAGACCTTGCTGTCAGTTTCAGCTATTTCTAACTATGATCTACCGTCTCTGCACATTATTCATAATCATCGACACTGCCAAAGAGACCATGCCCAGGCACAGGTTTTACAAAAAGTTTTATAAACACTCTTACTTAGCATGGTTTAGCATTGACTGGACATAATTTGGTTAAAACTGTTTTTACAAATTGTTTGAGACTACTTATTTTTGGTTGTAACCAAATTAATCCCAGTCCTCACAGGTATCAAAATCATGCCACCTGAAAGTTTTTAAAATCATATTTTAAAAATGGTTTAGTAACAGTCTTCTTTGCACTGTAGGTGGAGCTTAAAAATAGATTTGTTATAAAGTTTTGAACAATTTCTATCCATCCATCTATCCATCCACTTATAATTTCTCTATTATTGATGTATACCTTTGATTTTGGACATTCGTAGTAAGAATGGAAAATCTTCTAAAACAGTAAGCAGCCAGAGTTTAACTTTTTTACTGAACAATCTGACTGACTTCAAATATTGTATAGAGACATCTTTCAGGAAGTCATCAAGCAGAATGCTCTCCATTTCCTAAAACAGAGGTTCATAGGGAAACTACATTATTTTTGGCTTGCTACAGATGCTTCTAGAATCATAAAACAAAATTGTATTTATGGTCTAAATCTGCATAATACTAGGGGCCTGTTCCTACTTCCACTAAAGTCAATGGCAAAACTCCCATTGATTTTAATGGCAGTAGGAACAGATGCTAACTATAGAAGCCTAAATATCATTTCTTTAATTAGTTATCAAACATTATTATGATGGCCAGTTTCAGGTAAAAGGTAAATTCTTATGAATGAAGAACTATATGTTTCAATATGAAAGTTTCACTAAAAGTATATACTGCTGTCAAAGGAACAACATAGGTTTGGTGTTTTTTAAAAATGTCAGCAATCCAATGTTCATTCTTCATCAGTCACATCCAACCTCATGTTAAAATAGCCCAAGGTCATAAAAGCAAATTCCACTGATGTAGGCTGGATCTTTTAAAGGAGCCTATGAAAATTCAGTGAGAATTGGGTGTCAAACTCCAATGGGCTCATCCAAAAATCTCAGGCATAGAGTTTCAACATAGAGTACAAAGAACAGACTTAAGATTCAGGTGGTATTTCTGGGTACAGATACATAATAAACAACTGTGATTCTGTCTCAAATAGAATTATTGAAAAGATGTGAATGGATAGCAAAATAATTGCAATAAACAAATCTGTGTCTACAGTACCTTGAACAGCTGTCTATCATAGCATTTAAAGAGTTGGCATATATCTGGCAGTGACATAAGCATTATTGTTTCAGGCTGCAAAGACTTCCAGAATGACATGATAAGGTCTTCCACCTATTGCACAAATTCCTTGGTTAATTTTCATTACATTTGCACTTGTGGAACGCTAAATTGAATGCAAACAACACAACACTCCTCACTGCAGCAGAGAGAGGAGCTCTGATGGAGCCAATAGTGGTTCCTTGGTTCTCTTCCTGGCTCCATCCTAGTCTAGTTCAGGCCCAGGTTAGAGCAGCCTGGGGAGCCAGTTAAACCTTAAAAGGAAATTGAAGAAAAAAGAAGAAAAGAAGCAGTAACGTAAATATGGCCCCAGATATGGGGATAACTGGCTGAATATGAACTATGCCTTTCTCAAGAACAGTTCTGTAAATCACCCCCACAACCAACCCATGTTTAAACACAAATCAGCCAAAAACTAAGGCAAAGTTTGGTAGAAGTCTTGTTCTCCTTATAGTGTTCTGAGATCCACCAAGCATTTTTTCCTCTTTCAGAAGTCAACATCTGCCCTTTGCAAAGTATTTAAATTCAAACTCATTTTAAATTCAATGGGAGTTAGGCACCTAAATAGTTGGGTCTCTAATTTGGCCTTTGGAACACGTAAGTATGTTATGTTAATAAAGTATTCCAGAATGATTTAACTGAGTGCTCATTTTGCATATAAATAATCATCACCTGACATAAAGAAAGTGAACTTAATGGAAATAATTTTGTCATTGCAATCAGTTTTTGTCATCTAAATAAATCACTAATACTCATATTTACAGATATGTTGTTAAAACAATGGCATACCCTGTCAAGTTCATTGTTCCTCAAGTTCTGTAAAACATCTTGACAATAGTTACAATACTCATCAGCAAGCAATGCAACCTAGAGAATGCAAACAAAAAAGAGTCTGCAAAACAATCACACAGGCCAAGCGCTAATTTTCTTGATTACTGAATGGCTAAACTTACTATTTTATATGAGTGTGTCTTTCCTAACTCTTGCTCCCAAGAAGAAAATCTCTTGAATTCAGGCAAAGGGGATCCAAATTTGTCTTTCTCTGTCTGCAAATTGATACCGGACTGGAAATAATTTAAAGGCTTACTTTTTTAAACAATCACTCTGTTAGATTTTTAAATTTAAACAATAAAATGTTAAGAAAAGAAGAACACACTTATCTTACTAACATTTCACATTATATTAAAGGCACTCAGGCCCAGATTTATAAAGGTATTTAGGCATTGCTGTGCTCAGCATCACAACACCTAACTGATTTAAGAGCCTGAATCCCTTCAACAGTCAATAGGATTTAGATTTCCCAGTGCCTAAATTCCTTTTGAAAATGAGACTTGGGCTCCTAAACCAGTTAGGCATTGTGACATTGAGCAAAGTAACATCTACGTACCTTTAAAAATCTGGGCCTCAGTGTGTTTATATGTTAGATAAACAGTATTGTCAAAGCAACTCATTTATTTCTTCATGGGAATGCTTGTCCCAATACCTATTGTGACAGATGTGAGACCTTAGAAGTGCATGGAACTCAGGAACCTCTTAATGCCAACCAGCAAGGAGGTGCAGAAGGGTTACAGAGATCACTGGGACCTGACATGTACATTCTAGCTCACAAAAGAGTGTCATGTAAGGTCTCAAATAAAAGCCAGTGTCACACTGGTCATCAATAATTTTGTGAATTGTATACGTACAAATCACGTAAGGAGCTGAAAATATGTTCTTAAAGTCTAGATAAAAATAGTGGTCACCAGCAAAGGTGAAAAAACAGGTTTTCTTTCAGACAAGAGATGTATACCCATCTGTTTACATGTAAATTGAATATTGTCTCATTCACAATGGGTCTCCCATCACCAGTCTGAACTAAATGCAAATGAAGGATTGTGGGGACGTGAGAAAGAAATTGACAAGAAGAGAAAAACAGCAGTGGGGAGAGAGAGTCTGGTGGTACAGATCACAGGTTTTCTGGAGTATATATGGGGAGTGTGATGGGATACACAAGTCTTGCACTGGACAACAAGGGGTTAAGGAGCTGCTCTGGAATCAACCAGCCCTGCCCTGCCACACCTGCAAGAGATTCACAGACTGGAGGAGAAATTAAAAGGGAGCAGAACAGCTCACTTGGAGGCAGGCCAGGGAAGAAAAAGGACCTTCATCACCTTGCAGCATCTGAAGAAAGGACTGAGGGAAGGCAGGATCTCTCCCATCCACAGCTGCCTGAAGGTCCCTCCCTGAGACAAGAGAGGACCGGCTTCTGATAGACCCTGAGAGGGAGGCATTTCCCCCCTCACCTATTACTAACCCCATTGGTTTGTGTTGATTCCCTGTATTTGGTTTATAGACTATCCCTGAAGGGGTGAGACTTGGAACTGACCTGGCCAGAGGCCCAGGCATGAGAAGAGAGGAAGAGAGTCACCATGCCACGCCTGGCTGCGAAGGGGTGCCAAGTGGTGAGCTGACCCCCTTCATGCTTTCCTGTAGAGACACCAAACATTGGACAATAGTGGGGTGGCAGGGAGTGGTCCAGGGAGGGCAGTCTTAAAGCGCTCATGGGTGTCAGACCCTTTTATTGCCCTCAGAGGGCCCTGTGCTGGAGTGGCAGGGCCTGGACTCCCCTAACAAAACCCTCTTTGCAGGTCGAAGGGCCTAAGTCCCTGACTACTAGGCAACGCTCCCCACGACTGAAGATCATTACAGGGGGACACCCTTCACTGAGGAAATAAAAGGACAATGATTTTGCTTTATGAAAAAGGGGTCTCAAGCAGGCTTGGTTGAAAACACTGAGGAGAACTTTGGGTGAAATAAGCTTCTTTGGACAAGAGAGTAACCTATTAAAGTTTAGTCTCTAGAAAGTTTATGATTTTGTTGGATATGTAACCATTTATTTCCAATATTCTTACTCATTACTACTTGAGCAGCAGCATAGGAGTCAGCAAATAGCTGAAAATAAGGGATTTTGAGTGGCAATCTGTTAGAGGAGAAGAGAGCCAGGCCCCAGGGCCGGCCTGAGACCAAATGGCACCTCAGGTGAGGATCGTCTTCAGTACCCCCCATCCTCCCCCCATTTGTTAAATCTTTGAATACCTGTCCTGGCCCCTGAGCCCAGCACCTCAGGAGTTTGCCCTGGTCGCCTGCCCCTAAATCCAGTTCTTGAGAGTTTGTTTGCTTGTTTGCTTTTTGCTTGCTGTTTTGTTTTTTGTTCTCAGTTTAAAGAGGCTTGTAGATGGCAGTGTGCTGTGAAAGAAGCAGAGCATTTGACCACAGCAGAGCCCTGATTAGGGGGCCTATAAAGGCAGCCAAGCAGCCAGCCACGAGCATAGAAGCAAACGCACAGAAGCCAGCAAACAGAGCTGAAAACAGGGGAGTAGAAGTTTGGGCAAGGTAGTAAGTGCTGTTCTTTTTATTTTGTGTGGTGTGGTTTTTTTTTGGGGGGGGGAGGGGGGTTTGTGGTGTTTTTTTGGTTGGGTTTGTTTTTTTTGTTTTCCTTGATAGAAGCTTAGGAAGAAAGGCTATGATAGTGACAGAGGCAGCAGTGGTAGTGACCCAAGAAATGGAAGAGACAATGAAGATGACTGGAATGTGTAAGCTGTGTGATGTACATTATCCTGGAGAGGGTACCCAAAAAGTGCTTTGCTTGTATGAAGGACCACCCGATAAAGCTGATGGAAGAGAAGAGCTAAGGTTTGGAGACACAGACAAAAACAATGGTTGAGTTTTAACTGGAATTCGAGCAGAGAATGAAGGGAAGGCAAGAGGAGGTTGAAGGGAAAATTCAAGATTCACAGTTGCAAGCTGAATTGGAGAACTGTGAGGGTAGACTGCTGGATGAGGAAAGTGGCAGTGAAAGCATGGGACTATGAGAACCAGGCAGAGGAAAAGATCAGCTAGTGAAGCAGAAATTGAGCTCAGAAACAGGTTTGCTGAGTTGTACAATGAAGAGCACAGCAGGCTGCAACAGAAGGTGGGAGGGCAAGGAAGAAGAGAAGAGTGGCTAGTCCTACAAGAAGAGGGAACAGTAAATGCAGATTGCCAGGTTTTGGAGCCCCAGAAGGATAGGGGACAACTCGCAGAAGATTGCAAGGAAGAGCAAAAAATAAGAGGACTTGAAGCCAGAAAGAGCAGAACGAGGAATACCAGAGAATCACAACAACAATAGGGGACTCCCTATTAAGAAGAACAGACAGGTCTGTCACCGGAGATGATCTGGAAAACGGAAGGGTGTGCTGTCAGCTGGGAGCTAAAATATGGGATGTGGACCTCAGGCTGAAGAGAATCCTAATGAGAGCAGGGAAGAATCTACTGTCCTTCACATGGAAACAACTGATACCACTAGATTCTTGCTGGAACACATCAAGAGAGATTATGCCAGGCTGGGTAAGACACTTTAAGAAATGGAGTCTCGGGTGATCTTGAGTGGGATTCTACCTGTCCCTAGAGGAGGAGAATGAAGGTGAGACAACAATATGATGATCAACCATTACAATGATAGCCAGGCAGTGTTGCTATAAGGAGGGCTTTGGGATATTTGATCACTGGAAAGCATTCGTGAACAGAGGACTATTCTCATGGGATGGACTCCACCTGAGTAGGGAGGGAAACAGACTTCTGGGATGGAGGTTGGCACAACTGATCAAAAGAACTTTCAAACTAGGTATCTGGGGGAGACAGTTGGGAGATGTTCATGTATGCTCCACAACTGATTGTAATACTGAATGGGAGGAAACTCAAGTAAGAAAGGATATAGCAATGGAGAAAGGAACAACAGAAGTAGGGTAATGGACATCAAGAGGAAAGATAGTGCCGATACCAATGATAGGTCAGGTAGGTGATACTGACAGTATAATGACTGTACCTAAACAGGTGAGGAATCTAGGCAAAGCAATACAGAAACTACTAAGATGTCTGTACACCAAAGCAAGGAGCCTGGGTAACAAAATGGATGAACTAGAACTACTGGTGCAGAAAGTGAAACCAGATATTATAGGGATAACAGAAACATGATGGAATAGTAAAGATTGGAGTACGTGTACTGAAGGGTATGGGCTGTACAGGAAAGACAGAAATAAAGGTAAAGGTGGTGGAGTAGCATTGTATATTAACAATGAGGTAGACTGTGAAGAAATTAGAAGTGTTGGAATGGATAAGACAGTGACTGTTTGTGTCAAAATCACTTTAGGGAAGAAAGCTACCAGAGATTCCCCAGGAGCAGAGCGGGCTGGGCCGGGTCACTCCACTTCCCGCCGCCCCATGAGTGCGGGGTCAGGCCTGGCTGCCCTGCACTCACCGGGCGGCAGGAAGAGGAGTGACCCGGCCCCAGCCCGCTCCGCTGGCTCGTGCTGAGGGGCGGTTTCCCTCCCACCCCCCAGTCCCTCACGGCGGAGGCCTGGGGCCAGCCCCCCGCCCTTGGAGGCCTGGGGCCCCAAACAGCCCCCCTGTGGGGGAGCTGCGTAGCGCACCAAAATGGCTAGGGATGGTCCTGTGTGCAGTGATGCAGAATTCCCCCATGAGTAATAGGGCCTATCAACAAAAATGTTTGCTATAGGCTGGGGATGTATCAGTTGGAAGTGACAGCAGGAGAAAGACCTGTGCATATTGGTTGATCTCAGGATGACTATGATCTGCCAATGTGATGCAGCTGTGAAAAAGGCTAATGAGTCCTAGGATGCATCAGGTGAGGTATTTCCGGAAGAGACAAGGAAGTGTTAATACACCTCTACCCCGATATAACGCTGTCCTCGGGAGCCAAAAAATCTTACAGCGTTATAGGTGAAACCGGGTTATATCGAACTTGCTTTGATCCAACGGAGTGCGCAGCCCCGCTCCCTCGGAGTGCTGCTTTACCGCGATATATCTGAATTCATGTTATATCGGGTCACATTATATTGGGTTAGAGATGTACCATTATACAAGACACTAGTGAGACCTAATCTGGAATACTGCATGCAATTCTGGTCTCCCATGTTTAAGAAAGACTAATTCAAACTAGTGCAGAGAAGGGCTACTCGGAAGCTCAGAGGAATGGAAAACCTGCCTTATGAGTGGAGACTCAAGGAGCTTGGCTTGTTTAGCCGAACCAAATGAAAGCTGAGGGGATATATGATTACTCTCTAAAATACAGTGGAGGGATAAATACCAGGGAGGGAGAGGAGTTAAAGTTGAGCACCAAAACTGACACAAGAACAAATGGATATAAACTGGCCATCAACAAGTTTAGGCTTGAAATTAGATGAAAGTTTCTAAACATCAGAGGAGTGAAGTTCTAGAACAGCCTTCTAAGGGGAGCAGTTGGGGCAAAAAATCTAACTTGTTTCAAGACTGAGCTTGATAAGTTTATGAAGGGGATGGTATGATGAGGTTGCCTACAGTGGCATATGGCCCATCTGCGACTGCTAGTAGCAAACATTCCCACTGGCCAGAGAGGGGACACAAGACAGGGAGGACTCTGAGTTACTAAGGAGAATTCTTTGCCAGGAGTCTGGCTAGTGGGTCTGCCTATATGCTCAGGATCTAATTGTTCACCATATTCCGGGTTGTGAAGGAATTTTTCCCCAGATCAGATTGGCAGAGACCTTGTGGTTTTTTTACCTTCCTCTGCAGCATGGGGCCTGGGTCACTTGCAGACTTAAATTAGAGTCAATGGTGGATTCTCTGTAACTTGAAGTCTTTAAATCATGATTTGAGGACTTAAGTAACTCAGCCAGAGTATTACAAGAGTGGGTGGGTGAGGTTCTGCAGCCTGCAATGTGCAGGAGGTCAGACTAGATGATCATGATGGTCCTTTCTGATCTTACAGTCTATAAGTGTATAGAATCTTTATTCTTTAATAATAAACTTATTCTTGTTTTCACTATAAATACATCTAAATGCTGGTGTTAGGCAAAGTGATGATTCTATGTTGAATCTTTAAAGCTGGTGCGTACTGTTCCTTTGGAAACAGCTGGCCTGGTAATTGTGTGCGTGTTCAGTGGGCAAAGGACTGGACACTGCAGGGAACGCTTGGAGGAAGCATGTTGGTGGTGGCTGTCACTCCCTGCAGAGAGTGAGCAAGGCCCTTGGAGGCCTGGAAGGTAGGAAGTGCTTGTGATGCCAGAGGCTATTGGTTTCAGGGAGCTGATCCACAGCAGGCAAACACAAAACTGCTTCATGCTAAGGCCTGGTGGCAGTGAGGTGCCTCACAACCTTGGATATCCCCAAGGAGTGTCATAGTGCAGAAGCTTCAAAGAATATTTTATTGAGATATTCCGGTTATTATATGCACATGGGTTCTTCATAGATTATTATATCTATAAATTCTATATATAGCTCTGTGAGCAAGGGGATTCAATTCTGGCTCCATGGGGGAGGATCACAGACCTTCCTGCAGGAATCTGAATCACTGGAGGGTATCACAGGATAGCTGGCTCCTGTAGATAGACTAAGCCCAGCTCCCCTGGACCAGAACAGGTAAACCCAGTCCAGCCAGTTAAAGAGGGCTGGGCTATCCCTGAGTGTATAAAGGGTTGCTGGGGGGGAACTAGGGGAGATTGATTGAGACAGGTTGTGCCCTAGGGAGGGGAGGCCCACACTGAAGTGGAGTTAGCTCCTGAGGTGGGTCCCTGGTGCAAGGGGCCAGGGGCTGTGGGAAGCATCTCTGGGGCTGTTGCTCCAAAAGGAGAGCAGAGCTGGTTGAACCTGGGAAGCTGCCAGGAGTAGAGTGCCAGAGACCCCTGGGAAGGGTGACCCTGAAGCCTGGGGCCAAGGATTGAGTTAAAAGACTGTTTTCTGTTTGTTTGCTATCTCTGTTAAGGAAATAAACTTCCTTGCTAATGACTGAGCATGGCAGTGCATGTTTTGGAGCTGGGGAGAAGCTGAGGGGGTAATTAATGCATACATAAACAACTATGCAGAAGTAACACCCCCTGGGGGGAATTGCATATGCAAGTTTTGACCAGCTTCAAGAGACCCAGCAGGCAAAGAATGGAGAATTGGATGAGGAAGCAGCCTGAGCCCTGAGCAGACTGGGGTGGCCAGGGACGGGACAAGGGGAGGGGGGAGAACGGGGGGCGGGGGAGGACAGGACATGATTCCTCACTCAATCCATGAACAGACATGACATTTTAACCAAGAGGGCAAAACCCTGCTGGAAGGGTCTACATGTAGAAGATGGGTGATGCCTGGTAAGCTTGGCATGTATGTAGACTGTTTATTCATTTATGATACATTTTCTCTGTAATGCTTTTCTCCTAAATAAATATACTGTGCTCTGTGAAAGTTGGCTGATCGCTGGTACTCTATCAGAGCCCTGGGAGAGAGCAGAGCAGGCACTGCACTAATCTCAGACTGCTGGGGTAAGTACAGTGGATTGTAAGGGAATTGCAACCCTAAAACTCTGGTCTGGGGGGCAAGGAATGCAGGTTGCCACCCATAGATAGATGATGACTAGAGGCAGCTAAACCTGGAACTGTGACACCTCACCTATTCACTGGAAGGTAGGGGTGTGTAAAAGGAACAGCAATGGGCTGGCTAGAAATCCAGAGCCTAAAGAATATACATTTATTTTCACAGAATGTATTTAGTGATATGTATATCCTAAGTACCTTTTCTATGGGTATGTCTACACTGCGATGTAAATCCAGGGTTAGTGGGACTCGAGTCAGCTGACCTGTGTTAGGAACCCTGGGCTTGAGCATCTACACTGTATTTAAATTCTATGGGTACGTTTATACTTACCTCCAGGTCTGGCGGTAAGCAATCGATCCCGGATTGATCCTGGAAGTTCTCGCCGTTGACGCCGGTACTCCTGCTCCGCGAGAGGAGTACGCGGAGTTGACGGGGGAGCCTGCCTGCCACGTGTGGACCCAAGGTAAGTTCGAACTAAGATACTTCGACTTCAGCTACGTTATTCACGTAGTTGAAGTTGCGTATCTTAGTTCGAAGTGGGGGGTTAGTGTGGACCAGCCCTTAGTTAAGACTTTTCTAACCCATGCTGAAACCTAGGACTCTGGGGTTCACGTTGTAATGTGCATACCCAAGTAAAAGTAACCATATCCCAGAGTCCCTACCGCTCCCACCTCACCCAAATGTGTCTGCTCTACCCTAGGACTATAGCGCACTGTGAGAAAACTTTACTGCCCACCCTGCACATTACCAGGAAGCAGCTCGCTTTGCAAAAGGCTTGATAGGTTCACTCTCAATTGCAAACCCAGGAGGTTCTGTGATAGCGGGCTTACAGCTCGGTGATCAGAACAGAATGGGTTAATGCCGACCTGAGCTGCTGCCATTTGCCAAGGGAGTTAGGGTGAGGGCTTCCGTTTTCAGTAGAGTGGGTTGCAGATTGTTGGGATACAGAGGACTAAGGAAGCTGTCACATGGAACTGTAGGATACTTTTGGACCTGAGTCAAGCGGGGCTGTAGCTACACTGCAAAGCAATAGGGTTTGGACCCTGGGTCCCGGCTTGACTTGAGCTTGGGCCTTCCAGCCCTATAGGGTCCAGGGCCCTAGCCTGGGTTAGCTCAATTGCAGTGTCAACACAAGTGGGGTTAGCCTTGCACAGGGCTTACACTATAGTATAGACATACTAACACAAAATTTCATAATCATGACATTCTAAATAATCTTAAGTATAGCTGGCTCTGCTACTGAGGTCACTGGATATAATATTGTCCTGTGTCTGCACGTTTTTCATCTATTATCATTGCATACACTTGTAATACACTCATTGCCATATCCGAGTGCTCTACAAAAATAAGAGAGACATCCACACTCCTCCTTTCCCTCAGTTTAATCAGGGTTCTCCTATTGGTCACATCCTGTTGGCAGGCTACCAAGAATTCCAATGTCAAGACAACTCCCAGCAGTGTTATTTCAAAAACATCTGCACTAGCAGGTGAGCTTCACATCAGACCCTAATGGTGGAAAGGGTCTTTTTTTTTTTTTTTTTTTAATCCTTTGGCAATACTTGAATTCTTGTCATGCCAATACAGCCTCATTGAACCGTACTGACTGGCTCAGCAGCCCGACGTTTCGTGAAAATGAGTCTGTAAGTGTGGGCCTGCACCGCGAAGGCCATGTCCTACTGACACCGATAGACACAAACCTGGGCTCTGTTAGCCACAGCTTCCACACTAAGCCTAGCTAATGATTTGGGCAGACAGTGAGGTGACAAAAAATATTTAACCAGTAAGTAAGCAAAAAAAAAAAAAAAAAAAAGTAACCAGCTAATGTGCCTATGTACAGAGACATACTACTTTAAAGGGTATTCTGGGCAGGCTGCATTTCACTAAGATATAACGTGTGACAGTTTTAGGTCATTAAACCGTTACTGATCTCTCTGTTTTATAGTAAATCCACTTTATTTGATACTCACCGTTCCTTTTCTGTAGCCACTGCTCTCATAATTTGCTGCATCCTCAGAACTGGAACCATCCCCACTGTGGTGGAATACACATAACATATAAAGCCAATTTTAAAAACTGTTGGCTTCTTAGGTCTTTAGTATGAAAATGATCTCTAACTAGCTAGGTTATCAGACTGGGACTGACACAACCGTTTGTGTAATAAAAAAAAAAAAAAACTCTCCCTCTTGCCACTCTATCCCATGACTTTTAGTTTATTCATTGATTTTCTAAATGGGTTGATCTCTCAGATCTTAATTAAAAAATCATTATGCAAATAAAATCAACAAAAAGTCCATTTTAAAATGCAAAGGTGGGTGATTAGATTTTTTCAACTTCTTGTGCCAAATTCATTATTTCACATTAGTGGATGCAACTCCATTGAAACAAACACACAAAAGAACTACAAACATGTAAATAATGAAAGGGGCCCATTTTATCACCTTGAGCACTTTGGGTACGTCCGGACTACCCGCCGAATTGGCGGGTAATAATTGATCTAGACGCGATATATCGATCCCCAAACGCATCCCGTCAACTCCGGAACTCCACCAGGGCGAGCGGCGGTAGCGGAGTCGACGGGGGAGCCGCGGCTGTCGATGCCACGCTGTGAGGACGGGAGGTAAGTCGAAATAAGATAAGTCGACTTCAGCTACGCTATTCCCATAGCTGAAGTTGCGTATCTTACATCGAGCCCCCCCTTCCAGTGTAGACCAGCCCTTTGATTGTACATCCCATCCCTTCCTCCCCCCTTTATGGTCAATTTAGATTGTAAATTGTTCAGAGTGGGAACTAGATCTTCAGCTTTGTAATGCATCTGAGGTGTCCCACAAGGCTCAGCCCTAGTCCATCCTACTCAACATTTATATGAATAAATTGAGGAAGCTTGTTTGACAACATAGATTGAAATTCCAGGAATGTGCAGAAAATATGCAGCTCTACCTGTTTTACATCCGCTGTAAACAACACCATATCCCAGCTCTCTCTGTGGTTGGCTGGCTGAAGCTGCTCACAGGCAAGAGAGATGTAATACTGACAGGAAGAGGGAAGCATTTTCAAGAACTTTCATAGCTTTGGGTCCTTTTGGACTCCTCAGTGTTTTTGGAGCATAGCCATGGTTGTGTAAAAAGTACACTTCCACTTACGGCTGGCCAGAAGCTGCGTTAGGACTGTCCAACCAGACACAGACCTCATGATGGTGATCCATGCATTTGTGACCTCAAGACTTGCGTACTGCAACTCATTGTGTGTAGGGAGAAAGCCACCCACCCTGAAATAACTCAACCACGGAAAATGCAGTAGCATATCTACTTAGGGCATGTTAGTCTCTACAGAGACTATACCAATTTAGTATGTCATCACAGTTGTGCCAGCATAGCCCCGTAGTGTAGCTGCAGCCTACTTTAATGGAAGAGTTTTTCTGTCAGGTTAGGAAAACTCCTCCCCGAACAAAGTTATCTGAGGGATGGTCTACACTGGGAACTTACATCAGAATATCTAAGTCTCTTAGGCATATGAAAAATCCACACCCCTAAAGTAGGGTTGCCAATTTTGGTTGGACATATTCCTGGAGATTTCATCACATGGCAATCTTTAATTAAAGATTAATCTTTAATTCCTGGAACCTCCAGGACAATCCTGGATTGGCAACTCTACTTGAGAGACATAGCTATGCCACCATAACCCCTGGAGTAGACAGCATTAGATCAACAGAGGAATTCTTCCATTGACCTAGCTACCATCTCTTGAGGAAGTGGATTACCTACGCCAAGAGGAGACCCCTCCCATCGGCCTAGGTAGTGTACACTGAAGCGGTAGAGCAGCAGCTGCAGCTGTGCCACTGTAGTGCAGTGGGTGGAGCTCAATCTTTCCAGACCACTTCCAGGAGTCTAATTTGTCTTGCGTACCCCCAAGTTATACCTCAGTTAAAAAACGACTTGCTTACAAAATCAGACATAAAAATACAAAAGTGTCACAGCACACTATTAGTGCTAAATTGCTTACTTTCTCATGCTCACCATATAATTACAAAATAAATCAATTGGGATATAAATATTGTACTTACATTTCAGTGCATAGTTCATAGAGCAGTATAAAGTCATTGTACGAAATTTTAGTTTGTACTGACTGCGCTAGTGCTTTTTATGTAGCCTATTGTAAAACTAGGCAAATATCTAGATGAGCTGATGTACCCCCTGGAAGACATGTGCATACCCCCACTACTGTAGTGGTTTAAGTATAGACAGACCCTAAGTTGACAGAAGCACTCTTTTTTCAAAATCCTGCCTGATATAAGAATGTTGAATCAACTTTTCAGTGTAGAACAGGCCTTAAAAACACAACTCACTGAAAACACATTATCCCATTGCCCTGCTGTCTGCATTGGCTTCTCATTAAGAACAGAGGCCAATTCAAGGTCTCTGTCCTGATATTTAAAACCATCCATGGGACTGGATCTAGCCACTTGAGAGATCACTGCTCCCTCTGCCACTATGATCTGCCATGAAAGCTCCGTTCCGCTGGAAAAATGAAATTGTTGATCAATGACCATTATGGGCCACGACCTTAACACTATGTATGTTCAATAATATGCTTAATGTCTTCACGCCAACACCATCCCAGAATCCAGAGCTTTTTAAGTTGGTGAGTGAAGAAATGAAGAAACTTAGAACTAGAAGTATTTCCTGTCATTTATTTTGTTAATTTTGCAGATTTCTAAAATATGTAAAAAAAAGAAGAGTATTTTCAGTTCCTGCTCTGAGAAGGTGGCCAGCTGTATCTTGTGCTGCTGCTACTATGGCAACACATATCAGCCGTGCTCTCGCTCAATAGGCTGGCTGGCATAGCGTACTTGTTCTTGTGCTGCCCCCCTTCATTAGGGCCAGTCAGGCAACATGCGAGTGTGAGAGCTGCTGCTGCCTAGAAACAGACAAGTGGCAGCACTCTCCCTCTGCTCAACAGCCAGATGAAAGCTCAAAGATAATTAAGTGTAAACACCGTCTGATCTCTGCCATGGAAAAATTAACATATATGTGCCTCTACTGTTAGCAAACATTATTTTTATTTACCCAGTACCCAAAAGTGTGATAGGCATCACACAGGACAGAGAATGAGACAAGTTCCTGTCCTAATGCACTTACCATCTAAATAAGGTCAAGATGCAAGTGAAAAGGAAAGAAAGAAAAGGAAGTGGGTAGAGGAAGGGGAGGATGAGTAACAACAAGATTATCTGATATTTATTCATTCTTGTTAATGTGTTTTTGGAGGGAATTGGGGGGAAACTGCAGTTGAAATGGGAAAGAAATTGTGGGGAAGGGACAATACCATAGGCCTGAAAGAGGGGAAGAAAAGTGACAGAGGAAGACTGAGGGGAAAGGAGGAAGAGGAGGGAGGCAGGTGAAATAGAGCCTTTTCAGAGGCCTCTCTTGGGCCTGGTCTACACTAGGAGGTTATGTCAAATTTAGCAGCGTTAAATCGAATTAACCCTGCACCCGTCCACACAACGAAGCTATTTAGTTCGACATAGAGGTCTCTTAAATTTGATTTCTGTACTCCTCCCCAACGAGGGGAGTAGCACTAAATTCGACATGGCCATGTCAAATTAGGGTAGGTGTGGATGGAAATCGATGCTAATGGCTCCGGGAACTATCCCACAGTGCACCACTCTGTTGACGCTCTGGACAGCAGTCCGAGCTCAGATGCTCTGACCAGCCACACAGGAAAAGCCCCGGGAAAATTTGAATTCCTTTTCCTGTCTGGGCAGTTTGAATCTCATTTCCTGTTTGGACATCGTGGCGAGCTCAGCAGCACTGGCAACGATGCAGAGTTCTCCAGCAGAGGTGTATAGAAAGAATAGAAAGAGGGCCCCAGCATGGACTGATCGGGAAGTCTTGGATCTGATCGCTGTGTGGGGCGATGAGTCCGTGCTTTTGGAGCTGCGATCGAAAAGACGGAATGCAAAGATCTACGAGAAGATCTCAAAAGCCATGACAGAGAGAGGATACAGCCAGGATGCAACGCAGTGCCACGTGAAAATCAAGGAGCTGAGACAAGCGTACCAGAAGACCAAAGAGTCAAACGGACGCTCCAGATCCCAGCCCCAGACATGCCGTTTCTACGAGGCACTGCATTCCATTCTAGGTGCGGCCGCCACCACTACCCCACCACTGACCATGGACTCTGAGGATGGGATATTGTCGATGGCCGCTTCCTCGGAGATGTTAGCTGACGGGGAAGATGAGGAAGGTGAGGAGGAGGAGGAGGCAGTCGACAGCGCTTACAACGCTGATTTCCCAGACAGCCAGGATCTCTTCATCACCCTCACAGATCCCCTACCGACTGTCCCCAGGTGTTAACCCGGACCCTGAATCAGGGGAAGGATCAGTCGGTAAGTGTTTTAAACATGTAAACATTTATTTTGAACAGAACAGGAATATTAACAATGGGTTTTTCATGATTTGTTTGCCCTAGGCGCTTAACGTTTTAGTCCTTGGCAGTGCAACTACTGCAAAAGAATCTAACAATGTCCAGTTTATCATGATTACTTTGCCCTAGGCGCTCTACTTTTTAGTCCTTGCCAGTGCAGCTACTGGAAAAGAAAGTCTATATGTCCGGGGATAGAGCTGAAATCCTCATGGGACATCTCCATGAAGCTCTCCTGGAGGTAATTGGAAAGTCTTTGCATGAGGTTCCTGGGGAGAGCGGCCTTATTGTGTCCTCTGTGGTAGGAAACTTTTCCTCGCCAGGCTATCATCAAATACTCTGGGATCATTGCCTTGCAGAGCATGGCGGCATACGGCCCTGGTTTTTGCTGGCTTTCACGCAGCATGCGTTCTTTCTCGGTCTCAGAAATTCTCAGCAGAGTGATGTCGCTCATGGTGACCTGCTTAGAATTAGGGGAATGTTACTATTGGGACTGCTTGCCTGTTCCTTTACAGAACTGTCACCGGCGGTTTACAGCCACGCGGTGGAGGCGGGAGAAGGGCAGCATACAGGGATCTTTCCCGGGGACAGCCGCGAGGGGGTTGGATAGGGGCAGAGTTCATGCTTGCCGGATTGCCGGCAACAAGAACTGGCCAACGCTAGGAGCATTGTTTTGAACGTGAAAGGAGGGCACTGCTATAATTTAAATTTAAAGCAGCCAAAAGTCTACGGCTTACCATGTCAGCCTGCTACCCGAATTCCGCTGTCCTGCCCCGCTTGTCTGATCTCCACTGCAAGACCCCAGGCACTGAATGCGAAGGCCGAAGATTCAACCTTGTCCTGAGTGCGCATGTGATAGGTGCTGTGCATGGTCTTCTTCACAGAGAAAGACTATGTTCATTGTTCACAAAAAATTATCTTTGTGAGGAATTCACTCCCTTTTTCCCATCCCACAGCTGCGACTGTCTCCCGACCTACCCTGGCATCCCCCTCGCAGAGGCTGGCGCAGATTAGGCGGAGAAAGAAAAGGACACGGGACGACATGTTTTCAGAACTTATGGGCTGCTCCCAAGCCGATGCGGCCCAGCAGACCCAGTGGAGGGAGAACATGTCGCAATACCAGCGAGCACACAGCGAACGGGAGGAGAGGTGGCGGCAGGAAGACCAGCAGGCGACTCAAACGCTGCTTGGACTAATAAGGGAGCAAACAGACACGCTCCGGCGCCTTGTGGATGTTCTGCAGGACTGTAGGCAGGAGGACAGAGCCCCGCTGCAGTCTATCTCTAACTGCCCTCCCCCGCCACAAACTCCCATACCCCCCCTCACCCAAAGTCCCAAGAAGGAGGGGCGGCAGGGGCCGTGAAAACTGTCACTCCACCCCTGAAGACCGCTCAAGTACCAGAAGGCTCTCATTCCCAAAAATTTGATAAGTTCTTTCCTTCCTGCCTCACCCAAGCCCCCGTCCCAGTTTCATCCCCTAACAGTGTAGTTGCTAATAAAAGATACGTTTCTGTTAATTACTGTTTCCATCATGTTCTTTTAGGGGAGAGTGTGTTTGAAGGGGGTTGGTAATTGGAGAGGACAGTCATCTTTACCAGGGTGCAGACACGGGGGCAGGTTCAGCAGAAGGTCACACACACATTGCAGTCACTAGGCACCCTGGTCAGTCTGGGAGGTGGTTTTCATGTTCGGGGGGGGGCATGTGACTTTGTGGCGGGGGAGGGCGGATAGAGATCTTATGCAGCGGTCCTTATCCTGGATCACAGAGCCACGCAGCAGGGGTTCTGTAACTGTCCTCCCCCGCCACAAAGTCACATAGCCCCCACACACAGAGTCCCGAAAAGGAGGGGTGGCAGGCTCCGTTGAAACAACCAGTCCACCACTGCGGACCACTCTAGGAGCAGGAGCCTGTCATTCCTCGAGTTTAGAAGCGTTCTGTCCATCACTACGCCCACTCCCCACCACAGTCTGCATCCCAGTTTCAACACTTTACTGCGAAATCCGTTATAAAGAAAACGGTGTTCATTATCAAAGTTCCATTTATTTTATTTTTAAACGTGTGTTGGAAGGGGGGACACGGGGTGAACGGGGTATGTAGCTGGAGAGTATAGTTAACAGTAAGTGGGTAAAGAAATGGGGGCAGGTTCAGCTTCTCTTTAAACAAACTTAATAGTCACAGGTTACCCTGCTCACTGAGGAACCTAGCTTTCAAAGCCTCCCGGATGCACAGCGCATCCCGCTGGGCTCTTCTAATCACACAGCTGTCTGGCTGGGCGTAATCAGCAGCCAGGCTATTTGCCTCAACCTCCCACCCCGCCATAAAGGTCTCCCCCTTGCTCTCACAGAAATTGTGGAGCACACAGCAAGCTGCAATAACAATGGGGATATTGATTTCGCTGAGATCAGAGCGAGTCAGTAAGCTTCTCCATCTCCCCTTGAGATGTCCAAAAGCACACTCCACCACTATTCTGCACTTGCTCAGACAGTAGTTGAAGAGTTCTTTTTCAGTGTCCAGGGCGCCTGTATGGGGCTTCATGAGCCAGGGCATTAGCGGGTAGGCTGGGTCCCCGAGGATCACTACAGGCATCTCCACATCCCCAACAGTTATTTTCTGGTCCAGGAAGTAAATACCTTCCTGCAGCCGTCTAAACAGACCAGAGTTCCTGAAAACACGAGCGTCATGAACCTTGCCTGGCCATCCTACGTTGATGTTTGTAAAACGTCCCCTATGGTCCACCAGTGCTTGCAGCACCATTGAAAAGTAGCCCTTTCGGTTAATGTACTGGCTGGCCTGGTGGTCCGGTCCCAGGATAGGGATGTGAGTTCCATCTATAGCCCCACCGCAGTTTGGGAATCCCATCGCGGCGAAGACATCTATGATGACCTGGACGTTTCCAAGGGTCACTACCTTTGACAGCAGTAGCTCAACGATTGCGTTGGCTACTTGCATCACAGCAACCCCCACGGTAGATTTGCCGACGCCAAAGTGATTCGCGACTGACCGGTAGCTGTCTGGCGTTGCAAGCTTCCAGAGGGCTATGGCCACTCGCTTCTGGACAGTCAGGGCTGCTCGCATCCGGGTGTCCTTGCGCTTCAGGGCAGGGGACAGCAACTCACAAAATTCCAGGAAAGTTCCCTTCCGCATACGAAAGTTTCGCAGCCACTGTGATTCATCCCAGACCTGCAGCACTATGCGGTCCCACCACTCCGTGCTTGTTTCCCCGGCCCAGAATCGCCGTTCCACAGCATCAACATGACCCATTGCCACCATGATGTTCACGGCGCGGGGTCCCGTGCTTTGTGAGAGGTCTGTGCCACTCTCAGACTTCATGTCCTCACCGCGCTGCCGTAGCCTCCTCGCCCGATTTCTCAGCATCTGCCTCTGGAAAAGGTGGATGATAAGGTGCGAGGTGTTGACAATGGCCATAACTGCAGCGATGGTCGCAGCGGGCTCCATGCTTGCAGTGCTGTGGCATCCGCTCTGTCACTCACCAGAAAAGTGCGCGAACTGATTGCCCGCTGGCGTTTTCAGGGAGGGAGGGCGGGAGTGACGGTTGGATGACGACAGTTACCCAAAACCACCCTCGACACATTTTTTTCCCCAGCAGGCATTGGGGGCTCGACCCAGAATTCCAATGGGCAGCGGGGACTGCGGGAACTGTGGGATAGCTGCCCACAGTGCACCACTTCCAATGTCGACGCTTGCCCCGTTAGTGTGGACTCATAAAGTCGAATTACTGTCCTTAGTGTGGATACACACATTTGACTTTGTAATATCGATTCCACATATTCGATTTAAGTACAATCGAAGTACTCTCGTAGTGTAGACATACCCTTAGACTCCTTCCAGTTGGAGGAGCAATATAAACAGTTTTCTATAAAGAGCATTAAGATTAGATTCCGTAGCAGATACAAGATTAATTTCCAGTATTTAGAAGAAAATGTTAAGATCTTCTTCTACATTAATGTATTAATTAATCACACCAGATTTTGGAAATCTCCAACTCCAGTCTTTCATATTTTGATATTTTTATTATATATTTTGCCCAAAATATTTAAAATTATTTAAAAATGATGAAATGTTCATGATGGTTTTTGGAGGGTTTGGGGGTTACAAATAGCTATAAAAATTGTTGGAATTTTTGGATTTTTTGAAAATGTTGATGTAATTTTTTTTTTTTTACAGTGAAATATTTTACCATTTTTTTATCAGCTTTAATTAGACCCCATATGTAAGATGACGGTGATTTTCAGAAAGTAATGGACTCAATGGGGAGGCCTGTGAAAGTGTGTTAATACTATTAGAACAAACATGATCACACTGTTGTATTTCTCTTTGTTATAACCAGGAAGAGGAGTTTATTTTATTTATTTAGATTTATAAAATCTCAAAATATCTCTCTTGAAACTGGAAAGAGGTTGCTACATTGTCATTTTGATAGCAGCTCTCTTTCTGGGGCATGTCTCTTGATCATCAGGGTGACCAAAGGAGAGACTGTTTTTCAGGGGCTAAGCATATCCTTGGCAGGGAGATGAAAAAGGGAAGAGGGGGCCCCACAGTCACTGTAGTCACACAAAGTTTCCAACAGGTAGCCTCCAGCAGAACACCTAGATCTGCAGGTCTTGAGGTCCAATCTCAGCTGTTTGTTTTAGGGGCGAGGGACAAACTGCAGGGAAGCCAGAGACAAACGTTGCTGGAGCAGGTGCTTCTGGCGCTGTTACACAGCAGCGCCCCCTGTGGCTAAGCCAAGCCCAGCAACGGAGGCAGTGCCAGTTGGATGTGGTTTCTTCAGCAGGAAAGAGCTAAGGAGTACAGTGACTAGAACTGTTACTTCTTTTCCTGGAGCACAAGGGAGCTGCAGACTGAGGCACTTATTTGCCACATTCCTAGACAGGAACCAGGAGGCGAGCTCCCCATGATGGCTGTTCTAAACCCATGTCTATAGGTAGCTATGGATACTATTTGAATTTGGGACTCTCTAAGAACAATTTGTTTATTCTCCGAATAAGTATTTGTTAGTTGATCAGCTACAGAGCCTGATCCTCCACCCCATTTCACCAGTTTTATGCCAGCATCACTCCATTCACTTCAGTACGGTTACACTGCTGTAAAACTTGTGTAACAGGGTGCACGGTCAAAGTGATGGGGTCTAATTTTCCATTCCCTTGCATCTCATATAGTCATTTATAGTATCATAAGGATGTATATGGCTCCCATTACCATAGTATCTGAGCGCCTCACAGTCATTAATGTATTTATCCTCACAACCCCTGTGAGGTAGGGAAGTGATATTATCCCCATTTTACAGATGAGGGGTGAAGGCACAGAGAGACTATAGGTACATCTGTACTGCAAACAGCAACCAAAGAAAAAGAAAAGAAACCCACGGCAGTGAGTCTCAGAGCTTGGGTAAACTGTGCTGCAGGGATATATAGCCATGTAGACATTTAGGCTCGGGCTGGAGTCTATGCTCTGAGACCATCCCTTCCGCGGATTTCAGAGCCCAGGCTCTGGCCTGAGCCCAAATATCTACATGGCTATTTTTAGCCCCGGAGCACAAGGCCCAGTCAGTTGACCTGGACTCACACCGCAGGGTTGTTGTTTTTTTTGCAGTGTAAACATACCCTAAATAGCCATTTGCCCGAGGTTATCCAGGAAGACAGTGGAGGAGCAGAGAATTAGGGTACATCTACACTACAGCGGGGAGTCGATTTAAGATACGCAAATTCAGCTACGTGAATAGCGTAGCTGAATTCGACGTATTGCAGCCGACTTACCCCGTTGTGAGGACGGCGGAAAAATCGACTTCTGCCGCTTTTTGTCGGCGGCGCTTACTACCACCTCCGCTGGTGGAGTTAGAGCGCCGATTCGGGGATCGATTGTCGCGTCCCGATGGGACGCGATAAATCGATCCCCGAGAGGTCGATTTCTACCTGCCGATTCAGGCGGGTAGTATAGACCAGACCTTAGTCTCTTTAGTCACAGCCTAGCACCCTATCTGCTGGGACATCCTACCCCTCCTGTAGCAAGTGAATGAGAAATGGGTGCAAATACTGTTAAAGAGTGAACTTTGATTTCGTAGCCTTTTACATCCACTTTGCACAGGCATGAAAGTGCAAGTCAGTGGAGAATCAGCCCGACAGTTGCTTATTTAAACTATTGGCCTGATCCTGGAAATAATAGCAGGCTAAGGCCTGGTCCCCACTAAGTCCCCAAATCGGACTAAGGTACGCAAATTCAGCTACGTTAATAACGTAGCTGAATTCGAAGTACCTTAGTCCGAACTTACCGCGGTCCAGACGTGGCAGGAAGTCTCCCCCCGTCGATGCTGCGTACTCCTCTCGGCGAGCTGGAGTACCGGCGCTGACTGTGAGCACTTCCGGGATCGATCCGGGATCGATTTATCGCGTCTTAACCAGACGCGATAAATCGATCCCAGAACATCGATGGCGTGCCGCCGGACCAGCCGGTAAGTGAAGACTAGGCCATAGTGCTTACTGCCATGAGTACTCAGGACTACTTATGGTAGAGAACTGTGGATCGGATCGTGCTCCTACTGCAGTCGATGGCAAAACTTCCATTGACTTCAGTGGGGCAGGATCAAGCCCTTTGCCCATAGACAAGACTCTGCAGAAGTGACTTACATGGTACCATATTTTTAGACTGTTTTATTTTTCACGTTTAATTTCTCTTTTGTTGTATGTATTTTCTCACAGTTGCACCCTTTTTGTGGCTGTCTTTTTAACTCTCTAAAACTGTAATATAAAGGAAACCAAAACAAAGTAGGCCTTTTCAAAGTAAAGACTATCCTTCATTAATTTGAATGGTAAGAAACAGAAAACAAAGAACTGCAAATAGAATACATTTAAATAAATCCCCATTACTATAAGTGCAAATACATTGCTTAAATTGTGAGGCTTAGCAATCAAGATGCACTAGCATGATTAAATAAGTGTTCACACCACTGGTGCTGACCACTTATATTTTTCTCTTATTTAGTTTCTCAGCATTTTTAAGCTCTTATTTTAGTTTTGTCATAGATTTCCTGCACTTAAGAGCCATCTGTTGAAAATGTCAAGTGCATGGAAGTGTGATTTTGTGTTCAATTAGGTGTGCAACTGCCACTTTTTTAAAAGGGAGCCTTGGTATTAATGACAACATTTAATTAGATTGCATTATTATAGGAAAATGCAATTCTGTTATCAATTTTCAGTAGGCAATGAAGTAGCTTTTAAAGAAAATTGTATTAATGCACCTTTTATCATTAAGAACATTTAAAACCAAACCTGTGATTTTTTTTTTCAGCCAGAAGATAGCAATAATGAGCATAGAAGGAAGAGCTCTTCTTGATATGTATTCCATCGTAGTGATACCTAAAAAAATACAAAATGTGATGGACTGACAAGTATACAGTTTGCAGGACCAAATCATCACTGAACTCACATCTATATTCTTCAAGCAGCTCGTAATTCTTTTGAAATAAGAAAACAATAGATGGAAAACTATTTATTTTAAAAATTGTTTAAATCTTATTTAAATCTAATATTTGATAAGCACATAATTTTGATAAACTTTTTTTTAAAAATAACTTTACAATCACTTTTTAAAATAGCGTGGTAATTTAATAATAAAATGTTTGTTAGTTTTTAAAAAACTATCAACCCTAGAGCAGTGTGGGAGTGCAGTCAACCAATGCAGCAGATGCACAGAGTCTAGGGCAGGATCCTCATTGAAGTCAAAGAAGCTACTTCAGTGGAGTTACACTAATTTATACCAACTGAGGATCTGGCCTTCGTTCTCCAGCCATGGCAGATTAAAACCACTTCCAGTTAAGGATACCTCTTGTCCAGTTGCTACCTGAGGAATTCAATCTCTTGTTTTTTTAAATCCTCCACTGAGCCCTGGCACTTCTTGTTGATACTGGGGTGGTGTGGAACCACTGTTCCCACTGCTGTCATGCCACTGTACAGCTTCTGAAGTGCTATTTCCTCACTGGCTTTTTGCCTTATACATATTGGTCAGTAAACAATACTTAGTGGGCCCAATTCTGAGCATAAAAAAAACGAGGATGTCTGGTGACACCTTAAAGACTAACAGGTTTATTTGGGCATAAGCTTTCGTGGGTAAAAAACCCTCTTCTTCAGATGCATGGAGTGAAAATTACAGATGCAGGCATTGTTAGTGTTTGTTCATGGCCAGTTTGTTCTAATGCCAACATTGTCCTTTAGCTTAAATAGCTTTTCACCCTCCCTAGTATTTAATCTCCAGATGTATTTATAGAGAGCAATCATATCCTCCCTCAGCCTTCTTTTTGCTAAACAAGCTGAGCTCATCCAGTCTACTCTCATAAAATAGATCCTCCATTCCCCTATCATCCTAGTAGCTCTTCTCTGCACCTGTTCCAGATTAAATTAATCTTTCTTGAACATGAGTGACCAGAATTGTACACAATATTCCAAGTGAGGTCTTACCAGCACCTTGTGCAATGGCATTAATACTTCTCTATCTCTACTGGAAAGGCCTTGCCTAATTCATCCTAGGATCACATTTTCCATTTGCCTTTTTTACAGCTGCATGACATTGGTGGCTCATTGTCATCCTGTGATCAACCCACAGACCCAGGTCTTTCTCTTCCTCTGCTGATTCCAACTAAAAGCTCCCAGCTTATAGCAGAAATTCTTATTATTAAACCTTAAGTGTACGCACTTGGTACTATTGAATTTCATCCCATTTCTGTTATTTGAGTCTTCAAGATCATCTAGATTTTCCTGTATGTTCCAATCCTCCTGTGAATTGATGCTGCCTCCCAACTTAGTATAATCAGCAAATTTCACTAGCACACTCCTACTTTTCGTATTTAATAAAAATATTGGATAAGATTGGTTCCAAGACTGATCCTTGAGGAACTCCATGGGTAACTTCCCTCCAGTCCAATAATTCACTTTTCAGCACAACGCAATGCCATCTCCAGTTTAGCCAATTCCTTATCCACCTTACTATGTTTGTACTGAGCCACATCATGCCTAATTTAACTAATAATTAACCTGCTGCATTTTCCTCCCCCCCCCCTTAAAAAAAATACATTATTTTCTCAAAGAAGGAAATCAGGTTACTCTGGCATGATCTTTCTTTGGTAAATCCATGTTGCATTGCACTCCCTTTACCATTTACCTCTACGAATTTCATTATTCTTCCCTTCACAATTTGTTCTAAAATCTTGCATACCAATGAGGTCAGACTAAAATTGCCCAGATCACATTTTTTCTCCTTTATTAAAAATAGGTATGATGTTAGCTATTCTCTAATCATATGGTACTACCCCCAAATAGATAGATTTCTTAAAAATCCTTGGTGCAATAATAGTAATCCTCTGTGCCAGTTCCTTCAATATTCTGTGGCAGAAATTATCCGGTCCCCCCGATTTGAGTGCATGGCATAAACCCAGTGTAGCAGTTTGTGTACCAGCCACCCCTAATCCCAGGTTAGGGGATGTGTCAGACTGGGTGTGTAGGTGTATTTCAGAGCTTCACTGAGCTGATCCTATGCTGGTGTAAAGGACCTAGTTTTCTCTAGCATCAGCCATGTGTATCAGTCAAAAATCTAATGTGAGAATGGCACCGCAGTAATTGAAAGTGATGGGGCCAGGCTGATGCAGAAGATTTGTGAGAAGATCAAAGTAAACATATGCCACTCTCAGAATCAGTATTTTAATTGCAGTCCTTTCATCTTCATTAAGCAAAACGCTCATGCAATTGGCATACGTGAAGGCCTTAAAAATCTTTTTTTTCTTCTGTTCAGTGGTTATGAATTTGGACATTAAATCAATGGATTAAAAATCAATGGGACTCAATTCTCTTCATGCTCTGTATGGGTGTGTGGCAGGGGGAAATCCATCAGGGAGCCAGTAACACAGTGGTCCCCAACCTTTTTCGTCTGGCAGGCGCCAGACGACGAGCCACCGAGTACCGTGGCAGTGGACGAGCATCCGCCGAAATGCCGCCAAGAAGCAGCAACGTCAATAGGTGTCGCCGCCAAAATCAGCGGCATTTCAGCAGCAACACCTCTGGATGGCATTGCTTGTCAGCGGCATTTCAGCGGATGCTCGTCCGCCAGCCAGTATGCGGGCACACATAGATGCCCCGGTGGGCGCCATGGCACCATGGGCACCGCGTTGGGGACCACTGCAGTAACAGTTTATAGCAATTCCATTATGAGCCAGATTGTGAAGGGCCACTCAATGGGTGTGCAGGGACAGAAAAGACTCCCTACCTTTAGGGCCTCTTGCATAGGGCTGGTCAAAATAAGAGTCCTTGGGCTTAACCTGATCACATGAATCCCTCAGACACAATGCCTCTGGATCACCTTACTAGGGTAGTGAGCTTCTGCATCCCCCCAACACAAGCCGGTGCTTCAAAAGCACCAGAGTATTTTAAATAGTGTTTTTTAAGTTTTGAAAATTAAAATTATCTTGAATTCATACGCTATAAACCAGCTTGGATATGGTGACTTTCATTAAATTAATCCTATTTTAGTTTACTGGTAACACCATCAATCACAATAGAGCTGTTCTTGTGATTTATTACAGACATTCAACAAGAACTTCAGCTGGGGTAGAGCAGTGTCTCAAGTTAACAGAGCTGAGGATACAGTTATTTCTGTTCCTTCCCCCCCAAAAGAGTGTAATTAACATTTTTAAATAAAGCAATAAATAAAATAAATAAATAATACCTGGCACTTCCCCTTGTGCCCAGCCTTCTGGTCCCCAGATCTGGGAAAACTAAGCGAACAAGCTAAAAAACACAAAAGATAAGAGTTATCTGGGCAAGTCATACTAACATATAAAGATTTATCTGATTTGGTTTCCTCTAATTGTTTCCACTACTGCATCACCCCCCCCACACACACACAAACTGCTGTGATACCTGTTCTCCCAATAACACTCAAATAGTAATTGCTGAATTAGCTGGTGTGCATCACCAATATGTTGCCAATATGAAGCCCAGTCTGGCAAGCCTTACTCAGTCAAGTAGTTCTTACTCACACAAGGAGCCCCAATTACTTCAGTTAGCCTTCTCACGTAACTAATGTTTGCAGGATCGGGTTTGACTTATCAATTTTTTTATCAAGTTCATCAAGTTGCTGAGTATCCTCTTTGTTCATATTGAAGGAAATGTGAATTGAAATCATTCAGCACCTCTCAAGATTAGCACCAAGTAATAATACTGTAAGTGTAATAATCCAAATTGTTATTATTACACACACAACATGAGTATGAGCAATCTTATAAAGCTACAGACAAAACAAGAGAGCTCATGCTACTTTTCCTCTTTAGAACAGGAACAGATTATCAAATACACAATGCATCTACTCTAGATAAACCTTGGGAGTCTTTGTTATGCAGGATAGGAACAAAATGAATCAGGTATGAAGTTGTTTGGTGTCAAAGGCCTTGTCTACACTAGCCTTTTTTGCTCAGTTGCCCTAAGATGCAGCTCCCACATTGGTAGTAATGATGGTAGTTCTAATGCAACCAGGTTGGCAGTGTCTGCCAGCATTTTTACCACTGTGTAACCTCTATTTGATCTAAACTGAGTTAGATGACACAGTAGTAAAAATAAAGGAGCTTTATCTATACAGCAATTAAACACCCACAGCTGGCCCAGGTCATCTGACTCGGAATCATGGGGCTTGGGCTGTGGGGCTGTAAAACTGCTGTGTACACATTCAGGCATGGGCTGGAGCCGGAGTTCTGGGACCCCATAAGTGGGGAGGGTCCCAGAACCCAGGCTTCGTCCGAAGCCCAAATGTCTACACAGCAATTTTTAGCCCCACAGTCTGAGTCCTATGAGCTCAAGTCAGCTGACCTGGGCCAGCTCAGCAGCCATGCCACAGGTCTTTTATTCCACCATAGACCTACCCTAAAGGTCTTGGGGTGAAATCCTTGCAATGATGTCAATGATAAAATTCCCATTCACTTCAATAAGACAAGGATTTCATCCCTTGATTTGTCTACACACCAATTTGCACCAGTTTAACAAAATGTGTCTTTTAAAACCCATTTAATTAAACCAGTGCAAGTTTGTGTGCCATATTTTAGTTTAAGAATTGCTTATTTTGATTTAGCTTAATCCTGTGAAACAACAATAAACTACTCTGAAACTGAAATAAGAATAGCTACATACAATGTATACAACTAAACTAAACCGATTTAAAAAAAATACTTCTAATTAAACAGCGACAAGTTAATGTGCAGACAAGGCCTAACAGCTTGAATACCAGTGGAGTTGCACCAGTGGTAGCAATAGTGGGAAATTTTGAGCAAAAAATGTGTAGAGTAACGATAGTCAAAAATGTTATTTTTTCTTTAATCACATGAATAAAGTTAAGCAGGAATGCATCTGTTTGTTAGGACGAATGATTAGGGTCTTAAAAGATAATTCCCCTGTTGGCTATGAAAACTCCAGACTATTAGAAGAGTGACACTGTCTAAAGGACTTTTTTTACTCCTGCATCTTGCTTTGCTTGGATGATTCTATAAACACACACACATTCTGTGTGTTGAGCAAAATCTTCATAAGTAAATTAAAAAAAAAAAATTCTGATAAACAACATGAAGACCAGGATGCTTTCCAGCATCAAAACTTGGATAAAAAAATATAGTGCTAATTGTTTACATGAAATACAAAGTTTTCAGTCTACACCTGAGAGGTTTGTTAGTATAGCTATACCTATACTGGCAAACCTTCCTGTTGTATACACAATTTAACTCTTATGCCAGTTTGAAGAATAAAATAAGATGTCCTAGCAAAAGGACTTTTTTGCTGGTATAATTTCATCTATGATGTGTCTAGAGCTTTTGCAGGTATAGAAATGTCATTTTAAAAAAATCACATCTCTAATCAACATTACAATACCAGCAAAAGTTTTGAATGTAGACCTGACCTCAGAGAGAAAATAATGCAGATAAAATTCCCCAAGCGAGCCAAAGAGAATATTATACCAAGAGATAGGATAGCAGCTTTCAAACAAAATCTCTCCCAGCATTCTACATTGAAGGTATCGTATTGCATAACTACTTATCCTTGTCTGTAAATTAAGTTCCCTTAGTTTGCAACATGATCAAACCTTGTACAAGTAAGTGTCTCTTTATGAATTTACACAAGGTCTCAGCCCATTATCTTAAGCCCCATATATGCTATAAAAGCAATGTGCTTTGTACCTTTCCAAATGTAGCTGGATTTACTTGAGTCTGAGCATTCTGAGTGCAATTCTCTATATACATTTCATAAAGTAGACAACGAGGTATGCTGTATCCTTCACAAACATAGAAATTATCCGCTATCCTTTAAAACAAAATGGTACAAAATGTATATCAATTTATGTCAAGATTAGAATGTTAAAAGTTATTGGCCTGATTCTGATATCACTCCAGGTTTACACTGGTACAACTCTGCTGACTTCCATAGTTACTCCTAATCTACAACAGAGTGAGATCAGAATCACATCTACTACTTCTAAGTGAAAAGAAGAACAGGAGTACTTGTGGCACCTTAGAGACTAACAAATTTATTAGAGCATAAGCTTTCGTGGACTACAGCCCACTTCTTCGGATGCATATAGAATGGAACATATAAAGAAAATGGTACATCCTCACATATGTGCATTAGAGACTGTTCTCAGGTTCCTTTGAATTCCCATTGGAAGACCTGTCAGTTCCTATGTATCAAGAGGTTGTGAGAATATACTCCACAGAGCAACAAACCTATCAGATACGATCCGGTTTTTGTTTTATACTATAGTTTAATAGCATCATAGTTAAAACTGACATCAAAGTTAAAGCTGACATGGAAAAATATTAGTATCTCTAAAATGGGAAACTACTGTGATCTTCTAATGTATAATGCAAATATAAAAGGCTCCACAACCAAATGTAATATATTAATTAAGCATTTGTTTTCATTTTTAAAAGATGCTGTATAACAGGGTGTTACAAAAGTTAGACCTTACCAGAATACAAAGGGCCAAATTCTACTCTCATTCACACCTGTGAAATCCCACTGATTTTAGCACAAGTATAGAAGAGAGCAGAAATTAGTCTGATATTACTACTCAGTATCACTGCTGATATCCAGACTGCTCTTGATGTGCTTAAATCAGGGATCGGCAACCTTTTGCACGCGGCCCATCAGGGAAATCTGCTGGTGGGCCGGGACGGTTTGTTTACCTGCAGCGTCCGCAGGTTCGGCGGCCAGCACATCCCTCGGACAATGCCGCTTCCCGCAGCCCCCATTGGCCTGGAACGGCGAACCACAGCCAGCGGGAGCTGCGATTGGCCGAACCTGCAGGTAAACAAACTGTCCTGGCCCGCCAGCGGATTTCCCTGACGGGCCGCGTGGCAAAGGTTGCCGAACCCTGGCTTAAATGCTCGTTCTTGGGCCAAATCCCACTCACCTTACTCGCCTGAGTGGTCACATTAAAGTAAACTACTTGTGTGAGTAAGATGAGGAAGATTTTGAATGTAGTTTCTTGTTAGCAGCCGTGTTAGTCTCTAAGGTGCCACAAGTACTCCTGTTCTTCTTTTCTTGTTAGCCTAAGTTATTATCACCACCAGAAAAATACAGTTTAATTAAGAAATAATGCCAATGGCATCCAGGCTGTCTAAGAATAATACTTCCAATAGCACAAATACTGAAGCAAAACTGACGCATTTGTGGGAAATAAATGTTGAGACAGGGAGAAGATTAATTTTCAAAGCATGACTCATGGATCATATGAAAATGTTCTATTACAGCGACTTTATTTCTGTTATGCCAAATAATTTATGTCGATTTAATTATTTTAGCAGAGTGTCAGTTACTCATAGTACCTTTACTGACATTCAAACTGCTTTAGAAAACAGACTTATAAGCACTAGCTTATCTGTGAAGTACAGGTTTTAAAATAGCATTGGCTGTTTTTATTAACAACCTGATTTCAGGCTGGCTAACATTTATCTTTCTGCTTTATCTTTTATCCTAATGGGTTAGGATTCCAACAATTTGATATAACTGAGAAAGAACATTACTTCTGAGTATTCTAATGTGAGGGACTGGATCTGTTTCAACTCAGCTTCTTACTTGTGCCTCCTCTCGTTTCCTCCCCAGAATGTGTCCCCACTTCTGCTCTTTCCCTTTTAAAGAGACCCCCCCCAGGCCTACCTCCCTACGTCTCACCTGTTTGCAGCCTACGAACCCATCCACCAAACAATCCTACAACCTCAGATTGTCAGCCCACCACCTGAGAGTACTGCTTGGCCTCACCTCCCTGCACACAACTGCTCTGGGCTTCCTGCCAGTTTCTCACCATCTCCAGCTTGACTGCCTGTTGTGAATGAATTGCTTCACAGCTAGAGGCAGGGATGAGAAACCAGCATCAAGGTAGTGAACACAGGCAGAGGGCAAGCTGAGATAATGGGGTGTTCCCATCATGGGGGTGAGGAAATAGTATTCGGTCTAGTGAAGAGTCCTGACTAAACCTTGCCTCCAGCAGCCAGAAATCCTCCCTTCTCCTGGGTAAAGAACCATCAGAAAACGCTTAAGAATTGATCATTCTTCCCTGAGGTATTAAATCTGGATCCAAATTCATCCCAGGTATAACACTGCTGGAATCCATTGAATTACAACAGAGATCAATTTCTTTAGGGTTTTAGTCAGTTTTCTAGGAGACGAGAATGCAAGTTTTGTACTTCAATAATGTTTTTATCCAATAGCTTTGCCTGTGCATTTAACTATTTATTGACATAGTATTAGACTACTTTTGTTTTTAGTTATTTTTTTAAATCTTTTTTCTTCAAACATATCAAACATATTCTAGATGCCAACATATAAAAGAAGTACAGAAGTACTATGCATCAGAAAAGAGAAAAGACTAAGAAAAAATGCAATGCTTGGATTTCCATGTATTAACCACAATATTTCTAGCACATGGATTTTTGTGGCACATATCTAAACAAACAAACAAAAACTAAGGAAATCAAAATCAAGCAAGAAAAGGGTGGCGGGGGAGAAAAGAGACAAAGATGAGAGGGGGGAGGGTGTCGATTTATCTCCCATCTTTCAACCAGGTCTCCTGCAGAGCTGTTTAGATGACCAGTTTTAGGAAACTGTCCCCAATGGACTCATATTTTTCCAGGGTTTGCTGCCCATTGTATGTGATCCTCAGGGCCGGCCTTAGGGAAAATGGCACCCTGGACAAACTTGTGTTTTGGTGCCCCTGCCCCCCCATTGCCCATGGTCCCCCATGGTCTTTCCACCCTCCCTTCCCCCCAACCCCTGCACTGTGCCACCTTCACCCCAACCCCTGCCCTCCCCTCCTGTGCCCCTAACCCCTGCACTGTGTGTGCCCCCTCATTCCAACCCTTGCATTCCCCTCCGGTGCCCCAATACCTGCCCCCTCCTGTGCCCCAACCCCTGCACTCCCCTCCTGCACCCTTAATCCCTGCACTATGCCCCCTGCACCCCAACCCCTACACCCCTTTCCTGTGCCCCAACCCTTTCACTGTGCCCCCTTCACTCCTACCCCCTGCACCTCCCTCCGGAGCCCCTAACCCCTGCATCCCCCTCCTGCACCCACGTGGGGAAACTGACCCACCTGGATACACAAAGCAGCTGGCATTGCTGCTCGTTCCCCCACTGGACTGCTGCTCCTCTGCCCCATGCACCCCCTGGGCTGCATAAGGAGAGGGCAGGAGAGCAGCAGCTACTGATGCCTCAGCATAGCCCAGGTGGGGAAGTGACCTGAATGCAGGGAGCCCTGGTGTTGTGTGTGTTGGGGGGGGGGGCGGGAGGAAGGGGAAGGAGAGAGAGAGAGAGTGTGTGTGTGTGTGAGAGAGAGAGACAGTGTGTGTTGGGTTGAGGTGAATGTGTGTGTGCCTGAGTGTATGAGTGTGCTGGCTCTTTAAGAAAGCACACAGGGTCAGGAGCCTGAAGGCTTGTGTTCAGACACAAGCAGCCGCCAGCAGCTCCAGATCCAGAGAGGCAGCAGCACATACACAGATTCCCCCTGTCCCGTCACCCCAGCTCAATGGAAATCGGGTGCATGGGTGAGGGGGACACCCCAGCATCAGTCTCCCCACCCCAGCAGACAGAAAGACGCTCCCAGTCCGGAGTGGCCAGAGGTGGCTGGGTGGAAGGGGGGCAGGAACAGCAGTGGCTGCACATGAGCAGGGGGAAGGAGGGGAACCCCTGCTCCAGAGGAGTCACCTGGTCACCTGGCTCCCACAGCTGGTCAGTCAACTACCCCTTGCAGCTCAGGTCTCTCCCCACCCTCCAGCTCTGCCGCTCACCTGACTGCCGCCTCCATCAGCCCAGCTGGCCCTCAGCAGGTCAGGTGGGAATCCAAACCCTGCGCATGTTGCCCTCTTTGGCGGGCCGCCCTGGGCAGGGGCCCAGACAGCCCACCCCAAAAGTCGGCCCTGGTGATCCTTTCCTTCGCAGCTAGGTCCACCAGTCCATTATACCAGCCTTCATGCCCAGTATTAGACTACTTTTGGACTAAAATCTTGTGTTTTTTTATTGTCAACATCCCAAACAGAAAATAAAACTCAAACTTTTATAAACTTATCACATAAAGATGGTGATCTACAAGCTCACTGAGGAGAAAGGACAGTCAGTGAGTGGTTAGGAGCTAGCTTAGGACTCATGTGACCTGTAGTCAATTCCCTGCTCTGCCACAGACTTCCTGTGTGACCTTAGACAAGTCACGTAGCCTCTCTGTGTCTCAGTTCCCCATCTGTCAAATAGAAATAATAGTATTTCTCTACCTCACAGGTATATTGTGAGAATAAAAATATTAAAAGATTGTGAGGTGTTCATATATTATCATAAAGGGGGCATATACAGAATTAAGATCAGTAGATGGTGTCAATTTAAAATCCTTGAATGTGCTCTATTGTTGTTTTAAACAAAGTTATCAAAGATATTACAGTCCACAGCCTAGAATCAAAGATGGTGGATGCGATGTGTCTTGGAAAGTCAGAAAGGCAATGCCAGAAGGTTTTCTGCTCTATACAGTGTCATACACTGGATAATACTGTTCTGCCAAAAATGAAAGACAGCTCTACATAATAGGTACCAAATGCCAAAAAATGGTGAAGAAGGAAAATAAAAAGGAAACTAATTTTTCTAGGAGAGGATACCCCAGACCATTGGGGATTTTAACTTTTTCTAAATTTATTTTCTTGACAAGTAGCTGTTACAATATTAACATGTCGTGCAATGTGTCTCACGGCTGTATTACATCACCGTCCCTTCCCAGTTTTTAAACAAACTACCACTATCACACACAAAGCATTCTGCCAAGTGGGTGTTGAATAACACAGGACAGATGAATGCATGGAAATCAGGACAGCCCAGTGAAAAATATCAGAGGGGTAGCCGTGTTAGTCTGGATTTGTAAAAAGCGACAAAGAGTCCTGTGGCACCTTATAGACCAACAGAAGTATTGGAGCATAAGCTTTTGTGGGTGAATACCCACTTCGTCAGACGCATGTGAAAAATGATTATGACACTTTATCCCATCACACAAGAACTCACACCAACAGCCCACATTTGCCACAACCATCATTTTAGCCAATGTAACCTCAAGAAAATACTGGTGCTGACTCACAATTTGTTACTGCACTCTACATGCCAACATGCATTGGCTGTATAGTCCTGTTACCATTCATACAGCATTTTAAAAGCTTGCAACTAAGAACCAGAGGATTGTCCTCTTTAACCATCATTACACCTTCCATGCATCATCATTTAAAATAGATGACACTGAGGCACAGCTCTGTGGCCACACGTGGCAGTATTAAGCGGGGAGACTGGGTGGTCAGCGATATCGGCAGTTTCTGTATCAGAGCTATTGTTTGGCACTATACAATGTATGCCCTACTGGAACAGTTTCCATAACTTGTGCATATAGGACCCCCATAACGGTCAAGATTTGTATCTTATGAAGTTATACCAAGGAGCAAGAATTAAACTAAACTACATAATATCCTCCCCCCCCTGCAACGCAGCGCCTACTCTGGGTACCCAAGTGGCACATGGTGTGCTCACCCCTACATTCTGCAAGCGTCAAAACAGCATGATGGCCTGTCACCTACTACCTTGTGCAAAGTGGTGGCCACATCTCATCACAAATAGCCCAGCAGCTGTGTACCAAAGCAGGTACCAGGGTACCAAAGCAGCACCTCATCTCCATGCCATGGAGGTCCCAGAGCAGTGGCCAGTATAATGCCCTTTCTGCCCCATGCCTGGAGGTGCCAGAGCAGTTCTTGGCATCTGCCGCCCTGGCTCTGGGGCTGCTAAAGCCCAGGTATGGCTCCTTTTGCAAACCACCCCGAGGGTCAGTCCATGCAGCGGGGAAAGGGAGGCTCCCTCCCCGCCAGGGCGGAGGCCGGCGCCGGCACCCACCACTGGGTGATGGATTGGTACAAGCGGCTGCTGCTGCTGTTCGGGGCAGCTTCCGCGCCCTCCGCCATCCTCTGCAAGCCCGGGGCCGCCGGGGGGCGCTGCGGAGCCGGGCAGGGGCCGCTACCGCCGGGGCGCTGTTTACTTTAGAAGCCGGTTCCAGAGCGCGGGGCGGGCGAAGGCGGCTCAACGCGCGAAGCCCGCGGAGGAGGGAGGAGGGAGGAGGGAGGCGGGGCCGGGGCGGGCTGGGCTTGGTGCCTGCTGCTAAGGAGCCCGGGGGCGACAGGGGGCCCATGAAAATGCTGCCAGGCGGGAAGAGACACGCACGGAGCGGGATCGCAGCCCCTTCCCCGCAGTAGAGATTGTCTCGCGCAGCAGCACCCCAGCCTTACCCCCTCTCCGGGGGCGGAGTGTAACGCCCAGCAAACCAGCGCCACTTGCTGCACACCCAGCCCGCTGTCCCTCCCGCCTCCTCTCCTCTCCTCTCCCGGGGAAAGCCTCGCAGCTTTCCTGTCTCCAGCCTGAGAGAGAAACAGCAAAGTCCGCCAGCCAGCCTCGCTTTCTTGAAATCATGGCTCCTGGCTTCACTTCCCCTTAATCCGCAAACCTGACTCCCTGCATCCCCTGATTTCCATCACTGCTCAAACAGGCACCAGCAGGGAGCAGGTTCTGTGCCTTTACTTTAAAAAATAAAAAAAGTTTGCTATTTCTCCTTTATGCCCAATCCTGGGCTCACTGACAAAGAAAGTTTTGCTTGTGACTTCCATCTTTGCCTTCATTGGGTACAAACGGGGCCCAATCCTGCACAAATAAAGTCAGGATTGGATGTTTGAGGTTGATTTTCAGTGAAACAGATTAAGTCTATAATTGGAGACACTTAGTACCAAAACAATGAGATGCACAAAAGATTGCCCAGAGCCTCTTAAAGAACTTTTGAAAATATAAAGGACATCTTTACTTACACTGAGTAGTACCTTAGTTCACAAGCAGTCCTAGTTATTTTTCACTTCTAATAAACAAAATGCTCATAACAGCAATAAAATGACATCCTGACATCTACAATATTGTCAACAGTATGGCTAACAATAGTTTCTTTTTCATCATCATAATCCTGGCCCCAATCCTGCAACTGGAACTGTGCAGAAAGATTCTTTGATTTCAGTGGCACTACTCATGCTTAAAGTTAAGCATGTACATAAGTGTCTGGCAGGATCAAAGTCTAAGGTACCCAGCAACATAAACCGGGTGAAATTTCTGACCCTTAATAGGGTCTTTCCTGGAACTCAACAAAACATTCCCAGATCTGACTTCTGTATGAATTGCATGTAGGAAAACTAATTACATGTAAATAATTACATGCAAAGATGTTGGGTAAAGGCATAAAGCAGCTATTATGCAGCAGTACATTTGGATAACGTAAGCACTCTTTGAATACATTTTTGTGGGCATTTTAAAGCATTACTTACAGGGTTTTATATAAGGATGCCTTAAACTCCCATAATTTTTTAATTTCTCTTTGATATAGACAGATGAAAAGACTGTCTGCTCCACTGAAACCCTTTAAGCACTTTTCCATTGCAAGCATTCATTATGCAAAATGAGTTTTATTACCACATGACTGACAATAATAAATTATATATGGTCGGAGCATCTAAAAGCTTCCTAGTGGACAGAACTAAATTACATCAGAATTCTGCCTCTCAGAAACTGCCATGGCTTCTTAATGTTAATTAACTGTTGATACCCTAGCAGAAAGGTTTGACACAGACAGATTTGTTTTATTTATCATGACAAGAGGATCAAAACAAACTTGTCTTTAGACCAGTGGTTTACAACCTGTGGTCTGCGGACCCCTGAGGGTCCACAGATTATGTCTCAGAGGTCTGAAGGGGGCCGCATCTCCATTTGAAATTTTTTAGGGGTCCGCAAATGAAAAAAGGTTGAAAAACATTGCTTTAGACAAATAAATTAAAAAGGGGGGAAAAGTCAAAAAAGACAGCTTGAAGGTAGACGTGGTTTTTTATTCCATTTTATATTCCTACATTCCAGCCTGCACTTAAGGGGACAGCACACAAGCCATAATGTATAATATACATTGCTTTTAATCTGTAGAACCCTAGTACTGTATTGAGAACCTCATCCGCAGGCCCCTTCATCCACACAGTTCTCAATGTGGGATTCAGGCCCATCCTTGAAAACTGTCTCTTAAAACACAGGCTCATGTACACACACAGTAACCAGTGCAATTAGGTACAACAGTCATTAATAACTCTGTTTAATAACAGCCTTATGTAACAACCTGCAAGACTAGAACCAGGAAGTTCCAGGCCACCGCTTCAGTGTTGCCACAAGAAGCCCAAGCCAGGTTTCTGCTGGGGGATTCTGTGATGCTAGACACTACAGGAAGTTCCGCCCATCAGGGCTTGAGTCGAGAGTCCTACACATCGCACTGATTGCCCATACCGGGATATAAACCAAGAAGCCACCACAAGGAGATGTCTGAGTTACAACGCAGACTTCCTGCTTGCTTATACTCCAGACCTTGCCTTGCTGTGAACCACAAACTCCGGCTCCAGTGCTCAGTTTGACCCTGACTCCGCTACTTGCCTCCTATCTGGAACTCAGTGCTTGACTCAGACTTCCTGGCATCTTGACCCCGACGTCATTACTTGGCTTTTGTCTGCAAGTCAGTGGTTGACCCTGACTTCCTGACCCAGCTCAACCCCAACTCTGCTACTCATCTCCTGACCGTAACTTGATAATTAACCCATGCACACAGGCCACCCACAGCTTAGCCCTGACAACTGTTTTTCCCAGTGTAGACTGCATATGAGTCTCCAAGGAGATTTAGCTATGTGAGAAGTATGAAGGGCTACAGCAACACCAAAAAGGTTAGACAAGTCAATATTTCAAATCAGGCCAGTTATTTAGTGGTCTTGTAAGTTAGTGGGCAGATTCACTAGCTGCGATGGTCCAAAATAAGCCTAAATGCTGCAGTCAGTTCCACCTTGCTCTTCTCAGGGCAGATTTTATTAAATAAAAAATGCAAAAGGCTCAAAGTAATATAAAATTGTTAATAAATAGACTTCCCTGCATTCTGCAAGCTGGTAGTGGAAAGGACACATCTTTCCCCCCGCTTGTAGCCTTTCTTGAATCTTGGCTACTATAGAAAAGTCTTTTCCTGACCCTGGATCTCTCCTGTTGACTGCCCCTTAAGAAACAGGCAGCCTATATCCTGTGGGTCCTATGCTTACATCTATTGTGACTACAGCTTGCAGTTTTGAAGGGACCAAGGCCTGTGACAGGCACACTCGGCCTATCTAAAATGCCATGAAGTAGGTGGAGTCCCCAAGATGAACTAATTCCACTGGGAAAACAACAACCTCCCCCTTCAAAGGGAAGGGGTCACAAAAACGTGGAGACTAATTGACCTCCTTGGAGCAACAAAAATCAAACAGGAACAAGCTTGCATCAAAGGTTAAAAACAAGGGAACCAGAAAGGGAAAATTGAGCAGAGAATTCCCCAAAAGAATCCACTACTGTGAAAAGTTGTTCAGGGAGTCAGTGGACCCCACCCAAAAGCACTCGGCCTGGATACATGATTTAACAGGTGTAAGAAATAGTACCCACTGTCACAGAGATGTCCAGCTTCCTGACAGGAGGATGTGTACATGTGCCCTAAGGCTTAGTGCCTTGTTACAAGTTTGAAACTCAAATTCTTTTATCAATTTTCTTCCACTTTTCAGAAAATTTCTCCTTATCCTTCAGAATAATCCTGGCAATTTTCAGACAAAACCAATTTCAGTATCCAAATGGTTAAAGGAGTTTGATTGTAAACTTAAGATCTGATCCTTCAGCTTAATCAAACAGAGCTTTGTGGCGCCATGGATTCCAGGGTCTGTCCCTACAGTTCCAATGGCAGGACTGCGGCCATAATGATTATAAAGACAGTACCATAGCTCCATATTCTGCCATAATTTGAAAGACATCAGGCTACTTTATTGCTGTTGTGGATATCCTCTTTATGTTAAATGAAACTCCTCTGGACACATTTTAAGGGAAAATATCTGCCCTTGAATCAAGACTAATTTATGACCTAAAATTAGGTATGGTTGAATTGATTAAAAAACCCCAAACAAACTCCTTTCCTCCAACCTTCACCTGTAGCTAGAACAAATTTGAATCAAACCTTGAGGTCATAAAAGGGTCAAAAATTACCTTAAATAGTTTATTTTGCACATAATTGCTTCCTAGTTTCAGCCAGGTGCTTCTTCAGTTACCATCCCCCTAACTGTCAAGCAGGACTGTATTGGCACCCTTATGGGTATATCTACAATTGGGGAAACATTTTTCTGCACCAGTGTTACCAACAGCAGAAGTGGTAGTATGGACAAGGCACAGATTCTGAAGAGTGCAAGATTATATGGTCCTCAAAGCACTTGCATCTTGTCTCCATTGCTGTTTCCACCATTGGTAGCAGTAGTGGAACTGACTTAATGCAGTAAAATACAATTTTTTCTATGAGATAGTTGCTTGATCTATTTTCCTGTGGAGGGAAATTGGTGATGATGGGCAGAGCCCTACCAAATTCAGTCCATTTTGGTCAATTTCACAGTCATAGGATTTTAAAAATAATGAATTTCATTATTTCAGCTAGTTAAAGCTGAAATTTCACAGTGCTGTAATTGTAGGGGTCCTGACCCAAAAAGGAGTTGTGTGTGGGGGGGGTGTCACAAGGTATTGTAGGTGGGGTTACGGTACTGCTACCCTTACTTCTGCGCTGCTGCTGTCATTGGTGCTGCCTTCAGAGCTGGACAGCTGGAGAGCAGCGGCTGCTGGCCGGGAGCCCAGTTCTGAAGGCAGAGCTGCCACCAGAAGCAGCGCAGAAGTAAGGATGACATGGTATGGTATTGCTACCCTTACTTCTCTGCTGTTGCCTGCAGAGCTGGGCCCTCAGTCAGCAGCTGCCACTCTCTGGCCACCAGCTCTGAAGGCAGCAGCACAGAAGTAAGGGTGGCATGGTATGGTATTGCTACCCTTACTTCTGCACTGCTGCTGGCAGGGCTCCACCTTCAGAGCTGGGCGCCGGCACCAGCTGCCGCTCTCTGGCCACCAGCTGCTGCTCTCCGGCCTCAGCTGAAGGCAGTGCAGAAGTAAGGGTGGCAATACTGTGACCCCCCCTAAAATAACATTGCGACTCCCCTGCAACTTCCTTTTGGGTCAGGACCCCCAATTTGAGAAACGCTGGTCTCCCCCGTGAAATCTGTATAGTATAGGGTAAAATCACACAAGACCAGATTTCATGGTGGGAGACCAGATTTCACAGTCCGTGACGCGTTTTTCATGGCCTTGAATTTGGTAGGGCCCTAATGATGGGTAAGAGGTAAGAAACTTAGTCTGGAACAGTATACAATTAGGTCTTTAAAATGACAAACTACAGGGTTTAGGCAGTGTTTGAGCAAAAGTCTTGTTTGAGAAAGGTAAAGATGCTGCTTCAAGAAATAATTCATTCACTAATTTTTTGTTGTTTTCCATATTTCCACTATATGACCTACCAGGGTGTAGCGGGGTGGTGCAGTAGCATATGTATAAATGACTGTTTTTTCCCTTTGATATTTTAATGGTGCCAAGTGATCAGCTGTTATCTCAATCTGATCAGTTTACTGTGAACAGAGATCTTGAAGATACTAGCTAGATTGCAATACTCAGTTTGAAATAAATCAACCTGATAGTTCTGAGAAAATACAAGATTATATTTCTTTGTGTCACAACACCTGAAGCAGCAGCAAAAACAAAACAGAACTGCAATCACCTTCACCATGAACATAGTGTTTTGACATGTTCAAAGCTCTTTAGGGCCTCTGTCTGGTAGATAGGAGTAGAACACTGTTGTACACAAGAGGCACACCGAGTGTTGTATGCAACTTATTCGGTCAGGCAAGGGCTTTTATGGCAAATGATGAGGGACTAATGCACACTTTTGTGCATCAAGGCCAAGTACAGCAATACATTTTAGCATATGCTTAAGTCCATCTCAGTTCAGCAAAGCACTTAAGTATGCATTTAACTTTTTTATGTGTTTAGCTTAAGTGCTTTGCTGAATAGGGATAGATTGCTGAATCAGTGTTAATGAAGCAGGGCTCCTACAGATATGAAGCCATAGGGAGTTGTAGGGGCTATACTAGAAATGACTATCTCCTCCAGGGGGGTGCAAAGTACCAACTTCTCTTAAATAAGTGATTGTGTCTTGAGCAAGCATCTAATATCTCATGCTAGTCTCTCCAACTATTGCCCCTCTCAAATTTGTCTGGAAGCAGAGCCTGCAGCAGAGCTAGTCTCTGGGCAATATAAGAAGTTTAGCTGGCCTGTGGTAGGCTACCTAAATGGCTACACTGCCAGACTGTTGGAAGTGTCAGGAGATTAGCTCTTAATCACAGCAGCAGCAGCAGTTCAGTGGCTGCTCAAAGCATTCACCCTTGGCTGCAATAACCCTGGTCCTGCCTTGCACTCAGCCTTGCCCTTGCCTTGCCTCACTCCAGGTAACCCAGCTCTGACCCTTGGCTCCAATTCCTGACTCTGGCTCTGACCCTCTGCTCTGGCATCTGACCCTGAGCTCCTATTCCTAGCTACTGACTCCTGTTCTAACCACTAGACATGACTCCTGCTCCAGTCACTTGGCATGATTGCACATGTCCCGAGCTCAGACAGTTTAAGCAGCCCCAACACAAAAATAAGAGAACTAGAGCTGATGCAGTGATCATGTATTCCCCAAAGGCCAATATCCCTGATGGAGATAGTGGGAGCCTGTAACAGGGTGTATCAGACCTTTGCGGCTTCCTGTGCGGGGACCCATATTCCTATTTGTCAAGGCTGGTTCCGCACTCTGGCACTTTGAGTGCAGAAGGTGGGGGCCCACAAGGACTAAAAATTAATACTTGCCACTCCAGGCTTGTATTAAACTCCCAAGGTTACAGCTTTTCTCTGACCTTGGATTGGTAGATGCTGCCACCACCCAAGTGCAAAACCCCTTTGAGAACCCAGGAAGGCACACTTGGGAATTCCTTCCTGTGGGGTACCCTCAAGCCCTTTCACCCCCCTCTTCCTCCCGGGGAAAGAGCTGAGAAAGAAAAAAAAAGGAAATCAGCTGTTGCCACCAGCTAATTAAACAACATGTGTACAAACCTCTTAAGACACAAAAATCCAATTCTGTTCTTACAAAAGGTAAATTTTATTAATAAAAAAAGAAGAAAATACATCTGGGAATTTAGGCTTTTGCTAGATTTAAAAAAAAACTACAAGGATTAAGCATCAAGAATAGCTCTCTTGAGGTCCAGCTTAAAGGTTACAAGCAAAACAAAAGCACCTGGGGTGAGCACAGAGGAATCAACAAGCCATAAAGAAATAAAAGGGATTGTGTCTTCCTAGACATTTCCTGATCTACTTACATATCTGAGGTTTTAGATGAGTAGTTTCTAGGTATGATACTAATGATTTTTCATACCTGGCCCAAGCTTTTCACAGCATAACTGCTCCCTGTCTGCCTCTCCCCAGAACAACAGAGAGACAAAAGGGGAGTCTTATTTCAATTTTTAAAAATTCTAGTCTTCCCACTGGCTCTTTTGGCCAGGTGCCCACTTACTTCCTTTTACCTATGCATAGCAGTGAGACTTTTTAACCCTTTACAGGTAAAGCCATTAGAGAACAGCTACTAAGAGGGAGTTCATAGCTACTGGCTGGCTGTGTGTCCATAAAAGGGAGCTATCCCCCCCCCCCATTCATTTATCACACTATTACACCCCACCCTAGGAAAGGAGCAGCAAAGATAGGTCCTCCAGGCCTCTTTAGAGAAGCTTCACAGAAGCATCCCATCAGAGTCCAGCAGGCTCAGATAAAAGGTGTTTCAGGGCTTTAGTATTAGCAAGTCAGTTTTGGCTGGGACTTGAGGGGAAAGGATATCTCTGGCCAAAGGAGCTTGAGGGATAGCCAGAGTTTGTTGCTGGCTACATTGGCTTAAGCTGGGAGAGAGAGGACCTGAGAACTTTAACCCTGAGATAATGGGTAAAGAGGCCAGGTAGGAAGAGGCCAAGAGAATAAGCTGTAACAAATTGAAGTAAGTGGTATGGAGCTGCTGTTAGTAGGGTCCCTAGGGTGATGTCCTGTCCCTTTAAATGTTTGAGCACTTCCCCTCCTCAGTGCAAAGCCTCACTTTTGTACTGGTTTCAGTTTTGCTGCCAGAACAGTAAAGTCTCCATTTTCTGACAGCTGCATTTCTATCAGCTCTCTGTGTGTCTGTGTCTATCTCCTTCTCTGCTGTGTCCAGATATAACATATTGGCAATAATGTGCTGTCCCACGATGTCCACTGTTACTATTTGCCTAGACAAGGGGAAGAAAAAGTATATATATAATAATAATAATAATAAAAAAGAGTGGGGGGAATCATCTAGAGGCACAAGGTGACAAACTGCTGCTATGACAGTGATCCAGCTAGCTAAAGAGGGGGAAGTAGACAAATAAAGATAGAACAAAGGATAATAGTTCTGCAGTAACTGCCACAGCTGTCCAAACAAAACAGCGAGGGGGGAAGCAAGCAACCATGTACAAGCAGGCAAACAGCCTGTAGTCTACACTGAGGGTTTATAGCCAGCAGAGGGAGCCCAAGTGCAGCCAAAGGAAGCATTCTGCAGTGTAGACACAGACAGCCAGCAGAGGGAAATCCGGTGCAGATAGCGCACAGTCTAAAAAAAAAAAAAGAAAAAAAATTTCCTTGTGGCTGAGAAGATGTCCAAGAGGTGTGAAATCCCACAAAAGAGCAGAGAAATGGCAACTTTTGTGGACTTTTGGTGAGGTTGGTGAAAGCTGCAAACCATGGGTGGTGTACTTCAAACATTAAGCAATTTGAAGGTTGCAATTCCATTCCAGATGGACAAAGAGTTTCAAACTTGCTGACTGGGATGGATTCAAAGGCATACGGTCTGCTGTGTGACCTATTGTCTCCAACAGTGCCTGGAACTGCCACGTACAGTAACTCCTCACTTAAAGTTGTAGTTATTTTCCTGAAAAATGCGACTTTAAGCAAAATGATGTTAAGCGAATCCAATTTCCCCATAAGAATTAATGTAAATGGGGGGGGGGGGGAGGAGGGTTAGGTTACAGGGAATTTTTTTTTACCAGACAAAAGGCATTATATACATTTTAAACAAGCAATTTAATAGAGGTATAAGTTTTAAACAATTTTAAAGGAACAGTTTAATACTACAGTTATCACTGCTGAGTATGAAACTTGGTGGAGGTGGTGGAGTCAGAGAGTGGAAGAGGGTGGATTGTCCGGCTGCTCCTCTTGCTGTTCTTGCGGAACTTTGTGAACTTGAAAAAACACATCTAGAGATTGTTGTTTTGCTTTCCTTTTTTTTTCTTGGTAAATTTCTTTATAGCAAGTCATTAGATGACCAACTCCCCTAATCACTTTGGAGCTGTGTTCCCTGTCAGGATCGTCATCCCTCAGGATTTGCAAGCCAGCCTTAACCCGCCTCTTCTCCCTCCCCCCTGACATTCTCCCCTTTACTCCGCACACTGCATCCTCACTCCTCCCCCTCCCTCCCATGCCTCCTGCCTGAGGCAATCAGCTGGTTTGCGGTGTTCAGGAGGCAGGGGAGGGGGGGAGAGCCCGCACGCAAAGTCCTCACTTTTCCCCACTCCCTTCTGAATGCCGCAAACCAGCTGATTGCCGTGGGCAGGAGGCGGGGGGAGCAGGGGAAAGGCGCTGATCTGTGTGGTCTGCTGGCAGGCGGGAGGTGCTGGGGATGGGTGTAGGGGAGCTGATAGGGGGGCTGCCAGCTGTGGACAAAGCAGGCAGCCAAACGATGTTACAGCGGAGCATTGCACAACTTTAAACGGAGCATGTTCTGTAATGGAGCAGGGACATAAAATCAAAACAACGTTAAGCAAGAGGATTTTAAGTGGGGAGTTACTGTATGCTGCAATTACTGTAGCAATGCAGGAACATTTTTCTCCTACTCCATCGATGATAGCAAAATGATATCAGTTCTATGGTGACATCAGGGAAATGGAGAATCAATAGCATAGTTTGTTGCTGCTCTAAGGAAGTTGTCAAAGCATTATCAGTTCAGACAAAGATTAAGTGATGCACTCTGTGACCAATTTATCTCTGCATTAGGAAATGACTGGATCCAGAAAAAGTTACTAACTGTATCAGCACATCCATTCAAGAAGGATATGGAAATAACAATTGCCATGGAGACCACAGAGAAGGATTCTCCGGACTTTAATGTCAACCGAGAAGTTCACCTCCTGAATTGGTGAGACAAAGGACCACAGGAATGTAAGTAATTTCCATGTCACTGTTGTGCTCAAATGACACATGCTGAGAAGGATTGCTGGGCACACTAGATCATTTGCAGAAAGTGCCAGAAAAAAAGGACACATCACCATGACCTGTTGCACAGTTCAACAATCGGCAACACAGAGTAATTATCCATTCAAGAAGACATCTATGAAGACTGAACCTAAGAAAAGACAGAAGTTGGGAATTCATACTGGGGAAAAAGACAGAAGCTTTAGTGACAATGATCAAGACCTAGCACTACATGTGTTATTGGAAGCTGGAATCAGAGATGGCTTCTGGGTCACACCCTTGATTGAAGGAGTTCCTGCAAGAATGGAGCTTGATACTGGAGCTGCCATCTCACTGATTTCTGCATCTCCTTATCACCAGACTTCGTCACAAGTTCCCCTGGAAGAAAACTCTACAGTTTTGAAGACTTATACAAGAGAAAAGTTGGTTCCAAAATGAATACTCCAGGTGAAAGTTCAACTAGATGGACAATCAATTGTTTTACCCTTGTATGTGATTGAAGGAAAGTGTCCACCATTATTTTACAGATCTTGGCTTGAGAAGATTTGTTGCAATTGTCTAACAGTGGCAATATTAATGATATACATGATCATATCTTGTGCTCGTCCAGCTTTTCTAAATAGTCCTGAACCACCTTTTTCTCCACAGAGGGCTGGTCACCTCCTCCCCATGCTTTGCTGCCCTGTGCAGTAGCCTGGGAGCTGACCTTGTTCGTGAAGACAGAGGCAAAAAAAGCATTGAGTACATTAGCTTTTTCCACATCCTCTGTCACTAGGTTGCCTCCCTCATTCAGTAAGGGGCCCATACTTTCCTTGACCTTCTTCTTATTGCTAACATACCTGAAGAAATCCTTCTTGTTACTCTTAACATCTCTTGCTAGCTGCAACTCCAAGTGTGATTCGGCCTTCCTGATTTCATTCTTGCATGCCTGAGCAATATTTTTATACTCCTCCCTGGTCATTTGTCCAATCTTCTACTTCTTTTTTGTGTTTAAGATCAGCAAGGATTTCACTGTTAAGCCAAGCTGGTTGCCTGCCATATTTACTATTCTTTCTACACATCGGGATGGTTTGTTCCTGCAACCTCAATAAGGATTCTTTAAAATACAGCCAGCTCTTCTGGACTCCTTTTCCCCTCATGTTATTCTTCCAGGGGATCCTGCCCATCAGTTCCCTGAGGGAGTCAAAGTCTGCTTTTCTGAAGTCTAGGGTCCGTATTCTGCTGCTCTCCTTTCTTCCTTGTGTCAGGATCCTGAACTCGACTATCTCATGGTCACTGCCTCACAGGTTCCCATCCACTTTTGATTCCCCTACTGATTCTTCCCTGTTTGTGAGCGGCAGGTCAAGAAAAGCTCTGCCCCTAGTTGGTTCCTCCAGCATTTGCACTAGGAAATTGTCCCCTACACTTTCCAAAAACTTCCTGGGTTGTCTGTGCACCACTGTATTGCTCTCCCAGCAGATATCAGGGTGATTGAAGTCTCCCATGAGAACCAGGGCTTGTGATCTAGTAACTTCTGCTAGTTGCCGGAAGAAAGCCTCGTCCACTTCATCCCCCTGGTCTGGTGGTCTATAGCAGACTCCCACCATGACATCACCCTTGTTGCTCACACTTCTAAAGTTAATCCAGAGACTCTCAGGTTTTTCTGCAGTTTCATACCGGAGCTCTGAGCGTCTTGCATTTGTGTAGAGGTACTTAAGATAACTCGCTGATCGTCCTGCTTTCTCAGTATGAAGCAGGAGTCCTCCCCTCTTGTGCTCTCCTGCTTGTGCTTTCTCCTGGTATCCCACTTCCCCACTTACCTCAGGGCTTTGGTCTCCTTCCCCCAGTGAACTTAGTTTAAAGCCCTCCTCACTAGGTTAGCCAGCCTGCTTGCGAGATGCTCTTCCCTCTCTTCGTTAGGTGGAGCCTGTCTCTGCCTAGCACTCCTCCTTCTTGGAACACCATCCCATGGTCAAAGAATCCAAAGCCTTCTCTCCGACAAGTGCTGATACACTTTGACTCCCTGTCTTGCCCACAATCCTGTTTTCTGAGAACCAATCCAGGACCAGCAACTTTGTGGCTTACTTGGTCCTCCAAAGAATTCAGAGATATAAAGAGAGGATTCAGATGTGACATTTGCAGCCCCCACAACATCCCCAGCAGCTGCAGGGATTCCTGTTAAATAGCAACTTTATGTCAACATGTTCAACAAAAAGAAAGCTGACTTCTTATCGCCCCATTGCAGCTATGTATGCTCCATTGACCTCCAGCCAGTAACAGAGATTCCCTTGGACACATTTACTCTTTCTCTGAACCTGAACTACAGGCACTCTGGAACTATCTAGATGAAAACCTGCCAAAAGGATTCATGCACTCCTCCACGTCCTGAGTGGGGGCCACAATCTTCTTTGTGGCAGAAAAAGATGGCTTCCTTCAGCCTTGTGTGACTACCAAATGATGAACAAGATTGCAATCTGAAACCAGTATCTCTTACTGCTTATTAATGAGCTGTTCGAAAGATTCCACTCTGCCAAGGTCTTAACAAAGTTGGACCTCCACAGAGCTTATAACCTGGTGAGGATCTGGGAAGTAGATGAATGAAAGACTGCCTCCCAGGTATGGTCCCCTCAAGTGTTTGGTCATTCCGCTTGGGTTGTGAAACAACCCTGTGACCTTCCAGAATTCCATAAGTGTCATTACATAAATGACAATTTGTCATTTACCTGGACAACATCCTCATTTTTGCTGAAAGTCAGGGCCTCCACAATCATCATGTATGCACTGTCTTGGAGACATTCTGCCAAAACTACCTCCACACAAAGCTTAAGAAGTGCAAGTTCAAGAAAGATACCATGAAATTCTTGAGATATATTGGCTTGCCTGAGGGACTCACCATGAACCTACATAAGGTGGCAACAATATCTGACTGGGCTGCACCCAAGGATGTATGCAGAGTGCAGAGATTCCTGGGATTCCCCAGTTTCTACAGGCGATTTATTAAAGGATTCTCTAGACTGGCTGCACCTATAATGACGCTCCTGCAAAAGGGGGCCCAGTCCATAGAGGCTCAGTCAGCCTTTGATCAACTGAAAAGGACATTTACCTTGGCACCTAAACTGATTCACCAAGATGCCAGTACAACATTGATGATTGAGGCCAATGCCTTGAACTTTGCCATATTTTCAGTACTGCACTTTGCAGTATTATCTCAATATGCAGGCTCTCACAGCCTACTCCACTCCTGTGCTTTATATTCTCAGAAGCTAACACCACTGGAGAAACATTATGATATTTGTGATAAGTAGCTATTGGCTATCAATGCAGCTTTCCAGGTGCAATGCCACCTTCCAGATGGAGCCAAATTCCCTAAGTCCTAACAGACTGTAAGAACCTGGAATACCTATTGACTGTTAGACACCTTAACCAAGATAAGATCCACTGGTCCCTCTTCACTTGCTTTGACTTTTATTGTAACCTATTGCCCAGGACCAAGAAATGGGAAGGCAGATGCCCTATCCCGTAAAGATGAATATCTCAAAACTGGCAAAGCGCCCTCTGCTTTCATGCTCAAGGCATCCAACTTTGTCAATGGGAAAATCATCAGCAATCTGATGTCCTCCATGCACACCCTGCTCCCTGATGACACATTTGCAACCCAGATCCACCAGACCTTCAATGAGTACTGACTACAGAATGGCCTCCTCTGTCTCAAGAATTGTCTTTATGTTCCAGAGAGTCAACCTAGTCTTCAGTTATTGAAACTATTCCATGATTCACCACTTGCGTGCCATTTTGGCCAATTCAAGACCCAGAATTTGATCTTGAGGAGCTTCTGGTGGCGAGACCTATGAACTTACATCAAGGATTATATATGGTCCTGGGACCTCTGTTGGGTATCTTTTGTTATAGTGTTATAGTCTGTTAAAATATGTATTTATTAAATCCAATAAGTAGTTTGTAAATGTATAGCAGCAATCCGAGATGGATTTTGAGCTGCCATCTTGTGACCGCCATCTTGTTGTTTACTGTTATCATGGCCCAGTCATAACTGGATCCAACTGTTTTTTCCCGCCACTGGCAACTCCAAGGACAATTTTACCTCAGACTGTTTCCCGCCTTTGCTGGGACTGTACCATATTTTCCTGCCATTAAAGGCATAAAGGGTCTGAACTCACTGACAAGTGGCACAGTCCATCCCAGTGACTGTGCGTGCACGGTTCAGGTCTTCACAGCACCAGTGCATCGTTGAAGGGCACCACCATTCCTGAGGTGAAGAGAAAGGGAAGAAACATTCCATCTTATCTGCTCCTATTCCTGGATACAACATCACAAGAGGGTTTCGGTCCGCTTCTTCCACCCTGAGACATCGAGGGACTCTCCAGTGCTCCTCCTCTGTGGGTTCCAATTACCCAATGAGTGTAGGTCCTGGACTTCACCGCCGCCACAGACGTGCTGACAATATAGTGAGATAAATAGAGTTTTCTCAGTTGGGGGTTTATATGTGTTATTGCCAGGGTGATTTGTATTTTGGGCCTGAGCTTCATGCTGCTGTTTTAAAGCTGCTGTTTCACTGTTTTGTATTGTTTATCTAGTTACTGTTTATTCACAATTACCCCTTCCCTGATTTGTAAATTTATCCCCCCAATACACTTACCTGTTGTTTTTACCTTTACCTATTGCCAGTTTTTATTATTTGCACTACACATAGGGAAGAGGGAGGGAGACCTGTACACCAGTCCACCAGTGACAGACACGGCAGAGGCGGGTCTGCTCTTCTGAGTAAAAGGGGTTTGTTTTACATCTCGATATCTACATCATTATACATTTAGAGTTACCTTGGCTCCCCGTTGAGGTAACACCTCTGTGCCCATACCAGGAACCTTTTGAGGATCTGGGCTTAGCTGCCTATCTGTCCAGCAGAGACTGATATAATGCTTATAGGATGGATGACACAACCTGTTCACTTGTTCTTGGCACAGGATGCCAAATTTGTTTCTCCAAATCTAAATGCTATTTATTGTGCTTAAACTCATTCTTTCTTTTTGTGCTGCTTATGATGCTGAATGCGTAGTTGGGTTATCTTTACGTTAAATAGGAACAGATGATCATCTGTCATTGGTGACTGTGCTATAAGCTGAATAAATGTGTTACTTAGGCTATAACTGTGCAATACTTTTGTATGCTACACTTATTAAATAATAACTGAGTAAACTCTATAAAAAAGCGGTGATGAGTCACTCTGAGGTTCTCTGTTTGATCTCAGAGGCTGGTGAATAAAACAGCAGCCCTGACATTAGTTTCTGTGCCTGAGTAGGCGACCACCTGCAAACCATCTTTGACTGTCCCTTATGCGTCAGGGTTGTTTGTGGAGTGAAGCTATTAATTGTGGGGGAAGGAATGAGGTCAGGGACTGGCTAGAAAAATGTTTAATGTAAAGTCCATCTAAGAGAATTTTATAAAAGCAGAAAACAACTGCCCCAAAGGAAATACAGCTCTGAAGTTTCCCTGAGCACAGATTTTCTGGAGTTAAGTATGTTCCTTTAGATCAGAGATTTTCAAAGTGTGGGGAGCGTCCCCCACCCCCGGATGGGCATTGGGAAACATTCTGGGGGGCTGCCAGTCACCCGGGGCTGACAGCAGGAGCCCCACCCCCACCCCGGGCTGACAGTTGCAGTTCCAGCTGCACTGGGGCTGAAAGCCAGAGCCTCACATTTAGCTGCCAGGGCTGACAGTGGGAGCCCCACCACCAGCCCTTCGTTTCTATAGCAACAACTACCTTTCCCACCTTCCAGTTCAGTATCATATGCTGTCCTTACAACAAGCAGTTGTGCAGTGGTTATTCTGCTGGTGAGTTTGATATTTTTTCATATCATTGTATGGTGAAAAATGGGTTGTTACATATTGCCAAAAGATGGTAGTGTTCCAAAATGGAAGCCAGAATCTCAAATGGCTAAAGCTAATACAGAGAAAAAATCTTCAACAACAAAAAAATATTATGAAGCATATTTGGATTTTTGGTTTCACTTCCATTGCAGTTAATGAAGAAATTAGGCTTCAATCAGTAACTTAAGCAAACAATAGCCTGAAGCCAACAAAATTAAGATGCCATTTAGAAACAAAACATGGTGATCTGGTAGGAGAGAACAGAGATTTTTTTTTTAACAAAAGCTACAAGAAACTAATAAAAAAACACAATGAAAAATGCGGTATGATAAGCACATCATAGCAAGTTCCATAACACATTGCCAAGAATGAAGTCTTACACAACTGGGGAAAAACTGATTCTCCCAGCTGCAACTGACATTTGCGGGACGATGCTTGGTGACAGTGCGTCAGAGAAGTTAAAAATGATCCCACTGTCAGACAACACAGTCAGCCACCAAATCTCTGACATGTCAGAAAATATCAAGGCACAGCTGATCTCTCGATTGCAGTCCAGTTTATTTGTAATCCAGTTGGATGAAGTGACAGATATATCAAAAGCAGCTCATTTAATTGCTTGTGTTCAGTACTCTCACAAAACATCAATATTGGAAGATTTTTTGTTCTGCAAGCCAATTAAGATGTAGGCAACTGGATTCGAACTCTCTAACATTTTAAATGACTTCCTAACTTCTCACAACTTGAAGTGGAAAGCCTGCATCGGAATCTGCACAGATGGAGCCCCTTCTATATCTAGAGGTAGGGCAGGCTAGAAAGCCAAAGTGTTTGAAATTACTCCACATATATCGTGGACTCATTGTATGATACACAATAAAGCCCTTGCAACTCGAAACATGGATCGAGAACTTACTGATGTTCTGAGTTCTGCTATTAAAATCATGAATTTTATCAAGATGCAGCCCACAAAGGCACATCTCTTTGCAATCGTTTGCGCAGAAATGGGATCGGAGCACGATGCTTTGTTGTTTCGCACGGAAATCAGGTGGCTATCCCGGGGAAAGTATTGCAACACATTTATGAACTGAGAAATTAAGTTTGACTTTTCCTATTGGATTTGAATTTCAGCAACGCAGACACACTGTGATCCCTGCTGTGTTGTGCTTTTGGCTTACCTTGCTGATATTTTTGACAAATTGAATTCTCTAAGTGTCTCATTGCAAGGAGCGGAATGTACTATTTTTGACCTTCACAACAAGCTATCGGCATTCAAGAGAAAGCTAGAGCTCTGGAAAACAAAGAATAAAGCTGGTTTAAGCATTCCATTCCTGTTCTTAACTGATGATATTGATGAAACAGAATCTGAACTATTGAGTGTTGTGAAGCCAATCAAGAATCACTTGACTTCTCTCAGAGCCAGTTTGGATAAATATTTTCCCAAAGGAAATGCATCCTGAATGTCTGGATTATCCAACCTTTTGTAGCTGAGGCAGTGACCTTGTCCCATCTCTCAAATAACATTCAGGAGAAGCTCGCCCAGCACTGGTACTGCAAGGGTTAACTCTACTCTTTGGGCTGATGAGGCCATGGCCCCTCTGCCTTGCTGGGCACGCTTCAGCTGGAGACCAGGTATAAAAGGAAGCAGCCCAACTCAATCGGGGCTGACTGATGAGGAGGGAGGACACCTGCTGCAGGCTCCAGAGCGGGAACTGCTGAGGCCCCAGATGGCAGAAGCCAGAGACACCAAGACCCTGGTGAACGACCAAGCTCCTGCAGGCTCCCAAGTTGTGATGGAGCTGCTGAGAGGCGCACAGGCTAAGGAGCTTACAGACTTTGGAGATACCAGGACCACTACACCATGGACAGGGTAGGAAGTAGCTCAGGGGGACTAGGCATTGTACCGAGCGGGGTCAGTGTGTTTCGAGTGGATTCCCCACTGACCCTGTGGCGTGCATACTTGCCACTGTCAGGGCGCTGAGCTGGGACCCAGTGGAGCAGGGAGGGCCTGGATCCCCCTATCCAGCTGCCCCACCTGCCCCCCGCCCTTAGGTAGCAGCCCACTTCCCTGACCGGCCACCAGGCCAAACAGCCATAATGAAGAGGGCCATTATACTGAATCTGGCCATTGGGCCACGCAGCACCTGAAAGAAGGCAATTAGATTGCAATCAAAGCTCTTTTACCAGTTGGTTCATCTTATTTATGTGGGACTGGATTCTCTGTGCTGGCTGTGCTAAAGACAAAGTACCGTTTGAGACTGGAAGTGGAGGACAAGCTCAGAGTGTCGGTTTCAAAAATCTCCCCGCAAATTGATAAACTGTCCACAGAGAAACAGGCACACCCTTCGCATTAAGTATCTGTGTATTTGAAACTATGTTAAAGTCTCTGTTAGGTTTAGGCTATCAAGCATACATTTGCATGTGAATATTTTTGTCTGGTTTCAGGGGGGGTCATGTCCAAAAATTGTAACTCAAAGTGGGGGTCTCAGCTCAAAAAGTTTGAAAATCACTGCGTAAGGTAGAGACACTCTGGCTAGCCACAGACAAGGTTGCTATGCTTCTTGCACAAGTCACCACAAGCATATTGCTTCCACAGTGCAGATTTCTGATCCCCTACATCCAGACCTCAACCAGCCTCCTCTCAACAGCATATCCACTGCTAGCCTCTCATCTATATGATAAATAGCCTATATCTGGCCTGTTTTTAACTACCCACAGCCCTTTACCCATCACTTCATGAAAGGGAGAGGTCTGTGTAGCATGACCTAATAACCACCGGGCTTTGGAAAGCAGAAAGTGCTTTGCTACGAGCTCTCTCTCTCAGTTTTAAACTACTGTATGGCTAGTTCAAATACCCCACTGATTGCAGTTACAAGACTATTGCCTAGGGAGAGAAGCTGTCTTTTAAGCAACCTGGTCCCAAATTGTTTTGGGCGTTACTGCTCAAATACAATACTTTAGATTAAATCCAGAAGTTAAGGGCCACAGTCCGGGAATATTATAAAGTACCAATATACTGTGCTTTCTGAGTGAATTGCTGCTTAATAAATAAGCAACTGTATTCTGCAAAATGTCCAAGATTCCACTTGATGCTCAATCCTGCAACCTGTACTCACATGAACTGATCTTACTAGAATTTATTTATATGACAGATTTCACCTGGAATTATCTGTCAAAAGACTGTGAAACTTTCAAGTATATTGGTTATTCAAAATTATGAATAAATTTCTCCAGTGAATAGTTCTTGTAGACCATTTGAATTGTGAATTTTGAAGTCCAATCTACAATTTACAACTTGGGCTGTAACTTACATAATAACTTAGGTAATTGTAATTTACATCACATATATAACTGTAACTTATACGTAACTGCAGCCTATGTAACTAAGGAATAGTGTGAATTTTGAACAGTACAGTTGATTGTAATATTGACAAATTGTGCTGTGCTTTATCCATTTGGGGAATCATACATTTGACTTATGTATAACCACTATGCCACCCATTACAAATTTTATAATGAAATATACAATTCAGAATTCCCTTTTGGTGAATATCTGAGCATCTGAATTAAATCTTTGTTTTTCAGGAGTGTGCCACATGGGAATGCTCTCAGACCAGTATCAGGATCAAGTACTTGAATATTCATAGAAAATAAATATGAAAGGATTACAACCACAGTTAAATCAAGAGTTCACTTTCATATTCATATAATTATTTATGGGACATATTTTTCCACTATTCACTCAACTCCAGCCTTTACTCATGCAAGTAGTCTCATTGAAGCCAATTGTGCTAGCTAAGTGTCTAATCACATATTATAAATAGCAAATAGTTTAAATGAATAGTTTGAAAACAGCCCAGAGGTTGAATTCTTTTACATAAGCTATTTGGCGAATGTTTACAAATAAAGAACACTTTTTTGAAAATCAGGATTGGTTCAAGAACAATTTGTAAACAGAACAAAAAAAATCGGAGCTAAGACCCTGCAGTGAGAACCTGCCTGGACCCCTGCATCCATGTGGAACTCCCAGAAGTCAATGGAGCAAGTCAGAATAACTTGCAGGCTCAGGGCCTGAATATGCAACCTGATAATATAGAAACTTCATATTGAATATTTTGTGGTGGTTGATGTTGTAAGTAATTCCAACAGAACTGTAGAGCAGTATTTCCTAAACGTGGGACGCCGCTTGTGTAGGGAAAGCCAGCCCCTGGCGGGCCAGGCCGGTTTGTTTACCTGCCGCATCCACAGGTCCGGCCAATCGTGGCTCCCACTGTCCGCGGTTCGCTGCTCCAGGCCAATGGGAGCTTCAGGAAGCGGCACTGGCTGAGGGACATACTGGCCGCCGCTTCCAGCAGATCCCATTGGCCCGCAGCGGCAAATCGCGGCCAGTGGGAGCTGCGATCAGCTGGACCTGCGGACGGGGCAGGTAAACAAACCGGCCCGGCCCACCAGGGGCTTTCCCTACAAAAGCGGCATCCCAAGTTTGGGAAACACTGCTGTAGAGTATACACAAATGTAGTATATGTGGGGTATATTCTCATGTCAGTGACAGTGATGGTCCAAGTGTACCCAGAACTTTGAGTCACCATGCTATGCCTCTGCCACCCAAGTGAGCGAGACTTGCTTGTACTTAACTGGGGCAAAATGCTCACCCTAGTGTTCAAAAGATATACATGAAAAACCAGTGTGACCAACAAGGAGGATTTAGCAATGCACAGAATATTAACTAATGCCTTAGCCCCTTGAACAAAGGAGATACCCAGTTCCAAACCTCACTGCTGCTTTGAATAAGAATTGAAGCTATATATCTCAATATTTCTGGCTAGACTTTTCTCTCTGACCCTTTGTGCTGCCTTGTCAGTGGAAAGGGGATATATAGCTTATTTCTTTGGCCAGCGAAAGAGTCCCCTAATCTGAGGGAATCCCTACGTGGCATACAGCTGACACAGTTGTCTCTATGCCCCCCCTTGCTTGCTGCTCCCAGCCCAGGGGGGCATGTAGAGAGTATGGCTGCAGGGCCACTGTGTTCTGTATATCCCTGGATGCCAGAATAGCCACTTGTGCTCAGCTGCCAACAGCCTCAAATTAGAGCAGCTCTCAAGCCACTCTAAATTGTGCTGGAGACCCCAACTAAACACAGCATTAGGGAAGGGGATGTAAAGCTGGTATAAAACCACCTTTGATCCCATCCCCTCAGGTCCTGCACTGATTCTGACAGGTCTGAGCAGCTCAGATGTACCTGAGAATTGGGCCTTCAAGTGTTATTTCATCAATCTCACAGAGGTAAAAGTGGCATTGCTTTTAAATCCATTATGGTGTTTTCTCTGTATCTACTACTTATTGAGGATTTAGTGTATTTATATATTTATTTATTTACATGCTCCATGCTGACTAGGCCTCAACTGGAGTATTGTGTCCAGTTCTGGGTGCCATATTTCAGGAAAGATGTAGAGAAATTGGAGAAAGTCCAGAGAAGAGCAACAAAAATGATTAAAGGTCTAGAAAACATGACCTATGAGGGAAGATTCAAAAAACTGGCAAAAAGAACAGGAGTACTTGTGGCACCTTAGAGACTAACAAATTTATTTGAGCATAAGCTTTCGTGGGCTAAAACCCACTTCATCAGATGCATGCAGCGGAAAAATACAGTAGGAAGATATATATATATACACAGAGAACATGAAACAATGGGTGTTACCATTATTGTCTACACTCCAAGCCAGGGGTCTGATTCCCCTATTCATGTACTCATACTTGCGCTAGCTCTCATCAAGCTAGTGTAAGTATAAAAGGCAGGGTAGCCGCAGTAGCACTGATAGCGGCAGCGGAGGCACAGCTGAGCCATGCAGAGTACGAATCCACCGGAAATGGCTGAGTATGTACTTGGCACAACTCAGCTGCTACACATGCTACTGTGGCTCCATTGATATTTATACTTGCGCTAGCGCGATGCAAGTTAGCACAAGTATGTATACATGAATAGGGGAATCATACCCCTGACTTGGAGTGTAGGCATAGAGAAACTAAAGCAGTTTTTTTATTTGTTCTCATAAGTAATAAAGGTCACTGGTAAAAGTGATTAATTACTAATTGCACAAGCACTTTATTACGTGGTACTTCTAGTATGTTGAAGTTTTTCAGCAAACTCTTTCTTTAGAAAATTATTGCTGGAGTCTAATTATTTTACTAAATTAAATATTTTGTACCTGTTATTTTTAGACTTCAATTCATTTTTACTAGTGTTGCATAATAAGCAATACATTTACTTAGAAAAAGAATAAACTATATTACAGCTTTCCAGAATGTAGTGCTTCCATAATATCCAACAGGCTTTATATTTTTAACCCAAAGGATTTTTAAAAATTATTATTACAATGATTATAAGTAATGCTCTAGTCTGGATGTTTTTTTGTTGGGTGGTTTGCTATGCATTTTGTGGTTTTTAATCCTTTTCTTTTGTATATTGTAATGATGTAAAAGCACCTAAAGCCATAGATAAGTGCTTCTAATACATCAACAAATACATAAATAAATGAAGACTTTTTTAGTCTGTTTCAGAGTAACAGCCGTGTTAGTCTGTATCCGCAAAAAGAAGAACAGGAGTACTTGTGGCACCTTAGAGACTAACAAATTTATTAGAGCATAAGCTTTCGTGGACTACAGCCCACTTCTTCGGATGCATCCGAAGAAGTGGGCTGTAGTCCACGAAAGCTTATGCTCTAATAAATTTGTTAGTCTCTAAGGTGCCACAAGTACTCCTGTTCTTCTTTTTAGTCTGTGTGATGCAACTACCTTTATTTTGTTAAAAACAGGTAGACTTACTTAGGATATGGGGGCCACATAGGCATTTTCTGCACCTTAACACAAATGTTAAGGCCCTGGTCAAGTCTCTAACACGTACACTTGGAACAGTATGGCATAAAAGACCAGGGAAGTTTTGTTCAGGGGCAGAATTCATTTGGCAATGTAATGCAAGCACTAAATCAGAACTAGTCTGCACAGCCTTCACAAGTTCCAACGTTTGTTTTATCATTTGACAATGAAAAAAGCATTTGGAGGTCTCAAGGGATTTTAAATTTTAAGCTCTGTGTGGTTTAGGTCCTAACTTTATAGTCTGGAGAAAAAACACTTTGTGTATGTATCTCTATCACAGCAGCATTTATGAGTCAGATGATATAGCTTAATGGTATTTGCTTGGCACAATAGGTGTGAGTTCCCATTGTCACCTTTACTTTTGGCCTTATCAAAGAAACTATTGTTCATACTGCAAAGAAAATACAGCTGCCCAATATAACTATCTATAATGCTTTCTAATGCTCTGTGATAGCGAAGATATCTATTAGCTTAGGGCTGTCTTATAGAACTCATCACTTAGGAGGTCTGATCCAAAGCACAATGAAATTAATGAGTGTTTTTCCATTGACTTCAGTAGACTTTAGATCAGTTCCTTATGACCATTTTTGGAAGTACCCAGCACCCAGCAGTTTTGATTGTTCTCAGTGTGTTCAATGGGAGCTGCTACAAAATCTAGCCACTTAATTTAGGCACCACTATCAAAGTGCTGACTACATCTTTTCATGTGAATAGGACCTTTCCTGGGACATCACTGGTGAAGAAAGTACAGAACTAAGGGGGAAGAAGTCTTAAGAAAAGAATTTACTGCAAGAGTCATGTATAATGAATAAAGAAAATGCATATTTTCACTCCATGTAACAATATAATTTGTTCCCAGGTTCACTTGGACATTCAAATAAAAAAGCACCAGCGACTTGACTCAGATGTATACATGTAAAAAATCTTTATTAAGCATAAGCAGTTATTCATTGTATTTCAACTTTTGTACTGATTTATTACATTGTTTCTTTAGTCCTTTGTTCCTCTTCCTCCAAGGCCCCACCCTCACACCGCCTCTTCCCCCAAGGCCCTGCCCCCACGCTGCCTCTTCCCCCCCCCAAGACCCAGTCCCCCACCTGCTCCGCCCTCTTCCTCCCTCCCCCCGTCACTCATCCGTATGGCTGGTAAAAAGTGGGAGGACATAGTCCTCCCATTTTTAAAAGTGATGGGGCCATGGCCTCCTGACCCCTCTGTTCTGGTGCCCCTGAAAGAGGGTATGCCATTTGCCATTGCTATAGCTCTTAGCCACAAGTCTGGTCCAAAGTCATAGGACATCCTTTGCAATATACAAATGAGTGCCCTTGTACCCTCCATGCAATCACGAAAACTCACTTTTACCCCTGCTTCCTTTGAGAGGGGCTCTGAGAATTGGTCATAAAGCCAAAGTGAGGTAGGAACAGCTTTGCTTGGTTGGATTAACTTCTTTCCAAAAGTTTTGGTTGATTCTCTAAAAGAGGGGACTCACTGTGTAATAAGCGGATTAAAAAAAACAAGCACTATTTCGGGCCACAGCAAGAAGTAGTTCCTGCGCCTGCATTTTTTGTTTATATTGGTAAAGATTTTCCTCCATGGTAACAGGAGGCAGGTCCACTAAAGCCATGAATGCACATCCTATTATTAGTTCCCACGTTTCTCCATATCTGTAAATTTCACAAGTTATTTGGATATTTACATGAGGGGTGAGCAAAGGCATTGTAAAAATACTCAAATCAAATATCCTTGTGCTTCACTGATTCAGAAGTCTAAAAGAGCAAAATGTAGTGATCCTACTTCTCGCAGCTCTGTTTTGAACAAAGACCACAGCTTAGAAAGAAATATTTTATATCATAAATGATACACGGAGACAGCAGAGGCAGACAGTGTTGTACACAAGAGTTAGGCAGCAATGGCTTTTCTAAAAATTATAATACCCATCAATCTAATGCAAGATTAATATGTTGCTACATGCACTGCCTATGACCAGTGAGATAATGATACCTCCTGATTAAACATGGGGTTAAATTTAGTTGAGGTCCCATCAATATAGCACATCAAGAAGAGCCCTCAGCAGCAGAAAGTAAAGGTCATTACATCACAATGACTGTGCAATAAAGCTTTAGTTCCAGTGAAAAGGTGGTGGCAGGAAGTGTCACCATTCATTGGACTCATGTCTGCCAAAGTCACACAAGTTATGGCTGAATTTCTGTAGCTGATATGAACCCATCTCATGCAACTGAACTCAACTGAAATCCAAAGTATTAGAATAAACCAAGATATCTTGGTTTATGTAAATATATATTGTATGTTTTGGAATGGGGGCATGGGGTGTCAGGGCACCTCCATAGTTCTTCATTTTCCCTCCCATACTTTAGATAACATACCTTACTCATGAATATAATTCGTCCAATGCAGCGGCTACTGTAGAAAGAGAGCTTCATAAAAGATTTGGAAGATTCATCTTACCTCATCACTCTTCCAGTGACTGTGAATTATGGGCTTGGTAGACTGTAGAGAACACCTTTCTTATTCAGCTAAGAAGAAACCACAAGACACAAGCCATGTACTTACTTTAGATATTTATTGTAGTCCATCAGAGGGTACCGAAAGCCCTGTTTTCAACCCACCTTAATACATTTCCGTCTTTTGACAGTGTTGTGCAGGTTTCCTTTGAGGAAGAGGACTGCTAGGTCAGCCATAGAGTGATCGCTTTGTGAAAAGTGTTCACCCACAGGTGATAGGGTGTTTTTGTCTTTTATCATTTTCCTGTGTGAGTTCATTCAAGAGCATAGTGATTGTCTGGTTTCACCCACATAGTTGCTATTGGGGCATTTCCTGCACTGGATGAGGTACACCACAGGTTGTGATAGGCATGTGTAGGACCCTTGGATCTTGAAAGGTGTGTTGCAAGGGGTGTTGATCATTATAGCAGTGGACATATGGCTTCAGGTTTTCTCATCTGTTGTTCTGGCAGGGTCTGGTGCCACTTTGAGTTGGTGTGTCCTGGTCTGTGGGAAGCTTCCTTCTGATGAAGAGGTTGGAGAGATTGGGGAGCGGGGTGTAAAAGAAATCTTTCCCAAACCCCCTCTTCTGGCCTTCAAACAAGATCCCAACCTCTCCAAGGATTTCATAATGTCTAAACACATTTTTATAATGTTAACATCTATTTTACCAGTACTAACACACAGGTGAGCCAGCTGGTTTCCCACTATGCATTTGCCAGTGTTCAGTGAGGCCTAGAGGTCTTGGCATGAACTGGCACTAGGTCCGCCAACATCACACCCAGATTATCTCCAATCCAACTGTTGGGTATGGACTGTTGTATTATTCTCTGGTTCATTACACATGGTTTATTAAATTATGTGTGGGTATCAGACCCAATGATCAGTGATTTTAAGGACACTGTGGCAATCCAAGATGGAGTCTGAAAACTGTGATCTTGTGATTCCATCTTCTGTACACTGTCAGCATGGTCTGAATAAAACTGGTTTGAACGGGTTTTTCCCGCCACTGGACGATCCCCAAGGTTCCATCACCTCAGACTGTTTCCCGCCTTTCTATGGATCGTACCATGTTTTCCCGCCATAGATTCTCTAGAAGAACTGTGATCACAGGATCATGGGGCAGTCCATCATAGCGACTGTGTGCGCGGTTTTGGGTCTTCGTGGCACTTGTGCATCAGCAAAGAACACCCTTCGTTCCCGGAGTGAAAAGAAAAGAAGACGACACGTAATCATCCTACCTGTCCTGCACCTGGAGAACGTCACCATCCAGAGGGTTCCTGGTCCGCTCTTCTGTCCTGACATCTATCGAGGGACTCTCCAGTGTTCTTCCTCCAAGGGTTTCAATTACCTATGGAGTAGAGGTCCTGGACTTCACCGCCGCCACTGAAGTGCTGGGAATTGACTGAGAAAGCAATTAGGGTTTCTAAGTTGGGGGTCATATTTCTTGAATGCCAGGGTGGGTTTAGTTTTGTTCTTGGGCCTGAGCATCACGCTCGCAGGGAAGAGCTGCTGCGTCACTGGGTTTGTTTGTTATATAGCTATGAGTCATTTACATTTACCCCTTCCCTACCTGTGTAATTCTATCCCCTAATAATTTACCTGTTTGTTTTGAACCTTATCTCTTGTCAGTTATATTTATTTTGCACCATACGAGGGGAGAGGGGAGGAGAGCTGCACCAGTCCACTGGTGATAGATACGGCAGAGGGCGAATCTGCTATTTTGAGAAAAAGGGGCTTGTTTCTATCTGATACCTACACCACTTCACACATTGAGAGTTATCTCGGCTCCCCTTTGAGATAACACAACCGGTGGTTGGAAAATGGTGTTAAAATAATAAGGTGACTACTGAAAAAGGCTACAGAGTAAAACATTGATCTGTACTTAGCACTGTTAAATTACAGAACCACACCAATAAAACATGGTTTGTCACATACAGACATTTTGTTTAACAGAAAAGAGAGAACTAGAAGAACTGTCATGGGAGAAGTTGAGGTCAGAGGAACTGGGGATTCACAGAAATATAAAAAGACAGATAAAGCTAAACAAAAAAAGCAATATGATTTGGGACCCTGGGAGGTGTCACCACTTCATGAACATGACACAGTATGCATCTCTGGGTATGTCTACAGCAGAGCTGGAGGTGTAATTTCCAACTCTGGTAGACCTACCCTGCCCACTTTGATCAAGCATACTAAAAATAGAGGTGTAGCCGTGGCAGCATGAGCAGCGGGGCTGGGCTTGCTGCTCAAGTACATACCTAAGGTTTCAGAGGGAGCATACACGGGGCAGCTAGCTAGTTCCACCACTGCTATACTGCTATTTTTAATGTGCTAGCTAAATCAAAGCTACTGCAGGTATGCCTGCCCAAGGTGGAAATTACACCTCCTGCTCCAGTGTAGATATAAATCAATGGCTGCAAACAGCACTGGTATCAGCTGAGGGGAGGAAAGGTCTAGTAGTTAAGGCACTTGCTGAGGAGGTGAAAGACCCCTAGGCTCAATTCCCTGGTCTGCCATAAACTTCTTGTGTGACCTTGAGCAAGTCACAGAGCCTCTATGTGCTTTAATTCCCCATATGTAAAATGGGGGAAACAATGCTTCCCTACCTCATAGGGATATTGTGAGGATAAATATATTCAAAAATTATGAAGCACTTAGAGATCTACTGATGAAAAATGCTATAGAAGAAATAGACATTGTTATTTATTTACTTCATTATTCTTACAATCTTGTCAGCCCAGAAGGACATGTAGTGAGGAAGAATAGGTGACAGAATCTCCAGTTTCCAGAAGTGAGGGAGATAAGGGGAGATGAATTTGCCATTTTGCCTCAGAAGGACTCAGTTAGGCAACAACCACAACCAGGGTTGTTCAAAGCTGATTATTTAAATCAATCAATCAATCAATCAATCAGATTGTTTTAATTTAAATTGCATTTTTTATGTAAATCATCGTTTTTAAATTTAAATACAGTTTGTTTTTTAAAAATACACCTATTTAAAACTAAGTTGGAAATTCGCAACCTATGTCAAAGCCTAAACTTATTATAATCTATTAAAACATTAAATTAAAAAAAAATATTAAGCAGTACATGTTTGCTGCCAAGTTTTGAAGAAGGTCAGACCACTGAACTTGAGGAAGTCACTGGCTAAGCCCTTGGAATCAGAGTTAGTTGACGTGCTAAACCAGCCTTTGACAGCCATAGCCTCTTCTGCAGGTGCAGAAAGAAGATTTTCTTCATTTCAGTTTATTGAACTAGTTTGGTTCAGTGGCTAATTCATCCAAGATAAAAAACCGGCTGAGAGCTGAAAAAGCAGGAAAACTTGTTTTCCTCTTAATCTATGAATAAAAATTAGTGCAAGAGGATGGAATCTACTAGTTCTAAAATCTTGAAGGACACGGTGATTAGAAACAAATCTGTTCAATTCTCTAATTACAAATAATACTTCCTTTGTTTAATACATAAGTTAATTTTAAATGCAAAATAGTTTTAGATAACCTTGTTTTCCCCTATGTATCCAGCACATTAGAGGTAGTTTTATTTAATTCAAACAAAATTTAAGGGCTGCTTTTGTGCATTTTAATTGAACTTGTATTTCTATCCAAACAGAGCTTGACACAGATCACAAATAAAAAAATTAATCAGCTTGTAAATAAGAAATGCATTAGTCACCATTTTCTAACATAAAAGTACAAATTAAGAATCTGAATAAATGTAAATTAAGATACATAATTGCTTAAATAAATTTGTGTACATATAATGTATCCTCCTCGTTAGCAAAAAGAAGTACCAAATTTAGTACAAAGGCTCTGTTTAATTGCAAAACATCATCTATTTTTTAAGGGCTACCATTAAACCTTGCTTTAGAAAAATAACTGAAGTACAAATGCAAAACATGATTAAAATCAATTATTAAAATCAAGATTTCTTACTTGCTGATTTAAATCATGATTAAAAATTGGTGATTTAAACCACTTTGATTTAAATTAATCCACCCTGATCACAACAGACAGCCAAACCCCAGGGCATAACATTGTCAGAACAAATGGACTAACCACCTTCTGGCAATAGCGGAACTGAGAGTTAAAGGGAGACCCACAAGTCCAAGCTACAGTGCCATGCACCTGACAAATTAATTGAACATTGTTAGTGGGTTGGTTATTAATTTTTGGAATTGTGTGTTAAATAAATATTATTTGTTATGGTTATGATGTTTTGACTGAAAAGGTAGATGTGGTATTGTGAAGTATACAATTAAGAGGTTTAGTTCCCAGACAGGATGTCTGTGGGAAGGGCCCTGCAGAAGTCCATGATCTGTCATACAAACTATGTCTATACTGCAACGAGGCATCTGCGGCAGACCTGTGCCAGCCAACTCTGGCTCATGGGGCTTGGCTGCAGGGCTGTTTCATTGCAGTGTAGACTTCCGGGCTTGGACTGGAGCCCAAGCTCTGGATCCTCCCACCCTGCAGCCAGAGCCCCATGAGCCTGAGTTGGCTGGCACAGGCCAGCTACAGGAGCTTAGCTGCAGAATAGACATATCTGCAGAGGGCAGAGGCAATTGGAACTGCATCACTGAATAAACAGGATTTTTTTCATGCATGTTGAGCCCAGAGCGATTACTGAACACCATAGTAGTCATGTCCAGCTCTCCTGAGCTAGAAGGAAGGCTCGACCAGTGCAGGACCAGTGCAGGGGATGTAAAAGAACAAATAAATAATAGTGTTTCTAGAAGAGATGCAAGGGCCTCCAGGAGAAAATTAAACTACGTGGGTTATCACAATGTATGTCCTGTGGTAATATAATTTCAAGCACCCTGTTTTAAGTCAAGCTCATGGGAAATAATACAATGACAAGCACAACCATAAAAGTCTGCAGGTAACACAGCCTGCCAACACACCATCTGTGCACTCTATTCTATTCTATATAGATTCTTATGCCACACTCACCATCTTTACATTTGAGCATCTTCCAGAAGTGCATTAAGTGATGTGACTAGCATCTGTCATGTGTGGTTTGTTCTCTCATTCTCTCCCCAGGGGAACAATTGTGTATGCAGTGCAGTGGTTTGTTTTGATAGAGCTTTATTTTTTTGTTTGTTTTAAATTTACACACTGCTGTGTATTTATGTTACAGAAGGCAGGTTGAAGAGGTGTGCCTTGCACTTGGAGCAGAAGGTAGTGAGGTTTGGGATGGTCCTTAGTCCCTGGGGGAGTTCATTCCACAGCCTCAGATGGGCCCCTGAGAAAGTTCTATCTTCCTCACAGATGAGCTTTACCCTTATTGTAGAAAGTTCCATTGTGCCTGCGGAGGGAAGTTGTCAATCATGCTCTTCATTCTAGAGATATAGGCAATCTTTTAGATACCCTGGGCCCATTAAGGGAAGATAAAGATCTAGACCTTAAACATATTCGGTATTCTATGAGAAGCTAGTGCAGGAAGCAGAGGGCAGGTTTAATGTGCTTGAAGTAACCGGTGTTGCTGAGGAGACCTGCTGTAGTGTTCTATACTAACTGAAGTTTCCTAAGGGCTGATGGATTCAGGCCGAGATATATTGCATTGTTGTAGTCCAGATGGGAAGTGCTGAGGGCATGAATAACTGAGGCAAGGTTCTGATCTGCCAGGATGGGATGGAGTCCCCTCACCATCTGGGTATGATAGAAAGTGTTACTTGCAGATGCTGCTACGTGAGAGCTTAACATCAGCAAGGAGCCCAGGACCACTTTTAAACTACAGACTGAATTGACCAATGGTGGGTGGGTGTATCAACCAAAGGAGACTTCCCCATGGCTGCAAACTTTTCAAAGTACTTTCCTCTGCCCACCAGCATCACCTCTGTCTTGCTTGGTTCAGCTGTTCTACATTCATGAGTTGATCTCATCCAAGCACAAGGACATCTTGGTAGTAGGGCTGTGGTCGTATGTGGTGAAGGTTAAGCAGGGCTGTTTGTCAGCTGCGTAGTGCTGTCACTTGAGTCTGTGTCTTCTGACCCGTTCACCTAATGGCTGCAGGGAAGTGTTGAACAGGACCAGTGAGAGAATTGATTGTTGTGGGAATCCACAAAAGAGGGGTCTAGTGGCAAAGGTACAGTTTCCAATCACTACTTCTTACTCCTGGGGGAATTCTGCACCACTGCGCAATGCAGAATTTTGCAGAAATTAATGCCTTTTGTGCAGAATTTGCTTTCCCCCGCAGAGATGGACTGCAGTGCTACTGGCCACCACTAGGGGACACTGGACACGGCAGAGCCCACCTTGCACATAGAAGCCCCTGCCAGAGGGATGGGGAGGGAGCTACAGGGATCCCGGCAACTGCAGTTCCCAGCATATTCTGAGGAAAGGAGGCGACAATGTGCAGGAAATTCCACACAAGTGTGGGACTGAGCATCAGGCTGTTTCTCCTTCTGGATCCTTGGGCTCTGAAGGGTGGTGGGGGTCTGAGCTTGGGGTGGGGGTGTGTGCAGCTGGTCTATGGGGGGTAAGGGATTTGGGTGTATTGGCTGGGGGGGCACATGGCTGGGCTCTGGGGTGGGGTATGGATGTCTGGCCCCCTGGCTGGGCTGGGGGGAGGAGGGAGCAGAGAAACAGGAACTGGGATGTCATAGGGATTTTTTTAACTCTCTACTCCTGGGGGAATTTTTGTGACTGTATTGTTACAGACATACTTGCTGATGGGCATTTTGAAATAAATTACAAAAATAACTATAACTGGCGTGATTCTGTAGTGTTATTTTTGACAAATAGAATTTGCAGAATTTTGCAGAATTTTAAAATATTGTACGTGGAACTTTTATTTTTTTTTGGTGCAGAATTCCCCCAGGAGTAACTTGTGCATGCCCTTGAACCCCTGCCACCTCTCAACAATACTGAATGCTCCACAGGGTTCCAGGAGGATGAGAATAGATCTTGTCCCTCTCTCCACTGACAGCTGGAGATTATCCACCAGTGGCATTAAAGCTGTTTCTGTCCCATGTCCTAGCCTAAATCAGGATTGTGCTGGGCCAAGGAACCATCTTGAATTAGATGAACTTGTAGTTGGCCTTTGGTTAGCTTTTCTGTGAGTTTGCTCAGGAATGGAAGGTGTGATACTGGGCAGTAGCTAGAACGGATATATCCAGGGGGTGTTTCTTCAGGGTTGATTGGAGTGTTGCATATTTGAAGGAGGGAAGGGAACATTCATTTCCCAAATGAGGCTTTTGCTGTTTTGGTCACAAATAGCACCAATTGCTCATGACTAGAACTGAGTGAATAATTGATTTTTTGGTTCAGTGACTGCTATGTTCTGGGGTGCAGTACGGACAAGTAAGGCATTGTGTCATCACCTCCCTTGTAACCTTGAGTGCCTTAAATGCTCTGCTGCTTGGCTCACAGCCTGGATGCCAACAGCTTGCAGACAAGCATGCACTGAATGTCTGTGTGTTAGACAGCTCTGGTTCAGCAACTGATTCCTGCAGCCTGCTTGTTACACCCCAACCACTAGTGCTGGTTATTATTAGCCAAGTGATCCCAACACACTCTCAGGCCTGAATTTTCCCAAAACCCTGGACTCTGAAATGTGCAGTCCTTTCCTGGACCATTCAGAGGAATAATAAGACTTGTTTGCTCCTTTAAAGAGTCAATACCCAAAAGCTTTCCCCATTAACTGGCGTTAACAATCACTTCAATTCAGACACAGCACTGGGTTGGTTTAGATTAAAAGTAAAACAAGTTCAATAAAAAAAGGAGATAGGATTTTAAGTGAGTTCAAGTTTAAGGGATAAAGTTAGAAGTGGTTACAAGCAAATAAAAGTAAGAAATGCTTTCTAGGGGCTAAGATTTAATGAATCTGCAGTCTTGGTTCAAGTAAGATTCTGATCAAACTTTCTTCCGGCAAGATGGCTGACCACCCCTTTGGTCAGGATCTCCCACAAAGTCCAAAGTGCTCAGTTCCTTTGTCTTCTTAGGTGAAAGATAAGTTGTGGTTCTTTGCCCCTCTCTTTTGTAGTTCCGTGACCCTTTTAAAGGTTATCCCTCAAAATAAAGTTCATTTTAGCTGTGAGGAAGGATACATGGAGTCTGGTGGGGAAGGAAGTCCCATGCTGGTTTCTTCCCCTGCTGCTGTTTGCTGTAATGCAAATAGATTTTTTCCTGCCTAGTCTGATGCAAATGAATGGCCATTTGATATGAGATTGCCAATCGACTCTGATGACACTTGGTAGGAAGCATCAGCTTGTCCTTTGCCTGGGAGAATCCTGTTTACCCATTCCCCAGACATGTCTGAAAAACACATTTTTAGTTCCACATTTCCTTCACATTTGTATGGTCCCTTGGACATTTACTGTACAGACACCAAGCAAGAATATTAGTGAGCAGTGGGTTTTTAGTTTTCCAGTGATACCTTACAGGACACATATCAGATACAATTTATGACATTAAAAATTGGGGTACACCAGGGGTTCCCAAATTTGGTTCGCAGCTTGTTCAGGGTAAGCCCCTGGCGGGCTGCGAGATGCTTTGTTTAGCTGAGCGTCTGCAGGTACGGCCGCTCGCAGCTCCCAGTGGCTGCGGTTCACTGTTCCTGGCCAATGGGAGCTGCGGGAAGCGGTGGCCCCTGGGGTACACTGAACTGGTCAGGCCAGTTGAAATTCACTACCGGATCCTTGCCCTCTTGTATTGGGATGCTTTTAGAGTCATAGTGGCCAAACTGAAAAAGAAATTAAAAAATTGATTAATTTCAAAATGACTTTTTTTGGATTTGTCACCAAAACAAAAATCTTAAAAAATGTGTTCGGTTAAACAAAACATTTCAAATATGATCTTGAAATGACATTTCATTGCAATTTGAAATGTCAGAACAGTTCGTTTCAAAAATTTAAAAAACCTGAAAAAAATTTATTTTGACATTTTTGACATTTTTTCCAGTTTTCTTTTCAGCTGAAAGTATTGACCCAATTCAACTGAAATTCACAAATAGTTTTGGTGCCCCCCTCCCAAAAATGCAGTTTTTGGCAAATTTACTAGTCTTCAAAAAAAATTTGCCCAGCTCTACTCATGACTCTTTTTTACCAGCCATGAAAAGCCTGAGTCAGATTCACAGGCCATGGGTCAAGACTTCTTTAGGGTGTCCAATACTTCTTGAAGAATGAATGTGCTGAAGTCTGGGAATGCAGGTAATCTGTTTTATGGCCAGGATAGGAGGAACAGATCGAATCTGTTTGAGGGCCTTCCCAAACATGCACAATCTTTTACATGAAGTAGAATGATAATTCTTTACTGTACTTGGTGCTGGGTTCTGCTGTGGGCAGTAGGCACTCAGAAATGATGAAATGGTTTACTGTCCTGGGTGGCTCCTTAGGGCACAGATTTGGCAGCTTCAATGGAGGCTGATAGGAAGGTTCTCTTGGCTTATAATACAGCCTCAGCGTAAGCTTGGGATAATTCTTTGTTTCAATTGCTCTGTTTCAGCCTTCATTTTTTACCATCTGTGCTTGAATTTTTGACTCTCTGACTCTTTCTTCATCTGAAAGGCATCAAACCAAGAAGATCTATTCAAGCAATTGGGAGGAAGAAGCCTCTTGGGGGTCAGTGTGTCAGTGGTCAAGGTTAGCATACAATGATTCTCAACTTCTTGTCCTGTGGGTGGAGTCTGTTGTCTTACAACATGCTTTGGATTTGAGAGAGTTTAACTGTCATAGCTGAATCAGAGTCGGGGTCTTTCTTGTTGTCTGGGAGCTGGGACATCTCTGACCACTGCCTTAATTAGGTGATAGCTCTTCAAGACAATGGCTGTTTTGTTTTGTCCTTAATATTGTCACCTAAACAGAAGATCAGGTCCAGGATGTGACTGGCTGTGTGTGTTGGACCAGAGATGACCAACGGAAGTCCTAAGGAGGCAAGTGAGGAGATGAGTTTTGGGGCTTTTGCATCTGTGGTCTTGTCAATATAAATGTTGAACTTTCTCAGGACAAGTCTGAGGTACTTCACTACCATCACCAGCAAGGTATCATAGAGCTCCTTTATGAATCCTTTAGTTTCATGTGATCTGTAAATATGCATTAAATCTATGTTAGCATTGGTTCTGGTTTCTATTGTCAGGTGAATGAATTCAAATGAACTTGTCATGCCTGTGTGAAGAGAAGATGAATGCAGTGCTGCCTGCCTTCTTGTCTGTCTGGTATGTGATGGGCCAAGTATCCTGGAGAGTGGGGGACAAGATGTGCTAGCACTGGGCTCCTGGGGTCATCCAGACAGATCCTGGTGATGCAAGCTTTATTGGGTGCTTTGTTGCTTATGAGGTTGTGTATTGTTGGTTGGTGATAGATCTTCCATTGATCAGCATCAGTTTTAGTTCAACTAGCATTTTGCTACCTCCTTTGGGCTCACGTCTCGGAAATGGTCCTTTGCAATGGCTTAGTCATAAGAATATAAGAACAAAAGAATGGCCATACAGAGTCAGACCAATGGTCCTTCCAGCCCAGTAACCTGTCTTCTGACAGTGGCCAATGCCAGATGCTTCAGAGGGAATGAACAGAACAGGTAATCACCAAGTGATCCATCCCCTGTTGTCCACTCCCAGCTTCTGGCAAACAGAGGCTAGGGACACCATCCCTGCCCATCCTGGTTAATAGTCATTGATGGACCTATCCTCCATGAACTTATGTAGTTCTTTTTTTAACCTTGTTATACTTTGGACTTAACAACATTCTCTGGCAAAGAGTTCCACAGGTTGACTGTGCGCTGTGTGAAAAAATACTTCCTTTCGTTCGTTTGTAATGCTGCCCATTAATTTTATTGAGTGACCTTTAGTTCTTGTGTTATGTGAAGGAGTAAATAACACTTCCTTATTCACTTTCTAAATGTCTAGTGTCCAATTTCTTTGTCTGCTCTGCTGTCTCCTTGGACTGTTCTTCCCAATTTGAACTGTGATAAGTGAAATAGTGAGTTGTGTCTTGAGACGCTCTGAGTGGAGGAAAGGTTGTTCAGTTTATCAAATACCATGGGAAAGGCAGGTCTGATGGATAACCTTTTGGCACTTTGACCTGGCTGATTCTCAAGAATGGGTGGAGCTTGCATAGTCTGCCCTAGGAGTGATGATCGTGTTGGAAGCATGGTGGCAAAACAACAATGGAAATAATAATAGCAACAATAATATTAAGTAGGGTCAAAACCCAGAAAATGGGGGTCTCAATGGCATCAGACATCCATTCCCTTGAACTAAAATGTCTGTTGTCATGATGCCACTGCTGCCCTTACCTCTTTTAGGGGAGGGGAAAGGGAAAGGGAGATCACACTTACTATTGAGTAGTATGTGAGAGTTACAGCTGTAAAATGTCCTCCTGGCCAGAAGATGGTGGTGAAGGCTGGAAGAGCAGGGCTTAGGCTTACGGCAGCTTCCCTGTAGAGCAGCAGAGCTGGTGCCATGAATCCAGCAGCGGGAGGAGGGGTGAATGGCTGGAGGAGCTGGGAGCCAGCCCTTTAAGGGTATTCAGGTTTCCCTACTGCTTCTGGTGGGGCTGGTGGAGTGCAGCCTGGCTGGAATTAGCTCCCCTTGCTACTGTGCCCCACAGATGAGGCAGGAGAGAAGAGAGAATTACTTGCCCCAGTCAGTGGTCTAAAAGCTAGGAAGAGATAATGCTAAGGTCTGTGCAATGCCTGCTGACGTGGAGCAACGGCAAACAATGATCACATTGAATTTAGTAAGCTCATTATGACAATGAGTCATACTGGAGAAAATGTACTAACTAGCACATCATATTAGACACTTTCAGGCCAGATTTCAACTGTACCAATAAAATAAAGTAGAGCACCAACAGAAGCATAACTCTTCCAAAATGCAATGTGAAGTGGGCAATGAATCATAGCTCACCCAACATACTTTTGTGACTTAAACATAGTGGATCAGAGAGCATACTCTTTAAAACAATTATATTAAGGGTTTGCTTCTATGCAAATACTAGCGTAAAAATGTTACCCTAAGGTTGTAACCAAGTGGTATTATGATTATACTACTATAATATCATCTTCAAAGACAGTGTTTCCGGAGTCTGGGAGTTATGACCTCAGTCTCACTTGTTAGTTCTTCCCAAGAGGTTCACTAGAAGAAATATCCCTGCAGGATGCTGGAATATCTTCTCCTGTGACCGTAAAACAGCATAGTTGGTCTGATAGTTATTATAAATAAGATTTTCTAGATGAGTTCATTACAAGATCTGTATTACTTCTATCACCATTGCATTATTTAAAAGAAATGCATTTATATAATTCATGCTCTCTAGTCAAATGAATAAAAAGATTCCAAAAGAGATACTGTCATTCATGCAATCAGATCTTCTGCTGCAAATTGAAAAGATTGTATCTTTGTGGGGCTGTTTAAGGTTGCCATAATTAAAAGATAAAACTGCCATGTAATATAAAACATTTGAGAATGTCTTTAACTGTAATGCCTTACGACAACAGAACTTAGAAAAGATTTTGGTATCAAGGAAAATTAATTCAAAAGTGATCACCTCATATCTCTACCTAGACATCAGTTTCTGTTATACATAAATTGCCTAGGGAGGTTGTGGAATCTCCGTCTCTGGAGATATTTAAGGGTAGGTTAGATAAATGTCTACTAGGGATGGTCTAGGCAGTATTTGGTCCTGCCATGCGGGCAGGGGACTGGACTCGATGACCTCTCGAGGTCCCTTCCAGTCCTAGAATCTATGAATCTATGAATAAACAAATGTATGGCTTGCTGGTCGAATGGGCCAAATCCTGCAAGTCCAAAATTAATGGGAACTTAGAGTAAGGAATGAACAAGGACTGCATGGCTTGACATATAAAGTGAAATTCACCTCTTACATTACAGAACCTGTATAATTTGGCTTTGTGCAGAGAACAAGCAGGAATGGGGAACAGAATCCAATCCCTGAACCAATGGGTACGCTGTGGGGCTATACTTCTATCAATGCTAAATACCATTCTATCTATGCTACCTAATCTCTCTCTCTCAAGTATTTCTAAAGGCTAGCGTATCAATTGCTGCCCTCTGCACACTGTGCGTAGTGAGCACATTGGCCTATTTGGAGCTGGCATGGAGACAAGCAGCGGGTGTGGCAGCCTTACTGCATGACGCCTCTGACCTCAGCTCCCCTATTGGTCTCGTTGTAAACAGTCTTATACCACCCCTCTGCAAGAGGATGAATTTGACCCATCGTTACTAAAGAATGAATAAAAATACTGGACATTGAATTGTGCAAATGACCAATTTGGGGTTGGAAAGGATTTTCCTGAGCATTGTTTCTGAATTCCTATGAAATGCTGACTTTTCTGTCACTCAGCACTAGTCTTTGCAATAAACTTTCACTTTCCTTTGGGCAGAATCGAGAAATTCTTTGGTTTCACAGCAAAAATATTATTATTATTATTATTTATTTCTTTTGCAGCAAAATTAGTTTTTCACCTGCAAAAGTTGCATTCAGTTTGCTCACACTATGAATAATAAAAGCTACAGAATTCAACTGGTGAAATGTTATTGAAGTAAAAATGGGGGATAAAGGGGAAAGGAATTACAGATGGCATTTCAGACGAGAAATTGGAAAAAATCCAGACAGAGGCTCATAAATCTGCAGCAATGCTACTCTATCAAGAATTTCAATGGAAAAATCATAATTATGGTAGATATTTTTGTACCCTTATTACTCATTAAGATGTTGCTGGAGAAAGCGTGGGGAAAGCAAAGTCTGTTGTCTTCTCGTGATTACGGTAAGATCTGAAAGTCAGGACTCTTGAGTTCTATTACCGGCTCTGCTGCTGACTCACTGTACAACTTTGGACTAGTCACTTAGAGCCAGACTGTGTGACCTGGCCTTGTGCAGATGCATAAACAAGGAAGATAAACAGAAGTCTCTTTGGAGCAGGGGTTCTCAATCTGGCGGTTGGGACCCCCCAGGGGGTCACGAGGTTATTACTGGGGGTCGCGAGCTGTCAGCCTCCACCCCAAATCCCATTTTGCCTCCAGCATTTATAATGGCGTTAAATATATTTAAAAGTGTTTTTAATTTATAAGGGAGGTCACACTCAGAGGCTTGCTATGTGAAAGGGGTACAAAAGTTTGAGAACCACTGTTTTGGAGGGTGTTTTAAATAGATTTCATCATAAAATGATTTGGTCTCCCCCATGTCACAGGATGAGCTGTCCCTTTAAGGGCACGCTTGGGCCTAGCCCATCCTAATTTGAAGTCTGGCCTTTAAAAGACAGGAGCTGTAGTCTCTAAAAGGATCAGGGATGAGGGTGGTGTCATGTGATAGCAAGATTTAAATAAACTGTTTGTGGCTTATACAAACAGTAGACTGAGGCGAGCAGGATGTGTTTGTAAGTGTCTCTGCTGTAGCACAAGAAGAGACCAGACCTGGTTAGGAGCTCTACACAAAGAGAACTGGAGAAACTCTTGGCTCAAGAGAGACTGTGGAAGAGGACTGTATGCGGGCAGGATGTAGAAGGACACTAGAGAGGGATGACGCTAAAGAAAGAAAAGGCCTAACAAAGTATTGGTGTGGTGGTGGCAGATTCAGTAGTAGCACATGTTTAGAGGCCCCAGTCTGGGACTTCCACAAAGGGTGGGAGGAAGGATTCCGACCAAGTGGAGAAGCCCAGGTAAACTCTGGAAGAAGGACTGTTGTGCTTGGTGAGGGCCTGAGGGCTGTTGCATTCTTCTCTCTTGCTCTGGAGGCTTCTTACTGACTTGGCTAGAAGGTCAAATCACTTTACCAGCCTACGAAAGACCATCTTTGAGGGGAATGTGAATCAGTGGCTGTGTCTTGATACTGGGTAAGGCACACAGCTGTGACACCCCACTACTATTTACTTTGCAACAGGAACAGAAAGGTCCAGATCCTGCCCTGTATTAGGAAGCCACTTTCAGTGTGAAGCTACCTTAAACCAGTGGTTTTCAAACTTTTTTTCTGGGGACCCAGTTGAAGAAAATTATTGATGCCTGCGACCCAACAGAGCTGGAGATGATGAGTTTGGGGTGTGGGAGGGGCTCAGGGCTGAGCCAGAGGATTGGGGGTGTGGGGGTGAGGGCTGCAGGGTTGGGCTGGGAATGAGGGCTTCTGGGTGTGGGAGGGGGCTCTGGGCTGGGGCAGGGGGTTGGGGTGCAGGAGGGGGTCAGGTCTCTGGGCTGGGGGTGCAGGCTCTGGGGTGGGGCTGGGAATGACGGGTTTGGGGTGCAGGAAGGGGTTCTGGGTTTGGGGGGGCTCAGGGATGAGGCAGGGGATTGGGGGGCGGGGTTGGGGGGCAGATTTACCTCTAGCAGCTCCCGGTCAGCAGCGCAGCTGGGGTGCAGAGGCAGGCTCCTAGGCGGAGGCCCTCAGGCACCACCCCCCAGCTCCCATTGGCAAGTTCCTGGCCAATAGGAGTGCGAAGCCAGTGCTTGGGCAGGGGAAGTGCGTGGAGACCTGTGGCCCCCTTGCCTAGAAGCCGGACCAGCTGCTGGCCGCTTCCGGGACACAGCACGGTGTCGGAACAGGTAGCTGGGCAGCACCGCTGATGGGACTTTTAACGTCCCGGTCGGCGGTGCTGACCAGAGCGACCCAGTGCCTTACATGCCACGACCCAGTACTGGGTTGTGACCCACACTTTGAAAAACACTGCCTTAAACTATGTAACCTGGCCACTAGAGCAGTCTCCCTTTGTCAGGGGATCCTTGTGCCAGGTGGAGCTGCTATAGCAGCTCCTGCATCCCCATCCTTGGCCATCAGTGCAGGGTACGTGGCTGGAGAAATGGAGGCATGGCTTGAATTCTCTTTCTCTGGAACTTCCCTTATGTTTGTTGGCTGCTGGGGACTTGCCTGGTGCGTGGAGAGACCCAGAATCAGGCTTAAATCCATTTTTGTACTGATCCTCCCCCCCACACACACACACACTCTCTGAGCTGCCTTCTGCAGTCACCAGTTGCAGTGCAGGATCTGGACCAAAATCTTCAGGCTTACATCATTAATAATTGTTCTTCAGGAAGCAGAACTTGTCTCTCTTCTTGATAAGATTTGTTTTCTTTTAGCTCATTTCCACAGAACAAGGAGTAATGGTCTCAAGTTGCAGTGGGGGAGGTTTAGGTTGGATATTAGGAAAAACTTTTTCACTAGGAGGGTGGTGAAGCACTGGAACGGGTTACCTAGGGAGGTGGTGGAATCTCCTTCCTTAGAGGTTTTTAAGGTCAGGCTTGACAAAGCCCTGGCTAGGATGATTTAATTGGGAATTGGTCCTGCTTTGAGCAGGGGGTTGGACTAGATGACCTCCTGAGGTCCCTTCCAACCCTGATATTCTATGATTCTATGATTTTTATATGATTTCCATTTCACATCAGCTTCTTCAGTTTAGCTAAAAATATGCATGATCTTACTCAGACCTTTTTGGCCAAAGCCCATGGCAAACATTTCCTCATGCATCATTATCATTAATCACATCACTGCATACAATATTTATATAATCAGAATGCACCCTGTATTCTAGATTATTGAAAATCATTCCTAGGTGTTAGTGGAAGGTCAGCTTTTGGCTTCAGATGCACTAATCTCATTACAGAGAATTTCTCTTAAATACACTGTAGGTAGGGGAAGATTCTCGCTTAGAGATAAGTCCAAGCTGCAAAGTTCAGATCAGAAGCTAAGTATTCCATAAGCTTGCAGGTGTTCAGATCTGGAGTTTGGGTCCAGTCCATTCCACATACAGGGCCTGATACAACTACTCTTAAAGTAAAGGGAAAGACTCCCACTGAAATCAGTGAAGTTAGATGGGGCCCTTAGGATCAGTCAAAAAGTTCATTGCTGAATCTTGATCCAAATGTCCCCAAAACTTCTTGGATGCTTGGATTCAGGGTGTTGATTTGGACCCACCTCCATTCTTAAGAGCTACAGATAGTCATTGACCCACCTGAGTAAGCTAAGTGGGTCCTTATGTTGTATCATTGTGGATTGGACTGTGGTACTTTAGAACCTTCTGACAGTGGGTACTAGAAGCTTCATGTTTCACACATGCATTGTATCACACTAAAGCTCGGCATTAAGAGGTGATTGGAAATCTTTGTGTATCGTGGCTCAGCCAGTCCTGAAACATACCACAGCCAGCTAAGAAAGTTTTGAACTGTTCCTGATGGCCAATTACTCAGATTTTAGTTTAGGGATAAAAGTGAAACATATTGCTCCCCTGATGAAGTTTCCTGACAGGGAGATCTGTTAGGCCATGGAATAGTCTCCCAGAGAAGTGGTGAAAGTCCCATTGCTTGTACTTTTAAAGATCAATCCACTAAATGTTCTATAGGAACAAACCTTCCTTGACAGAAGGAGATGGTTGATATAAAAGGTGCTTCCCCTCTTTAAGTTCTATGATTGGGTAGGAAAATGAGAATTTGCTAATTTCAACCTCTGGACTATACAACAAATGACTTTTTTCCTTTGTGTTGCATCTATCAGCAACAGTAATTTTCCAAACATGTTAAATATTTTGTTGTTTTACTTTCTGGGTAGACCTGGCGAAAGTAATAGTTAAAAATATTCATTATTAATTTAGCCCATTTCTGAGTTAGTGAAATGTTCACAAACAATCCTAATTTTCTTTCAATGTTTCAAATACTCAGATTATGGGTTGTGTGTGAAATGTTTAATTTCACTACTAGCTATTCACACTGAGTACTTGATCACCTAAGTATGGCATGGCTTCTGCTCCCTCATCGGAGGACTACAACTTATACTAGAAAGATAAGGAATGATAAATTTGCTTCTTGTATGCCTTTTCAGGCACATAATTCACGCTGAATTCATAACTCAGGATTTGTGAACATTTACAGAAATATGTAGCAGTTATTTGACTATTCACAAATAATCAATAATATAGTCTCACACAAATAATCATGAGCTGAATTCAATACTTTCATCACAAAAATGTTAATGAACCAGGTTTTTGTTTACTCTTCAATCAGCTCTATTTATGAGGTAGAATTCTTTTTTGTAAAAATATTCACTACTACCGTTCACAGAGCTGGTGTTGCATTTTCATTACCTTTACTCTATTAAGATGTGGTTCTTAGGGCTGGTCCACACTAACCCCCCAGTTCGAACTAAGATATGCAACTTCAGCTACGTGAATAATGTAGCTGAAGTCGAAGTACCTTAGTTCGAACTACAAGGTCCTTACTGTGGGTCCACATGCGGCAGGCAGGCTCCCCCGTTGACTCCGCTTACTCCTCTCATGGAGCAGTAGTACCGGCGTCGACGGCAAGCACTTCCGGGATCGATTTATCGCGTCTAGATAAGATGCGATAAATTGATCCCAGAAGATCGACTGCTTACCGCCGAACCCGGAGGTAAGTATAGACGTACCCTTAGATTCCTTTTAGCAAAACTCTTCTTGGTTATTCCTTTGCAAATTCCTCTGAAGCCAGTGGGAGCTGTGTGTGCACGTTTGAGGGCAGAATTTGTTCCATTGGTGCCAATGGCACTGGCGGCCAAGTGTCCAAAGGAAAAAAATGGGATGATAGAGCTGAACTGCAACACCCTGCTGTGTGTGAAAGGAAGAGGATGCAGGGAGAGGGAATAGCTATGTAAGGGACAGGCATAAATTGCTTTCCTGCACTGGGGAGATGAAGGGGAAGGGGACAGCTAGCAGCCTGAAAGATTGGAGCTGAAGTTAGTGGGAGCATGACTGTACCTACCTACTCCATGAGTTCAATGCACAAAGTAGGAGTGTGACTCCCTTGACTCACCCTACAATGATATAGCTGAGTGAAAAGATCTTTCCTTTTCTTTGTCTCCACCCAGTTGGATAAGGGCCTGGTCTTAGGAAAGCTAGCTCACACCTGCTTGCTGGCAGCCGTTCCTCTGTCATTAGGTGTGTTAGCTTCACATATCAATGTATCTTGTAATGAAAATATAGGATTATTTTGTAATTCTAGAGGAAATGTGTCACACCTCAGAAGTGCAGATCACAATTGCTTTTTATTTGTGTTTGGTTTGATTTTTGGTGGGAGGAGAGGAGATGTTGAGTCTTTTTTCTTTTCATTCACTTGAGAATAAACATGCTGTGACGCTGTATGGAACATGGGAGACACTTTATGATATTGTTGATACCATTATTATAAAATTGCAATGAATTGTGCCAGATATGCCATGTGAGGTATCTGCAAAAAGTCATAATTTGCCAAATATGATGATCTTGTTCATATGTTTGTATCACCTTCGTATTGTGAGTTATCAATATGTATGGTAGATCTGTATTTCCAAACTTGTGCTGTGTTTCTGGTTGACACCTCCAGACAGGTTGGCATCAACAGTAGGCCTGCTTGATGACCCATCAAGGGACACCAACTCTACAATGAACCCATTGAAAGGACCGGTAATACATCTTATGACTCAGCAAGGCATGCAGGGGCATGCCTATGGAGAGAACTCTAAGGACTTCCAATGCCATGTGCTATGAGTTTGTGTTTGAAACAAAGGAAGTACCAGACACATAACAAAAGGACCATTTTGTCTTCAGTCCTGCTTCTTGTCTTCAATCCTGCTTCTTAGATCTGGAGTAACTTCTAAAAATTCCTTCTGAACAAAGGACTAAATGACCCATCCAAGCTGTGGATGTGTTCCAGAGGGACTTTCAAGCCAGCAAACTCACCAATACTGCGAAGAGCCTGATATATGGACTTTGAAGTCTTTGTATGTATGTGACCGCTTTACCATTTAATATCTCTCTTCTTGTTCATTCTTTTTTCTTTATCATAAACCTTTAGTTTTAGGCACTAAAGGATTGGCTGGCAGCGTGGTATTTTGGTAAGATCCAAACCTATACTGACCCGGTAACGTAACGTGGCTGGCCCTTTGGGGTCAGAAGAACATTTTGTATATGTGAGCAGAGTTTTTTACATACTTTTCACTGTACTGGACCTAGGTGCTGACTGGGAGCCAGGAAGGGGCTATGTGATTTCTTTCTTTTTTGCTTCTTGATGGATCAGAAGTAGTTTGTGACTGGTTGGGGAGATTAACTTCAGTGTTACCCGTCAGTGTTGGGAGTATCTGCTATCCCTTTTGCAGCCTGCCCTGCCCTTGGGATTTGCAGGGCAGGCGGCCCGAGACACACCAGGTCACACATGCAAACTAAAAACTTGGGGGCAAATTTTCTAACTCCACTGACTTCAGTAGAATAATGAAGTAGAGAACTTGGCCCTCTTATAGTAATCTAGTAAATAGCCATAAAGTGCCACAAGCAGCATCTTTGAAATAACTAGTTCCAAGCAATGAAATCTTTACACATGTCCATCTTCCACTCTGATTTTTTTATTCTTTCAACATATGATGCCTTTGTAAACATTACAATTTGTTGGAATTTTTATTCACCTCAAGGTACTTAGTAATGTAGTGTAAACCCTTTCATATGCAGAATACACTGTAACTCTATGGATGTGTTTTAGTAAAGCTGTAGTCTTCATATGTCGAGATCCTGCAGTCTTTACCCAATTCCTGGTCTGCCAAAATGCTCTTTGCGTCTAGTGGGAGCCTTGCTAGAGGACAGGATTTGGCCTGTAACTAATTTGGAGTGGAGAAAATTCTTAGCTTGTCACCAGGAACACAACATTCACATTAATCACTAAGTTGTTTTTGCTATGTCTCAAAGCAGACTTGTATCTTCAGTTGTATTATGCATACATAATAGAGTTTGTTTTCAGCTGCAAGCCACTAGTGGGAATAGTTAAAGTCCTAGTGATGAAACTTTTAGAGACACTTCATGTAATGTTCAGCAAACCACACCGGAGTCACTTTGGCTGGAGAAAAGGCACAGAACAACTCCTACTGCTACTTTTTTTCTATGTATTTATTTAGGAAGTTTTAATAAGTTTACAAATCCTTGCCATGTAACTATCAGAACCAAAACAATCATTACAACAATTAGCTTTTGTTTAAAGAAGAATATAGTCATCAGATCTTTCTATTTAACAGTGTTATGTTACAGAGAGAGCATCATTACAACCCCTTTGTCATGTCTAGTGATTGTATTAAATTGAGTGAAATATCTACATATTTAACAGCCAGCCATATCTATCAAATGTTAAAAAAAAAAATGGACAGGTACACTGGGTTTTTTGCAGGTGAATGTACTTTATCTGACTAGTTAATAAAGGTAACCAAATATCTAAGCATCTATTCAACCCTGCGGTTGTATTCGCATCTGACCCGCAATCTACAAACATGGTCCATGGCTATAAAGCGGATATCCGCAGATTTGCAGGGCTCTAAGTATTTATCTGTCCGCTGTCTATTTTTCTGGATATGTAATTAATGTGGTAATTTTTCCATAACCACAACTGCCCATATTTTTTGAACTATTCCTCTGTGGTTGGGCTATTTTTCTTTTTTCCAGTGGGAGGCTACCAATAGCCAAGCAGCTCCTAGCAGAAGCGAGATTAATTCTTCATTGCCTTTTGTGTGACAATTTCTACTAGGAAGGCCCCGGAGGATTCCTAAAGGCTCATCTGGTAATAAATATCTAATGATTTGTGATATTTGGTTACAGATTGCATCCCAAGACATGTCTGGACATGTCCACCATGTATGCATAAAGTCTCCTCTTTCACCATGATTTCTCCAACATTTATGCCCATTCAATCTCTCTATTTTTTAAACTGACTGGTATGAGATACCATTGAAACAGTATCTACAGTATGAGGTTGCTAGTCTTCTTTTCTAGATCAAACTCCATTCTTTTGGGGGTAATTTGTCTATCCAAGGGCCTTTTCCCAGCATCTCATATATGGACAGTTTTTTTGTTAGGAAAACTCTGCAAAGACTGGCATTGATTAGTTATAATTTTTTTGTTTCTTAATTGACAAAACACCATTGTTTCTACTAAAGTTAGCTTTCTGTCTAAAACAAGTTTTCTAGAAAATAAAAAACCACAATGCCTGGCTTGAAAATACCAGTACCAAGCAAGAGTGGGCCAGTTAAAGTTAGTTTTGATCTCTAAATAAGTTAGAAAAGTTTCTTTACCGAATAAGTGGCAGATACAGTACTTCTATTAATTGCATAAGCACCTTGTTCAGACAGTCTGCTCAGGTTCCCGGAAACATGATTCACCATTTCCTATGACCTTGTTACCAATATGGGAGTAGCTATGTAAAAGTGTAATGCTTGGAAGGGAGTAGTTGTGCTAATCCCTGTGTTAAACTTCTGAACATGCCCATTCTGAACAAGGGGCCTGACTCGCCCCTGCCTTGCAACTTTGTGTAGTTGTTTATATGTGTACAAAGTGGGTGTAAAATATTACCACTTCTGTGAATGAGTTTTACCCCCACTTTGTACAGGTATGCAAGGTGCAAGGCAGCAAAGAGCTAGTTCACAGTGGGCATGCTCAGATTTTTAATATGGGGATTAGCATAGTTATTAGCATACAAGCAACACATTATCACATTTACATATCAGCTCCCATGTTAGTAATATCTGAGAGATCATCTTTCTCCCTTTCGCATTATCACAACAGCTGAGATCATCTGAGGCTCTCAAGCTCAGCCAACCCTTGGTATAACTGGAAGGGGCTGGTGGAAAGATGCTCTCAATAGAGGATCCTTGGCTCTACAATTTGTTTCCTTCCTGGATTCACCAGAACCACATTGCAAGATTCATCTGTTCTCCCAACTTGTTTCTGGGGACTGGGACGTTAATTGGAGGGGCCAGCTGAGACTGGAAGATATTGTAAGAGGCTCATGTGATTTACGGGCCTGCCTGTTAATATTATAGCGGAACTGGTTTTATTTCATTTATATATATAACCTTGTAACTAAACTGGAGCCAGAGATAGGCGCAATGAATAACTTTGGGTAAGTAACTAATAGGGCTGTCAAGTGATTAATAAAATAATCGTGATTAATCATGTGATTAAAAAAATTAATCGTGATTAATCGCACTGTTAAACAATAATAGAATGCCATTTATTTAAATATTTTTGGACATTTTCTACATTTTCAAATATATTGATTTCAATTACAACATAAATACAAAGTGTACAGTGCTCACTTTATATTTATTTTTATTACAAGTATTTGCACTTAAAAAAACAAGAAATAGTATTTTTCAATTCACTTAATACAAGTACTGTAGTACTCTTTATCATGAAAGTTGAATTTACAAATGTAGAATTATGTACAAAAAAACTGCACTCAAGAATAAAACAATGTAAAACTTTAGAACCTACAAGCCCATTCAGTCCTACTTCTTGTTCAGCAAATTGCTCAAACAAACACATTTGTTTACATTTGCAGGAGATAATGCTGCCCGCATCTTGTTTACGTCACCTGAAAGTGAGAACAGGCATTCTCATGGCACTGTTATAGCCAGCGTCACAAGATATTTACATGCCAGATGCACTAAAGAGTCATATAGGGGACATGCGTCCATACTGATGACGGGTTCTGCTCGATAACTATCCAAAGCAGTATGGACTGACGCATGTTCATTTTCATTACCTGAGTCCTCCTGGCCAGAGGTATGGAGACTGAAATGAGAGAGACTTCCTGGAAAACATATACAGCTATTACATTGCATTGCCTGGCACTGGATGATTATATAGCACTGTAAACATACATAGTGTTTTACAGTAGTAGAAATGTACATGACATAATACCATCCCTGAAGATCTAGTCTAATAGTATTTGTGTATATAAATGTAAAGCAAAACTTCATACTTCAGTGTGTGACTATGTAGGTCCTCTTGCAGTAGACCATTTTGTATCAAAATTAAGAATATTCATATCTAGCTGTCAGGGATGGTGAGTTGTATGGGCCCGTGGTGCCCGTGCTCCAGCAAATTCAGGGCCCCAGGGGCCCAGCTCCACCAATGTTCAGGGCTGGGTCTCCCTTCTGGCCCCACCTGCCACCTCTGCATGCGCCCCCCAGAATGTCCCCTAACCCCACCTGCTGCCTCCATGCGCCTCCCCCAAGTGTCTCCAACTGCTGTGCCTGCAGAGGAAGGAGGGGAGGAGGTGCAGCGGCATGGCAGCCCCACCCCGGCAGGCGACTCTGAGACCTCCTGATTAGCAACCTGGGGCTTAGGTAAGTGTCGTGCCGGAGGGGAGGGGAGGGGAGGGGAAGGGGGCCCTCCCCCAGAGCTCAGTGCTGCCAGTGGGGAGAGGACTGGAGGGAGGTCCTCCTCTCTGGCCCCAGCCCCGGGTCAGCCTGCCTGCTGCACCCCAAAGTTTGAACTCCTCATCCCCGGCCCAGCCCCACCCCAGAGCCCGCACCCCCAGCAAGAGGCCTTACCGCCCCCGACCCCAAATCTCTGCCCCAGCCATGAGCTCCCTCCTGTACCATGAGCCCCTAATTCCTGGCCCCACCCCGCAGCCCTCACCCCCACCCCACCTCCCTCACCCCACACCCCACCTTCTGCCCTAGCTCTGAGCCCCTCCCACACCCAAACCCCTCATCCACAGCCCCACCCAGAGCCTGCACCCCCAGCCAGAGCCCTCACCCCCTGCACCCCAACCCTCTGTCCCAGCCCTGAGCCCCCTCCTGCACCGTGAACCCCTCATCCCTGGCCCCATTCTTTGCTTAGGAGTTGGCATTTCTTTCCTTTGTTCTTTATAAGTGGTTCTTAGGGGTGCATTGCTGTGGGCATAGGCACTGACTCCATGGGTGCTCTGGGGCTGGAGCACCTACAGGGAAAAATTGGTGGGTGCTCTGCACCCACCAGCAGCCAAGCTCCCTGCCCCCCTAACTCACCTCACCTCCGCCTATTTTCCTGTGAGCACCCAGTCCCCGCTTCTCCTCCCAGTGCTTGCTGGCGCGAAACAGCTGTTTCACGGTGTAACAAGTTGTGGGAGGGAGGAGGGGGAAGAGCGGGAATACAGTGTGCTCAGGGGAGGAAGCAGGGAAGAGGCGGGGCTGGGCCGGCGATTTGGGGAAGGAGTCCAATAGGGCATGGAGGGGCAGAGTTTGGGGTGAGGGACTTTGTGGAAGGGTTGGAATGGGGGCAGGGATGGAGTCGAACACCCACCGGCACCAGGAGAAGTTGGCACCTATGGCTGTGGGTGCTAGACTGTCTGACTTGTAGGCCTTGTCTGCATTGGGTTATTTTACACCAACATAGCTTCATTTGTGCAAGCCCCTAGCACAGACAATCCATGCCCAGTTAACTTGTGCTGGCACAGTTTATCTCAGTGTGAAACCCAGTGTGGACAAGCCCTTAGTAAGGTGACAACTTCACTTTATCTAAAAATTAGTTTTATAAAAACAAACCCTTAAGACACAACAGAAAAATGTTCCCCCTGTTATTCTTTTAAATTCCATTGAAAATACTGTTTGCTGCCTCCTGAAGAATATCGCAAAAAAACAAAATTTTGTTTTAATTTTATGAAGTATTTGCTTTTGAGGGTTATTGATCCAAGAGTGCTTGGTTGTTTCCGTATTCAAAAGAGTATTAATAAAGTTGATATTCTTAGTTAAATATTTGTTTCTTACAATCGTGATATTGTGCAATATAGGGAAACTGTTCGACGCTATTTCCAGTCCATTTTTACATTATTTAAAAAGATATGTATCCGCTTACAAGGCAGGTGGGGAGGAGGGGAAGACTTGGACCTGTTCTGGGCACCACCAAAAATTATACAAACCTGCTGCCACTGTTAGCTATACATTTTTTCCCAATAAAAGTTAAACATGTGTATATCTGACAACTGTATGGTGACTTCTATGTGAGTTGGTTTCATCCAGTTTCTCGGAGGTGTCCAAATCATAAAAATCACGGTCAGTACTATTTGGCCCCTAAGTAGACAGACAGTTTAAATGGGCATAAGAACGAATTATTCTTCCTCTGGGTCAGGTTTGCAGAATCTTTACAGAGCAATTACCACTTCCTGTCTGCTTGCATTACCGCTGCCCACGCTGCTTTGTGAAGAGAGGACTTCAGTCTACATGGCTGTCATCCACTGCTTATCAATGCTAAATTTACTTTAAAAGTGAAAACACAAAACAAACAACAAAACCAAACAAAAGGCAAAATGTATAAAATACTTGTAACAGTATTTCAGTATGGTCTCCTGATAGAAGGGTAGGTACAGACGGCTCAATTTCTTCGGAACACCACAGAAAAGTAGCATTTAAGGAAGGTTGTAGCATAGACTTCCCTTTCCAATAGCATCCTTTATTTTTAAATTGTTTCTGGAAAAGTTCCTCCTCCCCACCACGCCCAAAAAACCCCCAAAACAAAATATCCAAAATAAATCAATCCTTTCTGGGCATGATCTTGCCTGCCTTCAAAGGCATTAGGATTGCTGTATGGGTAGAAGGTACAGGATCGGAACTGTTAAGCGCTCAGTTATAGGTTTATAATATTAATTACATCATAATATTTAGTTTTGAAATTGCTACTACCACAATTTGGTATTAATGATTGATATCATGGTGTGATGAGGCAGTCCCGACCCGCACTAGACCCAGCGACACTGATATTGTACTCCCATGTGCTTACCACCATCTGTGCTATCTGCAAGGAATAAACTTTGATTATGTATGTATGTATAGATAGATAGATATACAGTCTTTTGTGTAGTAGAAATAAGAATCTACAAATACCCAGAGAAGAACATAGCAAGGTGTTTGTTCACTGTTGTATTTAAAAGATTTTTCTATTAGGGTAAACTAAAACCTGTGATCATTTAAACGAAAATCCATGTATTTTTGCCTATAATTGTCTTTATTCCTTTTCATTGGCTGCTTGTGGTAGTAAAAGCAAAATACTTGTACTGTATAAATGGGCTCCCTCATACAATCCAGCTTCTGCTGCTTGGTTCTATATGTTATTGTTGTATCATAGTCTGTTGCCATAGAAATGATTGATGTGCCCAAGTACCGCAGTCTCACCATTAGTTTGTATTTTCATAGACTCCAAACTAGATTCATATTCTGCAGCTCTGATCTTTCTGATTATGGGTTGGAGAGAAACGGAAAGGGAACTGATGTCTCTCCAAAGGCTGAAATTAATCCAAAAGATAGCTACATATATTAACATTGCTAACTCTCATGATTTTAGTTGTCCGGTGACATTTGGTGACATTTACTAAGCCAATGACTCTGGCAACTAGGGCTTTATTAGAATCTCCATCTCATTTTATAAAAAAGTTTCTAGCCTTTGTGGTTGTGGTGGAGAAAACCTTGATAACGTGACTCTGCACAGGCTCAGAACCCACAAAAGAAATAAGAACTGCAATATTTTTCACCTTATGATTTTGGGGGGGCTTGGATCATGATTTGTGAATACTTGGGGTTGGCAATACTGATGATTCTCTTTTGAGAAAGCAAGCAAAAAAATAGCTGATTCCAGGCCCAGCTGAAACCATTCCCAGACATGACCAGGATGTTCATTTCATGTGCATAGCTCAAAAGCCTATTAATATAGGATGACTATTTTCCAGTCTCTGATGTTTATCCCTGTAGGAAATATACTAGTGGCTGGCTTTTCTTGACTTGTACACTGGGTTTCTGTCTACAGCAGTACCCGGAGGGCAATGGTACCAGAGAGAGCTGCCTCTTTACCTGAACCTGGAGAATAAGTCACTTTCCTGTTCCCTTGTACACTGTCCTGTCACCTTGTTCCATGAATGGAGAATATGGGATTTCTATTCCTCTGAGTCATTTCTGATACATGTATCAGAGGGGTAGCCGTGTTAGTCTGAATCTGTAAAAAGCAACAGAGGGTCCTGTGGCACCTTTGAGACTAACAGAAGTATTGGGAGCATAAGCTTTCGTGGGTAAGAACCTCACTTCTTATCTGAAGAAGTGAGGTTCTTACCCACGAAAGCTTATGCTCCCAATACTTCTGTTAGTCTCAAAGGTGCCACAGGACCCTCTGTTGCTTTTTTCTGATACATGATTGATTTTGGCTTACGGAAGCAACCAGCATGGACTAGGCTCAGTGGCTCCAGGAGAGGAATAGTGCACAGTGAGTATTATGCTAAATTTGCTTGACCCTATGCTACATCCTATTAGCTGAACGCCCGCATCTGGCCCTTAATCTCTGTCCTGTAGGATTCTTTAAGAATCAAGTCTAATTTGTAGTTAACAAAGGAGCTTTCAGCACAAGAAAACATCATGGATGGAGGTGGATGCACATAATCAGAACTCTGAAGCTGCCATGAGATTATTTCCCAAAATACCCAATCTCTAGCCTCATTGTGATTTTCTTAACCTTGTGTTACAACTATACCAAATGCCCAGTAGGTGACTGTACTGAATCCACTACAGACAGCAAACTGAGATGAGAGCTCTGTGGGTCCCCAGGAAATAATCTAAAACGGTAATCAGCTGCTTGTCACTATGCATTTGATATGAAATATTGTAAGTACCTATATGTTGTCTCTGGTGAAATTGGACAACACTCCTTTTGCTGCCCATCACTTCTATCAGGAATGCTAAAAGAAAAAAAAAGTGGTTTTTAATTCTAGCAAGGACAACAGTGCTGGGGTTTTCATTGTTACAGGAGCTTACAAGCAATTCTGATTTGTGTGTGACTTGAGATTTCATAAAGGGTGGCAGGTCTAAATCAAACTTCTACATCTAATAGCATATTTTTCTAAAAGTGTTGTGACTTGCCCAATCCCATTCAGAGCCTAAAATGACAAACCTAGACACAACTGAAGGCTAGGTCCACAAAGGGATTTAGGTGCCTAACTGCCACTTTTGGTGCCTAAACCCAAAATTCATATCCTTAAAACCACCGCCTAACCCCGTAGGTGCCTAAATTCCCAAGGCATCTAAGTTTAGGGTAAAGCTCTCTAGGCCTCTATTTTCTGCCAGTTGGTGTGCACACAGACACCTAAGTCCTGGCCCTACCAAGCAGCTCAGCACCTAACTCACACCTAAGCCCTAGGGGATCCTCAGGCTGGGCTTTCATCACCTATCTGACCTGTGGGGCCTGTCTGGTAGGTGTGCTCAGAGCCTGCCAGCCAGATCAGGCTCTGTACAAAATGGAGAAAGAGGAAGGAGTGTTGTTAGTGCTCCCCCTACAGACCAATGGTTAGGGCACTCTCTTAGGAACTAGGAGACTAGTGTTCAACTCCCAACTCTGAATCAGGTATAGTGAGGTGTTGAACCCAGGTCTGCCACCTCCTTGGTGGTGAGTACTTTCACCACCAGGCTGTACAGTAGAAGGGAGTGTACCCCCACTGCTATATTGTATGAGAAAGGGCTGACCTGGCTTAGGCACCCAACTCCAGGAAAGGGGTGGAGCTTAGGCCACATGCCTCACTTGGGTTGTTTCTATTGGCTTCCTTAGGCGTCTCCCTGCTCAGCATGCTGGCTTCTGTGGATCTAATTCTTAGGTGTCTAACTCTCCCTGTGCATCCTGTAGGGAGCCTGTGTGCTAACTCGGAGCTGTGGGTTTCACCAGGCTAGGGTTACCATTCGTCCGGATTCCCCCGGACATGTCCGGCTTTTCTGAGTTAAAAATAGTGTCTGGGGGGAATTTGTAAATGTCCAGATTTCCCCCCATGCAGACACGCGCGGCTGACAGGGCAGCCGGCCGGATCGTGCCACTCACACGGGGCTCCAGCAGCCAGAGCCCCTCCTCCGCTTCCCCCTCCTCTCCCCTGCAACTTGAGATCACTCCCCTCCTCTCGCTCTCTCCCTCCCCCTCCCTGCATTCGCAGATCGCCGGACGTTTGCAGCGGGACTCCGGCAGTCTGGAGCTCCACCCCCTGCTCCCCGCTGCCCAGTGCACCACTCAGCAGCACTCTGCGAGGGCGGGGACCGGGCTGTGTGCTCTGTGGTGGAGCCTGACATGCTGTTCTGAGCGGCACAGTAAGGGGGTCAGGAGGTCGGAGAAGGGGCAAGGAGGTTCTGGAGGGGGCAGTCAAGAGACAGGGAGCAGGGTTGGATGGGTCGGGAGTTCACGGGGGGGTCTGTGTGGGGGTGTGGATAAGGTTTTGGGCAGTCAGGGTACAGGTAGGGGGTAGGGTCTCAGGCAGTTAGAGGACAAGGAATAGGGAGGCATAGGTAGGGGGTGGGATTCTGAAGGGTAGTTAGGAGCAGGGGTCCCAGGAGGGGGCAGTGATGGGGAGAGGGATCGGAGCAGTCAGGGGACATGGAGCAGAGGGGTTTAGATGGGTCAGGAGTTCTGGGGGGGAGGGGGCTGTCGGGGGTGGGGAGTGGGAGTCCCGGGGGTCTGTCTGGGGGTGGGGGTGTGGATAAAGGTTGGGGCAGTCAGGGGACAAGGAGCAGGGAGGCTTAGGTAGGGGGTGGAGTCCTGGGGGGCAGTTAGGGACAGGGGTCCCAGGATGGGGCAGTCAGGGGACAAGGAGCGGGGGGAGGGTTGGAGGTTCTGAGGGGGGCGGGAAGTGGGAGGGAGTGGAAGGGGCAGGGGCGGGGCTAGGGCAGGATGGGGGTGGGGCTAGGGCTGGGTTTCTCCCATCCTCTTTTTTGATTGTTGAAATATGGTAACCCTACACCAGGCAGCAGAGTGCCTCAATATTAAGTGTTGCAACACTGAGTCTAAGTCCCCTTTGTGGATCAAGTCCTAAATGCACAGCACCATGAAGTCACTTACATAGATGTCCAGCAGGATGGTGTAGCGTTTTTTAAATTGGTTTTGTATGTTAGTTACCAGAGTCACCACTGACCTTCAACAAATCACACGCTTGTTGTACAGAGTAAAAAAGAACCCCCCCTTCTGAGGTTTGGTTTTGTTAATGAACGGCATAGTTCAACAAAGTTGCATAAACCCTCAGCCTACTCCCTAGATTTCACGGTACCTAAGATTCCTTTTCCACAGACACTGCCTTCCTCTCCCCAGAGGGCTACTTCTGCCTTCCTTAATTCCAGGATGGAGTCTAAGGAACTACTCCAGCCCTAGTAAATTGGTCTTAATTAACCTGCAGATCCCTACTGGGTTCCAACATCTCATAAGGTGAAGCAGCAGGAGAATCCTGCTAGCCTGATATGGTGTGATTTGCACTTCGTGAACTACAGCACTTGCAGGGCTTAATGCTGAGGGCCCTACCCAAGTGTCTTTACAGTGAAAGAATATCTGCCAGGAGTTTTTAGATGTTAGATTGTAGAGCAGTGGAAACAGTGGTCTCTTTTGCACAGAAGGGAAAGTTCAATACATCACCATTAGCATGCGACTCCATTCCTTGCCAGCACCCCTTCTCTGGGAACAAGAGAGGCACTTAGTTGAGTTCTGACTCTCTGCTAATGGGCACCTATCTCTCTTGGAAGAAGACTGTCATCTGTGGCAGACCTCAGAGAGAATGTTCGGAGTAATTGCGTGATGTGCTTATCTGATGCAATTGTCCTCAAGGGGCTGATTTAGGACCACTGTAGTAACTACAGTTAGAACTAATTGGATTTTTTTTAACCAGGGTTCCCAGATGTGACAGGGTAGTGCTGCTTTGTTCACTAAGCCATTTTCATCCATGTTCTCTATTACAGATAAAGTGTTTTCTTCCCCCTCCCTCCCACAGGTAGAAGGCTTCAGAGCCTTTATCTGTGGCTCTGCTGAACCCCAGCTGGACAGAGCTTTTTGCAGGATTCCAAACAAGAATAACATGAGCGAGGTGACAGGCCTACCTTATCATATTCCATGACGACAAGTAAGCTTATGAATGGAGTTGCTGTTCTACTGAATGTTGGTATTTTTTTAATGGACACTTTTTGTTATGTCCATTAGTGGCTGACTCACCTCAACAAATTGGGCAAATCAGAAAAAAACCAACATTCTTCTTTGGCTCATTTTCAAATGGATTGTGAATGACCCAGGGTCACTTAAATAACATTTCCAAATAAGTTGTGTGCAGCAGGATTAAACCTCTGTCCCTACACATCATCTTTTTCCTTTCACCAGTTTCACACCTTTGTCTTTTTAACCTTGTGTCTAGAAATTAATATTATAACTGTCATAGCACCTTTCTCCCAAAGATCTCAGTGCACTCTCTAAACATTCATTCATTACCACAACACCCCTCTGAAGCAGGTAAGAACTAATGTGTTCAATTAAGTGGGGCAAAGTTAAGTGATTTGCTCAACATCACACAGCAACTCAATGGGGGAGCTGGAAACAAAAGCCAGTAGACATGGCTTCCTGCTCTAGCCACCACACTCTCTTCTCTCCTCTGACCATAAAAATCACCATGCGCACAGGAATACTTGACATGTTTCACGAAAGTATAAAAAGATCCATTTTTACTTTATATTTGCCTAGATAATTCTGTGCTTTAGCTAAAACACAGCAGATGATCCATTTGGTAGGGCACTAGAGTGGGTTTCAGAAGACTGGGGTGCTACAGAATCACTTAACCCCAAATTTTCAATGGTAGCCACTGGTTTTGGGTGTTCAAAGTGAGGTACTATTGGCCTGGTTTTTCACAGTGGTGAGCATTGAAAAAAATGTAATTGAAGTCAATTGGCCTGCAGGTGCTAAGCTCCTCTGAAAAAAATCAGGCCCTATGGGTCCCAAGTTAGGCACCCAAAATCAGTGACCATTCTTAAAGATGTTGCCTCCAGCCTATCTGCATATCAGTTTCCACTGTCTATAAAACTGGGATAAGGATACTGATCTTTTTCTCTAAGGCTTTTAGCGACATGGCTGTGCCGCTACAGCTGTGTCGCTAAAAGGGATTCAGTGTAGCTGCTGTTTGTCAGCAGGAGAGAGCTCTCCTGCTGACAAAAAACTTCCCATGCCCACAAGCTGCTCCTGCCGACAAAGCGCTGTTCACACCAGTGCTTTTCGTCGGCAAAACTTTTGTCGTTTGGGGGGAGCGGGGGGACGAGAGGGGCAACACCCCTGAACAACCAAAGTTTTGCCGACAAAGTGCCAGTGTAGACAAAGCCTAAATCCCTTTGAGATCCTCAGATGAAAAGAGCTATATACTATCTAAATAATATTACAATTATGCAGACTGTATCTATCAAGCTGCAACCTTATCCTCTTGAACGTGTTAAAATGACAGTTTGATGCAGAAAAAGGTTTATTATTATGTAAATACCATCTTGGTTATCTTGCCAGTTTAAAATTTCATCCTCTGAAAAAAATTATACTGGGGAAAGGGCATTTCCGTCCTAGGTTATATTGGCGGTGAGAGAACAGAAAGTGACTAACTGTTACAAAGTGTTGGAACTCTTGTCTAAAAAGGTAACTGGTCTTTATTAAAGGGGCCATGATTTCAGCTAGCAAGGCCTCCATTAAATTAGCAATAGAATAAAAACATGTTTTCATGCTACTTTTTAAGAGAGATGGAAGAAAACCAAGGCAGCACTTATTTTATTTCATTTTACTTTTTCACAAGTTTTTCACCTCAGCAGATGTAGGTCCATTTAAACGTCAACGTTTATTGACTTCAGTGGTATCATGCCAGCAGAGAATCTGGCCACAAATCTTGGTTCAAGTCACAAGGGAAAATTAGTTTGGTGGCATCACCTTCATCCTTAGTGGATATATATTGATATTGCCAAACCATACTTTAGCACAAATCAAAGTTATTTTCCTGGAGAAAACAAGGATTAGAATAACAGGATGGTTGAAGGGCAGGACTTCACTGCATTTGGCAGAGTTTTGTGGAAAAAACTGCATAGCACCCTAGCTACAAATTTAGGACCTGATTCAGGAAAACATTCCTACTCAGAAAAGCTTGAAAACAAATGTTTAAGCCCCATTAACTTCAGTACTTTTCTGAATGGGCCTTAATTAGTATTGAGCTTTCTCCCCATGTATGCAGCTGCATCTTATCAATCTTATCAATTTTTTTTTCACATAGTCCAAACAAAGATGTCTGTTTGGGCTCAGGAGAGGAGAAACAACATAGCGGTGGATCCAATAAGTGGGGAATTTTTCAAATGCAGTTTGAAAGTCATCTGCACTGTCCTTCTACTCTTCTGTCCCTTTGGCATTTTTCTGTTTCTTTAATCTTCAAGTTAATCAAACTCAGTGCAGAGTAAGCTACATATTCGTGTTACAGGAATATTAAAAATTATTACAGGCCTGATGTGAAATCCTTACTGTTGGTGGTGAGCACTTGTCGAGCAAACCCATTGCTCCAGATTCTCAGCTGAAGTAAAAGGAGCTATGCCAGTTTACACCAGATAAGCATGTGGACCATTGACTTCAGTTGGACTATCCATGGGCAGAAATACTCACCAAGAGGAATAAGGATTGTACAGTGAATCCTATATCACTATTTAAGAGTCAAGCAACTAACAATACCAAAAAGATAAAATCAGTTCTTGAAATTGTGACTATCTGTGTCTTGTACCAGCAGTGATTGTCTGTAGATCCAATTTCTTTGTTCAAAATGTTTAAACGATGAGCAGGATACGCCATGTTTTAGAAAGTAAAATAATGCATTGGTTCCAAAGTTAATTACTGAAGGTTATACTGAAAAATCTTACCAAAGTGGAATGGCAAGCTGTCCCTAATATTTGGCTTTGACAAAGCAAATTGCCCAGGATAGATAAACCATACCAAAAGACCATTTGGTAAATAATAACAAGGCCCAAAAAAAAAAAAAAAAAAAAAAAGGTGAAGGAAGGGCAAATGTCAGTCCCTCCCAGCTCAGTTACAGCTAAAATAATCTGCCTTGCATCACAAAATGAAAATGTCCTGGACTCTTCTGCAGTATTTTGATGACAAAAAATCCCTAACAAAACCTGAATATCTGGGGCATTACATTGTGTCAAACATCTGTCCAAGGGTGATTAATGCTGTTTCATTTAAGGATATATTACTATTGCCGGGTGTATTGCTGTTACCTTATACATTGCACACTGATGGCTGCAGACATTCTTGCTGACACTTAGTGCACCCAAAGACTATACAAATTTAAAGAGAATTTAAAACAGTAAGGCTGAGTATTAATTTTTAAAATCCTTACCTAGCATTGCTTTCACTCTTGGTTTCCTTCAGCAGCAATAGCTTTTTTGTTCAAAAGGATTGTTAATTACAGCTTTTTTTTTAAATGGGTTGTACTGATAACTACCTCCTCATTTTTACAGTTACTTCTAAAATACAGTACTCTGCTCCAGAAACAACCCTCTCCCTCAGCTCCCCCTGAAATAAACAAATGTTACTTGAAACCCAAGGATGGAAACAGTACCATGGAAGCGTTCTAAAAATTAAAGTTAGCTCTTAACTGTTTACATTTCTTTTAGCTCAATGTACTAGCGTTAATTTGTCTCTAACATTTACTGTACCGGTAGTTTTAATTTCACTCTTTATAATTTCTCACTTAGTCTGCAAAGACTTCTGAACTCACTAAGACTACTGATAGTGCATAAAGTTAAGCACATGTATAAATCTTTGTAGAACTGAGGATTTAAAGTGCAACTTTACTCTGACTTGTGACTGTAAAAATGACATTGTGGGGTTACATGTTTAGCTCACTGTATCACTCCCATTGAAGTCAATGGAAACAATACCATTGGTGTTGTTTGGAATTGGATTGGGTCCTTATTGTCTCTCAATGACTTCTATATCAAATAAACTCAACTGAGCTGTAATTTTTTAAATTGCCAATCTTGGGCTCTAAGACCTGCCCTTCGGCCCGCTGGTTGTACTGTATTTACAACTATATTCTTGTAACCAGTTCACAATCCATATGTGAACCAATGACAACCATCATGGTTGAGTTATGTGTCTGGAGCAGCTTTTTTCAGTGGCACAACTGTGTCCCAGCCAGTCTGTGCCTCCACATCTACCATGGTGCCTAAACATGATCTGGGACACTCTGGGTGGGTATCCCATAGTGCCTTTGCATGAGATAGAGGATGTGTGTGCAGCACGAGACCAGCAGCATGGGGACAGCACACTCCGGGGAGTCTGGCAGGAAGGAAGACTGGCCAAGCCATTCATGGACATGATGCACTGCAAGTGCACTACAGTATAACAGCATTGCACCCTGGTTATAGGAAGACAACCATCTGCCAGCTTAGGCTACTAGCAAGGGTAGCTGTGGGGTAACTGCCACATTTATTAATTGCACATTTGCCATATTATGTGTAGGCACAAAACATGGTTAGAGCCACCTATGTCACCAACTGGTTAAAAGTTATAGTGTAGACAGGGCTCAAAAGAAAGCTGGGCTCTTTCTAGCTCTTGCATCATCACCCATGACAAAGGTGAGATTCCGTGTTGTGCCTCCAAGAGGCACAGCATAGAATTCACAGCCCAGGGAGGGGGTAAGAGTGAGTGCTAAGGTAGCTTTAAGTCACTTTTGTGTCCTCTTGATCCTGGGTTGGAACAACCTCAGCTGTGATTCAGAGAGGCGTGTGGGGCCTGTTTAAGTTAGGACAGTCTTCCCAGGCTAGTCTACAGGTTGCAGCACTGCTCAGAATTTCCAAAGTGCTGTATGCTGTAGCCCCACCCCAACATACCCTCCTGTCCCCAGCCCCAACCCTAGTATGCCCCCTTCTCCAGGGCTTGTGGGGGGGGGGGGTCCTCAAGTGGCAAGGATTTGTTTTGAGAAAGCGGTGTGTGTTCTGATATTAGGCTGAAAACGGAAAGTGAATTTCATATGGAACAGTACTGTGCCTTCACAATGAATGCAGAGGTCTTGGCTTTGTCTACACTACAGAGTTTTGTCAATATAAATTAAGCTGACAATCAAAAACCAGTATAATTACATCGCTTGTGCATGTTCACGCTACGCTCCTTCTATAGGCAGAGCACGTCCCCATTTGGTGCTCTAGCATCGACAGTGAGAGCAGTGCACTGTGGGTAGTTATCCCACTGTGTTGCTCGCCGCTTTCTGCAGCTAGGTGTTGTGCTGCGACCCATTCCACCGCCCCACATCATAGGTGTGGGCTCAACATCCCATGATGCAGTTCTTTCCATCCCAGCATTCCATGGGCTTCCAACTGCATTTTGCGGCATTTTTCAACGCCTGTGTTTACTGTGCACCTGCCATCTCTGTCTGATGAGACTGCTCTCTACTGTTGTGGTCACTGTTATGAACACATCACGGATGGTCATGCAGTATATCATAAGCTCCCAATCTGAACAGGAATCAGAGCTGCCTGACTTGCGGTGTGTGGTGAAAAGAAACACCACCAGATTACTTTTGGCACTCACGGAGCAGCTGCATATGATGGACCGCCACTTTTGGGTTTGGGAAACAAGCACTGAGTGGTGGGATTGCATCATTATGCAGGTCTGGGATGACGAGAAGTGGCTGCAGAACTTTTGGATGCGGAAATTGTGTGCGGAGCTTACCTCAGGACTGCAGCGTAAGGACACCAAAATGAGAGCAGCCTTCTCAGTGGAAAAGAGTGTGGCGATTGCTGTGTGGAAACTGGTGACTCCAGATTGCTACTGGCTGGTTGCGAATCAGTTTTGAGTTGGGAAGTCAACTGTTTGGGCTGCATTAACGCAAATGTGCCAGACCATTAATCACATCCTGCTATGAAAGACTGACTCTTGGCAATGAGTGTGAATAGTGGATGGCTTTGTGGCAATGGGATTCCTTAACTGCGGCGGGTCAATAGATGGCACACATATTCCAATGTTGGCCCCAGACCATCTTGCAACGGAGTGTATCAATAGAAAGGGGTACTTCTCTATGTTATGCAGGCCCTTATGAATCACCATGGGCATTTCACTGACATCAACACAGGGTGGTCCAGGAAAGTGCATGACGCATGCATCTTCGGAAAACTGGCCTGTACAGAAAGCTGCAAGCAGGGACTTTCTTACCAGACCAGAAGATTCCAGTGGGGGATGCTTAAATGCTCAGAGTGATCCTGGGAGACCCAGTGTACCCCTTACTCCCATGGCTCATGAAGCCTTACACAGCAGCAAGGAGCTGCTTTACAACAGGCTGAGCAGGTGCAGAATGACCATGGAATGTGACTTTAGCAGATTAGAAGTGCACTAGTGATGCCTTTATGGCAGGTTAGACCTAAATGAGGGAAATATTCCTGTGGTCATAGCAGCCTGGTGTCCACTCCATAATATTTGTCAGGCTAAGGATGAAAAGTTTCTCCTGGGGTAGAGTGCAGCCTGGCGCTTGATTTGAACAGCCAGATACCAGGGCTATTAGAGGGGCACAATGGCGGGGTATTCAAATCAGGGAGGCTTTGAGGCAACATTTTGATAAAGAGCACCAGTAATGTGTGTCTTCTATATAGCACTCTGCCATGCTTTGTTAACTTGCCACCTTGCATAAAAATTGTGATGATACCTGACCAGGATTTGTAATCAGCAAATGATCAAACTGTCACTATGTATTACTACCAGCAGCAACCACCATGTATAGGAGACAAAGATTGGTTATCTTTCAGAGCATTTGTTTTTATTAAATACCAATTAACACACACAAGAGGCTTGGTGGGAAGGGAGATAAGAGTCCAGGGCACTGTAGGCTCTCATAGCTGTGTGTAAGTCCAGCTATCATTTTGCAAGCTGTCTGAAGGGGGGCAGTGAACGGGGTACCGAGATGGTTCTAGGAAGTTGCAGGGAATGTGTGGGAGGAGTTTGGGGAGGGCATGGAAAGCAGTTCTGTATCAGCTGCAGGGAGTGGGGTGGGGGTAAGCATGCATGTGTTCTGCCTGGAGCATGATTAGGGACTTCAATGCCTTTGTTTGCTCTTCCATCACTTTAATCGTCCTCTCCTGGCCCTTTACAATGCACTACTCATTTACCTTTCTGTCCTGCCTTTCTATTTTAAATTTTTCCTTCAGGGTTTCTTTTTTTAGCCTCTGAGAATTGCAGCACCTCTCAGAAAATGACCTCCTTGCTACACTTTGGTCTCTTCCTTATCTGACAGAGGCACTCCACCTATGTGTAGGGGCCCTGAAGGCCACATCAACAGAAGCACAAGAAACCATACACAGAAGCATGATTGTTAGTTCATGCACAGCATTGAATCATTACAGTAAAATATACCTTTTAACATAGCAACCACTTTCTCACTGTCCCTTGGCAAGCACACACCTCGGTGACCGCTCTAAACATGGTCAGTTTGACCCAGGTGGGGGTTGGGCATTTAAGATGGGGCAAAGAGTGTAGATGGTTTTTTTAAAGGGATTGGTGCAAGCGACTAGGGACAATATTATAAATTCTGCCATCATTTTCCAAAGGGGGATTCATTGAAGCGGGTATCTCACTCATGAGAGTAAGCAAGGATGCAAGGGTGCATCTACTGCATGCATGCGGCTTCAGACCTGGTCCTATGCTGCTCGTCTGTGTGCCGCTTTGGTCCCTGCACAAGTGATTGCCAAATGGCGTGGGAAAGTTTCCTACAATGGGGGAAGGAACAAAGCAGCTCTGCCAAGGAACCTTCAGTAGAGGATTGGCAAGTACCTCCAGAAAGTTTCTTAGAGATCTCCCTAGAGGATTTCCGTGAAATCTTGGTGTGCATTAACACGCTGTTTTGCCACACTGCTAAGCTGCACAGGGGAATGTGGAACACACTCAAACACAGCTAGTATTGTATATTTCTATCCCTTTACTCACTTCTAGACTATACAGAGCAAAGGGACAGCTCTACCTCATATAACTGAGCAGCAGCAACTCAAAAAGATCACTTATCAGGGCTCTCCTCTCCTGCATCATGAGCGCCGGAGAAGGACTACTGAGACTGGCTAGACCCCTCCGGAGAGGAGAAGAGGTCCTGACTTGCTGTGCCACCAGATGACCCTGCTGTGTGCTCCACATCGTCCTCCAACTCAACCTCCTTGTCCACGACTTTGTCCTCGGGGTCCAGCCCCGCCAAAGTATCCATGGGGCTCTTGGTGGTGGAGGTAGGGTTGCTACCAAGGATGGTGTCCAGGTCCTTATAGAAGCAGCAGGTCTTCAGCACAGCATCAGAGTGATGGTTTGCCTCCTGTGAGCGTTTACACCCCTCGTTACAGGGCAGCACAGCCTAGTGGCCAAAATTCATAGAAGTAGCCCTCATTGCAAGGCAGGACAGCCTAGTGGCCAGAGTTCATAGAACTGCCCCTGGTTACAGGGCAGCACTGCCTAATGGCCAGAGTCCATAGAAGTAGCCCTCATTGCAGGGCAGTAGGACCTTACCACTGGCTCAGCAGGAGTGTCCTACCAAAACACACTGAGGTTCACTGGGGCAAGGTACCAGTCCATCACTCCCCCCAGGTCGCTTCCTACCGGCTTGGGAGTTGGGGTCTCCCACAAATCCCAAGGTTCTCCGTGGGTCTCCGGGTCCGTTGCCTCCCCTGGTTCCTCCTGCAGTAGGAGTTCATTCCGGCCTGTAGAAGCCTCCGTTTCCAGCAGCTTCAGAGTGTTGGCTGGTCCTCCGCATGCGCTTCCCAGTTAGGTCTTTCCTCTGTGGCCACCAGCCCAGACTGAACTGAATTCCCTCCTTTTATACTCCCAAAGCACTTGGAGCATGCCCAGTACGAACGGGGCGGGACTTCCTCTGAGCTACTGATCTGATGCCGCTGGGGCTAGTGCGGGGCAGGGCTGTCCCATCACACCTCCCTTCTGGTATGCCTGCCTCAGCTCCTTTATCTTTGCATGGCACGGCTGCCTGTTCCATTCATAGCCCTTATCCAACAAGCTATGAGAAATCTGACCATAGGTATCGAAGTTCCTACAGCTGGAGTGGAGCTGGGACTGCCCAGCCTCCTCTCCCCACTGTGCCAGCAGATCCAGCAACTCTGGTGTGCTCCAAGCGGGACAGCGTTTGCTGTGTGGAGCCTCCATGGTCAGCTGGGAAGATGCGATGTGAACTGTCCACATCAAGCAAACAGAAAGTGGAATTTCAAAAATTCCTGGGCCTTTAAAGGGGGAGTGTACTTGGGTGCAGGGCAGTGGAGTTTGAACTACTGACCAGAGTGGTCAGGATGGGCATTGTGGGACACCTCCTAGAGGCCATTTACAGTTGTGATGGATTCGGTCACAGAGACTTCCCTTGAGACTGTCACTTGATGAGCAGGAATACCACTGAGAACAACCCTCCTGCCAAAAGAGGAGCCCCTCCACTCCTGCCTTGCTGAGTTAGACACTCCAGTCAGCTCCAGCACAGACCCAGAGGTTGGGCCACACCTATCTGCAGTTCACTGAAACTGAGATTCAGTCAGCCCAGGGGCTTCTCAGTTAACAGGGACTTTCCCAGCGCCCAGTGTTCAGCCTTTCTGGGAGCCTGAACCCCAAATAAATCCGTTTTACTCTGTATAAAGTTTATACAGGGTAAACTCATAAATTGTCCACCCTCTATAACACTGATAGAGAGAGATGCACAGCTGTTTGCGCCCCCAGGTATTAATCACTTACTCTGGGTTTATTAATAAACAAAAGTGATTTTATTAAGTATAAAAAGTAGGATTTAAGTCGTTTAAAGTAATAACAGACAGAACAAATTAAGTCACCAAGCAAAATAAAGCAAAAACACGCAAGTCTAAGCCTAATACATTAAGAAACTAATTACAACTAATATATCACCCCTAGAGATGTTCCAATAAGCTTCTTTCACAGACTAAAACAACGAGGAGTCCTTGTGGCACCTTAGAGACTAACAAATTTATTTGGGCATAAGCTTTCATGGGCTAGAACCCACTTCATCAGATGCATGAAGTGGAAAATACAGGAGCAGGTATAAATACATGAAAGGTTTGGAGTTGCCTTACCAAGTGTGAGGTCAGTCTAACGAGACAATTCACTTAACAGCAGGATACCAAGGGAGGAAAGATAACTTTTGAAGTGGTAATGAGAGTGGTCCATTTCAGACAGCTGACAAGAAGGTGTGAGGTTACTGAGTTGCCATTCCTCACCATTGGCAACTCTACATTTGCTACTTGTAGGCAGGAGTCTGGCATTTTGGTCAGCCAGGAGGACAGAGAGAAGGGGCAGGCAGCATCTCAAAGGGGTTGGGGGGAAAGGTGGGATACTTGTGTGACCTTTTTAGCAACCTAAGCCTTCAGCATCTGGCTATGGGCAGTCAGCTTACATTAGCCCTCTGGCTGCTGTAATTTGCTCATGGGGTCTGGGACAAAGATCGGTTCAAGAATTCAGAGGCAGCATAGGTAGCTTAAGGTCACCTTTTCCTCCCTCTGGGTCCTATGTTGAGAGCAACTTGGCCAGACCAGAGGATCTGATCCATTGAGAGGGCCCAATCCTGCTCTGAATGAAGTAAATAGCATTTAATTCATTAGGAATGCGATCAGGCCCAATGCAGTTTAGGTTGGGAGAGAGTGAGAAATTTGTTTCTTTATTATTTAAAAGAGCAGGTTAGTCTATCTGTAAATTTTATTAGTGGCGTTTACTTTATATTCTAATATAGTGATATCATAGTGTCAAAAGAGCATGGTAATTATAAAAATCCTGGGGCAGATCTTTGGGTATGGCTGAAACACACCCAAGTCACCATTTATACTGTTTTCAGACCTTTCCCATTTCAGTGTGTTTGAAAAGCTCTTAGACTTCTCTAACTTATACTGACCTTTAACAAACACAGGGGTCCAAAAATGCAGCCTAGGCTCAACATGGTGTAGCGATGATGTGTCCTACCTGTGCCTCCTTTTCTGCAATTACATCACCCTTCTCTGCTATGGCAATAGCAGGAGGATATATGTCGTACTCTAGCATTAGAGAGACAAAGTGGATGAGGTAATATCTTTTGTTGGACCAACTTATGTTGGTGAAAGCCACAGTAAAAGAGATGACCTCCCCCACCTTGTCTCTGTAATATCCTGGGACCGACATGGCCACAAGTACACTGCCTGGCTTTCACTGCAGAATCATCCATGCACCGGGATGATCCTTTCTGGGCTGTTCAAACCATGTTTAAGGCCAAATTTTATCACCAACAAAGTGCAAAGTGCCTGCAAGGTACCTGAGGTTCTGGCCCTGGGTTTTTTTTTTTTTTTTTTTAAAGGTGCTTACCTGTTTTACTAATAACATCCTCAGTTATTAGAATTTAAAAATCAAAAGCACTCTTCATGCTTTTCTGATTTTTCTTACCTTTTGTATTTCAATCTGCTTACAGTGGAACCAGCCTGGTCAATTTCATATTCTGTGTATAGTCAGTTTCATTCTCTCCTTCTCATTCCCCAGCACAATGCTATTGTGTTTGGGTTTCCATCACTGCAGGAGAAATTTTGACTTAAAAAATGGTTTTAATTAAATGTAAAGAGTAATTAATTAAAACATTTCTATTCATATCAGTCTTTTAAAAAAACCAACAACAACGAGCTCTCATTCATAAACCATACATACTGGGCCTAAACAATTTGACAGTGACATTTAGGCATGGAGCTACATATTCCCCCCTGTTAATATGGTCAGAGGGGAGCAGAAGCTGGTAGACCTAGGTCTGGAGGACACAGAGAGGACACTGAATCTGCAACATTCTCTTCTCTCCCCTCTGCACCTACGGAAACTCTCCAATCTGTGACATTTGGACTCCATCAGTCATTAGAAGATCAAGGTTAGTGATCGCTGCCCAAGAGATGAGATCCAGTTAGTTGAAGCTTTTCTTTCCCTGAAAACCACCAGGTGTGGTGCCCAGAGGCTGTGCCTCTTGTCTTATCCAGGAATTCCCATATATCTGAGGGAAGCATTCCAAGGAACCTTGAGGAGTTTCCTGAGTTGCCAGTCCTCTTCTGAATGCTTTTTATTTTAAGAGTGTAGGGTTTGGCCTTCAATTTTCACCTGCAGGATTAGATTTTCTATATGAAAAACCTGCTGTGTCCAGCACATAGTTTTGGTGGGGGTCAGAGAGGTGTGCACAGGTGGGGGGTTTGGAAGGCAAGCAACACTCCTCCCTCTCCTTTCAACTACCCCTTTGTGTGAGAAGAAGGGCTGGCTAGTGGGCATGAGTGAGAGGGATGATTCATGCTGGGCTCTTTCTGGGAGGTCTTCCGGGACTTGTGGGGGTTTACAAACACTCAGACAAAACACTGACTTTTGTAAAATGCCAGGTACAGTGTCTTATTTGCACTTTTGCCTTGTTTGACTAATATCCTAGCACTGAACAGAGTGGTCAAACACGCAATTCTCTCCCCCGTCCCCCTCCGGGATAAAATGTAATCTTCAAGAATCCATGCAGGTGCTACAATGACAAAGTCTAACTGGACTAACACGGTGAAATGGTATGTTTAGGCTTAATGTGCAAACTCCTTAGTAACTTTATTTTATTTTATTTTCCAATAGCACCAAGAATGTGTTAGGTGCTTTCTACATAGAAAAGAACACTCGGGCCCTTTCTCTAAGGACTTAGGTCCTATCCTGACGAAGACTTTGGCTGCAGACAAACACTCAACTTCAAGCACTAGAATCTGTGCCAGCTCTGTAGAACCTGTAAATCTGTGTAGGCATTAGGGCATAAAAGGATGAAGCACTCACAATGGTGTAAATTAAGAAATCTCTTATCAATATGTCTGGGTAAAAATATACTTGTAAATTTTGCATAATGTCAGGCCCGGATCCTGTAATTGCATTCATGCAGCACGATCCCTTCACTGAAGTCCCACTGAAGTCAATGGGTCTTTGCAAGGACCTGGGGTTCTGTCCATGCAGATGTAGTATGATCCAGGCCTAAATTTGCTGTTTCTCTAGTTATGCTTTAGGTAAAACAGAAATACTAAACTTTGAAGATAATTTTTAAACTCTTACTCCTCAACAGGTTCTTTTTTTTTTTTTTTTTTTTTTTTTTAATATTTCCATGTAGGAAATCTTGAATTTACCATAAACTTAAATCAAATACTTGAAACTATGTTTACGCAATATAAAAGTTTTAAAGGCAAAAAGACAGGTGCTGACAGCAAGTGTAACTCAACATTCTTGCAGCTAGGTAGCATTTTTTATTATTGTATATAGTGATGTTAACTTTGCTGTTTTGATATGGCAAAGAACTTCATTAGGAGCTCAATCCTGCAAAGATTTGTGCATGTGTGTGACCTATGTAAGCAGTTCAAATGAAGTCAATGAGACGACTCGTGAACAAATATATGCCCATCAGTATGTCTTTTGCAGGAATGGGGCCTAAGCCAGAATTATGGATGTGTCAGTAATGGATTTGCTAAAAGCACCCTTACAGGCTTGTAGGGCCTGATTCTGGAAGCTACTGTTTGCCTTCTACTTCTGTTAAAGTCATTGGGATGCAGGATGGTTTGGAGGTGGGTCAGTGGTTGGAAGGCATCACCTATACATAGCATGAAGGTCTCAGGGTAGATTAATGCAGATTGAATGCTTTTTTGTTTTTAGCAAATCCATTGCAATACCACTCTTTACCCTTTACTGATAGTCAACTGGAACCATGTTGGTGGTGTAACAATGGTGATTTTGAATAATTCCTTTTTTTACAGGGAACAATAAAAACCTAGAAATGTACAGGTAAGGGTGTTAATAGATCATGTTTCCTAGATGCCCCTTTGTCACTTAGTAAAAGTAGCATAACTACACATACAAGAAACATTTTCACAGTCTGAGCAACCCAGCCAACCTTTGTGGTCCCTGAATCAGCGCTGCCGGTGGCACTCAAGGGGTTAATTTCTTTGATCCTTCCATTATGCTGAAGAATATTGAGTTAGACTGATGAAAAGGTATGACTTATAACAAATAATAATGCTTCTCACTTACACAGTGTTTTGCATGTTCAAAGTGCAAATACCGTGATTAATCCTGAGGTGTCCCTTAGTGCTGCAGAATATCGTGAGCCTTTCACCTTTAACTGTGTATTCCTCGGCTTTTCTTCTTCGTCCTCTAGCCTTTGGGATTTGCTCTAGACTATGCTGGACTGTTTCCATATCTAGCTCTGTGCCTAACACGCGCATGGAGCGTGTATTGTTACTAGGGGTGGGGGGTGGGTGTAATGTGTGTCTCCAGCCATCGCCTGGGCACTAAGGCAGGGCAGGGACTTTAGCAGCGCTGAGTGAGGCCGGAGTTAGTTATCTATTGTTCTCTGCCACACCCCTGTTGAATATATTGAGCTCGGCGCTTAGACACACACACGGCGGCTGGGAGAGGAGCGAGGATTTTTTTTCCCAGAAGTGCTTTGGGGTGTTGTGTGTTTCCGCTGGTTTTTCCTGCCGGAGAAGGAAAGGGGGAGCTGTTTTCTCTCTGCCCACAATCTATTTTGTATCCCTTTTCTCCTCCTCCCTGGGTTATCTTTGTCTCACTCCCTCAACTCAGCCCAGCAGCGCTGCAGGTCGGGAGCCCCCCTGCCAGTGCCTTGTGCCCCGGGTGCAGGAGCCCAGCAGCCCCCGGAGAGGAAGAGGAGGGACCCGCGGATCTCTCTCTCATTGTTAGCGCGCTGGGTGGCTGCGAGCCCCCTATGCCGGAGCGGGGCTGCTGGAGTTTGGCTCGCGCTGGGTGTGTAATGCCCGTGCCCGGGCGTGCAGGGGAGAGACCGGCTGGGAGCTGCCGCCGCCGCTGCTGCCACCTCAACATGGTGTAAATCCGCTTCCGACACCGACTCGCAGCACCCGCCGAAGAGAGGCTGGGAGAGCGGGGAGGAAAAACCCACCCAACCCCACTCCTCGCCGGGAAACAAACCAGCGCCCACAGCTGCCTCTTCCCCCCTGGCCAGCCGGCCGCCCCATGCAGCAGAGGTGCACCCCGGCTGAAGCGGGCAGGAGGCGGTAGAGCAGCTCTTGCAATTCCCAGGTTTTGATTATTAAATCCCCCCCCCCCCCCAAAAAAAAGGAAAAAAAAAAAAAGAAAAAAGACGGGAAGATGGCGAACGATTCTCCTGCAAAAAGTCTGGTGGACATCGACCTTTCCTCCCTGCGGGTGAGTGTGTTGGGCTGCCCCCCACCGCCCCCCTCTTCCGCACACAAAGGGGGCAGCGCTCCCCTCGCCTGGCTCCTGGAAGGGCTTTTGTTACTGCGAGCACAGAGAGCGCTGGGCTGGGCTGGGGGTGGGAAGGAGCTGCTGGGTTTGCAATCGGCTTTGGGGGCAGCTGCCGCCCAGGAGGAGCACTTTGTTGGCCAGTCTGGCTGCTCCCTTGCCCCCCTCCCGGAGTGGGAGCTACTTGGGGGTGGTTGAGGTGGGGGGGAGAGTTCAGCCCTGGGCTGCTTTCCTTTGTTTGCATGTATTGGCATGTGCATGGAAAAACAGGGCGCAACAGCTGCACAGCCAACATCCTCTCTAGCTCCAGACCCCGTTTTACAAGACTCTCTGCCATTAGCGAGTGCTTTCAAAATGTAACCCTACTTCTCTCCCCCTCCGCCCCTTTTTTTTCTTTGTAGGACCCAGCTGGGATTTTTGAGCTGGTGGAAGTAGTTGGTAATGGTACATATGGGCAAGTCTATAAGGTTTGTGTCAGAATTTCTCTCCTTTATCTTTTTGCACAGCACCTACTTCCCTGCTTTGTTTACTGCACATCTGATGGCAGGCCACCTTATTCTGCATACAAAAGTTAAGCACAATTTAAAAAAAAAATCTCTTCTTGTTGTTTGTGACCAACTGGCATCTACCTTTCCAGATGACACTACTGGTGTTTAGAAAAGGGGCATAAATTACTTTCTCAGAGTTACCTATCCTGACAGGGTCTAAGATCTTCCTGATTTATTTTATAAGATAAAGAACAAAACAAAAGATCACTCCAAGGTACTGTGGTTACGGGGGTCCATATAAGTAGATGTGTGTGCTAATTGAAAAATCAAATATGTTTTAATGGTAGGTAGTGCTTTTGTGTTTACTTTAAACAAAGCATCGACCTTACTTAAAATTGTGACCAATGTTCTTTGCTGAAAACCTTTCAAAATGCTTAAGATGCAAATTCTAGGCTAAGTGGTGCTGCATCATATGCTACTCTGTTATGCACAATATACAGGGTATGAGTGATAGGGGGCAACCATAGCTGGACAGATTATTTGTCTGAAGATGGTAAAATCAGAATTCCTAGAATAACCTGTTTGACAAGTGTATGATTTAAAAAAAAAAAAAAAGCAAAGGAGGATAGTGAGAAATAAGAGACTGCCCATGTGGGTGTGAAAACAGTGTACTTTTATACAGTGTTCAGTAAGTGGAACAAGCAAATCTGAGATTGCATGACTTTGCAAGGAGTAGCAGTTACCAGTATGATTAATAGTGAGCAACCATGCAGTTATTAAAGAGGTTAAGGTTTGAAGAAGTCAATAATTATTATGTACAGATGTAAGGGAATGGGGGGGTGAGGGAGTAATTGGCTATAACAGAACATGGTTTTCTTTTATTAGGAAGAGAAGTTACCACTATCAAACTACCATTACATGTCTCTAAATAAGCCATTTTGGTATGTCTTCGGCAAACATTTAGGTTTGTTTTAAGAGGGTGAACTTCATCCCTCTTGGATGATGGAGAAATAGCATGCCTCTCCTCGCTATACAAGTCAAATTTTAAAAGTAAAAATGAAGTAATTTGACTGTTTCTGTTTGCAAAAGGTGGAAAACCATATAGCTCAACAGGTCTGAGTAAGATAGGAAGATTGATTAGAGCCTGACCTTTGACACCTCCCTCAGGCTAACCCATTTAATAATTACTTTTCTGTAATCTTTGTGCCTACAAAGTTTGCATCATCTGAGCCCTCCTTAAAAGAAAAAGGGTGTGTGTATGACTTTAAACTCCCCTATTAATTATTGCAGTTGGTACATTGTTAGCTGACTTACCTGATAATACTTTTGAATTAATTAGTGCATTCCTTGTTGGGTTAACTCTCTGACAATAGGAGATGTACATTTCATTTTGGTTAAGTACTTAGAGCAACCTATTTTAAAAACTAAGCTGAACAAATTTGAAACGATAGAAAATCATGCTACGTTTAAGTGGCAATCACTTTACTCTGACTGATAACACACAAGCTAACAGACATTTGTCTATCTGAGCTCTGGTTTCAATATGCATAGTAGCTTTTTTTTTTTTTTTTTCTGTATTAGAAAGTGATAGAATATCTCTCCCTTCCCCCAGTAAATATTTTGAGAAAAGCTGATTGGGTACTGCAGTTCAGAAGTTATTTAAGTGCTGATTTGTTATAGAAAGAAACCCCTCTGACATCAGCTTGGTAAGTGGTGTACCTGTATGTACTAACGTAACCACACCACACTTGCCCAAAGCACGAACATGTCATAAGGTTTTTTTTTATAACCATGGGTGTGATTCTGAGTTTCTTGCCCAGTTGAGTTTTGGGTGTGAAGGGAAACGCAACATTGGGCCGTAAAGCAATATTTAATTTTCCTCCAACTCTACTTTTGTGGGTTTTTTTGCGGGGGGGCGCAGAATCCCGTGTCATCCAAAGATGAGAACTTGATTTTTTTTTTTACAAATAAATTTGACTTCTTGGGGAAATAAGTGATTAACTGAACCGTGTGTGCCCCTGTTTCCCTCAGCCCCATCCTTGTGATGTGGTGATCAAGTATTCTTATCGTTTTTACTTTTTAACTGCAAATGTTTGTAACATATGCCTTAGATGCAGAAAATTTTATTTCTTTTTGACAAACAATGGTTAGAAGTTTTCAAACATGGCTAGTTTGATGTATTTCCTTGTTTGTGTGTTGGCATCACTGAGATGCCACCCAGACTATAGGGATATGGTTGTCTGGCTTCTATACGGCAGTGCATTTTGTTGTCTCTTTGTCTGGCTTCTATACATCAATGTTTATATTGATGGTCATTTGTCTTTCCGGGGATCTTCATTCACCTGTTGAATATAGTGAATATTCGTCTCTTCCCTTCCCAACCCCAGCAGAGCTCTTTGAAAATGTTTCCCTGCATGTAAGAAAAAAAGGACACCTAAAATTAGGCTCCTAAATCACTATGTAGGTGCCTAAATAAAGCTCTAGACCTGCAGTGAGCAGCATGTGGTCAGAGCCTTCACCCACGTGGAGCCACATGGATTTTGCTGGAGCTTTGTGTAGTCACAAGGGCCTGCCAGCATAGAACTCCTTGTGGGATTGGGGCCTAAGTGGCATGATTTTAAGGAATGCTGAGCACCCAGCTGCTCCCATTGGAATCAGTAGCTTCCCCTTTTTTCTTCTTTCCTCCATAGCTTTGCTTATGCCTCTACAGTTCCCTGGGGAGACTTGCTTTGCACTTTAAGAAGAGCATGTGATGCAATGGTGAATCAGGAAAAAAACTGCATGACATTCCCTGGGCTGTATGTGACTGAGATGGAAATTCTTTGGTTATTGTATGTTCAGTAGAGGGTGGATAATTAATTTATTGGTATTTGTCCCAGAGTCTAAAAGATTGTAGCTAACAGTCTCTCAGCAGATGACTTTTCTTTCCTCATGATATGAACTTCAATCCAGCTTGTTTGTTCCTGTGTAGATTGGCTCAGAAATATGAAAAGAATAACAACAAATCCCTGAATTATGCTCTTCTGAGTTGTATTTGTTCTGGTTTAGGAAGAAAAGGGTTAAAGTTTGTGAGATACAGTGAGTGAAGTTAACCTCTGAATCACTATGGATGTAGAGAACTGTTAAAAAGAATAAAAGTTTTAGAGAGCAAAGAATTCTTATTATAATTTTGAGAGGAGTTTCTCTTCAACAGGTTGATATCAACTGATCTTGAGATAAATGGCATGTACAGACTTGCCCACAAGCATATATTTCCTTCTTGCAGAAAAAGGAGTTTCAGTGGTTTGATGGATTGTTGAAAAAATTTACCCTGTGTTTTGCCTTGTTTATATTGTGTAGCCTTCAATTCCTTTTGTAAACAAAGAATAGACAAAAGTAGTTTTTAGAATTATTTAATTTGTTACCCAGGTGTATACCGCCTATTTAACTACTATAGTGCACTCCCGGGGAATTATCTGAATGGCATGGAATTTAGCAGGAAAATGGTGTTATCATGGTTGGTTTGGGGCTATCTTTTGGAACAATGAAGTCTTCATATAGGGTGACCTCGGGTCCTTGACTCAGTCAAACTTTATCAGAGCACTTAAGTGTAACTGGAATTTACAGTCATTGATTGGGCAACATGTGTTTAGAATTTTTGGGATCATTTGCAAATATTGCTGGAGCAGTTTTGCACTTCTATAGTTTTTCCACGCCACAATCTATGTAATGTAATGTAAACCTTACATTAAAGGGTAACTTTGTTCACCCAAAATGAAAATGTTCATCAAGTTTCATTTTAGATAATATTTAAATCTCGTAGCAAATCATTTTTTCTTCATTTGATAAAATGTACAAAAAGGGGGCTATGTAAATTATAGATATTCAATAACCCTTTAAGAAATTTATTGATTTCAGATCTTCTTAAATTCATTATAGATGCATATTCTGTAAAGTAACTTTAATTTGAGATTACGGTATAGTACCATATGGTGATTTTTCTCTTGTACTTTTTAAAAAGATAACTAAGATATCAACATTTTAAAGCTTTTGTTCATGTGGTGTTGCATCTTTTCTTCTTGTGTTATATTTTGAGACCTCATATATCTGTAATGATTGGGGGGGGAAAAGTGTCCATAGTAGGTTTGAGGCATAAAAGGAAAGTGCCAGGAAGCTCAAAATTAGGGATGAAACTTCTAATTACCCTTAACTCATGCTAGTGTTGCTTTCTAAGAATCTTGTGAGAGTTAATTCATAGTGAAGGCTTCTTTTGTTGATTTCTGACACAGCCTTCCAAAACTGAATGTAAATGATTCATATTGTCTAACTTCTGGCTCCTAAAAGGACATGATGTAAGATATGATCATTTAAATGGTGATTTGAAAATAAATTTAAATATAAGAGAGAGATTTTCCCTTCATTAAGGGTACTCTATTTTATCTTAATGCAGTTTATTTTAAAAGGTGGCTTCATTTTTTTTCTGTGCTTGGTATTCCTAACTAATAGCCAATTGATTATTTTTTTTGTTCTCCCCCTAGTAAACAGACAACATTGTGAATTCTAATGATGTTGTTAAATGTGAATACAATTCCAGTCTTATGGCTGTAAAGACAAACTGTATTCAGTATCAATGAGGTCACTTGGTTTCGGGAACTGGCCCAGACCAGCTTATTTAAGGATGAGCTGTCCTCCTTTTAGCTCCTATTTTCTGGGGGAATTCAATTGTGTAGTGGTGGTTTTCTCGAGAGGAAGGAGGGATGCCAAAATCATAGTTCTGACGCAGAAAACTGGTATTCTTGTTCCTAGAGGTAAACGTATTCTCAGTTCATTTTCAAAAGAAAGCTCACTGAACTTTTTGATCATCCTGCTCCCCCCCCCCCCAAATTATTTTAATTAAATATACAAAGGCGAGGCAGGTGGCCAGTGGGGATTACTGATATTTATTTTTATTAAAAAAATGCAACCTGCTAATTGTGGGTAACCACATGGTCCTCTTACTGTTACTCTCCTCCTCCCTCCCCCATTCATCTGTCTGTCTGTCAAACCTGCTTTTTTGTATCTTTTCTTATGTCAGATTGCAAGTGCTTAGGGCAGGGACTGTACTGTCTCTTACCATAGTTTGTACAGTGTCAAGCGCAATGGGGCCCTGATCCTGTGTGAGGCCTGTAGGTGCTACTGTAATGGAAGGAATGAAATACAGTATTAATAGCTTGGTCTAAATCCCCTTAAGTCAGTGGAAAGATTCTGACTGAGGTCAGGAGAAGTTTGATTAAGCCTTTTCTCTGACCGTTCGGCTTGTTTTTTGTACTATATCTATTTTTATTACGTAAACAGCTGTTGCTGGGAGACCTCTCCTCAGCACCCAACTCACTCGGTTGTGCTTGTTTTCTTAACTCTGGGGAGGATTGTGCCCTCAGACTTGTATAGGGAGGAGATCCTTTGTTCATGCAGAAGGGGTGCTCACTCTTCTTCACAGCATTGTTCTCCCTTTTTCACAGGGTCCAGAGAAGTCCCTCCACCAGTCTGGGGGCCTGAGTGGGAGGAGGCTGTATTATTCTTTGTGGAGCCTTCTCCCTAGGGAGGATTGCTGCCAGGGAGCAGAGGGGTGCCATCAGTGCAGAAACAGGGGATACTTCAGGACAGTGGGCTGCCCTCTGCAGCTGTGGTGAGGAAAGTCCTGCTCCCCAATGGGGTAATGTAGGGGAATCTCCAGAAGGAGGTCCTCATGTAGATGTCCTTTTCCTGGACCCCTCTTGTGTATCCTGCATTAGAAGAAGTGACCAGCATTTTATACCATCTTGCTTTTGTTGGTTTAGTGTAAATCTTGAACTCAAAGTGTGGTTGACTTTTCTCTCTTGCAGTCTAGTATTTTTTCCCCCTACGAATGAAGTTTAAGTGAAGTTTGTAGTTTGAATAGCAATTCTAGGTGCTCAACTCTGGCCTGGTCTACACTTAAAAATTAGATAGACCTAGCTACGTAGCTCAGAGCTGTGAAAAATTTTGTGTCCTGAGCACTGTAGTTAGGTTGACCTCACTCCTAGTGTAGATTCTTCTGGTGACCTAGCTGCATTCTTCCTTTGATCTAGCTACTGCGCCATCTCTTGGAGAGATGACGTAATTAGATCGACAGTAACTCCAGAGATGGAGTAACTAAACCGTTGATGTAGGACACGTCTATGCTATTATGCTACAGCGGCACAGTTGCAGTGACTGTAGACGTGGCCTCTATTCTAAGATCTGCCATCCTAGAAAGTAATTAGGGGTTTTCTTCTTTACATTTCTGCCTCTAAACCCCAGCTCTAACAAGATCATTTCTCACTTCCACTTTTGCTCTGAAAGATGTTGACATCCAAGAGTGTGATATTCACTTGCACGATATGGGTTGATGTGGTCAGAAATCCCAGTAGACCATTACCTACAGCGTTAGTTTTGGTCCCAATTCAATTCACATTGGAGTCAATGGAAAGTGGACTGGGAGGCAACTCCTAACTCTACTTAAGATTTTTATTGTGTGTTTTTTTTTTTTTTTTTTTTTTAAATCAAATATTGTCACTTAGAGCAAGGTATTCCCCCTAGTTCAAAAAACAGTTACTCCAGTTTTAAAAGGGACACCATCACTTCAAATGTAATCTGCTCAAAAAAAGAATTAAAAGTAGATTTAGATTCTACACAGGAGCCCTTCTATGAACCATGAGGTTTTACCGTCATTTCTTAATATTTTCTACAAATATTTTTCTCTCCTTTGTTGCTGTGGGAAAGACCTCCCCAAATTGGGAAACTGTGATACAGAACACTACGTATTCAATGCTGCTCAATGAACAACCTATTATTTTTAAGTTGATGATGCCTCTCTAACAAGGGTCAAACAAAATCAGGCCTGACAAATCAACTGTCGTGCAGCAAGTAGGAATTTTTCCTTGCAAAGTTGCATTGGCTTCTGCCGAATCTGAATGTTCATTGTTAACTTGCAACATTAAAAACAATTAACTCTCTGAATGTGAAGTGGGTATTAACTGATAACTTGATGTCATAAGTCTCTTCCCTTCCCTTCCACTGAAAGTGACAGGCCTGGTGTGTGTGTGTGTGGTTGTTTTTTTGTTTAACTGCACTAACCGCTCCTGTTGCCTTTGCAGGAATTTGAGGGTACTCAGCACGTCTAAAAATCAGATCACTTTTATCTTGGTGTCTAAATGTGGATTGGAAATTATTGGCTAATATCTTTTAACTCCTTGTACCAATGCACAACATGGAGCTGTTGGATCTAATTGTGTGCTCAGCTACTTCGCGGTGAGACAGAGGGGACATATCTCCTCCCCGATATGGAAAAGAATGCCATCAGTTTAAAGAATCCTGTTGTAACAGCCATGTGTTTTGCTAACATCTCGGGTGTGCCAAAGCTGCTAAATCACAATTGGTGCAATTTGGGATTGTTTTGCATTTTGATTTGGACATTAAAAGTTGAATTTTTAGAGTATGTTTCACTTTCTCCTTAATATTTGGGGGAGTACAAACGTCTAGAACACCAGTGGTTTAAAAGTTTGTTTAAATCCAGACTAAAATCATGAGTTCAAAATATTTGTGTCTTAACTTTTCTTAATCCTTAAATTATGGGTTCCAACTAACTGACAGTGTTGCTTTAAAAAAAAAAGTTTCCCAGGCACATTAGCCAATTAAGAAGTGTTAGTAGAGTACACCTTATTCTAACCTGAAGATCTGCAAAATACATAAGCTTTTAAAAAGCTGTTCAGGGCCAGAAAAAAAAAGTATCCCAAAGTGTATTTTTTCTGCATTCTTTGAACATAAAAATTGACTGAAAGTTTAACAAATTTATACGCTGCCTGCCAAGAACATCAGTTCAGGCCTCTCGAGAGAAATTTGGGGCTCTGGTACACTGTTTGCTGGAGTCCCACCCCCTCCCATTTCACCCAAGTTACAAATGTTTTGTGGGCTCCCTTAAACTCAGGCCCTCGTACAATTGTCCTCCTCTTTCCCCCTCTCTTGTCAGCTCTGCATCAGCCCATCAAGGCATCAGTAGGGAATATTTGGGGCTGAATGTCCTGAAAATAGGAGTCTATATGCATAATGGAAATGCTGATAGACCTATAACTGTAGCATCACTGATATATACTGCTGTAATATTGTAAAGTACCCCTCTAGAGAGTTGATGCCGTGGTGTCTGAATAAAAAAAAAGGGGGGGTGTATCTACAGAGTGGAAGCCTTAATTGCATTTTTTTTAGTGCTTCTCCAGAAAATGGATAGTGCTGTGTATTATTAGTTTCTTCGCAGTGGGCTGATGTATTGAAAATGGGTTGTAGAGTGAGCTCTGCACACAGACATGCTCACTCATTATTTTGCAACTTTTTCTTAACTGGGTTTACGTTACATTTTTGAAAGTGCACTTAGAAAAACACTAAACCATGCACTTAATTCCTTTCTCCTGCCTTCATTATGTCCTTTATCAAGGAGTAGAAGATGTACTAGGAATGAACACACATCTTCATAATTTAAAAGTGAGGAAGTCTGTACTTGCAAATAGAATAACTATTAGTGAAATGGAAGGTCCCCTGATCCAAGTGTCCTATAAAGGTGACCTATTTTGTGTGAATTTGCTTTTCTTTAGCCGGTATCATCTCTTCACTACTCAGTTGTCATACCTATATTAAGACTTGGTATTTAAATATAGATGGTTTTATTTTTGTAGAACTTCTCAGGAATCTGGCTGAGATGAGCTCTTGGTTTAAAAACAGGCATGTTGTTTACCTCCACTCTTATGTCCACAGCGATAAGCTTTTTGAATCTTTTTCTCCTTGAGAAATTGTGCTTGTACAGAGGCCATATTTATTTATTTATTTATTTACTTTTTTTAGAACAGAGCTATAGGAATACCTAAATTCAACATGACCAAAATAGATGGGTTGAGAATAAATACCTGACATCAAATCTGTTTATCTCATCAAAGATAAGTTTCTCTGCTTGCTTGGTACCCTTCTACCCCTTCTCCCTCCCCCCCTCCCCCCAAAAACTGGCTTTTGATTGTCAGCTCTGTTAGTGCATACTTTCCTTTAGCCCAAAGTCAAACTGTGCAGCTTCCCGCAGCTCCCATTGGCCGGGAACATTGAACTGCGGCCACTGGGAGCTGTGTGTGGCCATGCCAATGTAAACAAGCTGTCTGGTGGCCCCCCAGTGGATTACCCTGACGGGCCGCAGGTTGCCCACCACTGATCTAAAGCCAGTGCTGAATCTAACTGCCCAGATGCAACTGTATTTCTCTCTTCTTCTCCACAGTAATTGACTAAACCATTTTTTAGATAGAGTGGTTTAAAAAAGATCTTGGATAGTTTCTCTTGCCTCTTACTTACCATGGATTAATAGCTTATTGAGACTTCTAAAATTTGGTATACCTGTGCAGTTCAGGCCAGTATTGCTTAAGGGAATTTTATTGTGTGAGATATTGGTGGCTTAAAAAAAAAAAAAAGTTTAAGAATGCATTAAATTAATTGTGCATGTTAAACCAAAAATGCAAGTATTTCTGGATTTTTTTTTTTTTTTTTTGTTGCTGCTATGTGCTTAACTTACCAATTGTACCTAGATATTATGGAGGATTCAGTTAATGGTCCTGTATCACAAGATGTAGACACAAAGGAGTGTGTCAAGAGCTGTAGGGAAGCCTCTACTGTAAAAATCCTTGCTTTATTTAAGCAATGGCATTTAAAAAAGTGTCATATTTTATATATCATATGCACACAGAAATTCAGAGAAACGTTTGTGCATTTGCACAAATACAGTATGTAGGTTCTTTAAATTACACCAAGCAGAGCTGGCATGTTTCCATTATTCTTGTTTAAATTGCCACCTTCCCATGTGTTTCTGGTGTAGTCTTGTGGGGGAGGAAAGAATGGCAGTCTATTAATAGCTACTGTACAGCTTCCCCCCGTCATCTATTACAGATCCCTTGAATGCTTTGAATAACAAATTAATGAAAACCTTATATAATACAAGTGATGGAAAAGGCACATATGCTTTCTCCCACCCCCCAAAAAGAGTAAAAATCTTCTTAATCTTTAGAGACTGCCGAGACTGAAATGTACAACTTCCTAAGCATTGTGTGTGCATTCTATGGGTTAAACTCTAGCGTGATGACAAGTGAATATGGAGGAAAATATTTCCAGTCATTTAAAATAAATTGGGGTTGCTAAATTGCTCGAATGTTTAAAAAGGGGGGTGGGAAAGAATGTCTTGATCTTTTTGAGTATATTATGTGGTAGGGAATAAAACTTTTAATATTAACCTAATTGGATTTATATTTAGGTTCAAAGAGCTCTTGTGAATGAGATAATTGTTTTATGTCACTGGCTTGATGGTTTTCAAATCAAGTGGCTTAAGGCAGAAAGTCAGTAAATCAGTATCTGTGAGTAAAGCTACCTTTGCTTAGATTTCCTGTGAGGTAATGGAAGAGTGCCCTGTTTTCATAATAGAAACAATAGTATGTTAGTTATTGACAAAACTTCTTTCTGGTTAAAGTTATCAAGTTGTGGAGGTGCCGTCTATCTAATGGAATGTAATGGCAGCTCCTGTGCAAGCCGGAGTAGCGCACTGACTCTTCCTAGACGACAGGAATTTCAGTTACAGATCAAGGTGCCTGTTCCTCCCTGCTCCAAGGAAGGTATTCTGATTGTTGTCTTAGGGCTTGGCTACACTTGCGAGTTAGAACGCATTAAAGGAGCCCCGGGTGCACTAGCTCACTACCCGTCCACACTGGCAAAACACGTAGAGCGCTCTGACTCCACGGCTAGAGTGCTGCTGGTACTCCACCTCGGCGAGTAGAACAACGTCTGCTGTTGTTTGAACTTACAAGACAGCATGCTGACATGCTCTCAGCCCCACAAAAACCCACTCTCTCTCCCCCCACATACATACAACACGCTCCACCCCCCCCATTTGAAAAGCACGTTGCAGCCACTTGCATGCTGGGATAGCTACCACAATGCACTGCTCTCTGTGGCCGTTGCAAGAGCTGCTAATGTAGCCACACCAGTGTGCTGGCAGCTGGCAGTGTGGACAGACAACAGCGCTTTCCCTACTGCGCTCTACGAAGGCTTAACTCAAAGCGCTCTACATCTGCAAGCGTAGCCATGCCCTTGGAGTGCCTCCTCTGCTGTTGTGTTTCTCAAAATACTTATTTTATAGCTATAAGGGGAAACTTATGCAGGGAGTAGCATTTTATGGTTCCCATCTGTGGCTTTTTAAATTTTTTTGAATTGCAGAAGGGAGGGTCAGAAGGAAGCAGAAGGTTGCAAATGCTCTCAGTGTTTGTTACTTTGTTTTGCTAGGGCAAGGTGTATTCATTTGGACACATTGTATAGAATTGTGTTAGAAGCACCTGTGTGGGAAGCTCCTTGACTTGTTGGAGAATGCAGTCGTACACTAGCACAATTAAGTGGGTTATAGTCTTACTGTTTGACTTGGGTAAGAGAAGACCAGTTCAATGAAAGAGGTTGTAACTGCACAGATACTTAAAGTGCAGTTCTAGTCAGAAAACTGACTTTAAAAATGGCACCACCTCTCTCAAAATGGATCTGGAGGTGACAGATCTACTGAGTCTGGTCTATTAGCCGTAGTGACTAAAATGATATTTTACTACTTTTTTTTCCCTCTCCCGTTAAGTCTGCAGAGTCAACACAGCTGAGAGAGTATGAGCTGGATTCTATTCCTCTTTGTTTGTCATCATCAAAAGTGTTCACTAAATTCAAATGTATTACACCTGTGCAAACCTTTTGAAGCCATTGGGTTGTACAGATGTTAATGATGAAGGCATGATTTGGCCCACAGAGCCTTTATAACTTGTGATTATGCACAAGAAGTGATTTAAAAAAAAACAAAACCCTCAGAAACAACAATAATAAAACTCAGGCTGAGCTGGCAGCGCTGGCAATTAGGGGGAAAAAACAAATCTTTTTACCTGTAAACTGAGCACATTTGAACTGGAATCCGAGATGCAAGAATCATGGAGCCCTCTAGAAAGCCATTTTCCTCCTAGAACCACCCTAAAACTTGCCATTTGATCAAGGTTAGCTGAAGAAATGGCTTTAAATTTCCTTCAAAGAACTTTTTTATTCAGGTTCCATTAACTGCATTCCAGTTACCAAATGTATTATGTTAACAGCTAATCGTGGAAATTACTAGACTGGTTTTGGTAAATATTTTACCTAGTCAAAGCTTTTTATAGCTGGTCAGCCAAAGAAGACTGTTTTTTGGTTTTCCTTCTTCTACAGACTAAGCACTGTGTAGCCAGCAACAGTACAAACTTCTTCCCATAGAGCCTTGTTTAGAATCTGACCTTGAGACACCATTCTTTCTGTGTAAATGAGAGAGGATTCTGTGTGAATGGCTGTTCAGTCATGGGTTTCTTTAGAAGCGTGCTTGATATATGTACTTTAGTGTGTTGAATTCTTTTATGAATGACTCTGGGCTGCTATGAAGGATGTTGGAGAGAGCACACTAAATTTACTAGTGACTTGCATCTGAATCAGAACAGAGCACCCTATCATTTAAACCAGTGGTTTTCAACCTGGCATCTGTGGTCCATGTGTAAGGGGTTTGCGAAAGACTTAGACTGAAAACTGACTGAACAGAATTCAACTCTCTTCAGAGACGATAGATTTCCAAAGGAGTCCGCACTTCCATTTGAAATTTTGTAGGGGTTGACAAATGAAAATAAGTTGAGAACCACTGAGTTAAACCACCTCACTTCAGTAGGAATTTTGCAATATGTCAACAAGAGTCCTGTGGGGAGAGTATGAAATGAACTACTCCTTTAGCAAATATCTAGTTTCATGGTCTGAATGTTTTTGAATGAAGTTGCCTCTCTTGCTTTGTTGAGCGATGGAAATTATATCTTTAACAGATTTATGCAGACTATGTGAATGTATAATTTATACATGTAAATCTAATTTAATGCAAAAATAAATCCAACAGCATAATAGTGAAATAGAACGAATCCTTCGTATTACAGCACGTGAGTATGTGTTCATTTTATTAATGTATTTTTTTCCCCTCCCCCTGGAAACATATGGGCAGATCCTCGACTGGCGTTACTCTTTGTAGTTCTGTTGAAGTTAAAGGAATTATTATGAATTACATCAGATGAAGATCTGGCTCCTGTGTGAACTATGGAGAAGGAGTTAGCGCATTTTCGTTGAAGGCCGGGCTTTCACATAAAACTTCATATAAAATATATATTTCTCATACCACCATTTAACATATAATGTCTCCCAGGTCTTTGCCTCTCTCCAATATTTCTGTTTTTTACTTTCTTTCATCTTCTCTCTAAGGAAAATGTCATATCTAATTGTCCCTTTCTTCAGATGTCTCCCCCACATCCCCTTTTCTCTCTCTCATCTGTGCACTATTTGCTACATTTTTCTTCTCTTCCCTGGATTAAACGTCTCCTCGTTCCCTCTTTCTCTCAATCTTACTTCTTCTCCTTACAGTACCTTCTCAGGGCTTGGCTATGTCTGTGCAGTTTTTGTACCAATTTAACTGTGTATGTTTGAAAACAGATATGGTTACATTGGTGCAACCCCAAGTATAGATGCAATTCTACCTGTATAAAGGTTCTTATTTCTGTACATTAATTTCTCTCCCCTTCTTGTTTTTACATCCTCTTCAGATCTTTCCCAGGGTCCATTTTTGGGGGGTAGAGGAGGTGGTAACAGTTCTTCTCCTGCATTACCTTTTCTGGGGGGGGGGGGGGGAGGGGTTGACCTTTCTTCTGCCCCCTTTCCTCACTGGAGTGAGGGGGGATGTGGCAGATGGATATTCTTCTGCTTCTAGCGAAAACCCAGGACTATTTTTCTTTTGGGGAGTGAAAGAATCTTCTCCATCTCTTGAAGCTGCGGTGATTTAAGAACATACGAATGGCCATACAGGGTCAGGGCAATGGTCCATCTAGCCCAGTATCCTGTCTTCTGACAATGGCCAGTGCCAAAATGCTTCAGAGGGAATGAACAGAATCGGGTGATTTATCAAGTGATCCATCCCCTGTCATTCAGTACCAGCTTCTGGCAATCAGAGGCTTAGGGACACCCAGAGCATGAGATGGCGTCCCTGACCATCTTGACTAGTAGCCATCGATGGACCTATCCTCCATGAACTTATCTGAATCTTTTTTGATCCCAGTTATACTTTCGGTCTTCCCAGCATCTTCCGGCAATAAGTTCCACAGGTTGACTGTGCGTTGTATGAAGAAATACTTCCTTACATTTGTTTTAAACCTGCTGCCTGTTAATGTTATAGGGTGACCCCTGGTTCTTGTGTTATGTGAAGGGGTAAATAACACTTCCTTATTCACCTTGTCCACCCCAGTCATGATTTTATTAGACCTCTCTCTATATAGAAGCATATTGCCATACGGCAATGGTCCCCAAACTTTTCAGTGTCACGCCCCCTCTTACTCCTGTCTGTGCCCCCCCTTGGAGCTGGGGCCAGGAGTGGGGCCATGGCTTCTGGGGGGTGGAGATGCGGACGGGGTAAGAGGCTGAGGCTGGGGACACAGCTGGGGGGCAGGGCTGGGGCAGGGAGGGGGACCGGGCTGGGAACAGAGCTGCAGCCAGGGGCCAAGGCTGTGGCGGGACCAGGAGCTGGGGCCACAGCTGTGGGCGGGGCTGGAGTAGGGCTGGGGTGGAGTAGGGCTGGGTGGCACTCCCTGTTCACTTTCCCATGGGGGGCCACCTGAACATTACTCCGGGCGTGCCCCCACAGTGTGGGGACCTCTGCCATATGGAGTGATTGCTGTGTAGGGGCAGTATGCAGAGGGAGTTCATAAAGAATCTGTCTCCCAAAGCCTGTCTTAGACTTGGACTTCAGATTTGAGGTTTTCATAGATTCTAGGACTGGAAGGGACCTCGAGAGGTCATCGAGTCCAGTCCCCTGCCCGCATGGCAGGACCAAATACTGTCTAGACCATCCCTGATAGACATTTATCTAACCTACTCTTAAATATCTCCAGAGATGGAGATTCCACAACCTCCCTAGGCAATTTGTTCCAGTGTTTAACAATAGCATAGGGTAACTAACCTTGTTTTAGAAACCTCATCCAGACAGGGCCTTAGGCACTATGCCTTAAAGTGCTAACCTCACATCTTAAACCCTGGACTAGACAAACCCCCTGAGGCTGTGACACTCATCAGAGGTGGGGAGAGTTCTCCTTTGCTGGAACCCAAATACAAAACTACCAACAGTAGTAAAATGTGGAAATCTCTTCTCTCACTAACTCCTGTGTGACTAAGGGTTTTTCATGTGACATTATTTACTCTTTTTTAATTTTTTTTGCATAGTTTTTAACTTCTTTCCTTCTCTTCAACCCCTCCCCCCAGTAACTTAGTGTTCAAAATAATATATAAATTTAATAAAACAAAACAAACTCCCTTCAATCTTGAAATAAAGTGTTGGGGCTAGTGTCTGCTTGTTTTTGAAGCTGGGGGACTGACTTATTCAGTGACTTCATTCTTTCATAAGATAAACTAATCCTCTGACTTGTGGTGAGAAAGGTAGGAACATAGTCGCAACATAGTATTTTGTGAAAAGTTAGATGTGGATGCATGACAGAGACCTTGCTCTTTGGTCCAAGTTTCTCCTTGGTGTAAGTAGGTGCAACTCCCATTGACTTCAGGACTTAATATGTTACACCTCTACCCCAGATATAACACTAATTCGGATATAACGTGGTAAAGCAGCGCTCTGGGGGGCGGATCAGCGCGTCAGCATGTCTGGCTCCGACATGCTGCTCTGAGTGGTGTGTTAAGGGTGGGAGGCGGGTGGGCAAGCAGGGTGAGGAGGTGAATGGGGTGGTGAGCAGCAGGCAGGAGGTGGGTGAGGAGGCAGGTGGGTGGGTGGGAAGACAGTGAGCAGGAGAGCGGCAGTCGGGTGAACATGGGGAGGTGGTGCAACAGACAGACGGTGAGGAGACTAGCGGGGAGGCGGGCAGACGGGCGGGTAGGTGGGGTGAGGAGGCGAGCGGTAGCTGGGCAGGTAGGAGTTCTGGGCGGACGGTGACGAGACTAGCGGGGAGGCTGATTTGTCCCGGGCCCCGCACTCCTCTAGGGACAACTCCGACACGCTGCTCTGAGTGGTGTGTTAAGGGGGCCGAGACCAAGGGGTTGGAAAGGGGCAGAGGGTCTCAGGGCGGTCAGGGGACAAGGAGCCTTCCTTACCCGATAGAACGCGGTCCTCAGGAGCCAAAAAAAATCTTATCGCGTTATAGGCGAAACCACGTTATATCAGGGTAGAGGTGTACTCTGAATTTTAAGTCTGGGTGCAGCCTAGCTGTGTGAAGGGATAGCTTGCTCCATTCTGCACTGTTTGCAACCACTGTATAAATACAGCTTTCCTTTGAATTAACAAGTAGACTGACCACTTTATCCAAGGCTACTTGACGCCAGTGTTGGCACATTCAGAGCGGGTGGGAGGGAAAGTCTTAAACAACTTGTGGATAAATGCTTGGGAAAGGTTTATCTTCTTGGCTTTTTGAAAGCTTTGTTCCCAAGTCTGTAAACAGGGCCTTGCTGTTATCTTCAACTTGCCCCTTCAAGTCTTAAGATCTGCTTCTGCAAATCAGTTGGCTGTTTCAGGCTCATGCTACTTCTCTGCATGGTCTTGAAAATGCGTGCCTGGAGGGAAGTTTCGTTACAAATATTAGGAATAAATTTTAGAAAAACATTCATTTTCTAATCTTTACACTTTTCAAAACATTCTCAGTCATGACTACTCTAGCAGTGAGTTTCAGAAAAAGCATTGGGACATTTCACTATTGATTCTGGTGCAAATGTTTGTTTAGAATCTCTTTTTAAGCAGTTAAAAGCTGTAACGAAAAAGAGTCCTATTCAGTTCCATCACATGAAGGCAGACAGCTAAATATTGACAAATTTTATAAGTGCTTGTACAGAAATTCAAGATGTCTAAATACTAGGATGGATGAGCTTGAGTGCCTGGTATTAAATGAGGATGTTGATATAACAGGCATCATAGATACTTGTTGGAACAATGATAATCTATGGGACACGGTAATACCAGGGTATAAAATATATAGGAATGACAGAGTAGGTCGTGCTGGTTGGGGAGTGGCACTATAAGTGAGAGAAAGCATAGAGTCAAATATATGGTAAAAATCTGAAATGAATCAAACAATACCATAGAATCTCTATGGACAGAAATTCATGTTTGAATAGGAAGAGTATAGCAGTGGGAATCTACTACCAATCACCTGACCAAGATGTTGATTGTGAAATCACTGGGCAATTAGAGAGGCTACAGAAACAGAAAACCCAATAATAATGGGGGATTTCAACTATCCCCATATTGACTGGTACATGTCACCTTAGGATGGGATGCAGAGATAACATTTCTAGATACCATTAATGACTGCTTCTTGGAGCAGCTGGTCCTGGAACCCACAAGGGGAGAGGCAATTCTTGATTTAGTCCTAAGTGGGGCACAGGATCTGGTCCAAGAGGTGAATACAGCTGAACTTTCAGTAATAGCAATCATAATGTACAGACGCTCCCCGACTTACGAAAGCATTCCGTTCTGGAACGCCTTGCGTAACTCAAATTTTGCGTAAGTCGGAAACGTATACCCAACCATTACGCAAAAACAAACAAAAAAAACCCCAACTCCTATTTCTAGCTTACAGAACTTTTTCCGTAAGTGCGGATTTGCGTATGTCGGGTTTGTGTAACCTGGGGGGCATCTGTAATTAAATTTAACATCCATGTGGGGGGTAGGAGAGATGAAGGGGGGTGGAATACCACAGAAACCCATCACGGTAGGATTTAACTTTTAAAAAGGGGAGCTACAGAAAAATGAGGAGGCTCGTTGAATGGAAACTAAAAGGAACACTCACAAGAGTGAAATTCTTGCAAGCTGCACGGAGACTTTTTAAAAATACCACAATAAAGGCTCAAACTATATGTATACTCCTGCTACCTCCCAAATGCCAGCATGACTAAAAAACAGAGTAAGAGAAGTGGTTAGAGACAAAAAGGTATTTAAAAATTGAAAGTCAAATCCTACCGAGGAAAATAGAAAGGAACATAACGTCTGGCAAGTCAAGTGTAAAAAGTATAATTAGGCAGGCCAAAAAAGAATTTGAAGAGCAACTAGCAAAAGAGACAAAAACTACCAGCAACTTTGTTTTAAGTACATCAGAAGCAGGAAGCATGCAAAATAGTCAGTGAGGCCACTGAACAATCAAGCTGCTAAAGGAGCACTCAGGGAAGACAAGGCCATTTGAAGAAGCTAAATTAATTATTTGCATTCTTCTTCACTGCAGAGGATGTGAGGGAGATTCCCACATCTGAGCCACACTTTTTAGGTGCCACATCTGAGAACTGTCCCAGATTGAGATGTCAGTAGAGGAGGTTTTGGAACAAGTTGATAAACAATAATAGGTAAACGGGACCAGAGGAACTCAAGGATCTGAAGGAACTCAAATATGAAATTGCAGAACTACTAACCGTGGTATGTAACCTATTGCTTCTGAGCCTCTGTACCAGATGACTGGTAGCTAATGTAACTCCAATTTTCAAAAAAGGCTCCAGAGGTGATCCTGACAATTACAGGCCAGTAAGTCTAACTTCAGTATCAGGCAAATTGATAATTCTATTCTTTACTATAGTTTCAACCAGACATATAGATGAACATGATATGTTGGGGAAGAGGCAGCTTGTTTTTTTGTAAAGGGAAATCATGCCTCACCAGTCTATTAGTATTCTTTGGGGCCTGTCAACAAATGTGTGGACAAGGGTGATCCAGTGGCTATAGTGAACTTGGACTTTCAGAAAGCCTTTGACAAGGTGCCTCACCAAAGGCTCTTAAGGAAAGTAAGGGTCATGGGGGATAAGAGGGAAGGTCCTTTCATGGATCAGTAACTACTTATAAGATAGGAAACAAAGGGTAGGAATAAATGGTCAGTTTTCACAGTGTAGTAAGGTAGATAGCAGGATCCCCCAAAGATCTGTACTGTGAACAGTGCTGTTCAATGTATTCATAAATGATCTGGAAAAAGAGTAAACAGTGAGATGGTAAAGTTTGCAGAGAATACAAAATTACTTAATAAAGTAAAGTCCAAAGCAGACTGTTAAGAGTTGCAAAGGGGTCTCACAAATCTCTGTGACTGGTAAAGAAAATTGCAGATGAAATTCACTATTGTTAAATGCAAAGTAATATACATCAGAAAACACAATTCCTGCTATACATACAAAATCTTGGTGTCTAAATTAGTTGTTGCCACTCAAGAAAGAGATCTTGGCGTCGTCATGTATAGTTCCTGAAAACATCTGTTCCATGTACAGTGGCAATCAAAAAAGCTACCAATGCTAGAAACCATAAGGAAAGGGATAGAAAATAAGACAGAAAATGTCATCATGCCACTATATAAATCCATGGCATGCCAACAGCTTGAATGCTTCATGCAGTTCTGGTCACCCCATCTCAGAAAAAATATATTAGAATTAGGGAAAAAAATATAGAAAAGTGCAGCAATAATTAGGGGTATGGAACAGCTTCCAGATCAGGAGGGATTTAGAAATACTGGGACTGTTCAGCTTGGAAAAGAGATGAGTAAGGGGGGATATGATAGATGTCTATAAAATCATGAATGATGTGGAGAAAGGGAACAGTGTAGTGTTATTTACCTCTTCACATAACACAAGAACCAGGGGTCATCCAATTTAATAGGCAGCAGATTTAAAACAATCAAAAGGAAGTACTTCTTCACACAATGCATAGTCAACTTGTGGAACTTGCTGCCAAGGGTGAAGGCAGAAAGTATAAGTAGGTTGAAAAAAGAATTAGTTAAGTTCATGGAGCAAAGGTCCATCAACGGCTATCAGCGAAGATGGGCAGGGACGCAAGCCTGTGCTCTTGTTATCCCTACACCTCTGAATGACAGGGGTTGGATCATGCAATAATTGCCTTGTTACTACACCACCAGAATTATTCCTTCTGTTGGCACATGCTGTTCCCACAGTAGGGGGCTACTCCAGCATAAGTTCTGTAGTGTGGACCTGGCATAATAGAACCACAAAAATGATCCATCCTCACATTGTCCCTCCATAGTATTTCCACAGACCACAACTTTTAAAGAAGTTATATTGTAAGAATGGTTATTTAGCATACGTGAAGTCACTACTCATTTGTGTGTGCATAAAGGAGAGGAGGGTGGGGGGAGAAGTCTTATACTCACCCATGCATACATCCATAGCTTACTGTAATGGGCATTTATAACGTGGTGCACTGGGCTCTGGAAATGAAGTTGCTAATATCACCTGGCTTAGAACAGCCATGTGGAGGGAATGGTTGCCAGTTACACCATCAGAAAAAAAGCAAATGCCACAGCTATTTTACAGGCAAAATTTACTTTTTTTTTTTTAAAAAGTCAAAGCTGTAAATATTGGAAACAATCCTCTCTAGCATATATTTGACAGTCATCCCCACTCTGCCATGCCCAAATTCAAAATAAATGTCATCTAACGTATAATTTCTCCAGTCCTGATAGCAAACATTCCTTTCTCCCACAATATAGTTAAGAACACTAGACTGGCCATACTAGGTCAGACATGGTCCATCAGGCCCAGTATCCTGTCTGCTGACAATGGCTGATGCCAGATGCTTCAGAGAGAATATACAGAACACCACCTCCCCAAAAGATGTTAACTCTGCTGCCAGGAGCACTTTTCTGTTTGCATAGTTGCCATCTACACTGAGGGTTCTGTCAACAGAGCTGTGCTGTTAGTTGTGGGGGAAGGGAGGGAGCACCCTCTTGACCTACATAGATATGCCAGTGTAAGTGTAGACCAAACCTGGCTTTTTCCAAGGTTCTGGCTTTACTACAATTTTAGGCCCCAGTCCTGTGAACAAGCTGATCTGTGTGGGTGGGACCCATGTGACTGTAGATAAGCTTGCAAGATCAGGGACTTAGGGAGTAGGTGTAGTAGTTCATCAAATTCATTATAATTAAAACAATATCATTTGGTGAAGGAAACCTAAAATGTTATGGCACTGTCCTTTGAATCTGCCACTTAGTCATTGTTTTCTTTGTTGATTAGAAGTCCTCCACGCAAATGCAAGGGTCTTGCACTCCTTGGGAAGAATTTTAAAATGCATCTTGAGGTTACATGCCCTTATGTTTTGACTCATACCTTATTATCTTATATCTGATGTTTCTTCACTCAGCAGGAAGCGGGTGGGTGTTTAAGGTACAGGAAATCATATGCAGCCACATTTACCAGCTTGCATTCTTTACCTACCCAGGTGAAGCACAGTTAGTCATCTACCCAAATTTTCTCTTAATAGCCCCAGGCAAGTACTTTGGCTCACGTAATGGTGCACTGGAAAACAAGCACTGGGGATAGCATCAGGGTGGATTTGATTTAAATCACTAGTCAGCAAGACTCGATTTAATCATGGATTTTTACATAAAAGTGCATTCTTGTTGGTTGTTACAACCTTAATACATATTAAGGAGGGATAGCTCAGTGGTTTGAGCATTGGCCTGCTAAACCCAGGGTTGTGAGTTCAATCCTTGAGGCGGCCATTTAGGGAACTGGGGTAAAAAATTGTCTGGGGGTTGGTCCTGCTTTGAGCAGCCTGTTGGACTAGATGATCTCCTGAGGTCCCTTCCAACCCTGATATTCTATGATTCTTCACAACTCAGAGATAGATGTCGGTTTCATTTTTAGAAGGTACACACTATACATTATTAGTGATTTATTTTGAACACTTTTCAGATTAGTTTGACAGCTATATCAGAAAATGAATGACTGTTTATTTCATTTATCAAAGATAATTGAAGCAGATATTTATGAAGTCATTGGGAGGTGAACTATCTCCAATTCAACAGGTTAATCATTAATATTTGGAGGATTTTCTTGTCATCCTGTATTAGGAGGAGAACATCACCAGACAGACATTTAAATTGTTTTATTTAACTAAAACAACAACGTTATGTATTCTGGATTTTTTTCAACAGCAAACATATAATATTTTAACAAAACAAAACATATGCATTTTTGAATTTAGTTAAACATTCAAGTTTTTTTAAAATCAGGTTTGTTTTTGTTCAAATTGTTTAACTAAAATAGTTAAATGAAATTTTTTTAAAGAAAAACAAAAATTAAATGGACTGCGTCAGCCAGGTCAACACGAGAAACTTAACATATTGGCTTCTGCAGTTAACTTAGTCGTCTTCACCTTCATTTTCCTGTTTGTTCATAATCTGGAAAAGAACAACAAGCTTTCCTGCTTTTTCAGGTCCCAAACAATTTCTCAAATTGGAATGCATTAGTCCAAAGGAAGAAAATATTCTTTCTACACCTGTAGAAGAAGCTACTGCTGTTAAAAGTGAGATTATCACTTCAAGAGTCTCTGAATCCAAGTGCTTAAGTGACTTCCACCAGTTCACTGGTGTGACTTTCTTTAAAACATCATCAGCAAACCTATTTCTTGAATGGTTCACCCTTAGCTGTGAAATTTATTATCGTTGGCATTATGGAGGGATGATTGCTGGATGCAATTTTATCGAAAAGATCAAAAAAGTCCGTTTTTTTTTTTTTTTTTTTTTTTTTTTAATCATTGATTTTTATCCACCCTGGATAGAATAGAGCAGCAGGGCAACCAGTGATGGTACCTTTATGTACATTTAATCTCCAACCATACATGTAGAAATTATTCCTATATTTTTATTCTACCAAGTCTTGCTAATTGTCCCTCTAAATGGCAGATAAAATAAAATGACCCAAACACTCAAATTTGGGTGCCTACAGTTTTGGCTGAGATATTCACTTTGCTTGGTTTTCATTGAAGATGCAGGTTTTTTTTTTTTTTTTTTTTTAAAGAGATCTCTCCCTTCCTTCCTTCCTTCCTTCCTTCCTCATCTGAAGGAGGTGATGGGGGATTGAGCCAAGACTGTTCTTTAGGTATTAGGAGGTTTAGGTATCAGAGGAGTTTTTGTGAGAATGCCATCTGGTTCATTTGTGGAAGATCCACATTGATTCCATAAGCAAATGGTTTAGAAAGGCGTGTGTGTGCACACGTGCGCCCACGAGCTAAAAGAAGGATGAAATGATAATGTTTAGGTTTGGGAGTTAAGAAAAGCAACCAGCTATATATATCGGTCTGTGTGTTTCCTAGCAGCAGAAAATACTTAGCTGAAAGTCTAGGTAAATGGGCAGATCTGAAAGGCAGTCCTTCTGAAAGGATTTGATACTGACCTGTTTAATGCAATAAGTAGACAAAAGTTTCTAATCATTGTTAATTGCTTCTGTATGGCAAACTCAATAATAAAATGGGTTCTTAAATAGCTGGGAATCGCTTCCTTCTCTCCATTGACTTGGGCATGACTGTAGCAGTGATGGCTGAAATATTTATAACTATCTGGAAATGGTTAAATTCCTGGGAAGCGTTTAAATTACAGCACATGTCCAACTTTACCCTTTTGAGTGTTTGGATTGCTAGTGCAAATCCAAGGGAGACATTCATTTTGCCCTCGGACATAGATCCATGTTTGTCCTGCTCTGCTGAAGTCAACCCTTTCTGTGCCACAGTCTCAGTGCTGGGATTGTTTAAAAGAGCAGGGTGATTATTTTATAGAGTGAAAACGTGCCACACAAAGGCAGTGTGCTGTCCAAGGACTGTTCTTAGGCACCAAAGGGATTAAAGGACATAACATAGAAAGGTATCCTCTTATGTCTGTGATAAGAGGCACTGAACATGCAGAGGGAGAGGAGGTTAGCACCCCTCCTGCCCATCCTCAAAAGTAGTGTTCAAAAAGGACAATAATTTAGCTAACGTACATCCACAGATCAGTTCTCTTTAAACAAAAATCACAGAGTAAAGAAATGCATCCTGGGAACAGATTAAGCCACATGCTTGGAAGAAGGAAATGTCTCTTAAGCTCAGTTGTGATAGTGGCTTGTGTAAGGGTTTTTTGTATTAAATATTTGATAAATCTGTAGTAGACTAGAATTCTGGTTTTGGTTTTAATTATTTAAGATTTTAAGCCTGAAGAGCATTGACATTCCATCCCCCCTTCCCCCCACGACATTGTAACTTAATCCTTTCTTGTAAGTGGCAAGTTGTGCTTTCTAGAAAATTATATTCAAAGAAATTACTTCCAATTAAAATAACGTGTGATGCAATGATCCTATTTCCTAGCAGTCTGAGAATGATTACTTGGTTATAATCATAGTCTTATAATTGGAGATGTACAGAACAATCCCTGCAGAATTAGTGATACATTTCTAACTCTAGGAGGCCTGATGGCAGGAGCAAAGCCGTTTATGACATTTGGTGCATCAGAAGTGTTTGATTTGCCTTATTACTATGGATGTATTCTATGTAAAAATACCCACTTTCTTCTTCTTGCCCCACAGTATTCCGTTCTAGCGTTACTGGCAGCATCTGTGTGTCGGGGGGGGGGGGGAGGGGGGAAGAGTGACATTTCTCCCTCCCTCCCCCTTTTCTTCTCCTACATCTCTGTTTTCCTTGAGATCCGATAGCCTTTTTATTATTTGACACTGATAAAACTTGCCTGTAGTGAGGAAGAGGCTGTTGTCAACCCTAGATTTCAAACATATAGGGAGAGATGCGTGAAATGCATACAACTGTATTTCAGTCTTATAAATGTACTCATGCTGCTCACACTAGTTGGCTTGCTTGTTTGCATTGCTTCTGGTGGGCATCCGTGAGACTCCTCGCCATTAACTGAATAAAGGTTGGAGCTTTCACTTGATTGCTATTTAGTTGCAGTTAATAGGCTTTTTGCCTTTCAGGGATTGTTTATGGAAGGACAAGTTTGCATAGAGTCTTGGACAAAGACCACTTGTATTGAGCAGGTATACCTACTTTTGTCCTTTCTTCTCATTGTAATTTCCTGACCAGCATTCCGCTGTTTTGAAAACATTGACTGGTGGGAGGTTGAAGGAGAAAATATAAACAATTCCTGGTAGCTGTTCAGCACAGCCTAGTACTACTTTGTTGCTAGTTTTCACATCGTTTGCAGTGATCCAGCAGATCCAAGCCTGTGGGGAAAAAATAATTATTTTTTACATTTTCTGGCAGTATAGTTGTCCTTGATGAAGGTGTTTGTGTGTCTGTGTGTGAGGGGGCTGGGCTGGGGGAAGTGGGTGTAAGTTAAAGATAAAATTGCTGATCCTATGTGAACAGCTGTAATACTGACACTTAAATATCTGGTTTTATAGTCTTAACAGAGTTGAGTGTTGGGTTTCTCCCAGTGGATTTATGCTCATCTCTAACCTGAGGGGTTTTCACACATGCCACCACCTGGCCAGACACAAGTGACAATGGAGTTGCAGAACTGGAACATTTGGCTAAGTGAGTGAGCGCCTCCTGTCAGTTCCCTGCTTGCTCTTTGGTAACAAAGGTGGCCAACATGGTTCTGAACTCTGTGTCCTCCAGAATAGTCCCTACCATAGTTTATCCTCAGTCTCACTAGGTCTTTCTTACAAGGGTTGTGTGTGTGAAATGACTCAGACACTGGATGAAGGTAAGAGCAAAAAACTAAACAAATACCTCACTGTGACAAACAGTATAATTTGGCTTGCTTTGTCTTTTGTGCCAAGCCTCCAATCCATCATCTGCCAGTCTCAAGGTCTCAGCAAGGGCTCCCCACTGTTTATTTGCCAAGAGCTCAGTTGCTCATTAACCAGCCCTGCTAAAAAGAGTGCTTATTGTTAGACACTTACCTGTCTTGCCAGTCGGTGGCTAAATGTCTTCCCTGCCCCTCCATCTCCTTAGCACTCTCTGACGATGCCTTGTGTTATGTTTCACGCTTTTTGAAGACTTTAATTGAGAAGGTAGGGCTCAGCCTAAACAACAATTTGGTCATTTCACACTGACATGTTGCCTCTGACAGATCTTGATTTCTCTGAGAATATCAGGAAGGGTCTTCCCAGTCACCCTAAGTGTTCTGGTGTAAAATATGTGCTTGCTGTGAGCCAAAACATTGGCTAAACTATTACTGGATTGCTGTGGCTCGCCCCACTCTTACTTACTTTGAGGCCAGGTCTACAGTAGGAGTGCTTTGTAGGTAAACACTGTTATTACCCTCCCCCCTCCCCCCCATCCGGGGAAATAAGCTATACTAGAAGAAATGCATCTTTGCTGATATAACTGTCTACAGTAGGGGCTCTTGTTTGCATAGCTATATTGGTCACAAATCAAACCCCTGACCAACATACCTATAATGGCAAAAGCTTGTAGCGTAGACTTGGGGTATGTCTATAGTTGTGTTGCTGTACTGGAGACACTACAGCCATGGAAAGGGGGACAGGGTTTTTCTGTCCCTGTAGGGGCTGATCTGTACTACAAAGTTAGGCCAGTTTAGCTAAGTAGCTCAAGGCTGTGAAAAATTTCATGGTGTGTGCAATGTAATTAAGTCGAGCTAAGCCCCAGTGTAGACACTGCTAGGTTGACAGAAGATTCCTCTTCCATTGCTGTAGTAAGTGTTTACACTATAGTGCTGCAGTGCCACTGTAGCTTTTCTGGTGTAGACATGCCCTAGAAAATCTACCTCTCCGAGAGACGGTAGCTAGGTCGATGGAAGAATTCTTCGGTCGATTTATCTGTGTCTACACCATAGTTGAGCTTGGCTCAACTGCATTGCAGAAGATGTGAAATTTTTCACAGCCCTCGGTAGTTAAGCCAATCTGACTTTGTATTGTAGACCCACCCTTGGCCTGAGGTGGTTCAAGCTCATACAGACGAGGTACCATCCTCCATCACCTGGGCTCCTCTACTGTTGATTAACACCTGGGCAATGCCTGATGCCAGTTCATCTCAGTTACACAAGTTACCTGCTGCCAAAAAAAGATCTGGGTCATTGCTCCTAAAATAGATTCAGTGCTGAGCAGATTGCTCAAGCAAGCTTTCCTTTCCTCATAGAGGTTAATGTCTACTCCACTGGGATCCCTAGACAAGTGCATCAGCCTCCTGAAGAGGCCTTGTGTGTTTTGCTACTCTTGCTGAACACTGCCTTAAAGGTATAAAATCTGTTTGCTTATACTTGTGCCTGAAAGGGAGATTGGCTGCTGCAATATATCTGGGGTAAGGAGGGAGCAGAGGGGGAATGAACTTTTTTTTTAAAAGTTGCTGATGGTCACTTACATTTGCTACTCATTCAGGTATTTGTGCCCAGAAACAATGGGGGTGCATTTGACACGTTATAAATACACAAACAAGTGTTTTACTGGTTTCAGAGTAGCAGCCGTGTTAGTCTGTATCTGCAAAAAGAAGAACAGGAGTACTTGTGGAACCTTAGAGACTAACAAATTTATTAGCTGCACAATAGTTTAGTATCTCCCTTGGAGTGTTTTACTGCCACAGAGCTGTGATAGTTTCTCTGCATACGCAGGATATCTGTCCCCTTAGTGTGGATGGCGCATAATATGGTTATAATAGTGACTGTCTAGTTCTGATAATGGTTGTCAAGAAACCATTATAACCCCCAGGATGCCTTGACCACACTGGAGGAAAGCATTCTAGTTGGAATCTTTCATTTAAATCCGTTTTTAAAAAATGGTTTATGGTGACAGGGCTCTGTGAACTCTGTGATCCCAGACTCATGGGACTGCACACACAATTTGCTATTGTGTCCAATTGCTACAGGATTCCATAGCGGAATCTGCCTTTTGGCTGTAGCTGGGTGTCTGACATTGTGGCCATTTTGCCCTTTGGGGAACTTCCACCCCAAAGGAGAGTGCATTAAGCTAGCAGCAGGGTGGGAGAATGTACCGGCTAAAGGAGGAGCCCCAGAAAGCAGGAGGACAGCTATCTGGGCTTGTCAGGAACCCCTTTGTCTATCTCTGAAGGTGTGTGCTGTTTTTTGGGGCATGTGGGGAACATGGTATCCAGGGGCTGAGTTGATGAGTCACTGGTGCCAGGCAGAGCTCTGGGCTGCAAAGTGTGCAGATTGAGGCAATCTGGAGCCGTAAGGTACACCCCAACACAAAGCCCTTTGTGGCCCATCCCTGCACAATAATTTAGTATCTCCCTTGGATTGCCAGTAGTAGGGGGGCCTTTCCCTTCTCAAAGAGGCAGTGGCATGGGGCTTCCCCCACTACTTACACCCCAATAGTTGGGGTATATCTGCTTGGATGGCAAGCAGGCTGGACTGCATTCTTCTCCTCCTACCACACACAGTCCTGTACTACCTGATCCAGGGATGATCTTTCTGCTCAATCATTATTGGATCTCACTGAGAGGTTCCCCATTATGGTACATACAGCTGTAGCACAGCACAAGAATGTGGTCCTTCCTTTCAAGAGGGGAACAGATCCTGTACTAGAGCTTACTGCTGTCTCAAGGCCTAAACTTTAGAAACTCTTTCTTCTATAAACCAGGGAGAAGAAGGTATTAATTCTTCAGAGGCAGGGCCCCAGCAACCTGTGGCAAGGGATATCGGTTCTCTGTGTGAACACGTGAAAATCACATGACATGCTTCAGGATTGCTAAGGTTCCTTTGAGAGGGTGGGGTGGTTAAAAAGGGAGGCCCCCATATTCCTGCAATTTAGGAGCACCTTGCTGCTGACTTCTCACTCTGCCTTAATTCCTGAATCTACCTTCTTGTCCCATCTGTACACTCCCTCTCCCAAAATAAATCAGTGTTGAGTGTTCCACTTTTATTTTGAACATTGACAATGTTTAATATTGCACATTGTACCTTTATGATCGCATATATGTAAAAGTCACTCATAGAACATTTATAAAGTGCCAAAAGAAATCCAGTGGAAAGCTAGCTTCTAAGCTGAGACTCTTTTTTGTAAACTTTTTTTTTTGGAACTGATTTTTATTTTCCTTTCAAAGCTGTAAACCCCTAGGGAAGCTTATGAAAGATTATTGATAAATACCTGACAATAGCTGTTTTATTCAACAATAGTATCAGACAAATTTAGTGTATATATCATTTGAGGCTTTGTTTATAAGTCATATCAGTTTTTCCATACTTAATGTAGACTGTCTAATATTGCATTGAATACATTTGACATTTCTGTGAGATTTTTGTTTTCTTGGGGGTTTTTTTTGGGTCAGGATGTAAAAATCTCCCCTCGGTGTTTTGTCTCTTATCCTGTAGCTGCTGCAGCCTGACAAGGAGCCTGCCTGAAGATAGGAGGCGGCCCTGGTTGAGCAGGGGCTGGTGCAGGTTAATGAACCAGTGCCTCCTCTCACCCCCCAGTAACTGGACTTTTGGTGTCTGATCAATACATCTGATTGGACATTGCCAGGTCTCCTTGGTTGAAACTTGGGTACCTGCAACCCTAAAGTTTAAAAAAATGGATTGTCTGGGTAAAACCCAGGTGGGTGGCAACCCATCATCTCACCATCTAATAAAAGAAAACCCCTTATATAGGGTAATGACACCAGTTACAGGAAAGTAGGAGGAATAGAACAATTATTCACATCATGTAATGCATAGCTCTATCCCTCTCCCATTCTTATCACCTCCTTTTAGCTGGAACCATGGGACACAATTCTGCAATGTGGTGGGTCAGCTCCAGAGTTGTCAGCACAAACTCCAAGTACATGAGTATGGCTCAGAAGCCGAGTGCTCAGCATCTTGCAGAATCGTGGCCCATGGAGTATTTGCTTCAGTCACTCTAATATGTTTGCTTTCTTCACTTTCTTAATTTTAGAGGTGTAATGAAGGAAGGAGTGAAAGACTCTGAACTGGATTGTGTTACCAGTGTGTATGGCTGTGCGCGTTGCTCTGGTGTATGGATCCATTTCCCAACATGCTCCTACCTTCATGCACCACTGTACATGTTCTAAAACTTGCTTGCGCATCTCCCTGTGATGGTCTAACGCTGTCTCTGGTTTCTCCTTGGGTACATGAATGTACCTGAGTGGAGAAGCACCATGCTGTGAGCCTTCCCACCGCTGCCATTGGGTAGGAAGTAAAGAAAGGTGGTGCTATGTTCTATGCCCTTTTGCTGCTACTCGTGATAGATAGGAAGTGAACAGTTACCCCATCTGTGGTTGTTCCCCCCACACTGTCGCCCACTGGTAATGTGAGTGTGGGAGGAGAAGGACCATGCTAAATGTTTCAGTAGCACCTGCTAAAACTGATAAGCAGGTGATAAACAGCCGGCACCTGGTTTCTTTTCCCCCTTTCCTGCTCGAAGTGGGTTAGGAGGTCACACTCCATGACAGTATGATGATGTTGCACCCATTAGGTTTATGGTAGTAGTTACTGAATGAGGGATCTTTTGTGGCACCTATCTTGCTAGAGGGAAGTAGCCAGCCTTGTCATGGAGAAGTGGGGAATGTGTGCACTGAGTGCTGATAGCATCTCCTCAGGTCATATGTCAAGGGTCTTCTATGTTGGCATGTTGCATTTGAAAATGTAATGGAAGAAAAACTATTTATCTTCTGGATATTCAGCTGCTGATGGAATGGGGGTTTTATCCGTCTCTTTCTTCCTTGCGTACATCAGTGGTGAGGGCTTTTATTACCCTTTTATTTATTTATTTTGAAGAAGGAAGCTGTCTTGGCAGGGAAGCAAGCTGAAGAATAAAGGAAGAAATTCAAGCAGAAGGGGAAAAGGATTTTTGTTTCCTGTTAGCAGTGAAAGCATGTACCTTCTCGGGACAGACTTTTGAATCTATTATTTTTCCCATTTATCTGATGTGCCTAACAGTGTTTAGGTGTACTTACAGTAAACATAATAAAAACCTCAGCTAAATGGATGCTAAACCAAATAATTCCCTACCCTGCACCCGCCAGACATCCATAAAAACAAACTCCCTCCGTCAAGCAATCCCTTGAGAAAAAGCTTGCGTAGATAGGTTTTGCAGCGTGCCCCTAAAGGTTAAGAAATGAGGGTTCTGCTGGACCATAAGGAGGCAGAGGGAATGCAAATGGCCTGCCACCAGAGTACGAATCTAGTGACCCAGCTAAACAGCTAGATTAGAATGTTAGAAGAGTGCTCACTAATGTGTGAGGAACCCAACCATAAATGGCTTTATAGTTTAAAATCAATACCTTGTATTGCACCCAGAAAGGAACTGGAAGCTAGTGCAGGCTATGGAAGCACAAGCGTAAGAGGTTCTTCATACAGGGATCACACTGGTGTGTGGGCAGCTGTATTCATAGCTGAGGTCTTTACGGTTTTCACATGGCAATAATAATCCAGTCTGGAGGTGACTGTGAAGACCTGGACAGTATGGTCCGCATCTGAAAGAAAAGATAGCAAATTGCCAGATGCGATTGGACTAAAGTGCACTGCTGCTGCTGCTCCCTGGACACATAGAAACAGATGAGGGTTCAAGACCCCTGACAAGGTGGCAAATTTGAAAAACCCCATTAGCCCCTGAGGTTTGGGAGCTGTGGCTGCTATATATTGAATATTGGGAGCTGTTTGTGGCTGTAAATTCAATTCCAAATATGTGACTGGTATTTACATTGCCGTCTAGGGTCGCTCTCAGAAGCTGTAAGCCTCATACATGCTATTCAAAACAGGCTTTTTGCTGATGCCGTGGCCACGGAGGAAAGTTGCTTTTCTCCAGCGCCACCAGGGAGTGTGGAAAGGTTCTGTTTTCACCACTCACCAGGTTGGATGGGCGGGAGGGGGCAGCCAATGGCTCAATTTCCAGCAGTGCTTAAAAGCTACTAAAGCACTGAAATTTTGACTTGACTTTTGCTGCATCGCTAAGCAGCATGGTTGACGCACAGTCAACTTGTGGAACTCCTTGCCTGAGGAGGTTGTGAAGGCTAGGACTATAACAGAGTTTAAAAGAGAACTGGATAAATTCATGGTGGTTAAGTCCATTAATGGCTATTAGCCAGGATGGGTAAGGAATGGTGTCCCTAGCCTCTGTTTGTCAGAGGGTGGAGATGGATGACAGGAGAGAGATCACTTGATCATTGCCTGTTAGGTTCACTCCCTCTGGGGCACCTGGCATTGGCCACTGTCGGTAGACCGGATACTGGGCTAGATGGACCTTTGGTCTGACCCGGTACGGCCTTTCTTATGTTCTTATGACGAAGCACCTAAGATACCACAGTGATGAACATGTTAGAAATGCTGGGACAGAAAAAGGCTTTGTCTGGTGGGGGGTATCTGACCTTCCCTAACGTGAAGATGGGCTGCAGCCAAAGAAACTACTGAAAAGGATTCCTAGTTGTTGGCTTGTTGCATTTTAATGTCTCAAAAATGGAAAATTACTTTTTGGAGCCACTTAAGAAGTGGGACCTGAGCCTGGTTGATGCTTAAAATTTAGATCAACCTAGATGAAAAATTCACATCCTTGAGTGACATTGTTAAGCTGACCTAGCCCCCCGTTCTAGATGTGGTTAGGTTGATGGAATAATTCTTCCGTCGACTTAATCCACCTCTCAGAGGCAGTAACTAAGTACAGCGATTGAGGGGAAAAAACCCTTCTGTTGCTTTAAGTGTCGTCTACTCTATGGTGCTCTGTGCAAATCCTTCCCCCCTCCCCCAAACAAACAACCCCCCTTTAGGAACTTTTTGGAAAAAGGTCTATTTTGGGGGGCTTACACCTCCAGAACTCTGACTCCAGTGACCCCAAGAGGCATAGCAAATTTTAAGAAAATCCAGTTAAGTATATGTATTTCAGAGCCCTTAAAAGTGCCATCCTTTAACCAGGAAGGAGAGGGACAGTGGAGAGAGAGCTGCAGAATTCAGGCTTTGAAAGGTGTGAAGAGGCCTATGTCCTCAGCTAAATGAGAACGCCCTGTGGAGATGAATACAACCTGACTTTAATAGCTCTGAGAGGTGTGAATTGCTCCATTCTTTTCAGTGGTGTTCCCATCCCCCTCTGGAGAGCTTTAGAGCCCCTGATGGGCATGAAGTACGCCTGTTCACAGCTCCACACCCAAAGAGGCAGGACTTGCCCAGATCCTGGTTCACATGGGGAATAGGGATGGGGACTCAGATGAATGGGGTTTAGGAAAAGGGCCGGTCCAATTCCTGTAGATGGGCACAGGTCCACCCAGATCCTGGCACAAACACGGGGCAGCAAGAGCAACTCAGACAACCCCAGGGGGAACAAGGCTCCTCTGAGGGGCCAGAATGGGGTGCTCAGCAAGAGCCCCTCAGATGTGAACACGCACATGGGAGGGAATAAGATGGGTCTGATTGGTGCTGTTCCTGTTCTCCTCCAGTCCTGCTGCCAATCACCTCCACATCCACCTTCCCAGTGTCATACGCTTCCTTCACCTGAACCCTCACCCTCTCTTCTTTTCTCATAACCTCCTCTTGCTGCAGCCCTGAACTCTATTCCTCTGCCCCCCTAAAGCCCTCCCATCATTCTCCCATCTAATACCCCTCCCCAAAAGACTGATTACATTCCCTCCAAAATAAAACTGCCACCCAGGACTCAAATTGTAGTAACCTCCAACACTCAGTCCAAAAAGCCTTCGGTCTTAGGTGGGGGGGCTTGCAGCTTGTAATGAATTTATCCTTAGTTAAGTTAATTGAAGTGTGAGTTTAGAGCCATCAGTCTGAAGAAAATTTGTGATTCATCCAGTCATTAGTACCTTCCACTTTAGCAGTACAAGGCAGCAGGAGGAAACTGTTCCCCCCACCCCTTAACTTGGGAACCCCCTCAGTCAAGCCCAAATTTGGAATGCTACCCACATTCACATGAGGCACACCAAATTTCAAAGTGATCCGAGTAACTGTACAGATCTCAGAGCGCTTACAAGAGTTGATCTTTAAAGCATATGAAATGGCAGGAAGGGAAACCCTCTAGCTGTTTTTCTGTATTGGTGCACGTGTGCTGTAAAAATGTACCTTTGCTTAAATACTATTCTCCGTTTGGGTCCCCCAAAGATTTAGTGAGCGCCATGCACTGCTTTGGGTGAAACGCAACCGCTTGAGACCATTTTGACACACATCAAATCAATACTTTGACCTCTAGCTCTTTGCAAAAAAAAATCCATCTAGAAACTTTTTGAAAAAAATGTTTGTTTTTTCCCCCAGAGCTTATCTTAGAAATCCCTAGCTCAAAGGACGCCAATTTGGGATCACTAACCCTACCTTGCATCCCCTGGGGCACACCAAATCGCAATGGCATCTGACTAAGCATGTTGATTTTAGGGGCCTTAGAAAGGTCGATCTTTAAACAGAAGTTGTGATGCAACGTTGGCTATAGTCGTGCTGCTGTACCACTATAATGCAGGGTTTTTCTCCCATGACCAACTAGGAAAAAGCAGAAGGAACTGGAGAGAACCTAGAGGTATTGACAGAAGAGCACCCTGGTTTTTGGCAAGATAGGAATTGTGCCGTGTGACTTGCACTGCAAGGTGTGGGGAAAGGCTACTGTTCAAATCTATCACTCCAGTCCAACACCACTTCCAACTATCTGAGCTTACAATGATTTCAATATTTTAGTAACTACTGTCTGTTTTGGGGTTTGGGGTGCAATCGCCACTTGCCCTGCAACCCTGGGTGCTGAACAGTGCTTTGCTGCTGTAGCTCTCTGCTTGGGATGCTCACAACCAGGCTACAAGCATGCAGGTCACATGTCTGTGTGCTGGAGAGCCGAGTTCATTAGCTCTGACCCCAGCAGCCTGTCTCTAGCCCCACCACTACATTCTGGCTTTCACCAGCCTTGATTACAACCAGCAACGTGTTCTGTGGAATGTCCAGCCCTCTCCTGGACAGTTCAGAGAAATCCTGTGGTTGGTTTGTTCTTCTAAGGACACAGAAGCACATCACCACTTATTAACTTAACTGCGATAAATAAATACACTTTTCTCTACAAAAACAGCACTGAGTTGGTTTATAGTAAATAACACATTTATTAATTATTTGACATAGATGATACCAAGTAAAAGGAGTAAGGATAGAAATGGTTACAAGCAAATAAAAATTAAAACATGCATCTAAAACTTAATCTAGCAAGGTATAGGCTTTGTTCAATGTGGTTTCTCTCACCATTTTTCCTTTTTCCCAGCTGTGGCTGACTTTCTCTGTCAGGCCCTTCCAAAGATGGCGTCTGTCTTTGCTTATATCTTCCAAAGTTCAGTGACTTTGTTTCAAGATGCAGGATGACCTCATGCTTTCTTCCCTTCATCCCCCTGTATGTAAATGGGGCTCCCATTGTTTTGATTCCACCATACTTAATTTACATAGGAAACCGATAAATAGCTGCCTTCCCGCCTGTCTGGGTGGGCACCTGTTTCTCTCTGTTTGGCCACAGATTTTAAAACTTAATATAATTAACTATCTATATTTCCTCAGACAGTGGTAATACATACATTTCACAATGATGTTAATCACTGGTGTGTCATTAATTTCCAGAAAAGACTCACCCTTTACACTCTTCTAATACAGTAATATTGTATCAAATCAGCTGATTCAATAGCTTATCACTTGAGGTTCAGCTCCCATCTTTATAGACCAGTAAACCTTTGAAATGGAGTCTTCTGAGGGTTACCCCTCAAAGTAAAGTTTATTCAAGCTATGAGGAAGGCGACATGGAGTCTGGTGGTGAAGGAAGCTCCATGCTCTTTCTTCCCCCATTTGTTGGCTTAATAGTTTGTTACCCAATATGTAAAAATAAACCTTCATTGTCTTTGTGTGAAGATAGGGCTTGCCAGAGAATCAAATACACATTCCTTTGTAAGGCAAACCTTTTTACCAACTCCCCCTGAAATGCCTGGTTTAAGCACACGTTAGTCATAATTCCAGTATATATCCGTTACTCTTAATACACACTGCCTACATACACCACGCAAGAATATTAATGATCAGTGAGGTATTAGTTTACAAATGATACCTCACAAGCATAGGTGCTGGAACTAGGGGTGGTGGGGGTGCTGCTGCATCCCCTGGCTTGAACTGATTTCGATTATATACAAGGTTTACAGTTTGATTCAATGGCTCTCAGCACCCCCACTATACAAATTGTTCCAGCACCCCTCCTCACAAGTCTTTACATTTCAAAAGTTTTAACATGTTCAGGGGATTTCAAGCTTGGTGCTCAGCCTGATGTCTGCTACCTTTGTTTTACCTAGTAAATCATGAGTCTAGAGTTGAGGAGATGTTTGTATGATTGGATGTCACTTTTAATGACTGCAGACAGTTTTAATGAGTTTTAGATTGCCAGAAGCAGCAATCCACCTGCAGCTAACTGTGAAAGCTGGATGTTGAAAACACTTTCCTTCTGGTGTTTTTGCACTCAATCCTGAGCTCTTAAGTGAATGCATTAACTCTTATATACAGGCCTTTTTTTCTTGAAATGGCTCCATAGGACTGATAGGGATATCCTGGATCCTCAAGTCCAGCCCCTTGCTATCGCAGGCAACTACTCATGGTGGTAATGTTAAACATGCACATAAGTGTGTGTTGGATTTTAATCTAAAATTCTATCTAATATTGACAGCACAATCAGTGTCATTGTTTGTAGCATAGCTATTAGTTTTGCTGCCTCATCTGAAGTATACTTTCTTAATTTAAGAATTTTTTTCTTCAAAGAAACATATTTTTTATACCAATATGTAAATCTGCTCCAAAATAATTTTCCTGGAAAATCTGTTTGCAGAGAGGTGAGGCTAAGTCCCCAAATATGTTAAGTTGATATAGCATGATTAAAAGCGGATTAAAGTGTGCTTTAAAAAAAAAAAAAAAAAAAAAAAAGGTTTTGCCCTTCAGTCTGTTTTGTGATGACTTGTGCTTTGTGTTCATCCCTCTCTATGCTGGAGGATCTTGGCAAAATCTTAATAGAAGATCTGAATAGCAGTCATGTGAAGTGCTGATCTCAGCTGCAGCTCTGCCTTCCTGCAAAAGGGGGAAACTTAAAAAAGAAAAGTGTGGGTATGGGTAGGAAGAAGATCCAGAATTGCTGCGCTGAATCAAAGCCACATGCAAGGAGCATTTGAATCAGAGCATTGTACGTCACTTTTGAGCGAAGAGCTGTTGCAGCTGTATTTTTCACTTGGTTCCCCTCCCCCCCCCCCCGTTTAATTTGTTATGAATTTTTCAGTGTACCAGAGCCACTATGTATGCTGCACATCAGAATGGTATAAATCATGCATGTTAACATATTAGAGTTGTAGGGCCAACTGTTCTGGTAGGCTGCTAGCGTCTTTAAGTTCTAAACTGAAACTGTATTCTTAAACCCACAGAATTGTGAGTCTCCCCCCATTTCTTGGCTCAGCACATCAGTCAACATTTGTGTGCTTCATTTTAGTATCGAAAAGGAGAGGTCTCTGTATAGTGCAGCTTTTGGTGATTGTGACAAAATAAACTAATGAACAGTAGTCCCCTAAAGTGTATTGGTGAACACGGATTATACTACAGAAATAACCATCTCTAAACACATTCATGAAACGTGGTTGTGGCATAACGGTGCTACAACATGTTTTCTTTCCTGTGTCAACAGAAATAAGCACACTAATAAGCTCTCTCTTAGGGCTTGTCTATACTTACGCGCTGGTTCGGCGGTAGGCAATCGAACTTCTGGGTTCGATTTATTGCGTCTTGTCTGGACGCGATAAATCAAACCCAGAAGTGCTCCCCGTCGACTCCGGCAATCCTGCTCGGCGCGAGAAGTACGCAGAGTCGACGGGGGAGCCTGCCTGCCGTGTCTGGACCGCGGTAAGTTCGAACTAAGGTACGTCGACTTCAGCTACGTGAATAACTTGCAATAAGTTGCGTACCTTAGTTCGAATTGGGGGATTAGTGTAGACCAGGCCTTAGACTCCACTAGGGTTAAAACATGGGTTACCTACCATAATTATAACACTATCTATCCACACAGGCATGTTATATTGGAACTGAGCCCCATAATGTCACACAATTGTGCCTTAATAATAGGTAAATTTATAGATAGGTATTCCTTGAAGTGAGCCAATATAGAGGTTCAATACTTACAGAGAAACTGGGCAATTTTGCAATTTCTTTAACACAGAGCTTGCACTAAGTGTTGTAAGGAAGGTGAAACAATAACAAATATTAAAGTTCATATTCATTCAGAGAATTTTCATGCCTTTTTAAAAGCAGAGAACCAGTGGTTCTTGCCTGTTTTTCTTCGAAGTTCAGTGGGACCTGGTGCCAAATCCTGCTTGTCTTCGACTATTTCATAGACCTCAGTGAGGCTCCTTGTCTGAGGAAGATGAGAATGATTATTTGGCCCTCCCTCTGAAACTTTCATAGCCAACTGTCAGGTAAGTAACTGATTCTAAAGAAAATTGTGCTTGATGGACATTGCCTTTAGACACTGAGTGCAAGAATGCTGTACAATACCAACATGCAACTGTTATCTTAACATCAGAAATTCTACGTATGATTATTTTAATAGATTGCGTGGTTATTTCTCAGCAACATTCTGTGCCTTCTGCTCTGATTGGCTACTGCATTTAACAATCCACATGCATGTCCACAACAGGCACAGCTATCTCTTGATTCCTGCTTTCTTGCCCCATCTTTTAGGCCCACACATTTCAGTTATTCTCTCTTCCTCCTCCTCCTTCCTTGCAATCCTCTGCTGTCTTCAAACATTTAAAAAAAAAAACCCTATAGGTATACTGTTCATAACATGATTTAGTTGCCAAACATGTTTCTTTACCTGTACTACTAATACATAAATAAGTCTATGCGGATGTAATATGTATGTATATATGATCAAAAGGCTGATGTACTTTTCTACTTCTCTTTTATTTTTGCTTAGACTGCAAAAATAAATGCATTACTTTTATTACGCTAGCTCTAAAAAATGTGCTGGGTGCTTCACATAAATGTAAGAAGACATGTCCTGCCATGAAGAACTTTCAGCCTAAGTAGAATACATAAAACAGGGGGAGGAGGACTGGAATACAATAAATATTTAAATATAATCGTTAAATGAAGTGCATTTCACTTCTGTTAATAGTTTCACTTCAAGGGTCTGCAGTGTTCAGTAGCAAACTCTGCAAATAACATTTACCCTGGAACTCTTTGAAGAAATTCATGGAAAAGTTTCTGTTGGCTTTAGAGTTTGTCAACACTTGCTTTGACCCAGTCTATGCTCTAAATTATGCTTGGTTTAGAACAGGAGTCTCGCCCTCATTTGGTCCTTGTGGTCATTTGAGGTTTAGTTCATTGGCCCGAGGGCCGCATCACTGACCCCCCCCTTCCCCTCGCTGCCCCCAGAGAGTGCATGAGGGGTAGGGCAGGGAGTTGAGGTGCAGCAGGGGGTTGGGATGCAGGCAGGGGGCTCAGGGTGCAGAAGGGGTGTGGGATGCAGCAGCGGGTTGGGGTGCAGGCAGGGGGCTCAGGGCAGGGAGTTAGGGTGCAGAAGGGGTGTGGGATGCAGCAGGGGGCTCAGGGCAGGGGGTTGGGGGGTGGGGTACAGGAGGGCATCGGGCTCCGGGGTGGCAGCGGTGCACGCTGGGGCAGGCTGCCGGCCCCGGCCCGCTTCGCTCCGGGAAGTAGCTGGAACCATGTCCCTGCAGCCCCTGGGGGAGGGGGGACGCAGGGTTCCACACACTTCTTGCTGCTCCTCCAGATATCTCCCCCGAAACTCCCATTGGCCGTGGTTCCCCGTTCCCGGCCAATGGGAGCTGCGGGGGGTGTGTGTGTGTGTGTGTGTGTGTGTGCTTGGAAGCCAGGGCAACACATGGATGGAGCCCTCTGCTCCCCCGGCCACAGGGATGTGATGCCCGCCGGCACGGGGCTCGAGGGGGGCAATCCTATGGGTGTAGTTTGCCCACCCCTGGCCTGGAGGTAGGCCGGGTAGGGGGCTGGGGCCGGCGCGGGCCGCATGTTTGAGACCCCTGGTTTAGCAGTTTCCTTTGCTCCCTTCCTCACAGCTTCCCACTGCCTTAGGGCTGAGGCTTGTGGGCAGGGTGTCCAAGGCCAGGTCTATGCTACCGATTTCTGCCGGGGTAGCTGTGCCAAGCAGAGGTGTGAAGAGGTGTGTGATGATCTCTGCCTGACATAGTTGTGCTGGCAAAAGTCCCAAATGTCGATGCAGTTACACTGGCAAAACTACATGTTTTCTGGTGTAGTTTGTTTTGCTCAAGGGTGGGAAGGATGCTGGAATAAGCTGTACCAGCAGAAGCAGAGTTTTGCCTGTATAGCTGCATCCACACTAAGAATGATTTGCCAGTATAGTATATTGGTATTGCTATGCCAGCAAAGGCTTGTAGTGCAGACGTGGCCCAACGGTCCACTTTCCTGCCTCTCATCTGCCTTCTCAGTACTAAGTTTTAACATTAATCGGGAAGGGAAAATATTTGCTTTTAAGGGCAAGGTTTGAGGGAGAAGAAGGAGCCGTTTATAAATTAAAATGACTCATTTATAGAGGTGGCCAGGCAGCAGGGCACTGAGAGAACAAGGTTTCCAAACTTTTGAAAGCTGAGCCACCCTCCCAATCCCACTTAGGAAGATGAAACTCCCTTCAATCCTGCTATGGTAGCAGGGCAGCATAGGGGAGACTCATCTAAGCCCCTCAGTCCAACTAGTCCTTTGCACCAATTTCTGCCAGCTGGGCACACCACATACTTTTGGGAAAGACCGGCTTAGAGGAAGGGCCAGTGGGGGGAAGTTACTATATGGATGACGGTGAAGTTACAGCTGCATGCTGGACAGATAGACACATAGGCTTCATCCTCAGAATGTCTGCCCAGCCCAGCCCAATATATGGTTATTGCCTTGTTAACCAGGAACGCCTGCAGCTACCTGATCTCTTGTGAGAGTCTTGGTGCCTCTCTCCCCCCATTGCTGTGAGTTCTTGAAAGCTTTCAGTTGTACACATACATATGTGAAAAGTGGGAAAAGGAACATAAATGATGTTGACCATATTGGACCCAAGCAGAACTCTACAATCTGTTTGTTTTTAATTGTTTTTCAAAACATTATTAACAGAAAATCTCTGTCACTGTCTCTTCCCTGCCCCCCTCCCCTTACTCTATCCATGAGGTAGCATATGTGCCAGCGAATGCAATACCAAGTGCCCATTTCTTTCTCTCAATGGGAGAGTAAATTAGTATGTCAAACTTGCCTCAGTAACTGGTGTATAATTTAGCTTTATCCTGGGGCTGTAGTAAGTTTTACAGCCTTTCTTTACAACATTTCCCTGAGTTTGTATTTTTCTTTCATGTTCAACTGGGAACACTCTTTTTTTGTTTGTTTACTGTCTGCCTTTGAGAAGTAAGCATCCCTTAGGTGTGCAGCTGAGAACCAGTCACGTGTGTGTGGCTGAAGGCTGGAGGAGGAATCATAGACAAGCATATGCAGGAAAATACATATTCCAATTCCTTGTACTGTGGTGATGAGTAATCTTTAGGTTAAAGCAGAACAGCATGGTTTAAAATGTAGGACTTTAATATCTATTGCTTCCTCCCACCAAACTGAACTGCAGGGCGGGTTTCTTTCTGTTTGATTTTCACATGCTGTAAGAGTGTTGGAGCAATCTGGGAAATTGTCTTAATATATTTTCTCCTCTAATCCTGATTCTTGGGACCAAGTTGTAATGGTGCATAGAATTTCAGGGAATGGAATACACGAATGGAGAAAAGTAAAGTACTTTCAGGACCAGTATCCCTGTCAAAGGCTGTGTGTGAGAGTGAGAGGGGACCATGATTTGGGCAATCCAAATAATTTGGCATTATCTTTCTTTAGTGTTCGTAGTTAAGTATCTACTGCAATTCTTCATAAGCATAGAATTCAGGCTTTTTCTTCAGCGTTACCCCAGTCTCCTCTGCTGTCCACACATATACACACACAAGGCTCTCACTTGTGCTGGCTGGCCTGTTCTGAGGTAAAGGCTACAGCTCACGTAACCTGCCCACTTTGCAGTGTGGCAGCTAAGCCACTCAAGTGCTGGGAGTCCTGCAGTGCCTTCCCACTATTCCCCTGTGTGCTCAGCAGTTCTCCCACTATTCACTGGGGAAGAATCCTTGAGCCCCTCTGCATACTGCAGTGCTAAGAACCATACGATATGGCCCCAGATGTCTAGTGCCTCACTCAAGTAGTACAGTGCCAGTGTGGGTGCAGTGGAGTGGACACTACACTTGACAGTGGCTTTGCAGTATAGTTGCTCACGCCCGAGCTAGGACAGCCTGGGTGCTTTTATGTGGGTGCAAATCATCTGAGTTCACTCTGATGTGAAGATCCATCTATAGACTGGTGTGGGGAGAAACCAGAGCTAACAACTAACTGTGATGAACCATGTAGTTGAAATAATCAAACCTTAGCTTTATCATTTTGATGTGGCTTTCGTTTTCATCTTTGTGACGTTTGGAGGTGTCCCCTTTTTGTAAAATGCAAGTGCATTGTTTACATTCTCAAAGATTCATCCTATGTGTTCCTCTAAAATAAAGGTTTCTGATCTATATTTAGTTAGCTTTGTGCACCTTCAGCCTGATTTTTGCCTTGTTTAGCTTTGACCAGGCTCTGGTTTCTTCTTTTACGTAAATACAGTAACAGCGGAGAGGAACAACATTTTGACAGCACAATAATAAAAGTAATCAAAGTGTAAAACTTTCAGTTAAGTATTACTGCTCTGATATTTCTGACACTGCATATCTGTAACTTACTCCCAGGGTATCGAATATTCTGGAACCAAATTCTAGAACCAAATGCTGTAATACATCTCTATTAATTTGTGCCTGACGTGATTTAACTTTTGTACATGTTGATTATTCTCTAAACTACATAAATTTGGATTTAGTTAACTTTGCAACCTCCTCTTCTGACTTACTAATTGCTCTTTTGTATGACGTCTCAGAGAATAATGTCAAGTACAGTGTTTGATAGTAATACTTGGAGAAAAGCCAGCACTGCTCCTCTCTGTAGGTGGGGTGACTACCCTTCAGAAACATGATGATTAACTCAGTTCAAACCAAATGAAAAAATCCCTGAAACGCACCCTTTTTCCTTTCCACGTCATCCTCTGTTTGCCTGAGGCGATGATCCTGCACTTTGTCTCAGACAGGTGACTCAGATGGAGGAGATGGAAACAAAAAGTCTGAGTTTCTGGTTACTCTGCAGTATCATCCTTATTGCCTTTTAACTGCATCTCTCACATTTAGTAACACAGACAGCTATAAAGAGTGTCTGTGTAAAATTTTTTACTAATTTTTTTTTACCAGGCAGTCCCCAAAACTCTAATTCTCCACTGTATTATAGTGGACCAGTAGGAATGCACATAGTTGTGATGTTTCTGCTTTCCAGCATGCACCAATGTGGATCTAAATGAACATCATAAAGTTCTCAAAAGTGCATTGCAAAAGAACCTAGAGGCTTGCAGAAAGGCAGTATGGTGAAAATTTTGTCCTTTAAGCTATGAAAGACAAAGGTCGCCTTGGCTGGTTTAAATGGGCTTTTAGGCCAAACTTCAGTTGCAGGCTTGGAGCCTGGAGATTCATTAATGTCCGACCCATCAGGTGCAATATAAGGACGTGAATATAATAAAGTAGAAAATGTTTGCCCTGAATCTCTAGTTCTCTTCTCTGAAATAAGTTATTTTTGGAAGCCAAGCCCTGATCCAGCATTGTTAGTTTCATAATTGCACAAATTTATGCAAATCAAAGTGAAACTAGTGGGCCAACTGTGGCTCATGGGATCCTAAAATCTAGCCTCTAATGGTTCCTTCTGCTCTGCAGTTTTCCTTTAAACATGGAGGTGTCACTTGTGGAGACCAAAAAGTCTAGAACCTTCATTTAAGTTTTTGTAATGGTTCTGTGAACACCTGGGCTTTCTCCCCCTTCTCCCCCCCCCCCACCTTTTTTTTTTTTTTTTTAAAGCTTCATGTTTTCTGTAAAAGTGTCTGCTTAGCTGGAATGTGAAAGACAAACTGATAGACTGTAGGTTTTCATGGCTCATGAACTCTGCCAATCACTTTATCACAGAAAGTTCCAGTAAAAGAAAATACGGGATTGTTTAGCATTTTTTGTTTCTGGGTGCCTTTTGAAAATACAATTACAGCCAATGTAAATTATTATACAAAATAGATGCAGTTCTCAGGATCCTAGAAGGTTGTCATTGTCCTTCCAAGTTGCAAAGTGGATCCCTGCGCTTAAATCATTTGCTGTCTGAGATAATGGTTTAATATAGCATTTGAAATACTTGGAGGCTTGTAAGAAGTCCATCTCATTTATGAATAGGCACATAAGCAATGTACTGAAATTATTGTATTAACAGTCCATATTCTTTAGATGACTTGTTTTCCTTGCAACTGATCAGTCGCAAAATGCTATAGAAAGTCATTCCACTCACCGCCCCTTCTCCTGCAAAGTCTTGAAATAATGGTAATAATTGAGCCCATGTGTGACCCCCAGCATGAAAGAAAATGTAGCTATGAAAAGTACAGCTTAAATAGTTTGGATTTTTTATCATTTCAATACACAAAACTTAAAGAGGGGCAGGCTCTGAAGTCAGGGCATTGCGGGGGTGGGGGTGTCCGAGAACCTTGCTGAACAAATACTAGTGGATCTGTTGGCTGAAATTCTGCTTATTATCTTAACAATTAATCTTTCACCCTTTATAACTTAAAACATGAATAACCTTCCTGACCCCCCTTGCCCCTCTGAATTCTTCAGTCTCCCACTTTATTATGGATCTCAAACCTTGGCCAAATTGGTCCTTTAATATCATCTAGCCAAATGAAACCTTGAAGGGATGTTTTTGACCTTGGTTGTCTGCAGTTACTGAACGTTACCCACTTGTTGTGAAGACAGAAAAAAATGTTGACATTCACAATGTGAAAATAAATATTTGAAGATAGGTTTTGGTCTGCTCAATTTGCACTGTCAGCATAAACAAAATCCTTCCCTTGTTTTCTTTGTAAGGATCCTTATTGTAGCCTTCATAATACTCGACTGTATAATCTGAAAGCCTTTCATAGAGGGCATTTTTACATTGAGTGTTTTTTAAAAAAAATTGTATGTTTATGTTTCTTTCCTCCTCCCAAATTCCAAGACCATTTCTTGTATGTTCCAACAAGGGAGATGGGTTTATACTAGTGAGTGCTGTTGCAACTCCCAAAAGCACAGTACTCTTTTATTAAATAAGATCCTATGGTTTTAAATGAAAGTAATTCTTATTATCTTATAGCACACGTGTAGCAGTACATTACTATGCTCCTGTAGTTGGAAGGATCACTTTTATGATTCCTGGAATCCCCTGCCTGTGTTGGTACCTATATAAAGAAGGAAGACCCTTTTTGCTGACCTAGTTCCCTGCAGTATAGTTAACCTCTCCTGATTCCTCTTCCTCCCTTGAGGGAGGAGTATCTTGAATTCTTCCCAGGGGAATGCGGTAAACAGCTGTAACCCTCCAATCAAGGGACAAATCCCAATTACAGCCACATTTAAACAACCTACTGCTATTTAGAGAAGAAAAAAAATAGGAATAAAGAACAAGTGTTTATTCTTAATCTTGCATGGATGCAGCTACTGGAAACTGCACTGTGCAGGATGGGAAACCTGAGTTACAAAGACCTAGGGCAGGGCAAACTGGGGGTTGGGACCCCTCAGGGAGGTCATGAGGTTATTACATGGGGTTCATGAGCTGTCAGCCTCCACCCCAAACCCCGCTTTGCATCCAGCATTTATAATGGTGTTAAATATATACAAAAGTGTTTTTAATTTATAAGGGGGGTTGCACTCAGAGCCTTGCTATGTGAAAGGGGTCACTAGTACAAAAGTTTGAGAACCACTGACCTAGGATGACCAGATAGCAAGTGTGAAAAATTGGGACAGGGGATTGAGGGTAATAGGCACCTATATAAGACAAAGCCCCAAATATCGGGACTGTCCCTATAAAATCGGGACATCTGATCACCCTACAAAGACCCCAGACTGGTAGTTGCATTCTTCCATGTTGTTAGCTGTGGCTCTGCCTCCCTCTTTTTGCCCACTAGTCTGTGGTTTAAACTTTAGCTCACCACTTCTCCCCATTCCTGGAAGTGTAAGTCCAGCTCTTTGCCCTTTCCAAATATCTTTCCTCACCCTCACCTTCTGGCTGTCATGTGTGGTTCTGATAGCTCTGGCAGACATGAAATCTGGGCATGTCCCTACTTGTTTCACTCAGCTGCCCTGGATGGGCCCCTGCCTGTATGAAAATACAGCATGTTTTACATGGATGGATAAGAAATATAAACAAAATGGCTCAAATAGTCACACTTGTTTGTCACAGCATGGCAGACGTGTGTGTGTGTTGGGGTGGGGGTGGGGGACAGGGGAGCACTTCAGCATTTCCCCACCATTCAGACGCAGCCATCTCTCCTGTGGAATGTGCTTACAGGCATTGATGGGTGTGCTATAACAGGGGTTCTCAAACTTCATTGCACTGCAACCCCCTTTTGACAATAAAAATTACTACACAATCTCAGGACGGGGGGACAGAAGCCTGAGACTCCCTGAGCTCCACTGCCCCGGGGAGGGGGACGGGGAGGCTGGCAAAGCTGAAGGGCTTCAGCCCCAGGCCGGGGGCCTGTAACCCGAGTCTCAACATGCAGGCCTGAAACCCTCAGGCTTCGGGTGGTGGAGCTCGGGCTTTGGCCTTGGGCCCCAGCAAGTCTAAGCCAGCCTTGGCGACCCACTTTGGGGTCCCGACCCACAGTTTGAGAACCACTGTGTTCTAAGTAGCTAAATAGAACAGAATTCTGTGATAGCAATGTGACACTACAGTTTAAAGAGGTGAATAGTTTCTCCAAATGAAACTCCAAGGGACACTTTTTAGGTAAAATGGAATTATTATACAAGTAGTAATTTGGCCAAGACACAGAGATTAAAATTCTCCTATTCTCGCAAAAAGTACAAGGCAAGAGGTCTGGAGCATTTAGTAGACTCTGCTTTAAGGTACTTCCAACACCACAGTGCCCCCTAACACTATGCTGGAGCATAGATTCAGTAGAGCTCAAGTTAGAAGAGTAACTACCACATCACTTCCTACAACATCTGAGTGCTCTGTAGAGGTCTCGGATCCGTGCAGTGACCAGACCTATCTATGCTTCACTTATGAGGTCTGGTTCACTTGTAGACTGAGGTGGTAGGACTGATCACTGGAAACTAACTGTGGGGAAGTAGTGAGTTCCCCTTGGTTCACTAGCTACTTCAAAATGCGACTACCGATTCTTAGACCATTTCTCCCACCTCTCGTTTTCCCTTCCTAAACTGGATAGTCCAGTTTCAGTAATATTTGCAGTGTGCAGTACAATACTCTGATAAATATAATGAAGCCTGTAGAATGTTGGTAACATGCAATAATGTTTTAAAATATTTGTTGTGCGTCTTCCCTTAACCTTCCAGGCTGCTGGCATTGTATAGAGCTGACACATGGGGGCAGGTTTCATGTTTTTGGTTAATTCACAAGTCAAAAAGAGCTAAGAGGCTGCAAACAATGTGTACAACCGAAGGAGCAAGGCAGGTGAAAAAGGGACACATTTCTGACAAAAAAAAAAGGGGGGGGGGGGAACGACGACGACGGACGGACCACTTAAGATTTTCAATTAGCTCTAGAAGTTCAGGGGCATCTGAAATCACTGTCTTGGTAAGTAAAACTGTGCTGAAGAAGACTTTGGTCCAAGGAGTGTGGTACCCAAGTGGATTCTACCATGATGGAAAACTCTTTCTATATGAGTCAAGGTGAAGCTTTATAGTAAAGAATTGCCAGTCATATCCCATTATTTTAAAACCAAAATGAAGATATTGCCCTCAAATGAATAGTCAATTCCTTGAAAGCACAAAAAGTTCTAAATATTTGAAAGGGTTAATAAGGTAGAAGTTGAACCTTCACTAGCAAGCTCAGTAGTTGTAACTTGCCATCTATTCAGTTCCAGCATGGGTAGCAAATTTGGATTCTGTAATAAAGACAGGACTCAGACATCATGGCGGTCTAAAAAACCCAAACAAACCCTGAGCCATGTCTACACTTCAGCTTCCATGGTGGCTCTCGCTGGTTGAAGTGCACCAGTGGTGAATTAGAGCTATGAAGCTGGCTAGTGTAAAAAGGCCAAAGAGAATACCAGGTACTACAGTTCCAGCATTTATTGAGTTCAAAACTACTTGTGTTCTAATGGAAATCAAAGCTGTGAAATCAGCATTCCACTTAGAAAAAACCCAAACCAAAATAAAAAGTTTTCTTTTTGTCTTTTAACAACAGTTTGTATCAAAATGTAAGGGCAAAAAGCACACTAGACACATAGTGTTAGGTTTGCTATTTTCTCTGGTACAGTAATAACCTTGTAATGTTCTTTTGGGTAAACAGGTGTGCGAATACTTAAAAGTCTGCCAAGTCTGATCTCTTTAGCTAAATCCATGGTCAGAAACAATGACAGACTGAAGATTGAGTTAAAGTGTTTGCTAAGCTTCTTTGTTTTCCAACAGACTGATGCACTGGTTAATCTATAACAAGTACAAGGGGCTTGGGGGAAAAACAAGTCTCCCTTTTCTAAGAGAATTCTGAAAAAGTACAATGAGCTGATACCAACCACAAGGACAGCATTGCTAAAAACAGGATACCTCTCAACAAGGAAAATCCTTGCTCATTATTGACATCTCTTTAAACAATTAAATCAGGATATCAGCTGTCTGGTCATAACTGAATCATGATCTACTAATGTGGAATATATTAACTTTTTGTAAAGAAATAAAGGGGAAGTTAACCTGGTAGAGTGCTAGAGGCTGCCATTAGGAAGGAAAGATTTTGTCTCATCTCCTGTTTAGTAGAAAAAGAATTATTGTAGATTTGAGTTTACTCTGGAAAAAAATGTTAATTTACCAAAACCTAGAGAAACTAACCATTCCTAATTATACCCATAGGATGGAACCTGTTTAAGCACAAGCAATTCTGTGTACCCATGGCAGCTGTATGGTGAACTACTGAAGTTTTGTCCTATGTCAACAGCAGTGCCGTTCTAAACACCTTCAATAGTGTTACCCTCTGGGCACCTTTCCCACATCTTCCAGAAGCAGTGGATTCTGGGAGATTTTGAAAAACCACTGGTGCACTATGGGATTATATTGGGGGAGGACTCTATGCTGTGCCAGTCACCTCTGTCTGCATTGACTCTGAAGCAGTGCAGATTGAAATTATGTTGAGACTTGCTAAGCAAGACTAACTTGAGTAGAATTTGGCATGACATGTTTAAGGCACATCTGTGCATGGATGCAAGTTATTTTATAAGAATGCTAAAAGGACAAAACAGTTCTTAGAATGCTAAATTTAGTGTAGAAGATCAGGCTTAAATTTTCCATTGCTAGTGAACTGAAAGGAAACAATGGATGTGTTTGAGAATGTGAAGTCGTCAGGGGCTAAGTAAAATAAGAGCAAAGTCCTTGTTTAGACTTCTTGTTTTGCTTTAGGTTTCTTGTCCATTCCATATGTTTAAGAACGGATTAAAATGTAATATGTCTTTGTCTTTGTTTTGTCAGTCTGTGTGGAGAGGCTAAGGTGGCAGTTAAAATTGTCTTTAATAGGGACATGGTCCACTTAAAATGGCTCCTTGAGAAACAGAGAATCAGGAGATTTTAAATGTATTGCCTACGAATATGTAAAATGCTAGTGGACCAGCCACAGGAAGTTGCATTTCTTCCAAGGCAGAGAAGAAAGGGGTTGCCTCAGCACTCAAACCTTAGCTGAAAGGAAGGAAAAGAATCATAATTCTGAGGGATTTACTGCTCCTTACCTACATTTGGAAAACATTTGTTTTTGGTACATAAAATTATAGCTTTTATAATATACTAAATGTGTCGAGTCTTTGTTGATTAAGAATTTGCCCTTCAGTACCTTTATACAAGTGCAGACAAGAATACTGGAAGTTGAGAGCAGGATATCTGGATTGATTAGTCATATGTAGGTTGAAACTGAAATAATTTCATTCTTGGTTTCAATTATTGATGGGTGTTCCCACTGCCACCTCCCACTTGCTAAAGGCTGCATATGTATATTTCTAGGGAAGTGAAAGAGTAAGAGGGAGAATCAAATGTTCTGGTGCAAAATTGAGAGCTCTTAACGTTTGTTTTTAAATGTAATATGACCTAGTGCTGAATTACCATTAGACTGAACAAGTCTACAAAGTTCCATGGGAGGACAGGGGGGGGAAGAGAAAAGTTTGATGGCATTAGAAGTTAAGAAATAGATTTTCTTTGGATTGATTAGTGGGACATAAATTTGTGGGGTATCCCTCTCCTCTATGCATGCATATATGTGACTATGACACTGTATGAGACAAGGTGGGTGAGGTAATATCTTTTATTGGACCAACTTCAAAAGTGTGTCTTTCTCCCCAACGGAAGTTGGTCCAATAAAAGATATTACCTCACCCACCTTGTCTCTCTGATATCCTTAGACCAACATGGCTGCAACAACACTGCATACAACACTGTTTATAGGTCTGCTAAAAGCTGTTAGAAACAAGCAGGCTTCCGCAACCTTCACCTGTCAGAATGCAAAACTAAGGCTTGTCTATACTAGAAAGCTGTAGTGCTTTAACTATACAAGTATAATTAAAGCGGTCCAACCCAGTTTAGTGTTGATTTAGTTACACCCGGTGCAAGCCCTTCTGTGCTGGTATAGCTTATTCCCGTATTTATACTTTGGGCTGTAAGAAAATTGCAGGCTATGATTTTGTTGCAGAAACCTCAACTATATTAGTGGCTGCAAATTTAAGTGGCATTGCCACCCTGTGCTCCATGTCACAGTGCCACTTGCTCAAAGTTGGAGGGGCAGTCAGGCCAAATTTGAGTGCGTGGCATTGTGACCTGGTGCACAGGGTCTCAATGCTACTAAAATTTGGCCTGGCCTCCCCTCTGTCATGCTTGCCTTCGAGAGCCAAGCGGGGGACGCATAGCGTCTCTTCTGTGATGCTGTCCTAGTAGGCTGCATGCTTTGAACTGCAACTTTAATAAACCATGGCTGAAACTTTTGAACCAGGTGGGGCAGGGATTTGGGGAAGGAGTTGGAATGGGGGCGGGAAGAGGCAGGGCAGGGTCAGGGCCCCATGGAAGGGGTGGAGTGGGGGCGGGGCTGGGGACAGAGATGGGGGTCGAGAACCCACGGGGAAGAGGGGAAGTTGGAGCCTATGGTTGGCACTCAACACTGGGTTGCCAGAATGTTTCAAGGGGTCAGGCGGCGAGTCCTGTGGCTCCTGTCCCACGGAACTCGCTGGGCTGGCTTCCCTGCTCCAGGAGCTGCAACCTCCGGGGTCCCAGCATCACTCAGGTTTGGCCCAGCCGTCATGAAGATGGGAGCCCGGGTAGTTCAAATGTGACTGAGTGGCACTGCAACCCCATGAGCCAGGTCACAACTCCATTCTCACAAACTTGGTCCAATCAGGGGGGCGGGGCCAAACCTGAGTGGTGCTGAAACCTCGGTAGTTACAATGCCCAGAACGAAAAGCCAGGCCCAGAAAGCCCCACAGCATAGGAGCTGCCACTGAGTGGCAAGTGCTGGGTAGGACCCTCCGCTCCCCGGGCGACAGGACCCGACTGAAACCACCTGAGTTGGTCCTGAGCCCTAAAAGGTTGAGAAGTACTGCTCTAGATCATGCTGCGTCTCTGAAACTCTACTCATAATTTACAGTGCTACCAAGTGGTGGTGATGAACACTATGGGGCCTTCTTTTTGATGGGAAATAGGGGACAGAGGACCCTGGATTGTTTCATGGCCTTATTTACTAACACAGCTTTTAAAGTCCTTCCTAAAAGCTCAATGTTGCAGCAACCCTCCCGTGAAGGTGGGCTGATTGCAGCTAACTTAGCGGGTTAGTAGAGAGCAATTCTGGATACTCCTTCACCATCAGGTTTTAGTGCGACTCCTCTACAATACACTCAGCCCTTGTGGACCTGGCATCAAAGTGCCTCCTTTGTCAGTATTCCCTTTTTCAGTTTTCATACGGGGGAGTGGGGGAGAGGGAGGAGAGAAGTATTGAAATATTAGTATTTGAAATGTTCCCCCATTTTTATTTTGTCAGGTATATAATTCTCTCTCTGTAAGTAAACATGCGGTAAGATGGCAATATGTGAACTTAGGGGCTGTTATTACAAGGGTCTGGAACCTCCAAATATGGCATGTCAGCCTTTTCTCGAGTTCTGTAAACTTAACTGGGTAAGGTACGTTAAGCAATCAAACATTTTTGATATAGCAATATATACTATATCTAGGACAATTAACTGCTTTACAGCTGAACCATAAATTGCTGCATGCTGATGCTGAGCATCAGTATACTGTTATTTAGTTCCTATTCTATAGTGTTGAATCTTAACTGTTGTGTTTCCCCCCCTTCTTTTAGTGGTTTGAGTCCAGTTCTACCTCAGTCTAGAAATTTACCTTATTAGACAAAAAAAAGTAAATTGAAATTCTGTGTTGGAAATGACCCAAGTGATCCTAAGAAAAGAGTGCATTTTCTGTGAATGAAACTGCTTACTTGTGCTGGTATCTCTGACAGTTTTTTTTTTTTTTTCAGTGTGTATACCTGGTGTGGATTTTTTCAGAGTTGAAACAGCCAAAAGAATAAAGACTGAAGCTTCTGCAACTCTGGAGATGATGATTTGTGTTCTGGATCTTGCAATTGTTGTGAAATGCAAAAGTGGTCATTGAAGTAGGGGGATGGGAGGTAAAGCAAAGAGGAATTAAAGAGTTCTTTAGGGAACAGATAATCCCCGCTGTGTAATTAAAAAGAGAAAAGTTATTGGTCTGCACTAGGGATGACTGCAAATTGAAACATCCAAACTGGAGTTGAGGAAATAGGAAAACCACACCCTGGTCAATTATTCCTCGTTTCAGAGTCTGCGGGAGAGTAAAAAGGCCAGTCTGGATTAGTTGTGCATGAGAATGTTCAAATCAACCTCTGCATGGGAGTGAATTGGAACCCAAAGCAGTTTATTGTTCTGTTGTCAGCATCTAGGTTCCTAATGTGAGAGTACAGCTTCTATGAAAATCCCTTTGGGGATTTAAAGGAGCCACTATGCTTACATTACTTTTATTTTTTAATAGTTAACTGTTCTTTGAGTTTAGGATTAAACTAAAGTAGCAGAGCACACCTATTTTAAATCCTGTAATTGGTCAATAAGCAAATAATAATGCTTACCTTATGCTTTCCAGTTACTCCATAGAAGAACATGTCAATGTTACACAGAATGAAATGCTGGTGGGGAGGAGGGATGATGTCTCACTTCCATGCTGATTACTACGAATACATTGAGAGAGTTCTTTCTGGGTAGCCCAGCTCAATGCAGCGGGCACAACAGGAGTCCTCAGATGTAGAACAAAGTTCTGTTCTCTGATAATTTGATATTTCATAGGTTTCTCTGGCGAACTCTGATGACATAACTCAAAATCTTATTATAAACTATTAAATAGTAATGGCCACAAGTAACATATTCACATACCTAAATATGAGAGCTTTTAAAAATGATTGCCTTCTTGTTCATGTGTAGTTCAGGAGGCAAGAAGCGCATTTCCTCCTTTATTTCTGCTTCTCCAAATGTATTGGCAAAAGGTAATAGGGTTTCTTCTGCCCCTTTCCCAGTTTGATTTTACTATCTGTTGTAGACAGTCTTCCTTTATGAAGTACACTGAGTTCTAAACCCCAGACTTAGACTGTAAGATCTTTGGGGCAGGAATTGTCTTTTTGTTCTGTGTTTGTACAGCGCCTAGCACTACTGGGGTCTGAATCTATGAGTAGGACTCCTAGGTGGTACAGTAATACAAATAACTAACTAATTACAGGGAATCATCCCTTTTGCTGCTCCCCTTCACTTTAATCATGATGTCATTCCACTTATTGGCCCACTCCAGTTGGCCTGTATTACCCTGAAGCATGAGGGTTTATATCCTTTTTTAAAAAAATGAGTCTAATGTAACTCTGGATATTTTCATCCATGTAAAGGCCTACTCCTTAGCAGGATTCAAAAAAGAAAAAGGATTAGACATCTAAATGGATCTAGCTGAATCTACACCAGAGGTTAGGCCAGCTTTAACTATGGTGCTCAGGTTTGTGGATTTTTCACACCCCAAGTGACATAGCTAGGTTGATCTAAATGTTCAGTGTGGACCAGGCCTGAGACTCTTTCTCTTTGCCAGAGGGAGGGTTATTGAGAAGGCTATGGCAAAGCCAATGTGGCATTATTTGCAGTCCTAAGATTCCCTGGGATCCTTTTAGTCTGGTTCTAGACATGCATGTGGTACAGAGATGGCTCTGATCTCATTGGCAAGTCTCCTCTTCACATGTCCATACTGAGTCTTTTAGAGCATTCTGCTCCCTTTGAGGAGTTCTGTGGAGTGGAAAGTAGTGCCACTCTCTTCTTTGAGAGGCTCTAGAGGATTTCTGTCCTGCTGCAAGGGCTCTCTGGTGGGTCGTTAGCAGAAGTTATTCTGAACCACTCTTCAGCAGGTCTAGATTAACCAATGTGCACTCAGTGAACCTGCGCAGGGCTCCTGATGGGGGGGAAAAAAATCAACTGTGGTATTGTGTCCCTGTATGTCATATTGCAAGGCCACTTGCTCAAACTTGGCCCAGCTTGTCCCTCTGTCATGACAGAAGATAGGGCAGGCCAAACCTGAGTGGCACAGGGCCATGTGATTGTGGGGCGGGTATGGAAGTGAGTGGAACTGGGTGTCTGGGGTAGGGAGGAGCCGCCCCAGGCCCATGACAAGAGTTGAACACTGAGTGGGAAGGTGGGGGAGCTGGAGAGTGGCCAGGAATGGCCTGTGGGCAATTGATGAGGGGCTGGGGCTAGTAGTTGATGGGTTGTGGGTGAGTGGTGAGTGTTGCAGGGGGCTGTATGGTGTGGGGTTGGAGGGTGGCTGAGGGGGTATTGGAGGGAAGCGGGGTTGGGGGCCTGGATGTGGAGGGGTGAGTGGGGGATTTTGGAGACTGGCTGGTGGAGCTGAGGCATTTGGGGCTGCGGTGAGTGGGATGTATGTCAGAGCTGCTGGGATGTGTGTGGGCTGTCAGGATAAGTGGAGACTGGTGGAGGCTTGTTGGGGTATATGTGGGGTGGGAAAGGCATTCAGGGATGGAGGTAGGGCGGGAGATGCTTTGCTATCTAGTTTATGGAAGCTTGGGGGCAATTTCCGTAGTGCCCGGGGCCCCAAAATTCTTTAATCTGGGTCTGCTCTTCAGCGGGTACGTGAGGCTGATGGTGAAGACAGCAAAGCAGTTTTGAGCTGTATTGCCATTAACATGCTGGTGACCCTCAGTCCCCCCATCTCCCTCTTTGTATGTGATCTGGAGAATCCACTGTCTCCGCTGTTCCAATATCCTGCTGAGCTTGGGGCCTGGAAGAGAGCCAGCTGGTTAAAACTCAATTCAGACAAGATGGAAATGATGCTGATCGTTTGCATGCCCTGTAAGATTTGGGTCCTGTCTTCCTTGCAGACCCCTTTTCCTCCCGCATTTGAGTGTAGCGTGTTCTGCGGCAACCTCTATATCAAGTTTTTAGTGGGGTCCTCAGGTTTCTGCCTAGACACCCTGAAAGTTCTGCAGTAGCTTTGTTGAAATTCAAAACTTACTTTGTTCATTGAACTAAAAAGAAAATGAATAATACAGTTGGTATTGTCCCCAATGTATTATCTATTTGGCATTACAGTCAGTTTGTTTTATATTTTCAGCCCGCAGTGCCCTTCAAACTTTTGTCATAAAGCATAGCTGCATTGTAGAAATGGTCCAGCATAAGGGATGCTTGGGGAGGATAAACTGGAGGTCTGGTCCTTTTTAGAGCTGTCGGTCCTTGGTGAGGGAGGCATGAGAGGTGACTTGGGACTGTGGGATAAGCATATTAGCGGAATTTTTCTGCTAAAATAAACAGTGAAATGACCATTTAAATATCAACTTTGTTATCTTTAAGTTCTCAGAGTTAACAACGCCATTGAGGTGAAGGGGGCAGCCAATACCTCCAAGTTAGTGTATCAAGCAGCCTGCAGACTCAGGAAGAAGAAAACACATTGGTTTACGCTTGGTTCCAATCTAAAACTTTTAAATCACAAGGGCTAGAAACATCACCTTGTTTAAAATTAAAACTTAAAATTCGAAGCAAAATTGTTCACTTAAAAGTGGATTATCTGGCAAATTCTGAGCTGCAGAATACAGGCTCTTGAGTTATGATAGAAAGATGTGACCTCCAAAGCACAAAACAAGGTCTGTCTTCTGTAACTATACACACTTCCTCCCCCCCCCCCGGGGGGGGGGGGAGAGGACGGAGAGATTACTTTGGTTTTGGGGAGGGACAGGAGATTTAAATAAACAAGTCCTTTAATTGGAAGTGAGTTAGTCTGATAACTTGTTAGGTAATTTTAACATTTCTTCAACTTGCATATGCACTTATTAAGTGCATTTTATCAGTCAAGGAAACAAAACAGAGCTGTTTTCTCAGGCGCCTAGGCCTTCTCTATCTTCACTTAAGGGAATTTGCGCTGACTCCAGCAATCAATGGCCAGCTACCACTGTAGTTGCACTGGTACAAATGCAAATTGTGGCTTTTCTTGTCTACACTTGCAGTTTGCACTGGTTGCAGCTATACTGGTGTCTGGAATCGGGGCAAATTCCCAATGTAGACAAGGCCTTTTCCGTCCATCTTGCCGATCCTCATCTCCAGGAGTGCACTTAACTTTGGGAACAAGTCTCAGCTGCACCATTGGTGTTTTGGCTATTCAATTGGGAAGGCTGGGGCTCATTCAGTTCTTGTGTCAAACACTTTTATTAATCCATTTACTATTTTAATGGCGTTGACGCTTACCATGAAAAAGGGTCATAATTATTCTGTTTATGGTAACAGCATTTAAAAAACTCTTTAATTTTTAGCCTGAACTATTTAATGTTCTGTTTAGTTATAAGGTTTTTTTAAATAACTTCTAGGCACTTTCAAATTTTGGGTATAAATAAGCTCATGAAATTCCAGTTTTAATGTATAATTGCGATCTAGAACTATAGAATAAGCTGAGTTTCTGGCTATCTGCAACACCAGTGGTAAATGCTGCTTACTTCAGTATTGTGGGGTCTAATTTTACTTTCATTTACATCCGTGTGTAACTCAGTTGAAGTCAATAATTGAGTTACATTGGTGGGACATTCTCCAGTGCTTGCATGGTTTCTTGCCTAGTGTATAATGCACACACCTTCAAAACAAAAATACTTCAAAAGCAAGTTATTAATGTTGCAAAGTCAAGCACTCAAAAGTGAGGAAGTGCCAGGTTTACGGTTGCCCTTTGTGCATCTATCCTATGCACTGAAGGAGGCAGGGGTCCTGTGGAAAATGTAGTATGTGATTATGTAATTAAAGACTGTATTATAATACCTACAAAGAGGTCTGAATTAATGGTGCACAGGCAATGGAATAGTCTCTGTGTAATCAGTTACATAGAAACTTACGTTCAGCTCCTTAGTTTGTGTTAATGGGCATAACTCTTTTGCCTTCTGTCTGCCCCTCACTTTCTAAACCGTATATTGAAAAGGTAGAACAAAAATGTTTACTGTGGTTATATGAATCTCTCTTTAACTTTGGCATTCCTTGGAAACCAACATTTTTGCAAAATATAGCTGTGATTATGTACATGCTCTTCTCTTCTGGCCTTCCAGAAAATTTGCTTTTTCAAGTCAGTCTTGCCCAAACCGATCAGAGGATAGATTCATACTATGAATCTGACTCTATTCTTGGTCACGTTAATGTAAATCCAGAGTACCTCCATTGGCATTAGTAGAGTTACTTTATATGCTCCCCAGTATGACTGACATCACAATCTGACTCCTGTACTCCGTAATGGATTATTAATCATATGGGAAGGGAATGTGCCATACATCTGGCGGAGCTTGAAGTTGTTGTTTCTATTTAAAGAGATTTGTCTGTGGTTTTCCACCCTCTTTCAGTTAGCTAGATTTTTTTTTTTTTTTTTACTAATTGTTTGGGGGATCACTGTGCAGCATAGCTTTCCTTGAGGATTATTTTTAAAGATTTAAGACTTGCTGATTGCTAAAAGTGCAGAAGGATCAGTATATTTTACTTTGGATGCCTAGGTAGCTTTTAAAATAAAATACTAAATCTATTGTGCTTTACGCCATCAGAGCAGATTGCTGCCCCAAGCACCTGCTTGGAATGCTGGTGCCTGGAGCCAGCCCTGGTGGCAACTCAGGTTATGTTTTCACTGAAAAAATTGGGTATGCTTACATCAAGATAGCCATCTTGAAGTAAAATCCTAGTGGAGAGGAGACACAAGTAGTTTTTACTGTGACGTAATTAGTCTAGGTCAACACTATGGGGAAGTGACCAGATTGACCCCTTTCAGCAAGACCAGATCATAGCCAGCCCCAAGGTGCTATTGCAGCCAATCATGGATGGACTTATCCTAGTTCCATTACGTGGTGATGTGACCATTTGTGGTTGTAAGACTGTTACAAGCAGCAACTTTTTTTGAGTAACGCTGGCTGCTCAAGTGTGTGAAATCATAAGAATGGGATTTAAAAAATGTTTTTCACTTGACATTGTCACTTAATTTGAACATGCCTATGAAAAAGTGTGTTCTCTTTCTCTGGATTATGGAGCCTTGGTAGTAGCTCCATTGTTAAGAGTTAAAATTTGCTGGCTGCCATAATCCCAGTTGTAACTCCCATCTAATTCAAGAAAGCTCCTTTCTGCCTAAAACTTTCATTTGTGGTCTCTAGCCAGAGAAGAATACATCTGGTAAGATCTTATAGGAAGCAGGCAGAGCATTTTGGGGATACTGCTCTTAACCTTTTTTTTTTTTTAAAGAGCCCTTTTTTATATGGCACAAGAAAGGCTTGTTCTAGAAACACCAATTGTTTGTTCTGAAGGAGATATAACATACAAGATGTTTTGATAAAGATGGGTGCAAAATGTAGGCATTAATTGCCACACAGCTCTGAACTTCTGAAGGTTAAGGATATGTCTGCACTGGCAGAGTTACAGCACCGGCAGTTACAGCGCTGCTCAGAGAGCGCTGAAGGGGAACCGCTGTTGTGTGTTCACACTGTCAGCTGCCTGTTCAATAGCGTGTTCACACTTGCGGCACTTGCAGCGGTATTCGGAGCAGTGCACTCTGGGCAGCTGTCCCACAGAGCATCTCTTCCTCTTCTGCCGCTAAGAGTTATGGGAAGGCGGAGGGGGTTGCGGGGCATCCTGGGTCCTGTCCCAATGCCCCGTGATGCATTGCTTCGCATCCCAGCAATCCCTGTGCTTCTGTCTGCACTTGGCGTCATCTTTCAACAGTTTGTGTACTGCGTGCTCTGCCTCTTCGGTCTGCGGGAATGGATCCCAAACTGTTGACCAGTATGCTGCTCGCTCTGACTAACATGTCACGAGTGGCAGTGGAGTTATTCCTTAAACTACAAAGGCAAGAGGAGTGTGACATTGATCTCACCACGCGTACTAGCTAAGACATGAGATTGCTTGTGGCATTCACGGAGGGGCTGACCACAGTGGAATGTCGCTTTTGAGCTCGGGAAACAAGCACTGAGTGGTGGGATCACATCGTCGTGCACGTCTGGGATGATGAGCAGTGGCTGCAGAACTTTTGGATGAGGAAAGCCACATTCATGGGACTGTGTGATGAGCTTGCCCCAGCCCTGTGTCTCAAGGACACAAGAATGAGAGCTGCCCTGCTGTTGGAGAAACGTGTGCCAATTGCACTGTAGAAGCTGGCTACTCCAGACTGCTATCGCTCGGTTGCTAACCAGTTTAGAGTGGGGGAGTCAGCCGTTGGACTCGTGTTGACGGAAGTGAGCAGGGCCATTAATCGCATCCTGCTCCAAAAGACCGTAACTCTGGGCAAACGTGCATGACATTGTGGATGGCTTGCACAAATGGGCTTCCCTAACTGCGGAGGGGCAATAGATGGCACGCATATTCCAATTCTGGCACCAGACCACCTAGCCACCGAGTACATTAATTGCAAGGAGTATTTCTCAGTGGTTCTCCAGGCGCTTGTGTATCACTGTGGGCGTTTCACAGACATTAACGCAGGCTGGTCCGGAAAGGTGATTGATGCAGGCATCTTTCGGAACCCTGGCCTGTTCAGGAAGCTGCAAGTAGGGACTTTCTTTCTGGACTAGAAGATCACCATAGGGGAAGTTGAAATGCCCATTGTGATCCTAGGAGACTCCGCCTACCCCTTAATGCTGTGGCTTATGAAGCCATACACGGGACACCTTGACAGCAGCAAGGAACGATTCAACAATAGGCTGAGCAAGTGCAGAATGACTGTTGAGTGTGCTTTTGTCAGTTTAAAGGCCTGCTGGCGTTGCCTATATGGGAAGCTGGACCTGGCCGATGACAGTATTCTTATGCATATAGCTGCGTGCTCTATGCTCCATAATATTTGTGAAGGGAGGGGTGAAAGCTTCACTCAGGGCTGGACCGCTGAGGCTCAGCGCCTGGAGGCTGAATTTGAACAGCTAGAGACAAAGGCTATTAGAGGGGTGCAGCGCAGGACCATAAGGATCAGGGAAGTCTTGAGGCAGCAATTTGAAGCTGAAAGCCACTAATATTTGTTGCTTTGCTTGGGAGTGCAGTGCTTGTAATGCTAGGAGGTGATTGTGATTGGTGCAGACGATTCAATATGACGGTTTAAGATAATTGTCTGTAGCTTTGCAGGGCTCTGTTTGCTTTCAATTACTAGAATAAAGATTGCTTTCAAACCAACACAATTTTTAAATTAAAAAACAACAACTGGAGGAGAGAGTCCCAAAAAAAAAGAAGAAAACACAGCTGAGAGGGAAATGGGAGAAGGGAAGGTCTCAGGAGGAGGTGGGGTCCCAGGACGGTTAAAGCTTTGTGTATGTCCAGGGATCATATCCAACCTTCTCCTTTGGAATACAGTGCAGCGGGTACTGTACTTCAGCAGGGCCAAACTGCAGAGGGATGGGTGTTGAGTGCAGCGGGTACTGGGAATCTGTAGGGCTTGACTGTGACGGGGGAGGAATGGACTGCTGTGGGTACAGACTGGAGCTGGGAGTTTGATAAAAGTGTGTTGGCGGTGTCTTTGGGGTGCATGGGAAAGAGTTTTGCGACAGTGGCTGCAGGGGAGGGTGGGCGCAGAGCTGCTTGGTTTGCAGTGCTAGTATTGCCTGGAGCTTGTCCGCTTGGCACTCCATAACGTTAAAGAGCCACTCTATGGCTTCATTCTGGCGCGCTGTGTTCTCCTTTCAGTCCCTCTTCTCTCTGTCCCGTCACGACAGCCTGTTTCTCAGCCATGGAGTGCATCATAACATCACGAGAAAGTCCTCCTTAGTTCTTTGTGGCTGCTTTCTCATTCTGCGCAGCCGTTCAGCTGGCGATTACAAAGAGGGAGGCTGGGCTCCCAAGGTCATCTCTGTGAGGTCAAAAGGCAACATTTTACAGAAGCAGCATTGTTTGCAACACACAGAACACTGATTCAGTGATTTAATACACAGCCAGTACTTACACACCTGTCACTAACTGGCTGACCCCCGGCAAGCACACATGAGCCACAAGACCTCCAAAAAATGGTGAGTAGCCACAGGGGCAGGGTAGATCGATGTTCCTGGACCCTACAGTACATTGGGCACGTGGCTCTTGGGGAGAGCCAGTACTGTAGAGGGGGGCCTGATAATCATTCCTGTTTCCACATTTTCCACAGGCTGTGTTCATTATGGAAGATATCTCACTGCTGAAGGTGAGCAGGGAGTCAAGGGAGCATCTTCTCCAAGACTGTGGCTTCCGCCCTGGCCCTTATGCGGGTCACCTGTGTGCAGCAATGGTCCCTCCTCCCGTGATGGCAGAGTCGCACGGGAAAGTTACCGTTAATGGGGGAAGAAAAAAAGCAGCTCTGCCAAAGAACCTGCAACAGCAGATTGCCCAGAATCTCCATGAGAGTTTCCTGGAGATCTGAGGGAGATTCCCGTAAAGTGAGGGAGTCAATCGACAGCCTGTTCCACTGCTCAGACTAGGCATGCGGGTATGTGCATCATACACACACACACAGGCCCACTTTCTGCAACCCTCCTGCCCCCAACGACTCACTTCAGTGATTTCCAAAATCATATCCACATACCAGGGGCCTCCTCTCCTGTTTGCACTTTGCCAAGATCCAATAGCTGTGACTGGCTAGCCTCCTCCGGGGTAGAGAGAGAGCTCCTGGCTGCATGCATCTCTGACCGCCGAGTCTTCCTCTGCCTCTGGTACCCCCCCCCCCCCCCATCCTTGTCCAAGATTTTCTCCTCCTGGCTCAGTCCACTCTCGACTGACGCGAGCCACCGAAGTATCCACAGTGGCCTTCGCAGTGGAGGTGGGGTTGCCACCAAGTATTGTGTCCAGCTCTTTGTAGAACCGGCAGCTCATGGGCACAGCACCAGAACAACGGTTTGCCTCCTGCACCGTGTGGTAGTCGTTCCGCAGCTCCTTCACTTTGACCCTACACTGCAGTGTGTCCTGGTCATGGCCCCTTTCTGTCATGCATTGTGAAATCTGTCCGTAGTTGTTATAATTCTATGGCTGGAGTGCAGCTGGGAACTGGACAGTATCCTCTCCCCAAATGCTGATGAGGTCCAGCAGCTCGGCATTGCTCCAAGCGGGGGATCGCCTGGTGTGTGGAGCAGGCCACCTGGAAAGATGCTCTGAGACCACTGCACACATCACCCAGCAGACAGGAAGGGGACTTTCAAAATTCCAAAGGAATTTACAGGGTGGGGATGACGGTTGGTCACCTGAGGGCAGGGCAGTAGAGTTCAAACCAATGACCAGAGAGGCAAGAACAGGCATTATGGGACACCTCCTGGAGGCCAGTCGCCGTGCTGTAATCGACCAGGCTGTCTACACTGGCCTTGCAGCACTGTAGCTCCGGTGCAGAAAGCTCTACGCCTCTCGTTGTGGTGCTTTTTACAGCACTGCAACTGCGCAGTTTCTGCGCACTAAGTAGCTTGGCAGGGTGTACAACTCGGGAGTTACAACGCAAAAAGCTGCTTTACTGTGCAGAAATTTGCCAGTGTAGGCCAGGCCTAAGTCAGGATTTTGGTGCAATTTTTAAACGAGAGAATAGATCTGGTAAAGTTTGCGAACTTGCCTCTATAAAACATTTGTGTCTAAATAGTTTATAAATATCTGCTTTATTTGTACGTCGGCTTTCAAAATTACTCCTAGTTCAAAATTTTGCATGAAACTACTGTAACAATTGTTGGCAACTTTGGCGTTGTGAAGACAAAGGAAGGGGGAAGGGACAGACCAGTATACAAGGGACAGATGCACTTTGTAATGTATGCTCGTGCACACGCCAGATCAGGCAGTGATGGAAATGAGTGGGTGCTTTTGCTAATTATCTTTTTCATATAGAGGAGGTTTGGGAAACTTAAGCAAATAGGGAAACCAGAAACCATGTGACTCATGCAATCAACGACTTTGAACGAGCTTAACTGAAAGAGTGAAAAGTGTTTTTGGCATCCCCTGGAACTGCCCCCCCAAAAAGTTAGTGCAGATTTTTCATATTAAAAGAGCAATAAAAAAGCACCTTAATTCTGTTTATTATGGTAGTGCCTGAAGGCCAGCCAAGAGCGAGTCTCTGTTGTGTTAGGTACTGTATAAACATTTAGTCTGCTAAACATTTTTCAGCCTCAGAAACCAACATTTTGTTTGACATTTTTTTTTGTTAGGAATACTTTGTTCTCCTGATCTTAATAGAGATTTGTCGGTAGTATATTGATATTAACTCTCAACAGATGTTTTTAGAGTGAAATACTCCAAAGTAAAATATGGAATGCAATTTTTAAGTCAAAGAAGTTCGGTAAGATGTAAGTTGTAGTAAATGTATGTATTTAAAAAAATCACTATTGTTAAACTGAATCTTATCGTGTAGCTTTTAAAATATTTTAGGGTCAGGATACTGATTTGATGTCAGGATAAAATTTTCAGGATAGGACTTTATTTCTGTACGAATGACTTTTCAGAGGCAGCTCATGTCATTGTATACACAGGACATTGCAGCATATAAACTCCCCAGAAGAAAGCTTTTTTTTGATGTGTCATTGTCTCAGGCCAGGCCTACACTATAAACTTACATTAGTATAAGTAGGTAGCTCAGGGGTGTGAAAAATCCACATCCCTGAGCGACCCAGTTTTACTTATCTAACACCCCTGTGTAGACAGCGCTATGTTGACAGGGGGCTTCTCCCATTGAGATAGCGTCTGCCTCGTATGGAGGTGGATTGTCTACACCGATTGGAGAAGCTCTCCTGTCGGCATAGTAGCGTCTTCACTTCACGGGTATAGCTGCGCTGCTGCAGTGTTTTAAGTGTAGACGTGCCCTCAGTAGTATGGAAACTGGCAATGTGAATGAATTGACAGGTATTGGGCTGTGCGGAGTTTACCACATGGCTGTCAGTCTAGTAATAAAAAGAATTGATGTGAGGGAATCAGCACAGTTAGCTAATAAAAGGAGTGGATACTCTGTTTTCTACGGCCTGGTCTAGCAAACCCGTACATACTCTTCTGTAGTAGGGTTACCATTTTTTTTTTAAAAATAACAAAAAGAGGACACTCCAAGGGGCCCCGCCCCAACTCCGCCCCTTCCCCGCCCCAGCCCCACCCAACTCTGCCCTTTCCCCAAAGTCCCCGCCCAACTTTGCCCCCTCCCCTGAACGCTCCGCCCCCTGCTCCTCCTCCTCTCCTGCTTCCCGCAAATCAAATTTTTGCGGGAAGCCTGAAACAGGGAGGCAGGCAGCAGGTAAGCTGGGGTGGGGAGCGCGAGAAGGTGCTGCCGCGTCCGGCCCCCTGGCCGAGCGGTTCGGGCCCTGGGGCACTGGCCCCGGCGGTTCCAGCCTGGCTCGGGCCCCGGGGCACTGGCTCGGGCCCTGGGGCACCAGCCCTGGCCCGCGCTGGCGGTTCCAGCTCGGCTCGGGCCCTGGGGCACTGGCCCCGGCCTGCCCCGGCGGCTCCAGTCCAGATCGGATTGGGCCCCGGAGCACCGGCCCTGGTTCCGGCCGAGCACGCTGGGCCCGGCCGAGTGGCTCCAGCCCGCCCCGGTGGCTCCAGCTCGGCTCGGGCCCCAGGGCACGGGCACTGGCCGAGCGGCTCCGGCCCTGGCGACTCCAGCTCGGATCGGCCTCCGGGGCACCGGCCCATCCGGTACTGGCCCCGGCCCCGGTTGAGCAATGCCGGCAGGCAGCCGAGCACTGCCGGCTCCAGCCCCAGCGCGGGTCCAAGCCCCACGACCCCTCCCTATTTTCCTGGACATGTCCGGCTTTTTGGAATTTCCCCCCGGACGGGGATTTGACGACTAAAAAGCCGGACATGTCCGGGAAAATCTGGACATATGGTAACCCCATTTTGTAGTCCTTACTGAAGCGGTTAGTCAAATCACACAAAGGCTATCATGTGAGTGAAGATTGCAGGTTCAGACTCCTGGATGGCCCACAACTTTCTCAGGATGTGGAAGGAGAGAGGGAAGTAATCTCTTTAAAACTTTCTGCAATGCTACTTCATACTGTTCTGCAGAAGAAGTCCTGTGTGAGGCATGTTCTCTTTTGAGAGAGAATAATACAGGTGGTGAATTTATCAATACACAAGAACTCTCTATGCAACACATTGACCTTTCAGTTGTGAAGTTTAGGCGAGAGGGTATGTATGTAGGTTTGTTTTTTCTATAGCATGTTTCTAATTAACATCAAACTAAGTCGAATACATTTGGTTTCTCTGCTGTATTTCCTTTGTAACAGAATTAAAATGTTTAAGGTAATGTGGGGGGAAAAGAGAGATTTTTATCTCTTGCATTACAGTGTGTCAAGTAGGCAAAGTGAATAAAGAATTTTGCATTTGTTACTAGATATGGGATCTAAATTTAGATTCTTTTTTCAGAGGTTGGGGTATGTGTGTTTCAAGCCACTTTGTGTTGAATGGTGAAGGGGTAACATTGTTGCATAGAAGGTTTTTTATTTTGGTGTCACAGTTTAAAGACTAATTGGAAAGATACTTGTATGCTGTGCTGAAATTCTTAAAGGCCTCCTTGTAGACTTCCTAGCAAAGGCCTTTTGTTCTGTATGCAGACTACTTCTCAATTCACGTGACCACAGCTAGGGGATAAATAACTGCTGGACATGTGCAAAGCAAAGGATTTACTTATCTCCCCCTCACCCTCTGTGGGTCCATGACTGATTTCTTTGAGCATGGCCCAATTTTCCCCCTACAGTTAAATTCAGCTAAGAGAAAAATCTACACTGAAATTACTATAACATCCATGATTAGTTACCCTTACAGAAACTAAAGAGCTTTAGTATTTTAACTGGTAGTAACTCTTAGAAGCTTTTTGAACAGACTGTTTTATTGGCCCATGCAGCCTCTTTAATTTTTCTTAAATCTGAAAATCAGTTGTGTGTAATATTTCCCCTCCTGCTTCAAACATGGTCTTCTTGGTTTCTTTTGACTTGTTTGCAGAAGGCAATGTTATTAATTTGGTTGTATCTAAATGCTGCTGATTTAGACATGCTTTTGTGTAGGTCCTGCAGACCACTGGTGATGGTGGCATTGCACAGACTGACATCTCCAACTCTGTTCAGCTTGTACCAACAGGTACTTGAGTAGTGCTCATTCTTCTTTCAAAAGACTTTATGGGGTTGTGGTTGAGGGTAGAGTCACAATGTATAACACGCTTTAATGAGCTCGCTAAAGTTTTTTCCCCCTCTTGCCAGATAGGAAAACTTTCAGTATTGTACCTAATTGTTTTGTATTACAAATCTTCTCATCTGGTGTCCTTCTTTTATTGGCCCCTCCTCTGACCACATTGTACAAGCTTGCATGCAAGATAGTAAAGCCCATCTACAGAGCCAAGATTTCAGACTTCATCCATTGGGCTTTGACTATTCTTTCCTCCTTTCTTTCCTTTTTATCAACAGCTTTTACTCCTACATAGTTTATTTGAGAAAGAAAATTGCTAAACCTAGTAAAACTTGAACTCCCTTTATTATTTTAAACTTAGTATCAGAACTGTATCTAAGGATTTAAAGCTGACTGGTATATCTAAAATAAATCAGGTATTAAATCTCTGAGCTTTGTCATTAATTTTATTGAGGGGGTTAGATCACTGCACATTCTTGACCTACATTCTCTGTCTTATGAGGGAGGAGGAATAAAAGTACAACTCAGAAGTTGATTTTTGGGGGGAAGGGCATGGAAGGGCAGAGGTACTTTATAAACCGCTTAAATCTTTTGGAGGCTTGGAACAATAGGTACATTAAATAAGTGTTAATTCTTGGCAACACTGCGTTAGGATCTGGGCTGAAGATCAACAGAGCTTACAAGCCTTTCATAAAAGCTGTGAGGCTCTGGAGAATAAATGTTATAGAGTGTGTGTGTGTGCGCGCGAGGGGGAGGGGATTATCCCTTTTTCTAAGAAGTGGAACTTTTAGGGTTTTTTTAATAAAGTAAATATATTTGACTGGTAATCAGCTTTTCCAGTGTTGTGTAAGTAGGGATACCTACATGGATGCAACATAAAGCACCTACTTACTGTTATACACATTGAGTGGTTCCGGTACTGTTCCCTAATAGATTTTCTAGAAGTGTTGCAAATATGAAATTTGGGTGTTTTTACATAGTGCAAAGTACAAGGAGAAATAACTGACACTTAACAGAATCTCTTGATTACCCAGTTCAGAATATCAAGCTTGCATCTGGGCTGCTAGGACTTAATGAAGCTTTGAACCCCTGTGGTTCTGGGTACTTTCAGAACTAGTTTAGCCTTTAAAGAATGCAGGATACTTTTTTAGTATTGAAATATGACTCAATAGAAAACAAATCACTGAAAGTTTTCAGACTTTGAAGCATTAAGTTTGGGTCAAATCTACATATTGAGCTTGCACTGCTACTAGTTCATACAGCATTCAGTTACAAGAGTAAATCCTATATATTTATTTTTAGCCTCTGATATTGTCTGTTGTGGAACCCATCATTACAAATGGGATATATCTCTATTTATCTTATTATCATCTTTCCTTTCTTTACTCTATAATTGTTACCAAAACTCCAAGAGTTCTGTAACTGTCTCTGTGGTGGGACTTTAAATAACTACTGGTGGTCTTTCTTTTCTCTGGGCACTATCCACATCCCAAACACTGCACAGTTGAGCAGGCTTTGGTGTGTGGGGTAGTCTGTGTTCAGGGGAGGCCCTAAGCTGGAAAAGAGGGATGTTTACAGGTCAGGTCTGAACTGTGTGAGATAAGTTTGTACAGCATCTGCCTGCACTGTGAGTGTCTCAAGCTGGAGTGATGGCTCCTTTGCTTTTAGTATGGCTAAAATTCACAAAACATTACACACTTGCCACCTAACTACCTCCCCCACACTGTTACTTCCGCGGACTGGAACCACTTCGTGCCAGATAAAATATACCTTGGTTTGGATGAGATAACGTTTGTACTGGGTTGTAAACTTAACCTTTTGTTCTCTCCATTACATTTCTAAGTGCTCATCACCCCACAGTGTTTAGGTGCTCTGATCAAAATTTTCAAATAACCGTAGATTCAGCTTAATAGCAATCCTGATATTAGCAACTGGTTAATTCCAACATATTCCCAGGAACCAGTCCTGTCCCATTAACATCAGTGTTAATGGGATTTAGATACCGACAACGACATGCTTCTTATTAGACTGTGGTGTTTTTTTTTGTTTTTTTTTTAAGGAAGTCCCCAGCTTCAGGCAGGTTTGCGAGGCTGGAGTCAGGGAAGGCACTACCCAGAACTTCCTTCTGGGACTGCAGCCCTGCAAACCTGCTTGTTCAAAGGGACCGCCCAGGAGGCAAGGGGCTGAGAGGGGAGGTTGTGGGCAGGGCAGTAGCAGGAAAGGGGCTGCAGCCTGGATGCAGGAGCTGCATGGTACCTCTCCCTGTACATTTCAGGCTGTGCCTTGCCTGGGGGCTGCACACAGGGAAGGAAATACTGTGATGTGCTGAGCCCCAGCTCTCAGAGCACTCAGGGAGAGATACGGTGCAGTCCCAGCGTCCCCATTCCCTGCCAAAGTCCCGGCATCTGGGCTTTAGTCCCCCTCCCCACTGCTTCCTTCCCTGGTTTCTGCCTCACAAACCTGCCTTCCTGCTTATCAGCAACTACTGGATAAGGGCAACTTTTTTTGCTATCAACAAGGAGGGGTTGCTAATAAGCTGAAACTACTGTATTATTTGTATCTTCAAAGTCCTAGGCCTGGATCAGGACCCTATCGTGCTAGGCTCTGTGCAAAAACAGAACAAAAGGACTGTCCCTGCCCCCAAAGAATTGGCGATCAACATGACTAGTGATTTTGGGTTCCTTAACTTTGGGTATCCAACTTGAGACACTTTAAAGGGGCTTGGCTTTTCAGAGGATGCTTAGTACCTGCCCTCTGAAAATCAAGCTCCCTCAATGTATCTTAATTTGAGTCCCCAGATCAGTTGTTGATGCTGAAAATATTTAGCAAGCAAAATATGTTCTGAGGTTAATCAGCTTTTTCTACAAGTATTTCTCATACTAGTCGTACAAACTAGCTCAGTGAATTAATAAAGTATTGTTCACACCTCCATGTTAAGTAACTGTTCCCATATATGGACTTAAATAAATAAAAAAGGAAAGGAAAAAATAAAAAGCAAAGAAACAACAATAACGACCAAGAAACCCCTGTTGGAATTTCTATACTGTCATTTTGAAATGTTTGAATGATGAAGTACTTCGATTGTAAGCCCCCTGGGGCAGGGATTTTTTGTTTTTTTTTGTGTTTATATAGCACCTAGCACAATGGGGTCCTGCTTCATGAATTGGGCTCCTAGTATGGTAATACAAATAATAATTAATAGAGCAGCTACCATTTATAAGTCTGCACTGTCTTTGATGTAATGTTTTCACTAGTGGAGAAAGCAAATAATTCTGGCTGCATTTAGACAGGACTTCTAGCTGGGGTTAAAAGGCAAACTTTTAAGGCATGGTTTAAACTCTTATTGCTGGACAAAATTATAACATGCTTTTGCTAGCCATTGTGGAAGGAGCCAGCTGATGTCACAAACATCTGAAAAAACATTCTTCAGACAAGAACACCTTGGTTAGCTAAACTGTCTTGTAACCTGAACTGGCCATAACAACATTTCAGTGGTACTTAAGCGTGTTTGTAAAATGCATTAGATAACTACCGTTTCAGTAGTGCTTTTTTTAAGGAAGGAGCAAGTTTTGTAGAGCAGGGTGATAACCTCAAAGAGCTAGAGACTTTGAGGAGAGGCAGGAGCTGAGAGTGAGAAAATGGACATTAGAAAATGGACAACCACTCAAAGTAGTGAGGGCGGACCAGTTTGCCCTAAGTGACTCAAATACCATTTCTTTATTTAACCATGTCATTTTAGCAAGTTTTGGCATTTTCAATTTGTACCACAAGTGTTTTACAATCGCAGATTAACCTTTCTTATGAGATGAAAATTCTCTAGAGATTTAGGGGTGAAAGCCTTGCTATTGTAGAAGAAAAAATATGCTTGTTTCTCTAGTGCAAGTGGGTAATTATCTCCTAGAATTTGGTCATATCTGTGCTCAATTCTCAAATAATCTTTTATGATACCATCTCAGTGGCATTTCCTCAGGAAAGTTTGCAACCCTCTGATCCCTGACACCACCCAGAGTGTTCTGGTAACACAAGGGGGGAGTTGTTGTGACGGGAGACAGGAAGAGAAAAAGGAGAGAAATAGCATAACTTCAAGTGAATACTTTCTTTGCAGCAGGAGATAAGTATCTATTGCATCTTTAGTCTCCTGCCTCATTTCCAGCACCATTAAGTCTTTTAAGTGTAACAGAGACTTAGCTGAGGCATGCACATATCCTAGCTGGGAGAGTATTTACCAGGTTGTCAGAGTCGTGTACATGTAACATGCTGGTCTAGTATGTTTGAGTCTCCCTCTAAGGCTATGTCTGCATGTCAGCCTACGTTGGCATAATTTACGTTGCTCAGGGGTGTGACTAAACCACCCCAAGCGACATAAGTTATACCGACATAAGTGCTTGTGTGCACAGCGCTAGGCCGACAGGAGAGCTCTCTCTAGCAGCATAGAACGTCTTCACCAGATGCGCTGCAGCGGGTAGAGAGGCACCGCTGCAGTGCTGTATGTGCAGACATGCCCTTAATGTCTGGCCCAAGTTACTTTAACAGCTTACAATTTAGCAAAAAGAGGGCTCCTTTTGCTTCACAAGGGAGAAGCCTATTCTCTTGGTGTGGAAAGGTAGGAATTTGATTCCTGGTGTTTGCAGCCAGTGTCCTTATATATAGAACAAAAGGGCTAGCTTGCATTGCAGCTGTTTATATACCTATGCCGTATCATCACAAGTAAAATATAGAGCCCTTTCTGGGTAAGGTTGATCAGCTACAAATTTTAGTAGGGATATAGGGCACCCCCTCTCCAATCAATAAATTCTCTAGTGGGTAGTTAAATCAATACAAGTGCTTACATTGTTCTCAAAAACAAAGAAAGAATATGTTTGAATTGCTTTGTTTAGCCAATTAGGTTGATCTCTTGGGGAAAAAAACTAAATATTTCCTGGTTGCTTGTTGCTGATAAGAATGCAGAGCACAGCAAAGGAGTAGCTTGCAGCACTGCCTCTGAACAGTGTGGTGTGGAGTTGTGACCTGTTAACTTCTCTTCTTTCACCTTTTGCTTCGGCCTTGTCTGCCCTGGGGTTTACCCACTGGGGTATTTGCAGAGTGCCAATCCTGGGTGTAGACACAGTGCAACAGTATAAACAGTGACTTGCACTGGTGCAGGTTACCCTGGGTAGACAAATTCTGACCTATTTTGACACTGGACTCTTTGTGCCTTCATGTACAGAATCTGGATTTCCTATCTCTGATGTATCCCTGACCTTCTCTGTACACATGTTCTCAGATTACGTCTTTTGCCCCTTTCCAGCATGTTCTTTCTCTTCATGCTGTTGTTGCTTCCCTACCTTGCCCCCTTCACCTCCAATCAAGGAGTGGAACATGCTTAGGCAGCTGTGCTGGAGACTAACAAAAGACCCTTCTGCAAATTGTCTTGCTTCTTGTGGGAGGGGCAATAAGTCTCTTATAGGGCTTGTCTACACTGGCACTTCACAGTGCAGCAACTTTCTCATTTAGGGATGTGAAAAAACACCCCGCTGAGCGCAGCAAGTTTCAGTGCTGTAAAGCGCCAGTGTAGACAGTGCACCAGCGCTGGGAGCTACGCCCTTCGTGGAGGTAGTTTTTTTTTTTTTTAAGCTGGGAGAGAGCTCTGCTGTGACCACACAAGCCACATTAGCTTTAGCTTTGCCAGTGTAGACTAGTGCTTAGAAAGGGCTTTTTACCCTTATCACATTCTACTAGGGCAGTGTTTCCCAAACCCAATGGGGGCTGCTGGAAGCGGCGCGGGCCAAGGGATGTACTGGCTGCTGCTTCCAGCAGCTCCCATTGGCCTGGAGCAGCGAACCACGGCCAATGGGAGCCGCAATAGGCCGGACCTGCGGACGGGGCAGGTAAACAAACCGGCCCGGCCCGCCAGGGGCTTTCCCTACACAAGCGGCATCCCAAGTCTGGAAAACACTGCACTAGGGAGATCTCTCCTCCAAGACATTTTTTTCCAAACTAGTTTTTTAAAATTATTCAAAATTGCCAAATTCCTTGTGTGCTCTAGTACATGACCCTGTACATCTCGAGATATGAAAGAGTTGCTCCTTACAAACTGGGGACATTGGCCTTCCACTTGGATTCAACCTGGCAATTTGTTCAGTCACATCAGCAGCACCAACCCCTCTCCCCCCTGCATGATAATTGGACGTTTGTGTTTCAGGAAAGACTCTGAAACTGGCAATATGTTGCCCATATCTGGCTAGGGTAAGAAGGTAAGGCCTCACAGAGGCAGGTTTGGAAAGGACTACATTTGTATTGCTACGGTGTGTCAGAATTGGTTATGCTGATAAGTAGGACTTCTTTTAGCGTGGCAGTTCTTAGAAGTAGTTATGGAAATGTAATAAAAATTAATGGTCTGCACCCCAAATAAGCTATTTTCCTATGTTTATGTAAATAACTAGCATTTAGCACATCAGAGGCACAGTGAAGCCATTTGTTGCCATAGCACATCAGATCTTTTGTGAAACCAATTTTTTTGATTTCTTCTTCTTACTCTGGTGGAAACAGAAACGTAATCACCCAGGTGCAGCTAGTGCTATGTGGCAGCTCTCTGATTTAGGCCTTGGCTCCACTGGTGCTGTACAGCGCTGCAACTTGCTGCACTCAGGGGTGTGAAAACGCCCCCCCCCCCGAGCGCAGTGAGTGCAGCGCTGTAAAGCACCAGTGTAATCGGCGCCTGCAGCGCTGCACGCTCGCTCGCAGCGCTGCAAGCTACTCCCGTCAGAGAGGTGGAGTACTTGCAGTGCTGCGAGCGGTGCGACTACACTTGCGTTTTACAGCGCTGTGAATTCTCAAGTGTAGCCAAGGCCTTAGTTCTTTGTTGCTTCAGTGGTGGCGTTGAGCTCTTGCTCTGTGGCAGCCTCCTGTGCAGCCCATGGTCTAACTGGGTAGCTAGCCTTCCTTGTTCCTAGTGACAGTGATATACCGTGACATGAGCCCAGTCGTGCATGTATCCCAGAATGTCAAGTCAAAGACAAATAACAAATACAAAAATCATGGACTTAGCTCCATCTTAATAAATTGCTTTGCACTTCCATTGTACCATTCAGACCCCGATCTGAATGCACTTTGCATAGATTCTTGTGAAGACAGGTATTTTTCCTCATTTTCCAGAGAGGGGAAAAACTGAAGCAAAGAGAGAGTAGGTCACATACCCCAGTCTCACAGCAGGTCACTGGCAGTGGTTAATTGTGAAGTCCTACTGAAAATGATGTCCTTGGCAATAATATTTTTTCTAGTTGAACTCTCTGTCATGGACGTGGCCTTATAGCAACCCTGTACTCATGATCCTACTTCCTTAATTTATGAATACTGAATTAGAAGAATTAAATGTCTTCTGATTTTAGTCTTTACGATAATGAAAGGGAATAGCGTCATGGTTATGGATGAACTGCTGCTGAAACTCACTGCTGTAAAATATACTGCCAAGCAGGGTGCAAGAGAAAAGGAAGTCCAATAAGCTTAATGTTTAATTGATTCAATTTAAGGCATATATACATATGCTAAGTATGCATTATAAATTTAGCTTCTAGCGAAAGGTTTAATTAAGGTTGTAAAACGGTTTCCGTTATAAGCCCTTGATTGTAGGCCCTCCAACAAAATGAAAAATTTCTTTGGGGGATGGAAGTTTCCATATCTGTTTCAGCCCAGGAGTGGTGAATTTTTAAAGCGGGTCTAGGGAGACTTGCTTAGCCATTTGAATTCAGCATGGTGAAGGGGGGAATAGAGTTTGTCATTTTACAGAATTCCAGCTTCTTTTACTTGTGGCTAAAGCTGAAATTTTAAACTTGATGAGCCCCGTCCCCTATGCACTTGGACCACTCCGATGAGACCCCGCATCCGGACTCCCACTCCATCGAGCCCCAACCAGCTGCACCTGGGACCCCACCCCATCAAGCCCCACTCCACCAGCATCTGGACCCCCACACTGTCCCCAGATCCTCTCCCTGCTGAACTCTATCCCCCTACATCCAGATCCCCCTTGCTGAGCTCTGTACCTCTGCATCTGGACTCCCCTTGCACCAGACTCCCCCAATAAGCACAAACCACCTTCACCTGGACGCCCTTCAGAGTCCCATTGCCCCTGCACCCACAACCCCCACACTCAACCAGCCCCTGTGCATCCAGATCCCCCCTGCACCCATATTGGCCCCCCCACAGCTGGATCTCCCCCCACCAAGCCCTTCCACACTTGGCTCCTGCTGGGCTGAGCCTGCCTGCCCATATTTGGTGCACCTGGAGTGGAGGGGCAGGACCCAAGGGTGTTTCTGGGGCAAGCTCGGCCCCTGCACTGTGTCAGGGTCCGGTGCAGTCTCAACACTGAGTCCGTGTCCTGGGAGGAGTGGGGGCTTCAGGGTGATCTCCCACCTCCATGCAGCCAGTGAGCTGTGCTCCCCACTGCCATGCTGGAGCCTCCACAATTATTAATTGACAAATAAAATTTGCACAATTGTGCAGAATTTTTTTTTTGGCACAGAATTAATAATTTTTTGGTGCAGCATTCCCTCAGGAATAATATCTGTACCCTAATCACCATCAAATGTCTTCTGATCCTAGTTCTTAATCTTCTTGTCCTAACAGAGATGAAAATAGGTTTTAGACCACTGCAGCTTGTTTCAGTGCTGTACTATTAGTCCAGTGAAGGGTTTTATTTGAAATTTGTCTCTGTAGAGAAGGTAATTGAAATGCTTCATCTTTATTGTTCCACTGAATTCATAATATAGTTGTGTATCTTCCCTTTTCATAATTGTGTGCAATAAGCAATGTTTAAACTGCCCTACTAAGTACATTATTATTTTGAATCAGGTCTTAGTAATATTATAATATTCTAATGAGTCTGAGGGACATAAAATCACATTTTATTTACACTTCAGGGCCTAATTAGGAAGGTGCTTAAGCTTCTGTTAGTATGAACCTCATCTGCTTCCGGGGTTGGGGGGAAGGGACTGGCTCACAATAGTTCAGATGAATCATTGGTATTGATTGTATGATACATTCTTTTGAATGGCCATAATTTTATGAGTGAATGGGGAAACACTGAGTGAAATTGACCACTGAAGATGCAAGTGAATGTGCATCCTAAAGTGGTCCGTAATGCTGTACAGTACACTAATGTATTGAATATGTAATGAACAATTTGATTGGGAACAAAAAAAACATTTCACTGCAATTTTGAGATTTCCTCAGCTCTCCCTCCTGGTAATTTTAAGTAAGATCTGTGCAGTCATAATGCTTTGATAAGCTTATTAAAAATTTTATGTCCTTCATCAAACAAGGGAGGCTAGGGGACAACTGTGCTGCCCCAGTGCAGTGCACTGCTGACTTGCTCTTAATGTCCAGGCTCCTTTTCTTTGAAGCACTGCAAATTCTATGGCTGCTTATGGCACCATTAACTGAGAAGTGTGGGAGGATTTGACCAGATTGTGGAGCACCATAGCACATCACTTTCCTTTCTCACCACTTTCAAAACATGGACTCTCAGAGGGATCCAATGCATTTTAAACGTAAAAGCATAAACACTTGTTATTCTAAGACCTTGCCTACACTACAGGGAAAAGTCGATCTAGGCTATGCAATCTGAGTTACACGAATAGCGTTACTCAAATCGACGTAGCTTAGATCTATTTACTGCGGGGTCCACACTACGCGATGTCCCGTCGACTCCCCACTCTTCTTGATCCTGTGGAGAGTGATCTGTGGTCAATTTAGCGTGTCTTCACGAGACCCGCTAAATTGACCACCAGTGCATCGATCACCCCTCGTCGATGCCCCGGTAAGTGTAGACAGGCCCCCAGTATTGTTGCAGTGCCAACTCCAAATAGGACGCGGGATATAAATGGCAGCCATAGGCAGAGAGTAAACTAGCATTTTAGCCTTAAAAGTACAAAATATCTCTATGGAGATGAAGTTTAGAAGTTTTTGCATTCAGGCTTATAGATAAAGATCTGCATTTCCTTCCTGTTACCTTCCTGTCAGCCAACTTCAGATTTGTAATCTCTTTTATAAATTCTTCTAAGCAGCGTTTTAAATCTTTCTTTTAAACAAACATAGATTTTTGTTTTGTAAGGAAGATACATTGAATAATGTTTAAACCCGTTCATTTTCTGTTGCAATATTGAGGAGCAATTAAACAACTAGCACTGACTTTAAAAATAAAGGATGAGTTCTATTGTCTTAATGTGGCTGTTATTGACGTTCTTTGAAGCTAAAAGATGTGCTGAACATATGAGCTCCTTGAGTACCTTCATTCTTTCATGAAGAGCGTTTTCATTCTATTGAAATGGATGCAAAACTCTAGAGAGGTGCAAAGAGCTCTTCTTACAGGCAAGTGGCCCAATGAGGACATTCTAAATGGTAATATCTTTAAATAGAAACTCCTGGTTACTCAGACTAGTCTGCTAAATTAGCATCATTGTTTGCGGCCTGGGTTTTAATGATGGCTGGAAGGTTTGTTGTTAGAAGAGCACAATCTGTTGTGAGTTCATTGTCCTACCTGTATCAAGGCATTTCCTCAAAATAATATGAGCTCTTCTTCCCTGCTTCAAAAGGCCAACAACCCAGTCCATCATCATCCTCACCTCAAACCAATGAACATCTGAAGATATGTGTTATGAGAGGCAAGTGTCTGCCTTGTACTGGTCACTGTTAGGAGTTGCCTATCTCAGTTGGCGGTACTTCTACATTTTTTTTTTTTTTTAAACTTGTCTACCATTGATTCTACTGATTCCAGGGGTCGGCAACTTTCAGAAGTGGTGTGCTGAGTCTTCATTTATTCACTCTAATTTGAGGTTTCATGTGCCAATAATACATATTAATGTTTTTAGAAGGTCTCTTTCTATAAATCTTTAATATATAACTAAACTATTGTTGTATGTAAAGTAAATAAGGTTTTTAAAATGTTTAAGAAGCTTCATTTAAAATTAAACTAAAATGCAGTGGCCAGGACCAATCAGCTCATGTGCCACCTTTGGCACGCGTGCCACCGGTTGCCTTCCCCTGCTATAAGCAAATACTTTTATAGGCTTCAATAAGAGTTCCCTCAGGCCTTTTGGGAAAAGTCATTGACTGTCTGTATCCTCTAGTTTGCCAGCTCAGAGGAAAGGAACTCTGACTCCACTTCCTCTCAGGTCTCCCTCTTCATGCTCGGGATTTTAACTTCAGTTCTGTAATATCATCTGCCTCCCTCCAAAACGTCTAAAAGCTCTGGATATGACACACGTGTTGGAAACATGAAGTCTTCAGCTTCCTGGTTTAAAATGACTATTCACAGCAAATTGTTTTTAAATATAGCTGCTTTCAACTACCTGAGGGGGGGTTCCAAAGAGGATGGAGCTCGGCTGTTCTCAGTGGTGACAGATGACAGAACAAGAAGCAATGGTCTCAAGTTGCAGTGGGGGAGGTCTAGGTTGGATATTAGGAAACACTGTTTCACGAGGAGGGTGGTGAAGCACTGGAATGCGTTACCTAGGGAGGTGGTGGAATCTCCTTCCTTAGAGGTTTTTAAGGCCCGGCTTGACAAAGCCCTGGCTGGGATGATTTAGTTGGGAATTGGTCCTGCTTTGAGCAGGGGGTTGGACTAGATGACCTCCTGAGGTCCCTTCCAACCCTCATGTTCTATGATTCTATGATACTTATAAGGCACCAATTTCTGTAGTATCTAAGCATTCAATAATTAATACTTAATTTTTCTGTAGCAACTGGCATCTGAGGACCTCAGAGTACTTTTTAAACATCAGTGAATTATGCCTCACAACACAGCTATGAAGTTGGTTATTTTTATAGTTGAAGAAGCGGAGAAATAGAGGAAATTGAATGACTTGCTGAAAATTACCGAGGAAGTACATGGCTAGAGATGCAAACAGAACCCAGCTCACCTACTTTCCAAATCCTTTGTCATCAAGAAATACACTGTGATGCTGTAAAAATTCTTGCAAGGGGAAAAATAGTCATCTAGCTAAAGCAAACACCCCAAATTGGTGTGCAAGTCACACAGATGCCCCCAGTGGTAAGTGATCTTCATGCACCTTTCACTTTTGAATCCTGCTGTGGATAGTGATTTACTGTTGAAATAAATGTTTTCTCCTTGAACAAATTTGGAGTTTTGGGGGCTTTTGTGGCAAAAAAAGTTAAACTTTGTGGGGGAGGGGAAGGTGGAGGGGGGGGGGGAGAGATCTGAAGTTACTAGAGCACCATTCGCAATGCTTCGCTTTTAGACCCTGAGAAAATTCCATTTTCCTCTTTGTCTATTGTGCTTGGAGAATCCTTTTTTCTCCTACAAGTAGAGGGTTAATGGTACTTAATTATCTTTCCCTTTTGCAATTAATCATTGCAGTGTTTTGCCTTTGGAGCAAAGGCAAAATGCATGTGCACGCTATTATTGAGCTCATTAATGTGAAGGCTACCTTGCCTTATGAAGAAAAATGCAAGAGATATGTTGTGTTCTGACAAAAGGAAATCATCCATTGTTTTGGTTTTTTTAGTAGTAATAAACTGTAAGGTCTGGCTTGAGAAATGTGGACAGACAGAACTTAGAATTGAGAAACCCCTTCCCCATATAGTTGCCTTAAGAATAGAGTAACAGGCGTGACCTGTGCCTTGCTGTTGCTACTAAATGTTGAGTTCAGCAAAAATCAAGTTCAATATTTTCTCATATTTAGTTGATTAAAAGTAAGCATCTGAGTCCATATTTAAATGCTTACATAAATGATGAGATTTTCAAACTCCTGTTGGCTTCAGTAGTAGGTTAGGAGGTATATAGTTTATTGCTTGTATTAGAATCCTTTTGATACATATAGAAAATACCTTTTGTTTCCCTTATCTTAATCTCTATTTGCCTGTCCATCTGTCCTTGCACTGTGAGTTCCTCAGGGTTAGGGTTAGGGCTAGGGCTAGGTAGGGATAGCTCAGTGGTTTGAGCATTGGCCTGCTAAACCCAGGGTTGTGAGTTCAATCCTTGAGGGGGCCACTTAGGGATCTGGGGAAAAATCAGTACTTGGTCCTGCTAGTGAAGGCAGGGGGCTGGACTCCAATGACCTTTCAAGGTCCCTTCCACCTCTAGGAGACAGGATATCTCCATTAATTTATTTTATTTATTGTTCCTATGTCTGAAAAGTGCCTAGCATGCTGTAGGTGCTGCTGCAAACATATAATAAACAATAGTAGTAAAAATTTGGTTGCTCTGTACCTGTGAAAATTAGGCCATTTTTATGTACTTAACTTGAGATATCTGAGTGCAAAAGTTTTGGCTCATTGGTCTTACCCTGGGGTGCTAGAATCAAAAAGGTAGAGATAAATACCAAAAAATGCCAACTTCTACCTGAATCACAATTGATAAGCCTGAGTTTCGGGCATCATTAATGGAGATTAAGAAATCTTCCTGAACTATTGCTGCTGTTACTGTCCTCTAATGCATTCATTCTTTCTCAATTTTAAAATACAATGTTATTCTGACTTTTTCAAAGCCTAGAATTGAAGGACTAAACTTAATCCCTCTGATCTCTACAAAAAGTCAATGAAGATGTTAGACCTGAAGTTTGATACTCTAAAGAAAGCCCTCTACATGAGTAAAAAAATAAAAAAAGTGATGGTGGTAGCTAGGATTACTAAATGCTGGAATTCCTCATCCTCTTAATCTCTTATATAGACACTTGTTTCCTGAGCCTGTCTGTACAATGGTCTGTTGTCATGTCTTCATTTTCCAGCAGTCACAATGCAGGGTTTCTTTGTGATGGCTCATGGTAATGGAAGCTGTAAATTTTCTTTTTTCTGTGGTTATTCCACCCAGCTTCCTGAAAGGGGTTCCACTTTTCCACCCCATCTGGATATTCATTTGATTCCTTTCTCTGAGGATGGAAAGTTCCACTTGAACTCCTCTCCAATTCAGAGCAAGCAAAATCCTTAGGGGAGATGTTTTTTTTGTCCTGGCTAATTTGGATTGCTCTTCACCAGATGGCAGTATGGTTTGGACAGACAATGCATCCATGTAATCTTGTATTGAGAAACCAGGACAGGAGAAATGAACTCTTTGTTTCCTCATTTAGAGAGACAGTTTCCTGACAATACATGGAAAAATGGACTTATGAGACATTCTCAATCAAAATCACAGTGTCTGAACTGAGTGCGGTCACTGAGGCCAGGTCTATGTTAAAAAGTTAAATTGACCAAGCTATGTCGCAAAGGGATGTGAAAATCCACACCCCTGCCCTGAGTGGTGTATTCAAGCTAACCCCTGGTGTAGGCAGAGCTGGGGCTGGGCTAGGGAATTCTTCCATTGACCTAACTACTGCCTCTTGGGATGGTAGATTTAACTACAGCAATGGAAGAACCTCTCCCGTTGCTGAAGTAAGTGTCTACAGGAAGCGCTACAGAGGTGCAGCTCTAGTGGTTTAAGCGTAGACACCCTGAGAATGTTGAAAGTTGAGTGCGGAGGGTAAACCAGAGGAGACTCGTATGTATGGCTCTGCTTGCTTGTAGAAATAAAATTTCTCAAGTTCTGATGCCATCACACTGTTGCCTGCACCCATAGTAGAAGTATTCTCACTCCCTTGGGATCATGAACCCTCCAGCTTCCATTTCTTAACGAAAGTCATGAGAAAAGTTAGAACAAGGCTGCTTTAATTCTGGTACTAGTATGGCAGTACAGAACCTGACAAGCTGACCTTCTCCACTCCATTTCCTTTGTCATTTAAAGTCTTCATGCATAACAGGTTAGGAAAACTGAATCTAAAGGCTTCACTCCTGAACAGATTTCGTTGAAGGACTAAGGTTTGGTTCCAATCTTAATTGTGTTCATTGCTGTCTACTCAGTGATTTCCTTCGGGATGTGGATTACCTCTTCTCAGAGTATATTGGCCTCAACTTTCCCACGCTTCTGAATTTTGTGTTTTGCAGTATAAGGATTGCAACATCTAGTTAAGTACATACCCATGATCAGATATTTTGTGTGTGCAACTTTATGGCAGGGTCGTATGCAGAACGCATTGCAATTAGGCGGGTGTTAGTATAGTTTGTGGACAAATTCTAGGACAGTCACAAATTTTCTTTTCGTTGTATGGTTTTAAGGCACTATTGAATACCTATCTCTTTTCAGGCTGTGGGAAAGCCCCAAATAGAACCCCTGATGAAAAGCTGTAGCCTGGATAAGAAATTGATCATACAATGGAAAAAATTATTTTAGACACCATTTATGGGTAACCAAAATGAGGAACTTCACCTAGGAAAATTCCCGCAGTGCTCTACAGAAGTACCTAATCAGTTGCTGTCAATGAAATTTAATGTCTGGCAACCCTGGAAAGGTTAATACTTGGACTATGTGGTGACATCACTTTTTGAAGAAATTAGTGGAAGTTCTGTCATGCTAATTTAGCTAGCATCATATTCATGCAAATTAAGTGGGATTATTAATAAGTATATGTTAAATAGTAAAAACAGACTACATCACAACTTTAATATAAATCAGACCGGCAAGGAAATGGAAGTTAAGGCTGATACGTGGCTATTAACACAGGTACACATTTACCCCGATATAACGCGATCCAATATAACACGGATTTGGATATAACGCGGTAAAGCCGTGCTCCAGGGGGGGGGGGGGAGGGGCGGGGGCGGAGTTGCGCACTCTGGCGGATCAAAGCAAGTTCGATATAATGCGGTTTCACCTATAACGCGGTAAGATTTTTTGGCTCACGAGGACAGCGTTATATTGGGGTTGACGTGTAGTTTGTGAGTGTGTGTTGAGGGGGTAGCTTGTGTGAAGGGATGGAAGCAATCTCAGAAGTCATCAGCCTTAACTCGAAATGTTCTTTGTGTTCCTTGTATATTATACATACTGAATATAGAATCAGATCTAGTCAGTTCTTCCGTACCCAGTAAAAGTCAAATTGGGTCATACTGCAAATTGGTTATTACATGCTTAAGACAATAATTTATTGAAGTCATTGCAATTATTCAGTTATTAAAAGGTTTATGAAATTGTAAAATTGTGTACTGTTAAAAATATTCTAAGATGACAACCAAACCAACTTTTTCCTAACTTCTCTGAGGCAACTAACTTTTTATGCTAAATTTCATCCTTCTCACGACTAACTTTCTGTGGCATTTATAATTTTAATGGGAACCCTGATATAACCCCTAGATCTTTTCTGTCATGACTTATTGCTAATGAAATAAATTAATATTTTTTGGCTGTGATAAAGATTAAAATGAAGACTAGAGAGTTGGGATGATCGCAAAAAACTAGTACTTTTAAATGAGATCACTTTTCAAAAGCTTTTGCTGCAGCAAAAGATGGTCCTAGTATACATTAATACAGTAGTCAAGTTGCCTGTTTTACAAATACAATACAAGTTGCCTTTTCTGCTTTTTCTTCTCATATAAACTTTCTTACTAATTTTTTTCTGTTGATAACAAGTTAACTATAAGTGTGAGTAGTAATAGTGTAGTTAGGCAGATCATATGTTCTAGCTATGAGCCTCATTCAGATAATGTGTGTTGTATAGTTTTATTTGGATATTCTCTCCTGAAATTCATAAACTAATGAGCAGATGAAGTTGAAATTGTGTAGTACTAGTCTTCAAATGTGTACATAAAGCGACACATAATCTGATCTACTGAAGTCTTAAGAAAAAAACATGAAATAGCTAGACACTACAATTAATTTAAAATAAAATTAAACAAGTGGACATTTAATGATAATTTTGTTAGAGACCTAAATGTTAGTAGTTGGTGATAATTTGTACTTGACTCTTCCTCCCATGCCCTTGTGTTCTCTTATATAGGATTCTGGGGTATCCCCTCAGAGCACAGGCTATTCCAGCTTCTTGTTAGTAGCATCCTTACAAATAAATCATGGATGAGTTTCCTTCTGACTCAGTGTTGCTTTTTACTTGGCTGGAGGCGGGTAGGTGTTAAGCAAAAAACCGTAGCTTTCCACAGGTGGAAAATGTGCACCTTTCCTCGCTGCTTCAGGAGCAGCACTCAAAGCTACCAGGTTGGAATGTTCATTTTTGTTTTAACTTTAGCCAGGTATAGCAAATGATCCTTTCGGTTTTCCTTGCTGTCCCAGTTGCAAACCCATCTGTGGCTTTAGGATTAGAGTTATTTTTATCGCAGGCACATATGTTTGCAAGACATGCTCCAGCAAATGGGAAAGGAAGTTGGAAGTAGCACAAGGTCTTAATATCCTTGGTTCTTGAATTCCCCTTTGTCAGTTTTGACTGAAGCACCATCGTAGGCACTGTCCCACAGCGAGACATGGGAGGACAGACCCTTGTTCCTTTGTGGAACCCCACAGACTTCTATATGATTCTGTGCAGGTACAGGGGACACCTACCTGGTTCTTGGTGCAGAATCAGGGCCTGAGACAGGAAAGAGCCATATCTAAGAAATCTGTCTTTCAGTCATGTAGCAGGTGCCATGGCCAGGTGGAGTCTTTAAGCAGCCTAAGATGAGCATTGATGGGAATCAGTTTTTGTCCCCTAGTGGAAAACCTGAAGTCCTGTACCTCAGGTGAAACTGCAGTAATTGTCTAGGCACAGGAGAGGTTAGTCAAGGTTGGAAGAAGGATGGAATCATATCCCATGTCCACTCTGCAGTACTACTGCAGCCTCAGAAAGGCAAGTCAATAGTCCCCTCAGCCGCCCACCCCCCCTTATCCTTACCCCGCCCAGGCCCTCTCCAGTAAATTCATGTAGTCACCACCAAACCACCTCTGGGCATAGGTCACCCCAGGGAACACAGCAATGTTACATGCAGAGGGTATGGATTCCTTGCATTTCAATAAAATTCTTTGCACCTGTGTAGGCAATGGAGGGTGGTGGGGGTAGAATTTGCCCTTAAAATATTGAGTTTAAGAGAATGCAGTAGCCATGCCATAATCCACTGTAAAGTTTTCTTAATTTAGCTGTGTTGATAGTGTCCAATAAAACAGGGCCTGCAAGTGGTCCCATTGGTTTCTGTGAGACTACTCACATTTGCAAGTACCACACATGATTGTATTTTGAAAATCAGGCCTGTTGCAAGCCAGTCATGAATTTTACTGTGAAGTTCATAGGTATGCACTGTATAATCGAGCAATCAGTTCCAACATACTGAACTGACTTTTTCAATTTGTTCATATGGTTATTATAAAGCATAACACTCAAACAGTGAGACAAGTGGTGGTAAATTTAAATGCAAGTTTTAAAGGAGTCTAAACTTCTAAGAAATCCCAATTTTATTATAATTGAAAAATAAAGTAATTGCTTCTCATCCAACTTCAGAGCACTGTAACTTAGGAGAGGCCCACATGAGAGCAAACAGGAAAATGATGTCTCAGAAATTTGGTCCAGTTAAAGAGCTACTTCTGAAGACCTAGAAATTCAGGTTAATGAAAGTTCTGAAAAAACAACAAGGAATCCGGTGGCACTTTAAAGACTAACAGATTTATTTGGGCATAAGTTTTCGTGGGTAAAAAACCTACTTCTTCAGATGTTGCATCCCTGCATGTTGCATCTGAAGAAGTGAGGTTTTTTTACCGACAAAAGCTTATGCCCAAATAAATCTTAGTCTTTAAGGTGCCACCGGACTCCTTGTTGTTTCTTTGGATACAGACTAACAAGACCACCCCGAGACAGTTGAAAGTTCTGAAATAGCTCTTAGCATGTTCATTACGTTTTTTTCCCCTGTGTGTGGTGGGGATGTGAGAATGGCAGAAGAAAAAGGGATTCAGTGGTATTATGATTGGCTGATTAGTGCCCCGGCCTCTTGCTCCCCCCCCCCCACACACACACCAGCTCTGTGTGAGAGGATTCATCCAGCACTCACATGCATACCCCTTTTGGGGGATAAACCCAAAATAATACAGTCTTGCACTGTATAGAAAGATCTGCAGAGCACAAGCTTATAAAAATTCGCGCTCTCTCTGTGTGAAGAGAAATATGCAGAACTTCTTGCCCGCCCCCCACCCTCCAGTTAGAAATTGCACAAACTGGGTTTAATAATAAACTAAGCACATTTATTAACTATAAAAGGCAGCTCGAACAATTTGGCATAGTCCAGCCACATGCACACCTATCCCCAAGGGGGCAGGAAAGAGATACTGTGTACCAGCCAAGGAGTCTGAATTTCTTTACTCATACCCCCTACCCAGTTCCCTTGTGGTACAAACAGCAACTGAACAGTACAGAGAGCAACCACTGTGGTCCATCCCTGGCTGTTAAGGACGGAAAATGATTGGACCTTCTGGGATGCAAGGACTTCTTGTCAGCTAGCCTCTAGTTCTGGATTTTGAACTACCAAGACTTGTTGGCCAAATATGACTTCCTAAATATGGCAAACTAGAGGACTTTACTGAAAAGCTGCTGCAACAAGATCAAGCCTGGTTCCAGTCTATTCTGGAGGAAGGGAAATTGGTGGCAAGGAGAGCGTTTCAATTGGCTGTAGATGCAGCAGACAGCTCATTGCGCTTGTTGGCTATGAGCATTGTCATTCGGAGGGAATCTTGGCTTCTTTCATCTGGTTTCCCCAGGGAGATACACAATACCAATGAGGACCTCCCTTTTGATGAATCGCATCTTTTTAACCAGAAAACTGATGATTCTCTCCACATCCTCAAGGATTCAGGAGCCATACTTTGATCACTGGGAGCTACGTGCCTACACCTCGGCAGAAATTCCACCGCCTACCACCTACACAACAGTTCAGGACTTCCCAGTTCTTCCACCAAAGTCAGTACAAACTACCATGCAAGCACCAGAAGACACAATGATCCCACCCTCCAGGTCCGCTTTCACAGCCTTCATCCTGACCCATACAACCTTCTCAAAACAGATATTTCTGAGGAGCAGTAGAGAACTGTCACCACTGTGCCTAATGCCATACAGCCCATGACTTCGTAGGAGCCTTCATCAATTCAATTACAGCATGAGCTTACCTATCCAGGGACAGATTTCAGACTCTGTAAGAACTCATCACCATGTAGTCAACAGTCCATCAGTCCCAGTTAGAACTTATCTATCCCTCCTTGGCCACATGACAGCCTGCAAATACTTCACCGCCTTCACTCACCTCCCCCTCCGCTGCCTCCAGATGTAGCTCCAGAGAGTTTACTTGCCTACGTGGCACGCCATGGACCTTGTGCTGACAGTCTATCCCTGAGTCTTCCTTCCAATGGCGGATGGACCCACAACATGTCTCTGTGGGAATTGCCATCCTCCCCGCATAGGACGATCATCACAGACATGTCCCTCATAGTATGGGGAGCACACATGGGAGACAACATGATGCAAGGCACATGGATCCCTCAGGAATCCTGGATGCACATTAGCATCCTGGGACTCCGGACATTACGGAGAACATGTCAAACATCCATCCACTCCCATCATGTTCTCATCATGTGGGGCAACACCCAGGGGTGGAGGGTGAACTGGTTGTTGGGGGAGGTCAGCCCCCGTCCCTTCTGTCTGAGGCCCCACCCCTGCCCATCCACCCTCCTCCTCTGCCGGAGCCCAGAGCACCCCCACCGTGGCTGCTGGCCCCCCAGACCCAGGCCACCCCCTGGCGTGCTGGACGGGTGGCGCGGCTGCAGCATCCCAGCCCTGGAGCATCGGGTGGGTGGCACTGCCACGGCAACCCTGAACAGAGCACTGGGTGGGCACCAGCCCCAGCCTCCCCAAGTCCAGGCGACAGGCTGTCTGGCTCCAGCCCCAGCCAGGACCAGGAAAGAGGCATGAGAACTCGGGCATTCCTGGGGGCGGAATGTGGGCCCAGGCCACGCCAGCCTGTTCGGGGAGTCTCAGCCTCTTCCGGCCCATGACAACACTTGGTTCCCAGAAGGCCATACTTTCCTTTACTAACAGTGTTCCCCCACCTCCCTTGAGGGCATCCCCAATTTCTCTCCATCTCCACCACCCATATTATGCCCCAGCTCCCTCAGCCACAGAGTAATGGAAGTCTGCTCTGGTTGCCTTTCTCCCTTGCAGTTAGCCTGTGTGCTTCTCCCACCTCTCCTCTGCCTCCACCTTTCTGTTTCTATTATTGTCTGTGCAGTAGTGCAATGTTAATAGGTTTGATGAATGGTTGTGCTGGGATAAGTTCCCCGGCTTTAATCAATACAATCAATTATGAAATGTGGGAATCATTCTCCACAATTGAATGCTGGTTTTCAGTGTTCATTTACGGTATGACTGGCATTTGCAGTCACTTACTGTCAAACTAGCATGGTGCACAATGTTGGTTTTACCCAGAATGCCCACTGCTACTACACTTCATTAGCCATGCTGACTGTTGAGCTGGAAGGGGGAGCTGGTTTTGTTTGTGCTGTTGCAAATAACCAGATCTGTCAAGCCCAGTAAGGAGTCCAAGGCAATGGTGAATCTTCTTATTGCCCTAGCTTACTAAATTATTCATGGCCATAACTTTAAAACTATCTATTTTGCATATCTGATGCCCGTATTTATATGTGACGACTCTCCTCCAAAGTAGTGATTGTGGTCCATAACTGTGTTCAGCATCATGTCAGAAGATGAGTAATATCCTTGTGTACATCAGTAGTGATAGATTTCATTTTTGCTGTAGTGCAATATTAAAAGATCTGAAGTGTACACCAGATGTAGTTATAGAAGGCTTACAAATTTGGGACAGAAATCGCACAAATCCTTTTCAATTGCAATAATTTTTGCTTACTTGAAAAACCAGAGTGTTTTCATTTATGCCATCCCAGAGCAACTATGTAGCTGAAGAGAACAGGGTAATCGGACTTTATAAATTGTTTTCATGTCAACTTTATTTTTACCATGATTTCACACCTAACCCTTGTCACCCATGCCCCTCCTCTCTTTACTATTTACACTTTTACACTAATTTCAGAACATGTAAATCACTCTTAGCACTTGACAATGCATAATGAAAATCCAGTCTAGTTGTTACTCCTCCAGTTTTACAAGATAAACCGAAGAAATAAAGTTAATATGAAAAGCCCAAAGCCAGAAAGCATAAAGGCAGCAAGATGCTTTAAGGTACTTCTTCAGTTTACCTATAAAACGTGAGAGAAATTCACTGCTTCTCAGTCAGTTAGTCCCTATGGGGTAGGCAGCCAATCTGGTTAATGCTGGAACTGAAATGCCTACAGATGCCTGTGTCACACAGCATTCAGGGCATGTGATATGTGGGGAAAAAATATCACAGTCGGATGAGTGCTGTGCTGTGTGTAATGGCTCTTAAGAATTGTCTATCAACTTGACATTGTAGAATACACACTTCACTGAGTAATAGGCGAGAGAGACAAGAAATAGCCCACCTGACAAAGATGAATTGTTAAAGCAATCTGGTCCCTGCACGGTGTTCCATTTTCACATGCAAAAGTTAAACTGCACTGTAGAATCAGCTGAATAATGAATCATAACTGGGATTAGCTTTCTGCAAAAAGGAGTCATTTGGGGTGAAATGTTACGTTGTGCAATGGGCCTCTGCATTTTGTAAGATGAAGGAGTGTCTAACAGCGAACTGTTAAAGGGAGAAGATTTAATATTATGTAAACTTGGTTGTAAAATGCAAAACACACATTTAGCCTAAAGTTGCATATTTTTAATTAAACCACAATTTTCAATATAAAACCGTTCCCAAGTATGTATATTATTTCTTGCCATTATCTCTTGCATCTGAGATTGTGAAACAAAACACCTTGTCCTTGAAAACTTGGCAAATGGACAGTCACCCGTAAACAGCTTTGTGTCCACATGAACTATCTCCAAACACTCCAACAGTATATTTTCAGATCTCAGAAACTCTTTCTGCATTGTCAGCATTAGAATCTGACTCAGAAATCCAGCCTACACAAATAACCCTTTCTTTGCCAAACTTGTAAACAACAAAATCTTACCTTGGAAGACTCCAATTCCGTAATTTACTTAGACAAAAAAGGGGGTGGAAGAAAGGGCTAACTCAACACAATTCTGGTTATGATGCTACTTGACTATCATTTGGGTTGGATCACCAAAGCTTGATTCCACCAAATACTCTACATAAAACGACTGTATAACATGAAAGCTATTGTGCAACATTTTAGCCTGCTGTTTTTTTTCTTGGATTCATTTGTAATCGGTAAGTAAATTACCCCCTGTGTTCTTTGATTACTTTTTGCCATATGCTCAAGAATGTGCTAGGTGCTTCACAAAAACAACACCATACATGCTACGGGCCCCAAAGAACATGTAATCTAAATTACGGTAGATTATGAGGATCATAAGTAATATAGTTAATCTACATTATACTTGAATCATAAGTGATATTTTCCCCCCAAGTACGATTAGGATACCTTGTGTGGGCAACTCTGTTCTTAAAATAGGTCTGTTAGTGTCCCTGCTCCAACTGGTCTGAAGAGGGATTTCCAGCAGCCTGCTTTAATTCTGAATATTGTAGCATGTAAGTCCCCTCTTTGCTGGCTAGACTGAATGACAAAACATGGAGCGTTAGGAGGCTGCTTTACTCCCCTCCCCCTCTTTCCTTCTTTTTGAGGGAGAACTTGGATGGGTTGTGAAGGTTTGTGCTTTTCCAAAATAGCTGTGTGAAAGAACTCCGTCTGTTGGTGGTATTCAGAACTAAAAATGGATAGTCATTTCATTAACCCTTTCAGTGCCTTCATTATTGGTTACAGCTCGGTACTGCAGAACTCTGTTGTGCTTTTTTTTTTTTTCCTTCTTTTTTGTCTTCTAGTCCCAAAGCATTATAGCTGTACATGTACAAGTGTGTCAACAGCAGCAGCTGATGGCATTGAAAGGGTTAGCCCAATAATGGTTAATTGTCAATCTTCAAACTCTTGGACGGTCATGTATGCTTTTGCTGCCTGCCTAATACCAGCCAGTGATGGATAATTTCTCGTGCTATGCTTTTAAGGATCGGTTGCAGCATTCTGATCACAACACTGTTTTGTTTTTCCCCTTTGCTGTTGTACAGGCATGTTGGTGTTATTTAAAGCCATATAGCTGCCATGCTCTCTGATTTGAATTCTCTTCCCTTGTCCAGTGCCAGTCCAGCAGCTGTAACCATTGCCTTCTTGACAGTAGAACAAATGAACCAAGGTTTGTGTGTGAATATGCTCACTTTCCCCCTCTCATCGTTTAAGAAAAGGATTTTTTTCCTTGGGCCAAGGAACTTTGGCACTGAGGTGTCCCAGGAGAACTCAACACTTCTCAAAACAGCCCTGTGTATGTGAACGTAGCAAGTGTGGTGGATTTTTGAAGGAAAACTGCAGTTCTGTTTTGCTTTTTTCTGCACTTTATACTTGTTGCTTAAATCAAATGCTTTTGTCCTAAGCTGGGTTGAGGCTGGCTTGCATGCCATCTGCGCCTATGTATTGGAAACAGTGTGTACATGTCGATACCCCATACCAGCATCAGTTTGAAGCTAGTATCGTGTTCTTCAGAATCTGTTTTTTTTTTTTTTTTAAGGTAAATCTGCAGCTGTTATGGTTGCAAAGAAAACCTCAAAAATATGAATTTAGTGTAACCGCAGCACAAATGTTTGAGTCTGCAGAGAGCCTGAAACAAAGATGTTAACTGCTCCATTTATCTGAGGGAGGAGTGAACTTGCATGTCTGGTGGTGATGATGATGATGTAAATGTCAATGTTATTTCATTCTTTAAAAAAACAAAAACAGAGAGGGTCACAAATTTGCCACAAGTGGACGGTGATTGGGAGATACCACCCTTTACATTTTTCCTGAACCAAGAAGGGGCCAAGTGCAAGGAGTCTGGCAGAGCTCTTGGGTATATTCAAGGCCCACCTCATTCTGGCGAGTCACGTGGGCAGATCTTACTTCCTGGGCAGAGCTTGGAGAAGTGCCCTTCACCCTTTTCTCCCCCAGTCTGAGTGAGGGCATTCTGAACTAGCTGGGTGGATTCAACCTTTCTTTGTTGCGAGGTAGATATATTCAGTACAGCATGACTCTCACTATGTTTTAGAAAAAAACCTTTAAATTTAGTCCTGTCTGCACTGTTTGATCAGTTAAGTTCCCATGTCACTTCTTGTTGGAGTAGCAGTTTGCCCTGGTGTCCTTGGCTATGTTTCCCTGTTCTCCATGACCACACTTTGTCAGACTGGCTACAGCCATCATCCCAGAAGTATCTTCATTTCCATAGTGGTGGTCTACAAAGATTAGTAAAGTGCTTTGGGATGAAAAAGGGCACATAGGCATCAAACACAGTGATACTTACAAGTATCAGAGGGGTAGCCGTGTTAGTCTGGATCTGTAAAAAGCACCAGAGAGTGTTGTGGCACCTTTAAGACTAACAGATGTATTGGAGCATAAGCTTTTGTGGGTGAATGCCCACTTTGTCGGGGCCCTAAATGGCTGGAGCCCATGTTATTCTGAATGTGTAGGCTCGTGTTTTTCATTCTGATCTAAATGCTGCTTCTGTGGTTCTTCATCCTGTTTATAGGCCTGTCTTTAATTACAGTGTGTAAAGAGACTTCTGCAGGGTGCCAGCAGGAATGAATCAGTGTTAGAAGTAGAGGGTTAAATCTTAAAGATACGGTGAAGGACTTATTTGAATATGCGAGCAGGGAGTGGCATGGACGGAGGTGAATTTTCTGCTGGGAGCTGTGGCCAGCGCTCTCTGAGGAAGCTAGTAGGACACTGACCCAAGTGTGCATATGTGGGAGGTGAGAGAATTCCCTTACCATTATTTTATTCCAGTTTTTTCAGTCCTGACCCTATCAGATGATCTAGGTACACTTTTAAAAATGTAAAAGCACAAACAGTAGTAGAATGTATCTAAAGAACAGTTAGGGGTGGGGTAGGGCACCTTCTCTTGAGAGGACAGGAAGGTGGCGGGAGGGGGAGCATGGACCCGCCCCTAGTAAAATCCCAGGAAAGTGGGAGAGACCGTATCTCCTGAAGGTCACTACATCTAGGCTTTAGTGGATAAAGGGAGGAGGTGAAATCCAGATCTGGGGGCTCCTCACTGAGAGTAGTTGCTGCCAGCCTTCCCCATTTAAATCAGTGGGCTGGTTGCTCAAGTGCATCAGTTGATTATGGTGTCATGGGGAGAAGGGGGAAGGAAGAGGAGGTGTTACGGTACATCCTGATCAGAATGCCCCCTTAAGGCATATTATGCAGTGTAGCAGTCACTCAGCCTCAATTTCCCCACTGCTTTTTCCACCCTCCATTGTCTTCTGGGTTACCCTCTGGCTCCATCACTTACAGTTCTGCTCCTTCTGAGGCACTCTGAAAGTCCAGAAGAAGCCTGAAGCAAAGTAAACACAAATGCTGCCCTCTCTTCCAAGAGATCAGCTAGGTACCAGGCTTTCCAGTCCCTGGCCCTAGCCAGCCTTTTCCCTATCAGTGAGAGGTCTGCATCTGCTCTCCTTGGCTGTTCCCTTCCAGCTGAGCAGGGCTCTTCTTTGTAAGCCTCTCCCTGGAAGCCTTCTTCCTGCTCCAGGTGGTTTAAGTTGGGCTACTTGGGCCTTTAGTAGCCCATTAACCCCTTCCTGCCTCATGTAGTGGCTTGTATGCCCCAGTCACATGAGATTTCTAAAGTCGGCAGGATCCCAAACACTTAAATAGAACAAAACCGACATGTTAAACTTCATCCAGAATTCAGCTGGCGGCCAGTGCCGCTCACAGAGTACAGGTGTTCCTTCTGGGAAGGGGCATTCTGATCTAGTTGCACTTTCCAGATGGTTTGAAGGTGTAGGACCATGCAAAATGTGTTGCAGTTTCGCTGCAGATGTTGCGGATGACCCTAATATTCATCAGCCCTTTCTGTTTGGCAGATAGGGATTCTGCAAACTCCACCTGCTAATGGTGTATATTTTTGCTGCTCTCGTGTTGCTGAATATAGAGCCTTACAGCACACATCGCTGCCTGTGTGTTCTCACTCCTCAGCATTTTAGCTTGACAGGGCTGGGGAGTAATGGGCCCACCACTGTCTCAGTGTGCAGCCACTAGATCCCTCATCCCTTTCCCCTCACCACTGTCCTCTTTCCCCAATCCCAGGGTCACCTACCTACGTGCTGCTTTCCCAGTAGAATGAAGTTGACGTCAGTCTCAGTTTTCATTCCTGACTCCTGCTGGGCAAGTCTACTCTGCAGGAACAGCAAAGATGTGGACACACAAGCCGCTGAGGATGAATACAAGAAACAACTTTCTGGGATGGTCCCTCTGCCAGAACCCGGGTTCAGGATTCTGGTTCTCTCCTAGCAGTAGATGACCTCAATAAAGATTCTGTTTGGTGACTTGTGAGAGGCAGTGTGGTCCAGTGGCTAGGGCGCTGCCTTAGGAGTCAGGAGACTGGGCATCTATTCCCAGCTCTGCTACTGATTTACTATGACACCTTTGGAAAGTTGCTTCTTCTGTTTCCCCTCCCACCCTTTTCCTGCCTTGTCTGTTTAGATAATGAGCTCTTCGTGTCAGCTTCTCTCTCTTTCTCTCTCTCTCTCAGTAGAGTGCCTAGCGCAATGGAGATACTAGCGTAATACAAGCAATAGCAGTAAATTGGAGCACAGAGCTGCTTTCCATACTGTGCTTCAGATGGTGAAGGTGTCATAGGAAACATGGGACTATGAGGATAGCTTTATACGGACATCCTGTAGGTCACAAACAGATGAGGCCTGGCACGATACACAGGTACGCTATCATCATGTTTCCCTAATACAGCAGATTGGATCAGTAATTTCTAAAGCAAGGTAAAGAATAGATATACATCGGCCTTCTGTGCTCTGGGGCTTTTAGATGTCAAGAGTTAATGGCACAACACCGAATCCTGCCCTGTCCTTATGCCTATAATTTATTTTTTCATTCCTTTTGTTTATTTAATATTGGCTTTTAAATACAGCTAGTAGAAGAAAACAAATATAGTTCACAAAAGAGAACTTGGTTTAGGCTTTTTTCTTGTTGTTTCTCTGCTTAATTGAATTATTTGTATGGATCTGAAGTAATTTGCTAGGCCTTAGTACTAGCATTGTTTGCTAATTTTTGAGAGAACTTTCATGCTCACTTAATCTGTAAAATGGGGCTAATACTTATCTGCATAGCTGGTGTTAGGAGGGCTAATTAGTTCCTTTGTAAAGTACTGTACAAATCCTTAGCAGTAATACTGCTTTAACTAGAAATGCAACTTCTTCTTCTTGCTCATGACCATTTCATTTTTTCTACGGATGAGGTTTATTTAATTTTTTCCTAATCTCCCTCTCTCCTTGCCAGTTACATTTACTTTGACCTGCCCTTGGCTTTGCTTTTGGTTTTTTTGTATGGGAAGATTCCTTGTTTCTCTGAGATGCGGCTCTTTGGAGGTCTTTGTGTGTTCAGTGAGTAAGGTTTAAGGTACTCGGCATGAGGTTGGCTACCTGAGAGCTATCTGTGGTGGTGAGCGGCAGAGGAGTTGAATTGTAAGCATAAATTGGAATAATACAGTAGCATTGCCTGAAGGCATCAACCATTATAATACTGTAGAGTGATACTCTAGTATTGCAGTACTGCATATTGCCCAAGGCTGTTAGGACTCTGTATATCAGAATCTACTAAATAAGAAACATAATGGAAAAACTAATTGGCACAAGGGCACAGCTTTAGGGAAGCAATCCAGTAAAATGAGACCACAGTGTTCACTTTATAGTGTTTAGATATTGTCTATTGCTTATGCATATCTTGTAGCAGTTAAACGCTGAACTATCAGTACGTTTTCAGTTAAATCTCTTTTCTCCTCACCCTATAGCTATCTCCATAATGGAAGGTAAGTTAGGTCTTCTCAGAAGCTAATGACACCTGGTGCACAAGACAATCCAGCCCTGTGAGTTATGAGCAGTGCGGGCTGCCTTCCACCTGTGATTAGTAGCATCACCTCATATTGCGTGTTCTTGCCACTTGGCTGGGGAGCAGAATTCCAGGAACAGTCTCCCTAAAGGCACAGTAATATGTTGGGTAATGAATGCAGCTTACTTGATGTACATATACTACGTAACTTAGCTGTGTGTGATGAGAGGGGAGAAAAAATTAAATGTACATGTTTTGTCTGACGTGAAGATTTTTGGTAGGGCTGGAATTTATAGCATTATGCATATCCTGGCAACTTATTAACGGTGGCATATTTGATTTTTTTTCTCAAGTATGTATATATTAACTTCACAGAGATGAGAAATAAACTGCAGGCTGCTTTGATGCTCTGTTGGGAACATGCTTAGGCATCATGTGATCCAGTTAAATGTTGCTGTATGCTTCACTTTCCATGAAGCATATGTGATCAGAACACATTTTTTTACCCTGAATCTTGATATGTATACAGACTTTCTGACCACAACATAGGGTGACCAGATGTCCTGATTTTATAGGGACAGTCCCGATTTTTGGATCTTTTTCTTATATAGGCTCCTATTACCCCCCCACCTCCTGTCTCGATTTTTCACACTTGCTGTCTGGTCACCCTACCACAACATAAGAAAAAAATACAGCTAGATTAAGACTTAGGGTGAGTAGGTAAAACTCCATTGACCTGCTCATCCCAGCTCTGCATTAGGCCCTGAATGGATGATTTAAAAATAATAACTGGAGTAGTTCTCGTTTAAAAAAGAAATGCTTGCATTCCTTTTTGGGGAGGAGAAACAAATGCTTTAAAATAAATAAATGAAAGCAAGAAGACAGGAGTAGGTGCATCAAAAACAGCAATCAGTAAGGGGCGTGGAACTGGGAGAGTTCAATCGGTGAACTAAATTGAGTGAAATTATATGTAGGACTTTATCATTACGGTTCACCCACAGTAAACCTACAGCTGTGATTTTTGTAACCTCTTGGAGGCTCTGTTATACTTAGCTTAACTGCTTATAGTTAACATTGTTATGTCCCTATGCCTCAGTTTCTGCCATCTTCACCCTATATTTTGCGTTCATGCTGAGTTCTTGGCTTTAATGTTTTAGTATACTACATTCTGGGCAATTATCCCATATGTGTTGGTGTCTATGGGAATTTTTAAGGAGTCTCTCCCATTTCCACCTAAGAGAGCCAGTAGTAGTTATAGTATTGATAGTGTTTGCACTCTCACAGAGTTATTCAGGTACCTAGACAATAGTAATGATCCCTTTTACTCCTGAGGACATTCTGCACCGAAAAATTAACAGTTCTGCACACAACATTGCAGAATTTTAAAAGTTTTATTTGTCAATAAATAAATGCAGAGACTCCATCATGGCATTGGGGAGCATAGGCCACTGGCTGTATGAAGGTGGGAGATCACCCTGAAGCCTCCCCAGCCCTGGGACATGGACTCAGTGGTGAGGCTGCACCTGACCCTGACACAGCACAGGTTCTGTGTGGAACATTCTGGGTGCAGGCAGCTCAGTGGGGGGTCTAGGTGTGGGGAGAGCTGGATGCACAGAGGCTCGTGTGGGGGTTCCATGTGCAGGGGCAGTGGGACTCTGCAGGAGCTTCCAGGTGAAAGTGGTTGGGGCTAGCGGAGGGGTCTGAGTGTGGGGATCTCATCAGGGAGGTCTGGGGGAGTGGGGATTGGTGGAGTGGGGGTCTGGGTGCAGCTAGTTGGGGGTTAATGGTGTGGGGTCTGGATGTGGGGGCTCAGGCTAATCAAGGTGTGGGTTTGAGTGCAGGGAGCTCAGTGGGGGGTGTTCTGGGTGCAGGGGTGGGGGTCCAGATGCAGGGGTTGAGGTTCAGTGGGGTGTGGTTTGGGTATGGAGGGCTAGGGGGATTCTGGGTGAGGGTGAGGCAGGGGTGTCTGGGCATGAGAGGCCCAGATGCACGGGGGTTGGGTGGATGGAGGAGGAGCTTCCTATACAGTGACCCCTCTCCCTGCAGCGGAGGAGTGATGAGGGCAGGAAGCAGGGGAGGATGCAGAGCTTCCTGCAGCTGGGGGAGGTTTCTGGTTGTGGGTAGGCTGGTCACCCCCCCATACCACCCAACAGACAGAGGGTGTTGGTTACAGTGGCAGTTGTTAAGGGGCTCTTTGGTGCACAGCAAAATAGCCATGTGTCTAACAGGAACCAAATTATGCGTCATTGGGAAGCTTGCAGGGATGGTGCCATGGTGATTTATTGTATCCAGTGTGGAAACAAACCGTGGGTTTTGCCAGCTGTATGTGTAACAGGTTACATGCATGCTAAAGAGCTGCTGTGTGGACGAGGCCTTAATCCAGGGTCATTAAGTGTCTTTGGAATTGGGTACTATCCTGCTCGTCTGAATTTCTTCCATTTTCAGATCTATCATTCTTTGATGATATTAAGTAATTTTATAAAAGAACTTCTTCTATGAGCCTTCCCAAAACCAAACCTGGCAATGGTAATCTGAAGAACACTTTCCAAAACAGTAGTACCTAGATACTTCCTGATGTCGCAGGTAATGTTACACCAGCATTCGAACGCTCTTATGAGTCTACGTTCTGGAAGAGAGCACTTGAGAAGGCAAAGAAGTGAACCAGAAAAGCCAGGCCGATGCCTGTTTTTTGATTTAGCGGTTGCTTTTTCCTTTAAATGTATATTGTAAAGGAAAAGAAATGCAGCTTCAAAATGTGGTTTTGATGCATAAATCTGTTTCATACAGAGAAATCCCCATGGTGTACTTTAAATACAGAGCATCTGAAGTATTCCATACATTATGAACAAGGTATCTGGAATGACTAACAATATTGTGAATATGACTGGGGCTTAAATTTGGCCTGGGATGCTGGGAATCCTGCATTTCCCACAGTCTGCAATTCCCCTGCTTTACAGTCCCTTAGGAGGATTATGGCAAAGCAGTTCCTATCCCTTCCCTAGGATCAGCAGTGAAGTGTTAGTTGTAGCTGCACTTTGCCTCAGCTGCTGTGGCCTCAAGATAATAAGGAGCAACAGAGGGACCAGCAGGATCTTTTGAAACTGTTGTGGAAGGACAGCTTTTCCAAAAGGAAGTGAGCATGATATGTGCTAGTCATCCAGAGCAGACTAACCTCGCCTCTTCTTGCAAAGGCTGGGAATAATTTCAGATCTCTTTTCTGGAAATGGCCAGGCCATCAGTAGCTCATGGATTTAAAGCAGAAAATAAAGAAAACTTTACATGAAAATAATTGACATCCTATGTATCGTTTGTTACTTTCTTTATTCTTTTCCTTTCTAACCACCCAACTTTTTGTGTACCATGTATCTTGGTATATTGTTCCTTCACTTTTCCAGAGTTTGTTTTTTCCTGCAGAGTTAATATTAACTTCTCATTTATTTTTTAAAAATTATTTTCTCCCTTTTCTCCTTTTCAGATCTGGCTTCTGTCCCCTCTGTTTTTAGCTGTAGTGTCTTTTCTCTCTGTACCTTCCATTTCATATTCCCATTCCCCCATGCCTTCCCGGTCTCTTGGTTCTTCAACTCCATCCACAATGAAGAAGAGGGGAGAGTCTGAGAGAGGAAGCACTGTTTATCTGGGTCTAATGCAACATTTCTTCCTTCCCCACAGCAGGCTAAGGGAGGCAGCTGGTTGGTGAGCCTTAGGGACCAGGCCAGTGACTCTTGTCATGATATAGGATGTTTAGGCCCCTCCTGGGCTTACTGAAAGGTTTTGTCTAGATAAGGAAATGAGGTTAAAGTTAGGGCAAGGTTGGCTAACATGTATTAGCCAGCCCTGACTTAACTTAAACACCTCCTTTCTAGACCAACCATGGGCCACAGAAACACACAGCCATTGTCATGTGAATACTGACTCCCTACAGCGCACGTATGTGTCTGTACTTCCGTGAATCCAGATGCTCTACTTTTGTTCTCATACCCAAACCAGTTCAGTGAAAAAGCGATTGTATTACTAATTTAAGGTGACAAAAATATTAAAAGAAATGCATGCAGCAAAGGAACTTCTTGAAACAGACAGTAGCATAAGCACAGTAACTTATTTAAAGAAAGGGGTTGGAATGGTCATTGGGAGAGAAGTGGGTCAGCTCTTCAAAGTTCTGAATGAAAATGGAGACAGAAAATCTTCCTATTTCTAGAACTATTTATTTATGGCACCAACAGCATACTAGGCACTCTGCTGATAGGTAACATCTCTTAGGTGTACATGGCTCAAAAATGGCTAGTGGTTTTGGGGTGCTTCAACTTTGGGGTACCAAGCTTGAGACGGTTACCAGGTCTGTATTTTCAGAAAGTCACTGAGAAAATAAGGCCTCATTCAGGTGTGTCAAAGTTAGTCAAGCAAAGCCACTGGTACTTTTGAAAGTCTTGGCCATGGCTCCTCTCCTGAAAAGTTTACAAATTATGGAAAAGTAATGGTTCTAACGAGGCAGTGTGACTGGTCAGTGTAGTCTAGCATGGGAGACTGGTAACCTCTGTGATTTGTGTTTTTAACTGTATTTATCTGAAGGAGTGGGGGTAAGAAGAAAGTCTGAGGTTGGACAGATGACGAGACTTTGTTGGCTGGTTCAGAGAAATGTATGTTAAGGTGGGCTTGAGGGAAGCGATAAGATTGGGTTGTGAGGGTGGAGTTCTAGGTATAGGGGTCTACATGTAAGAAGTGGAGAATTGGGGGGAGTGGCAAGTGTGTTTTATACCATGGGATGACTAACGCACCTTAGCTACCGCAGTGTAAAAACATAAGTACATCAGGTTTACTGCCATGAAAACAAGGCGAGGTCAACCCCATGTGAAGGTGTAGTGCTGGCCTCGCTGAAGTACCTTGTGGAAAACACTGCTGGAGCCTCTCTCCACTAAAGATTTTACAGTGAGATAATTATTGTGTGTTTGTTTTTTACCCTGTAAACTCCCCCCCCCCTTTTTTTTTAAGCAGTGAAGATAAGGTCTAAGAAAATGTCCTCTTTCAGTGGTGGTCTGGCTCACATGCTTTTACACAGTATTTCTCAGAGTTCACAGCAAAATATAAATGCAAAATACTGATGGAATCTCTGCCTTACCTAAATGTGCTCCGAGGATACCTTTTTAGAATGCACAGTATCTGGAGTCGCTTGCCTTATAAACATGGCTAAAATGTTTGTTGCCTAGCTATGAGAGATTGATGTAGATTGTGTGAATTATGCTAAAGAAAATGGAAAGGAACGGTAAATGCAAATGCATTGCTTTTGTGCTTAATTATAATTTGACAATCTTGCTAATTATCCTTTTAATGAGAAGTGATTTATCTCAACCAATTCTTTAAGTATTTTAAACTAAACTCTTTGGTTAGTTATCTAAAGTATTTATCTCCTGTCTTCAACATGAAATAGTAGGAAAGATAATAGGCAAGCCGGGATGGGGAAAACCCACTGTCTGGAAATTGTGTCTTAATGGTCCTGCTCTGTGTGTGTTTAAATGGAATGCTGGTGCTGACTCTTCTTTCTGTTTTTCAGGGTCGGCATGTCAAAACAGGTCAACTGGCAGCCATCAAAGTCATGGACGTTACTGAGGTAAGCAAAGAAAACATTCTTTTTTTGGCGGGGGGTGGGGGGGGACTGAATAGGAATTGGTAAGTGGTTTATTTTTTTTTATTTTTTTTTTTAAATGGCAGTTCTCATGTGAGAGTGATCACTTTCTGTTTGCAGGAGCTAACCTGCCACACAGTCTGCCCTTCTGTGACTTTCTGTGCTCATGAGGGACATTTACTTAAGTTGCTGCAGGTGGTCCCAAAGTATCTCAGAATCCGGAGCATCTCCTTTTCAGGAAGTTCTCAAAGGACGATGAGGATACTGATTTTTTAAATGTGACTTCAACCTTCTGCTTTATAGAAAAAGAAGGTTATGGGGGACACATGGGGCAGGAACTTGAGGATCAGAGTTCCGCTAGTACTTTTGAATACATTTTATACCCTTTTTAGGCCGAAAAGGAAGTGGGTCCAATAAAGCTCCCAGTGGCCTGAAAGCAGAAACCTCTGCTAGAATGCCGAGCAGATTGCTGGCAGAATTCAGCAGTGTAAAGTAGTAGTTGTAACTGACTCAGGGGGATTCACAGTGGCGCTTTAGATGGGAAAGAGGGGAAATTAACCCAGCCAAAAAAAATAAAAATGTCTGTTTTTAAACCTGTCCATATATAATAACTTTAGTTTACTCTGTTCAAAAGGAGATTAGTTTTAATTAAAAATATTTTAAACCGATCAGAATAAAGAGGATTTTTCCTGTAGATACCACTGGTGTTGTATTGAATTCTATATGCAGTTATCACATAGACTTCAGATTTAGAATTGGACAGAATCTTTGTGTGTGTTTCGGTAGCATTATACCGACTGAGCAGCCTCTGAAGAGCGCATCATCAAACCAAGCATCCTGTTGTTCTCAACCCCATTCGTCTCCTGTGGTTATTTTTAAAAAAAGACATCAAAGCTCAAGGTGTGTTTTGCACAAAGCAGGGTCTTTAATCAGCAGAATGATTATGTTATAAGTAAATGTACACCTTAGACATATTCATCTGTTAAGGAGATCACTACATGTTTTGATGTATGCGCACACACACATCCCAACTGGACATGTTACCTTGGACACAGGATCCCAGGAGGGTGGATTAGAGCCTTATGGGTAAACAATTAATAAAAAATGTATAAACCAGCAGCCAGGGATAGGTTAACTGATAGGACTTCAGTTATGTCTCTGGATCTCTGTGTGATTGTATCAGATGAGACTGCTGATCTTAACTTAAGCTGTTATGTCTGTCAAGAGCTAGACATGCTTTCTTCATAAAAATCAATTTTCAGCTGTAAGATTATCCAGGGCTGCCTTTGTGAAGAGGCATGGTTGTATTCACTATAGTCAGCATGCAGGCAAAGCAGGGAATACTAGGGTGCGTTGACTTAGAGCGAGTGCTCTTTAATGGCAGATGATAGTATCAGTGCAGCAAATACTCACAAATCAGGTTATTACAAAATTAAGGGTTCTTCCACAAGGTGAATTTGATTATGCTACACACCCTAGATCTCTTTTTATGGCATGCATTAATAACTAACAGTTTGGATCAAAAGGTTATGTTAAACAAGGAAAACAGTAGAAAAATATTAGCCATGTACATTGGGACTGAGTTAATGTTAGGGGGAGATGCCTTAGCTATGGAATTTTCTTCTTTTTGAGTGCTTGATTTTGCAACCTTAATACTCTAGAAACACTGTTTTCACTTAACAGCCCTAGATTGTTGTGGGGGCAGGGGAAGAAGGAAGGGAGGAGAAATTTTGAGATACTGGCTTTGTGGAGCTTGTAAGTATCACAGGCTTCCCCAGTAGAATTTGTAAGTTCTTTGTTCCAATGTAATAGGTTTGTGGAGGTTGCAGAGACGCTGTACATTCTTCAATGTTGGGCTAAACGTCTTCCATCACTACTCCTTGCTCTGAAGACATTGGGCTTCTCACGTTTAGAATCTCAGACTTCTTCCAGAGCTGGACTTGTAAATTCCAGAGGTTGCTGGGTTAAAGAACTGTGGGTACATGTGTGAAAATGGGGTTTGAATGGAAGCTGTTTTACGAACGTAACTGTAGTGATTGGGCTCAGTATGATTGCTGCACTACAGCGCTAGCAGTGTTAGTTTCGCTGGTAAAAGCGTTAATATTGAGCTTGTTGCTCTGCTTCAAAACCAGAACTTTTCCAGTCTGACTGGTGGCATGGATGGATATAAGTGATGATTTTGTCTATACTCTAGAGAGAATATGCGACACACAAATTGCCTCCTTTTTAATCACCTTGCTCTAATTAATGCTTTGCTGAAGATTTAAGAAGGTAAAAACGTTCAAGATATCTGACAGCAACACATAACCAAACTCAAACTTGTAAATAATAAAGGCCCAATCCTGCAAACATTCTCTGCTGCTGTCAGTTAATACTGTGTGGAGTTGCTAAGCATTTGTGGGATTGGGTCCATAAGGTTTTGACCAACCAAGTGTCAATAACTTTAAATTGAAAGTGAACTTAACTTTTTGATCAGTGCAACGTAGAGTCATGTAACGCCTGCTAGAGTAAAGGGCAATTATGCGTCTCAAACCTTACACAGCATTGTAAAAATGTTGTTCAGTACTTATATTGCTGTGCCTTGTTTAGATTTATTTTGAAAAAGGAAAACATTGTGGGCTGAAAATCCCATGTCAGATTAAACGCTTAAATTTTTTTTTAGACTAGTTAGTCATAGTATTGAAACATGAGCACTGTTTTATATAGGAATAGCCTGGCTTTTAAAACAAACAAACAAACAAAACTCCCAACTTTTTTTTTTTTTTTAAATCAGTTTTTATAGCTCACGCTTTCACTTTTTCCTGGTGGAGCAGCAGTGGATATAGGATGAGAGAGCTATTACTAGTGCATAGAACATTTCAATAGGAAATAAAAATACAAAACAAACTTAAGCAGTGTTTAGGAACTGAAAGCTACTCTGCAGCTGGAGGGAATTAACTGCCCTAAAAGGTAAAGATGTCTGAACTGTTAGCATATGCATATTTTTAAAATTATTTTCAGGGCTGTATCATATTTTATCTATCTTTTGTGTATCGCAGGCTACGTTTATATTTATGGGCAAATAACTTTTCAAAAAAAAGTCCTCACAGTCAGTCAGTCTTTGCTCATTCCATCGCAGATTCTATGTTCCTTACTGGACACAGGTTTTAGAAATGACTGTACTTGGACAGACGGTACCTCATGCTGGTCACCCCGCTAACTGCACTTACAGGCCCTGGCATCAGATTGTCATGTGTTTTTGACCTGTAGGATATTACTGTAGTATATTCATATAGCATATCAAATTAAGCATGACTGGTATTAATATCAAATATGATTTAATTATGATTAAAGTTTGATTTGAGTCCATTTTCCTTTAAAGCAAGAACTGTTTAAACTTAGTAAAATGTACCTTGCAAACCTGCTTGTATCTGAATTGTTTGTTAGTTGTGTCGGTTGTACACATTTTTGATAGCTGTTTAACTCTTTCGGGGACTTTCTATATTGATCTCTCCAGGAATAAAGCTTATTTTTGAGTAGGAGACACTTTCTTTTATGCTTCCTTTTATGGTTTTGGGTGAAACATACAATCACTATACCAAATTACTTCTCCTGTGTCTGACTGTCATATACCTGACATTGCTCCTCCTCCCCTCCCCCCCCCCCCACTTTGGGGTCCCTGCTGGACTTCACTTGTGAAAGTTTTTTACATTCCTTTTTAACAGCAGCATCTTTGAGATCACATGTCCAGCATTCCCTAATTTGTTCAGTGTAGTCTATACAGTAACTCCTCACTTAAAGTCGTCCCAGTTAACATTATTTTGTTATTAGGTTGGTGATCTATTAAAGTCGCACAATGTTCTGTTATAAGATTGTTTGGTTCACCCCACTCTGCCTGCCCGCTGTTCCAGCTGGTGAGTGGGCAAACCCCCAACCCTGCTCCCCGGCAGGAGCGCCGGGTGGGCAGAGCGGGGCAAGCCCCCGTGCCCTGACCTCGCTACGCCCCTGCCTCAACCAAGCTTCACAATCATCATTGGAGAGTACAGTATTAAATTCTTGGTTTAAAATTATTTAAAACTTGTACTGTATATGTATATAGTGTCTTCTGTCTGGTTGAAAAAAAATTCCCTGGAACCTAATCCCCTCTATTTACATTAATTCTTATGAGGAAATTGGATTCACTTAACATGGTTTCGCTTAAAGTAGCATTTTTCAGAAACATAACTACAACATTAAGCAAGGAGTTACTATATAAAACTGTGCAAGTAAATGAATGGATAAGATACCCTGCTGATTTGTAAAGGAAAATTTGGATTACTTTTATTGCCCCTCTTTTTCTTTCCCTTCCCCATGTAAAAATGTAAGCAGCCAATGGCAGAAACGTATGTCAAATCTCTTGCATTTAGCTAGTGAAAATACAGAACTGGGTAAGGAGATCTAGGTTCTCTCCCCAACTTTGCCACTGCCTTTTTGTACTACTGTAGACAAGCTGCTTATCCTCTTTTTGTGGTCTACACTACACAATTTAACAGTGGCTGACCATAGAATCATAGGCCTGGAAGGGATCTTGAGAGGTCATCTAGTCCAGTCCCCTGCCCCACTAAGTATTATCTAGACCATCCCTGACAGGTGTTTGTCTAACCTGCTCTTAAAAATGATGGAGATTCCACAACCTCCCTAGGCATTTTATTCCAGTGCTTAAACACCCTGACAGTTAGGAAGTTTTTCTTAATGTCCAATCTAAACCTCCCTTGCTGCAATTTAAGCCCATTGCTTCTTGTCCTATCCTCAGAGGTTAAGAAATCCCCCTCCCCTCCTTTGTAACCTTTTACATACTTGAAAGCTGTTATCATGTCCCCACTCAGTCTTCTCTTTTCCAGACTAAACAAACCCATTTTTTTCAATCTTCCCTCATAGGTCATGTTTTCTAGGCCTTAAATCATTTTTGTTGCTCTTCTCTGGACTTTCTCCAATTTGTTCACATCCTTCCTGAAATGTGGCACCCAGAACTGGACACAATATTCCAGTTGAGGCCTAATCAGCGCAGAGTAGAGCAGAAGAATTACTTCTGTTTTTCCTTACAACACTCCTGCTAATACATCCCAGAATGATGTTCACTTTTTTGCAACAGTGTTACACTGTTCGCTTATATTTAGCTTGTGATCCACTATGACCCCCAGATCTCTTTCTACAGTACTCCTTCGTAGGCAGTCATTTTCCATTTTGTATGTGTGCAACTGATTGTTCCTTCCTAAGGCCTGGTCTACACTAGGGGCGGGGGATCGACCTACGATACGCAGCTTCAGCTACGAGAATAGCGTAGCTGAAGTCGACGTATCTCGCGTCCTCATGGCGCAGGGTCGACTGCCGCCGCTCCCCCGTCAACTCCGCTTCCGCCTCTCGCTGCGGTGGAGTACAGGAGTCGACAGCAGAGCGATCGGGGATTGATTTATCGCGTCTACACCCGATTCAGTGGGTAATGTAGACGTACCCTAAGTGGAGTACTTTGCATTTGTCCTTATTGAATTTCATCCTATTTACTTCAGACCATTTCTCAAGTTTGTCCAGATCATTTTGAATTTTAATCCTATCCTCCAAAGGACTTGCAACCCCTTCCAGCTTGGTATCGTCCGCAAACTTTATAAGCGTACTCTATATGCCATTATCTAAATCATTGATGAAAATATTGAACAGAACTGGACCCAGAACTGATCCCTGAGGGACCCCACTCGTTACGTCCTTCCAGTATGACACTAGTATTGATTACATATGGGAGGAATTTCAAAAAGGAAATTGAGTTGTTAAAAGGTCACCAGTTCCCTTCTGTGCATTTGGCTTAGATGAAGCCCTAGAACATGAAAACAGAGTGGTGAAAGCCATTGGGGGGAATTGGTGGGGATAACACAGCATCCAAATGCTCTTTTCCTGACATACCCAGAGCTTCATCGTCATTCGAACAAAACATTAAGCATGGATGGGATGACTTCCCCAAAAATAACCAAGCACCATCTAGACTCATAAGCTGCTGTCCAAGAAGGGGCAAATTTAAAGCTACAGGATGTGCTTGCTTGCACTGGCAACCCATTCGTGAATGACAGACTGGAGATCATTGATGGGCGATCACTCATTACTGAGTATGATCATCTTCCATGGGAGTTATGGGTCCTCAGGTGGCTAATAAGGCCAATCCTTGAACCACAAGTTCTATTACAATGAGGGCAGAGGTTTTCAGGCTCAGCAGGAGGCTGTTGACCATAACTGGAGACCAGTCTCTCCTTCCTCCTGTGCCTCTTGTCCTCTTTGGCTTGCCGGCGAGCAAGTTCAAAATGCAGGGGACCATCACGTAGGACTTCACTCCATTTTAAGCGATCCTGGGCAAGTGTCTCTTAGGTATCAATGTCAATATTACATTTTTTTAGGTTGTCCTTCAGCAAGTCCTTATAACGCTTCCATTGCCCACCCACATTACGGTACCCTTCTTTCAGTTGAGAGATCATGATCTGTTTTGGGAGGTGATAGTCTGGCATCCGGACAACATGACCAGTCCAGCAGAATTGCTGACGGATGATCATTGCCTCATACTGGTGCTCTTTGCCTCTTCCAGAACACTAATATTGGTGTGCCTGTCTTCCCATTTGATCTTCAGAATCTTACGAAGGCAGCGTTGATGGTGCCTCTCAAGGACTTTCAAGTGGTGTCTATAGGTTGTCCAAGTTTCGGACCCATACAACAGTGTTGGAAGAATAACGACTTGCTAAACAAGAAGTTTGGTGTCTGTTCGAATGTCGTGATCTTCAAAGACCCTGTGCCGTAAACGAGAAAAAGCTACACTGGCACAGCTGAGGCGATGTTGAATTTCTGCATCAATATCTGCCTTGGATGAAAGATGACTTCCAAGGTAGAGGAAATGATTGACATTCTCCAGTGCAACTCTATTGCTTTTGATAGATGGGCATGTAATACCTCATTTGGAGAGGGCTGATAGAGCACTTTAGTCTTCTTGATATTAAGAGTGAGACCAAGACATGCGTAAGCATCAGCAAACACATTCAAGATAGTTTGAAGAGCTTTCTCAGAGTGGGCAAAGATTGCGTTGTCATCAGCTTACTGAAGTTCCACAATAGATGTTGTGAACATCTTACTCTTGGCTTTCAGCCTGCTAAGCCTGAACTGCTTTCTGTCCATTCTGTAAATGATTTCAACGCCAACTGTAAACTTCCCAGCAACTAGGTAAAGAATGACGGCGATAAAATCCGCAAACATGGTTGGAGCGATGATACAGCCCCGTTTGACTCCTGTTTGTACTTTTGAAAGGTTCACTCTGGGAGCCAGTGCTGCTCAGAACAGTCACTTTCATGTTATCATGAAGTAATTTTAGTACATTGATGTATTTATCAGGACATCCAATCTTAGAAAGTACAGTCCAGAGGGCATAGCGATCCATTGAGTCAAAGGCTTTAGTTAGATCAATAAAAGTCATGTACAGTGGTTGGTTTTGCTCCCGACACTTTTCTTGCAGCTGCAGTGCTGTGACGGTCATATCCACAGTTCCACAACGTGGTCGGAAACTGCTCTGTGACTCCAGTAAAATTTCTTCTGACAGGGGCAGAAGGCGGGTTGCAAGGATCTGTGCCAGAACTTTGCAGTGGCTAGGAGGGAGATAACACGATAATTTCCACAATCCACTTTATCCCCTTTCTTGAAGAGGGTGACAATCAAGACATCCCTCATTTCACTGGGTATTTCTTCACCAGGTAAAGCTGCCAAATTAACTCTGATCCACCATTTTTGAAGGTTTCAGCGGGGATCCCATCTAGACCTGCTGCCTTGCTGTTCTTCATCTGCATGGTGGCATTGTGTACCTCATACAAATTGGGAGGGTCTCCGAGCTTGTCCCTAAATGGAGCTCATTAATATCATCTTTATGAAAGCAGCCTTCAATGATGAGATCACTAAAGATGTCAGTTGAATGAATATTTTGGGTCGTGATGTGTATGAAGCCTTCAAAACCCAAAGAATTATCCAAGGCTCCATTGATCTCTATGAGCTCCAAACAAGAAGAACAGACTAAAGCTGTGCTCGAATGCAAAGAAGAAAGTCAGAGTGAAGGTGGCAGGGACTATTAAAGAGCTAAACATAGAGAGGTCATTGTTTGCTCATCTCCTGGTTGAGTCCAGATCGCAGCATGATGTTGATCTATGTGAGACTTTGGGAAATTACGAGTTATTCATGGTATGACAATTGATGTTTGAGTGTGACTGAACAATGCACATGTGCCTGGCGAAAAACAAACTAATGCACATTTCATATGGTCTTCCTAAACCAGCACCTACTGACAATGTGACCAAGTACCTTAGGCCAACAGAGGCTTTTCAGCATAGCAATCATTAATAGTCTTGTCAAGCTCTCAGCAAACCAGAAACTGTTAACACCTGCCGAGATTTGGCTGAACACTTCATTGTAAGGCTACAGATAAAATACTAGACATATGACCAAATCCACCTCATGTTTGACTCGTATGCAGAGGAATCAATTAAAAAATACTAGAAAGAAAAGACTGTTATTGCACCTGTCCAACACAAAACCATGGACTCCACGAACATCTCTGGTGTCACAGTGAAGAAGCTGCTGTCTCAGACTCATACAAAGGATGAGTTAACTGCACACCTTGCAGGAAAAATGCTCCAGCATGCAAAGAATTTCATCGTCACATAGCATAATGAAGCAGCTGCCTTGCAGTGTTCAGCGGAGGCTGCCACTAAAATTTATGTTGCATGCCATCAGTGCCTCATAGAGAAGAACCACTAAATTCCATTTTTGCACAAGAAACAGATGTTCTAGTGGACTCTGTGAGATGCTACTCAAGACTTCCTGTGACAGGGAGGACTAGGTCTGGAGTCCCTCTGCTGGAGGCCTCGTGGCCCTGCCTCACCCCACCCCAGAAAAGAGTAGAGAAGTCCTCCGGTCAGCCTAGAGAGGCTACAGGGGAGCAGCCAATCAGGGTTCAGAAGAGCCATATAAAAGGAAGCAGCAGAAGCAGAGCAGTCAGTTGCTCCCTGGAGCTTGAAGAGCGAGGACTGGGTGCCTGTCTGGCTGGAAGAGCAACAGGACCATGGACAGGTCGGTGCAGGCAGGCTGCCCCGCAGGCTGAGCCCAGGGGACTGAGCCCAGAACCTAACCAGAGAGTGCAAGTACCATGCTGGCGCCCTGCTGGTCTGGTTGAAGACTGAGCTCCAGGCGAGTGTTGCTGAAAGGACACCAACTGAGGGTGCCTAGATGGCTCCTGTTGGGCTGTTAAGGAAGGCGATGCCTCCAGGGGGAAGCCTTAGTGCTATCGCCCTATACCATGGCCATAAGAAAGAACTAGAGACTGTGTACCCTGGCAAGGGGGACAGTATGTGTGACTCGGTCGGAGGGCTGAGCCACTGAAGAAACCATCAGCTGGGGAGGTGCCCTTGAGAAGTGTGTGTCACTCCTGTTCCAAACAGAAAAAACAGCAGGCTCACACCTGACCAAAAGGGGGCACTTGTGAGAGGTGGCATGTGAGAGGTGGGTGCCACTCCATTCCAAGATTCTGTTTTTTCTGTTAGCTTCCAGGAAGCTGAATTGCTGCACATCCCTCAGATGTGTTCCTACCACTCGGACCACTGAAAGCTGCTGCACTACCAGGCTTCCACACCTTTTCAGGATGTCATGCTACTGGGAGGTTGGCTGGAAAGAATATTTGATTCAACTTCCTTGCTCTGAAGGTCCTTGGAATGGCCAAGAGAGTCACTGATAAGTTCATAAATGCAGGGGAAGTGTTCATATGCTGAGTTTACCATTTGAAGACCAGCGTTACCACACTTGCAGAGCTACATTGGTGAATGTTTTCCTCAGAAACAGACAAATGGAGAAGAATTGCCCCTGACAAGGGGTGAATTTATACGTGCTACTAAGAGGACAAATTGTTAAGCAGCGGAATAGCTTTGGGATGGTCGAGCACATCCAAAACTACTCTCTCCTGGATGGGTCTTGGAGGATGGACTATCTCACCAGTTTTGTGTGAAATACTATGTGCTCCCAAATCAATCGTTCAGCTAATCATAGAAGTGTAAGACTGGAAGGGACCTCAATAGGTCATCTAGTCCAGTCCCCTGCACTCAAATCATGAGTACTTAACAACCAGGCCATTCCTGACAGTTGTTTGTCTAAGTTGTTCTTAAAAACCTTCAATGGTGGAGATCCACAACCTCCCTAAGCAGTTTGTTCCGGTACCTAACCACCCTGGCAGGAAGTTTGTCCCAATGTCCAACCTAAGCCTCCCTTGCTGAAATTTAAGCCCATTGCTTCTTGTCCTAACCTCATAGGTTAATGGGAACAATTTTTCACTCTCCTACTTGTGACAGCCTTTTATGAACTTGAAAACTGTATGTTCCCCTCCCCCGCCCCCGTCTTCTCTTCTCCAGACTAAACAAATCCATTTTTTTCAGTCTTTCCTCATAGGTCACGTTTTCTAGATCGTTGATCATTTTTGTTGCTCTGCTCTGGATGTTCTCCAATTTGTCCACATCTGTCCTGAAATGTAGTGCCCAGAAATGGACACAATATTCTTGCTGAGGCCTTATCAGTGTGGAATAGAGTAGAAATGTCTTCCTTACAATACTCCTGCTAATATTTCCCAGAATGGTGGTTGTGGTTGTGGTCTCTTCCCCCCCCCCCCCCCCCCCCCACACACACACAGCATGACACTGTTGACTCGTATTTAGCTTGTGATCCATGATAACCTCCACATCCCTTTCTGCAGTACTCCTTCCTAGGCAGTCATTTCCCATTTTGTATATGTGTGACTGATTGTTCCTCCCTAAGTGGAGTCCTTTGTATTTGTTCTTACTGAATTTCATCTTATTTACTTAAGACCATTTCTCCAGTTTGTCCAGATCATTTTGAATTTTAATCATATCCTCCAAAGCACTTGCAACCCCTCTCAGCTTGGTATCGTCCCCAAACTTTATAAGTGTACTCTCTATGCCATTATCTAAATCATTTATGAAGATATTGAATTGAACTGAACCCAGGGCTGATCCCTTCAGGACCCCACTCAGTATGCTCTTCCAGCTTGACTATGAACAACTGATAACTACTCTCTGGGAATGGTTTTCCAACCAGTTATGTACCCACCTTTTAGTAGTGCCATCGAGGCTGTATTTACCTAGTTAGTTTACGAGAAGGTCATGCAAGACAGTATCAGAAACCTTACTAAAATTAAGATACACTACATCTACTACTTCCCCCCATCCACAAGGCTTGTTACCCTATTGAAGAAAGCTATTAAGTTGGTTTGACATGATTTGTTCTTGACAAATCCATGCTGACTGTTACTTATCACCTTATTATCTTCTAGGTGTTTGCAAATTGATTGCTCTATTACTTGCTCCATTGTGTGTCTGGGTACTAAAGTTAAGCTGATTCGTCTGTAATTCCCCGGGTTGGCCTTATTCCACTTTCTATAGATTGCTACTATGTTTGCCCTTTTCCAGTCCTCTAGAATCTCTTCCGTCTTCCAGGAGTTTTCGATGATAATTGCTAATGCTCATGGCCAAAGACTAGATGCTCACCATCCTGCAAATTTTTGGCCAGCAGTATGGAGATATGTGAGTGTGGCATGGACGAGGATTAGTGTGAGAACATGTCTAGCAATGGCGCCCTAGATGGAGATGACATGATGATTTTGAATAAATGTTTTCAGTCCTACTTACTTTCTTAAGGTTTCCAAAGATCAATATATTTTTTAGGTAAGCAGTGCATCCCTGTGTTAAAATCAACTTTTTTAAATTATACTTTAAGCATTTTCACACACACACACACACACACACACACACACACACACACACACACACACACACACACACACACACACACACGTTCTAGGTTTGTCAGGTCCAAATATATATACACATAATTGTTCTAGGTTTGTCATGTTTAATACCATTGTGTTCGTGGGAGAGGGCTTTTGAATTATACCCAACTGGACCCATTTCCAGTGACATTGTATTATCAAACTTTTCCACTAACCAGAGGACCTGGCGCTGGGAGCCAGGAGGGCAGCGCCCTTGCCATGCCACACCACAGTGGGTGACACCATTGAAATTATGATTCTGTAAATTTCTATGACTCAAATGACACCTCCCCGCTTTTCTATCACTAACTTGCTCATGGAATGAGATTTTAATACATTGTGCTGCCAGATTGTCTGTGCTTTACAGGTAAATTTGCCATAAAGTTTCTGACAACCATACTGACATGTTCCTACTTCCTAATGTGGATCAGGTCTGAGTTTGCCCATCTGTAATGCTTATGTATCCAGGTGTTTGTTGCAGTCGTATCTGATTGCTTACCTCCGAAGGGTGAGAGGCTTGCTTGTTGTTTGTAGAGGGTTGTACAATTCTTGGATGGGCAACTTCAGCTTGAAGAATTATGATATGGAAGAGGATAGGGAGAGCACTCACAGTCTGCATCCTTTCTAAACTACTCTCTCCTGAAGTCTGCACATCCCTCTCTTCTAGTCTAATTTGTTCCAAAGTTACTTTCAGACTGAGTCCAAAGACATTTCTGAAAACTTCCCTTAAGTTGGGAGGAAGTTTGGAAAGCTGGGCAGTATGGTTCATCCAGCCATAATGTATCATTTTGGAGAAGGGGTTACAAAGAGTAACATGGCTCTGCTGCCAATTGGACAGCTCTGAAAAGCGTATTCGTATAATTAATTGTTACCATTAGCCAATTCAGATCCAACACCTCTTCTACACCAGTCCTGAGCAATATAGCTCTTTTTCCCCCCCTCCACTGCTCACCATGACAATTGATCTCTTTGCAGCTGTGTCAGAGGCTCAGCCAATTAACAGAGCAATGCTTGCACAATCTGCCATGTTGACATCTGTATGGGGCTTTCTTTGCTGGAGCCCTGAACGGCCCTGGAACAACTTACTGGATCCCTCTGGTTAGCTCTGCTCCACAAATTGTGTGTGATACTTCTGTTCAAACAAGGGCATCCATTGTCACAAAAAGACTTGTCTGCATATTGGATCCTGCAGTGAAGCTCATAACACTGAAGTTATAGCACAATCCTTTTGTGGCAGATGGATGTTAATCTGTCATTTCATAGTTGATACACAGTAGAATTAAGTTAATTCAAAACAGATTTTTCCCTGAAAGTGAAAAGAACCCAACTAGTGGAAACAATGATTTTATTCCTCAACAAAGAGAACCAATTTAACAACTGAATCTAGTCAGTTATTTGGATCTTGGACATATTCCAAATAACTTTCCCATCGCAATACTGGAGCCAGTTGGTAGAGAGGACATGTTTTCAGTATCTGTTCAGAGTTCTGGGATGGATAGCAACGCTGTCATGCTAAAGAAGTCTGAACTGGGAGCAAGAAGACTAGTCAGCAGCTGGAAAGGTGTCCGTAGCAATGGTGGGGTATAAGTGAAAATGGAGAGAGGGTGCCACTGGTGAAGAGAGGGTGCCGGGGCTATGAACTGCCCCTCCTAGAGATGCTGGGGCTCTGGCCTGGCACAAATTAAGCACGGTTTGGGTGACTGACGAAGAATCATTTGGGAAGCTATAGACAATGCAAAGCACAACATTGGCGAAGGGAATTGTCCAGTGAGAAGGTCCACGGGGCTGTCCGGGTTCCAGCAGAGAGCAGCTTTACAAAGATGTCAGCTAACATGGCAGAAGGGGGGACAGTAGAGAAAAATGGTCGAAAACATCTGACCTATAAAGGAGAACTTGTTTAACTTCTACCTGCTTGTTCCTCTTTTGTGCAAAAGCTTTAATCTTCACAAAAGACTGATTACATGCACTGTCTCTTGTGAGACTCTACTGAAAATAATTGATTTTTGTTTTTTAAACATTCCTTATCTGAGAACCTGATTGTTTCAAGGCTGGAAGAAACAAAGGTTATCTGACTTTTATAAAGATCCTTAATAGCAGCATTACTTCATATCCTGTGTGTGTTTGTTTTAAAGGATTTTTGACCAGGAAGTATCAATATGGCTCATTTGGTAACACTCCCTTTTCGGAGCCCAAGAACTGTGGTGTCTATACCTCTGCCACACACCCTTAATTATGCCAGTTGTAATCTCTAAGGCTTTGGTCCCATCTGCCAGAGCAGCCTTGTTGAGAGTCCCAGTTTCCATTTGGGTGTCCCATAAAATACTATAACATGGTTTGTGTTATACCTGTGTAGCTGGGGCCAAACTGGGTTTATAACCCTGTTGAGGGAACTGTGCTGTAACTCTGAGTGGAACATAATTCCCTTAACACGGACACTGTTTAATTATTTCTTCCTAGGAACCAGGAGCGGCGCTAGGGTTTTTGCCGCCCTAGGCGGCAGTGTTCCTCCTCAGAGCATTTGGTGGCGGGGGTCCTTCCATTCCGTGTCTTTGGGGTGCTTTGGCGGCGGGTCCCGGAGCAAGTGAAGGACCCGCCACCGAAGTGCCCCGAAGACGCAGAGCGGAAGGAGCCCCGCCGCCGAATAGCCGCTGAGGACGGCAAAATGCCGCCCCCCAAATCCTGCCGTCCTAGGCGACCGCCTAGGGTTGCCTAGTGGAAGCACCGGCCCTGCTAGGAACCATGTTATAGCATGTTGTGGAGCACCAGATAAGAAGTGGGTACCCCATCGTGGCAGTAACTGTGCTATTGCTGGAAGCTTTGTATGAGTTGTTATTCTGTGTATGATACTCAGACTGCTTTGATGTACTTGGAGTAGAACATGAAATAAATCATGCCATGAAATGAAATTAATTTTACATTTACTCTTGTTGTGAGTAAAGAGAAACTTTTTGAAAGTTTTTTTTTATCTTGTGGAGAAGTTTAGGATCTACCTTGTCTGCATTGCCCCTTTTCTTAAAATATCCGTCTGTTACCCTGGCCCCAATGCAGCTATATGGTCATCAACCGCAATGTAGTGCCACTAGTGTAGACCAGCTACTGCTGTTTTTACACTGGTATATAGACCTATTATGAGCAGGATAAGTGATACAGGTCCCGAACATGCAAACACACTAATGCTTAAGTTTCAGCTTGTGAGTAGTTCTGATACATAGTCCCCAACAAAGTTAATTTCTGCAGGACCTGGGCCTTAGTACTTGGTTACACCTACAGTGGGAAAGTTGAGACTCTTCACTGCTGGGTGCTACAGTTTAGAAAGGAGTTAGATGCTTTCACAGTCAGGCCATCTAACTCAGCTTAAGGGCTATGCCTACACTAACATTATTTTGTGAAATCTCCTGCCATTGTTCTAATAATGGTGCATCTCTACCAGGAGTAGCAGTAATGTGAGGGTTGGTACTATTGTGTTGTCAAACTCAGAGCTCTATCTACAGAGCTAGTAGAAAAAATGTCAAACGTTGAAATGTTGTTGACTAAAGCCAGAAAGTTCTTGTGTGAATATTTGTGAAAAACTCTTCCCCCTGCTCTCCCTCCTTTTAAACAAAACAAACAAACAAACAAAAAAACCTGGCTGTACTGTCTACTCTACATTGCAGCTTCTCCATGGGTGGTGAATTTGATATCTCATTTTCCTAGTCAAGACAAGGGGGCCATTAAATGCTACATGTGTTTTCTTTCCCAAATAAAAACCCATTATAACCACGTTAGAGAACCATGATTGAATTCTGGTAGGTACCTAGGCTAAAACACAGTTTTATAACATGTTTATTTTGTCCATGCGGGCAAGAATAAATAGTAAACTAATTATTGTAGCCCAAACTCTTTAAATGTGGTTATTTTTGTGTAGATGGGGTCTTAGTCTTGGGGCGTGGAATGAGGGTTCAGGATTGGGGATTCATTTGCTTATATTAATGTGAAATCTAGTCAGTCTTAAACTTTTTGTGTGTGTTAATTGTAGTTCCTGAACTATACCTGCCCCAGAGTCCCTCCAGCCAAAGGTTTATGATTTTTATAATCACATTTCTTATTTCTGAAAAATTCCCCTTTTGCTGTGTGAAAGACCTACACAGTGAAAACTGGCTAACTGTAGAGGGGAAACAGTGAAACTTGCTGTATCCAAAGTATCGCTAAATGCACAAAGTAAGCAAACTTAGGGGGGAGGGAGGGGATGAAAGAAAAATAAGCTTTAGCCTCTTTGTTACAGTAATCTTAAATTTTCCTTGTTACAGTAGTTTAAAAATATTCAGACGGATTTTTTTTTTTTGTTTAAGTTGATGCCTCTTTAAATGGGACACTTTCACCATACATCATGATTACCGTAGACACCTCTACCCTGATAGAACGCGGTCCTCAGGAGCCAAAAAATCTCACCGTGTTATAGGTGAGACCGCGTTCTATCGGGGTAGGGAGAGGAACCACTCCCCGCCCCAAATCACCTCCGCTCTGCCTCCATCTCCTCCCTGAGCGCGCCGCTGCCGCTCCGCTTCTCCCTCCCTCCCTCCCTTCCAGGCTTGCCGTGCCAATCAGCTGTTTGGCGCGGCAAGCCTGGGAGGGAGGAGAAGTGGAGCTGGGCGGTGTGCTCGTGGGGGGAGGAGGAGGAGGAGGCAGAGCAGAGGTGAGCTGGGACGGGGAGCATTCCTCTGCGTCCTCCCCCCCCTTTACTTGCTGCAGCCCCAGCTCACCTTCGCTCCACCTCTGCCTCCTCCCATGAGCGCGCCGCAGCTCTGCTTCTCCTCCAAACAGCTGATTGGCACAGCAAGCCTGGGAGGGAGGAGAAGTGGAGCTGCGGCGCGCTTGTGGGAGGAGGCGGAGCGGAAGTGAGCTGGGGCGGGGGGGGGGGGGGGAGGTCCACAGCAAGTAACGGGGGGCGCAGAGGAACCACTTGCAGTAACACGAATTCGGATATAACGAGGTAAAGCAGCCCCGTCCCCTGGAGCACTGCTTTACCGCATTATATCCGAATTCGTGTTATATCGGACTGCATTATATCGGGGTAGAGGTGTATCGCATAGCATTTCATTGTGGAATCACTCTCCGTTCTCTCACCCTCTCCTTTTCAGTTGTGTTTCTCCCCCTTCTCCATATAAGTAACATAAGAATGGCCATACTGGGTCAGACCAATGGTCCAGCTAGCCCAGTATCCTGTCTTCTGTCCCAGATGCAAAGATGTTTTCCAGCATTGTCGTAAAACAAGAAGAAGAAGTAGATAATTTTAAAAGAAACAAGCTTAGTATCTTTATTTTATGTGGAGAAGACGTAGCTATGGGAACCCAGCCAGGATGGAACAAAGAAACAACTTTTAGGCATTTAAAAACCTACTGTTGGCGCTATTCTTCGGTTATGGGCCTACAAAAGTTGTAGTGTACATCTCAGATTATCTGGTGTGATTTGTTTTTTTTCCCCCAAAGGTGTGTGTGCAGCTCTATGTATATACATGTAAAATGGCATTGTAATTGTTAATGAGAGAGAAGTATCTAGTCTGATCCCTTGATGGCGTTCCTTTACAAAACAGAACATATGAGAGGTTGCATATGAAAGTTGCTGGCTAACCTGCAGTCTTAAAACCAAGCCCTAGACATAGATTTTTGTGACCGGAAGTGCTGATACGCAAGAATAAGGTAATTTTCCATGGTCCAAGCTAACTTGTAACCAAGGTTAACATTCTCTTCTGTACCTCACAGGACAATAGTCTCCTTTTGGTTTTGCCTAATTCCTCAGTATCCAAAAGAAGCAGCATATGATGCATGCTAGGTGTGAGAAGAGCTGTGAAGATGCTGTGCAGACTTATCTTAGTGCAAATGATCCATTCAGGAAAACATTCTTGTTTCTTTTCACCTGAATAGTTTGGGCCTGAAAGTGTCCAAATCCTCCATAGCTAAGTGGTTTAAGTGTATGACTGACACACATTCAGCTGTACGTAAGATCTTCCTATATATTCTCCTGGGCAGAGAGGTCATCAGCCACCACAGAAGAAATCTGCAAAGATATCGTCACCTTCTCTTACCTTGCAAAGATCATCAGTACCGTCTTTATAAAAGCACTACAGGCTTAATCTCCAGTTCTCAGCACTGGCATTTTTCAGCAGGAAGTTGCTCCAAGGGGCTATCCCCAAAATAGATCAATAGGGCTATGGTTAGGGAAGAGGTTCCAGCATCTTTTGGTCATGTTTATCTATCATTCATGACTAATTTTGTGGCCATACCTGGAGCCCCATGAACTGGTCTATATTTCTGGTATTTGCAGGAAAAGAGGGGCACCATGGATATCTGCGTGTGTAGTGAAGAGGTCAGTCCCAGAAATGAAATGGTCAGGCAACAAAACTTCCATTTGCCAGTAGGATATCAGAGGTGTTTCTGCAGCTTTTCATCACTACATGGATAGTTTCCACTTCAGCCAGTTTTTCCCCCCCTCTGAATTGAATTCCAATGGCTGTTTCTAGTTTTACATGTGTTGGTAGGAACTGAGTGGAAATCCCAGTATAAATTCAACAGCCCATATAACTTAAATTAACTGTAACTAGCTTGTCAAAGCAACTTGGATGCAAGTACAGGAGCAGGCAATGAGAACACACACATGATCCCTGAAAATCTGTCACTTAATGAGAGTTGTTTTTAGCAACCAGAAATTTAGCTGGAAAAACATACCACAAGCAAAAGGGAAATCCCTGTGAATGAAGCTTCCACTCCCCTATCCACTAGCCTGTCACCATGAATGCCACTGCAGAGGGTTGCCTGCAGTGAGGCATTGCACTGGAAATAGTGATGCTAAAATATGATTTAGGAATGTTTAACTGAGTGTTGCATATTTATACTCGGTAGCTTTTTCACTGTCATTTTTCTCTTTGTTCTTACTGTGCAACCGACCCACTTCTAAACTGTAATGAGATGCATTTTGTTTATTTTTTGATTGGCAAATTTCCCTTGCTCCCACCTCAACTGCTGTAGAAATTTAGCTATTGCACTTTGAAACAATTATGGTATTTAATTAAAAAGGTTTTACAAAGCCCTAGTTGAACTATAAAATTATATGGAGTTGTGTGGACTGATTTATAGACCAGTGAGAGTTGTGGGTAAAGCATCATGAAATAGGTCTCCATTTAACCCAAGGCACTGAGGGAATAGCCTGTTTCCATGCCAGGATATAGCCCCCGCTCCCCAGTTCTGGTTAAAATCTGGGGGTGAATTTGAGTAGATAGCCTAAATAGTTGAGACACAACCTTTTTTCTAAACCTACTTTGCTAATCCTTCATTTGCAATACAAATTAGTTGTGTTGTCATTGGCAGTGCTATGGCAAAAAGGACAATCAGCATTTAAATCCTAAACCCATTCTCTCTCCTGTACAAACACAATAAAGCAAACAAATTAATCAAGGGATTTCTCCTACACACTGGGAAGAGAGGAAGAGGAATTGCACTTGCTTTTTTCTGTGTTTAAATACGAGGGATGTGCAGTGTTGTTGTAGCCCTTGTGTTGGTTCCAGGATATTAGCGAGACAAGTGGGTGAGGTAATATCTTTTAGTAGACCAACTTCTGTTGGTGAGAGAGACAAGCTTTTTAGTTGTGTTTCTCACCAACAGAAATTGGTCCACTAAACGATATTACCTCACCCACCTTGTCTCTTTAAATAGTTGGGAGGCTGTTAAAACGACGGGGCCATATGAGTACCTAGAGAGTCTCCCCATGCCTCCCCCCTGCAAGGACCTGATTTTGGAATATCTTTTTCCCTAGGCCTTGAAGAAGCTTTGGCTGTGACTCCTTTCGGAGATAGTCATGGTAGCATCTCCATTCATTTGGAGAGGTTGCTAGAGGGGTATTCCCTCCCTGGTAGGTGCTAAGCAGGGAGGCTCTGCAGTGCTCAAACACGTTGTAGACTTGGGAACAAAGAACCAGATAAGGCTCTTGAGATGGGATTCCCCCACCCATTCTCTCTACACCTTCTACTTCTAGGCCATTTGCCTGGCTCAGAAATTACTTTACTTGTCGCATTGGCCCACTGCCATAGAATGTATTGTGATACCAAAGTCAAGATCAAGACTGTGCTGCACAAGAACATAGGGGGCAGAGTCAGCTGAGTACATGGCTTCAAAATTAGAGCAAAGCGTGTCAAGACAAGTGCAGCGGGAAAAGAGTGCAATGGAAACTGACTTTATGAACTGGGCACCTGAAGGAGGCTGGCTTAGAAAGGCCACATTTACGTACTGTGACCTGTATTTACAGACTGAGCCTTGCTAATCTGGGAAGTATTTTTCTGGCGTTTAATAGTGCTTTCAGTAGTGACAGGTGGTGAACCTCAGATGGGTTGGTTCAGATAATCACTGGAAGTAGGTATGTTTATGCAAAGCATTGACTGGCTCAGAGTATGTTCCAGATGAAAACATAGTTGTCCAAACTCTGCCCTCATTTATACCTCTATAATTCCACTGAACCCAGTTAATTCACTGGGTATTTCATTCTTTTTGTGAAGATTTTCATCAGGTTGACGATTGGTTTAGCTTGACTTAATGATGTGATGTAAAGCAGAGCTTCCTAAACTTTCTTTTGCTGAGGCTCCCCCTCCCTCCTCCTTTCAGAGGCTCATGATTCATGTATGACACCCTCAACCCCCATGGGGGCTGCAGGAAAGGAATGCCCTGTACTTATGATGGCAGGGGGAAGAGAACCTGGTACCCACAGGGGTTGGGGGTGTGTGCTCACCATGTGGCCATCAAGGAAGACTTCCACTCCCTGAGTGATCAGGTGATCTTGGTGAGACCTAGGTCAGGAGAGGAGCAGAAGGCTGAACCCATGAGTACTGACCCCCATGCCAGACGCAGCCCCCTCCTTACCCCTGCCTTTCAGCGTGGCTCTGTCCTCTTCCCGTGTGCAGTCAGGCTCTCTCTGGCAGGAGAATCAGATGGGGGTAGTGCTGATGGGCTAGGGTCAGGAGGGGGCTCTTTCCGGCAGGGGAGTCAGCACGCACAGGATGCAGCGTTTGCCTCCTCACTCGCAAAGTCCCGCTGCATCCCCAGCAGAGGAGGGTGACTGACAGTTGGTAGCTGTGCCACTGGGAGAGTGAGATGGGCAGAGAACAGGTCCTGGCAGCTGAGACGGCCTGCACAGAGCTCCCTCCTGACTCCAGCCTTTCAGTGCGGCCACATCATAATCTCATCATTTTCCCCCCCATGTCCCACCATTTGGAAACCTCTGCTTTAAAGGTTTCCTTGGCAGCAGCTGTTTAAAAGGTTCCAAGATTTGAATATTGGAACACGGTTTATTGGTCAGGGTGGAGAACGGTGTCCACTTGGATGTGATTCCATGCGCTGTGTTTAATGACTGCTGCTTTCTGGTTCAGCCACGTAATAGGTAAAATTCTATTTGAGCAAACAGGCTGTTGGAGCAGAAGGGTTTAAAGTAGGTGGATTTGGGCAAAGGTATTGCAAGCTTGCATGGAAAAGACCTCCCTATCTAACATACTCGCAATAGTGACCCTCCAGGATTTAATTGTCCTGGAAGTGAGACTGAGAGTAGCTGGTATGTCTGGGGGGAGCAGAGAGGTTATTTCAAAGCTGAATGAAGAGACCACTTTCGGCCTTTTCAGTGTCAGTGTAGTGGTGAGAACTCCAAAAACTGCAGCTCTAGTCAATGGCAAATGAAGATTGTGCCTAGTGGAAAGGATGAAGATAGACCAGAAGACTGGACTTGGCAGTATAGGACCAGTAGCATTAGTGTCCTGCTTAACCCACTGTGCGGTTTCCACAATTGTCTTGAAGTATATTGGTTTGTTGTTAAGGCTTTAGATAAGAGCCATTCATGGTGGATTGATGACTCTCAGACTTGGTGCCAAATCCCAGATCGTTCATAGAACACCATATGGTGCTTTTTCCCCTGGGGACAACTTGCTAGCTAGAGTCACTTATGTGACGACCACCATCTTGGCTGACACCAAGAGAACGGGGACCTCAGGGCTCTCTTCTGGGGAGCTGTAAGAAACCCATATCCTCTGTGGACCAAGTACAGAGGGAGGGAGGACCTGTAACACATATTGACCAATAGCTTACACTACTTCCAGCTTTTACTGTTTGTTGGCGGTTTTCTCAGCTACTTTCTTGGTGGAGAATTTGGTTTAATGTTTTTTATTGCTTTGCCTTGTAGTTGTCTTTATACTGAGAATGTAAAATAGGGTGAGGTTTTTCTTCCAGATATGATGCATGCAAGAGTACATGGTAGGCAGTGACTGATTGTTTTTTGAAAGCTCCCATACTTACTCCCCTGTAGGAAAAAACTACATTATATAGTTCACCAGTGCACATGTGTCTAACAGGCATGCATGCTCCTGCTGCTGTGGTCAGAGTTGAAGTTTTGTGTTCTAGTGTAGACATGAGGAATCTGGTGTATGTATTGCATTACTCTGTACTGGAGGTGTATGAGACATTTATAGAGGGACAGAGTCTGTCAGTGAAAGTGGGCAATGTGTTGAATGGGGGTTAAATTAAAGGCTACCTTTACTAGACATCGTACTTTTAAAAGGCTTTGTCTGGGGGATGGGTCTTGCTCTCAGCCAACCTTACTTGTTCTTAATTTTTCTTGGGAAGCATTTATATATTGCCCGTTTACATTATACCTTTTACCCCACAGTGCTTTGTAGTTTAGATATATATATACACCATAATCATTTGATTGGGTTTGTGTAGGAAGCTCAGCATTTAGTCCTAAGAGTTCTGGACTTCTTCCATTTATCTCTGTAGTCATTATATGTTTCAAAGTCAGCACACCACAATTAAAAGACAACATTAACTCGTTAGCTTTTGATCGTTTTGGCAGAAATGTCCAGCTACTCTGGGACTCTACTTGGAACTGATTATGAAAGCTTCTATCCATTTATCCCAAAGAGGACCATAACTTCTGTCTCCTTTATTAGGTTTTGCTGCCTTTATAAAACCCTGCCTTGTCTTCCTTTCCCTTTTTATCTTCTCTTGTTCTAATGGGTTGGCATTGGTTAGCGTGAAGGCAAATGCTCATAAACTGAACCCAGAACCTCCCAGAAAACAATTTAGGGTTTTCTTCTTCCATTGCTTGGGAGTGGGACGCCAGTAGTGATTGGAATTGTTCGGATGTTTCAAAGCTCGCAGAAGCTGACCTTCAGCATGCATGGACTTTCACTTCGCTTCCTCTCTCCAGCTAAAAGAGATCTTATTCCTGCATGAGGGACTTGCACAAAACTTCTGGGGACGTCTGCGTTTGGCATGCTGCTTGACAACCTTTCCAAGCCAACCGGAAGGTTCTTACCCTCTTTGTGTGACTGGCATGCTTGCTTCAGTCGGCCCCTTCGTGATATGGCTCATTTTTAAATACGTGAAATGTATTCTCCTTTAATGAATCCCACTCCCCAAAGCATGAGGTCTCTATGGAGTCCTGAATTTAGCCATCTGTTCAGATCCACTGGGCTTGGTTGTCCTTTCAGTTCCACTGGTGTAAATGGCGTTTCTCTCCATCTTAGTCAATGGAGCTAGTTTAGTGCTATCTGGTATAAGTGAGAGCTGAATTGGGTCCACTCCGTGTGT